>NW_026606093.1:22755000-23355000 GCF_029834395.1 Sorex fumeus
TCAGTAATTACTTTTTTTTTTTTTGGCAACATCTGGTGGTGCTCAGGGGGTTACCCTGGCTCTATATTCAGGAATTTCTCCTGGCTGTGCATAGGAGACTATATGGGATGCCGGGGATTGAGCTCCAGTTGGCTGCATGCAAGGCCAACGCTCTCTCTCCCTGCCGAACTCTTTCTCCATCCCCCAGGTCTCATTACTTCATATCTATATTTCTTTCTCTCTCTCTCTTTTTTTCTTTCTTTTTGGGTCACACCCGGCAATGCACAGGGGTTACTCCTGGCTTTGCACTCAGGAATTACCCCTGGCGGTGCTCTGGGGATCCTATGGGATGCTGGGAATCGAACCCGGGTCGGCCGCGTGCAAGGCAAACGCCCTCCCCTCTGTGCTATCGCTCCAGCCCCCATATCCGTATTTCTTATGGTGTCTTTCCCCTTGCTCCAGTCACTGTCTTCCTCCCAAGCCTGGTTTTGTCCCCGGAACCCGCCCTCTGTCTCTGTGCCCCCTTTCCACGGTCTGCCCCTGGCTGAGAAGTCGCCAAGAGAAATAACGACAGTTTTGCGTTTCAGTAGCGTCCCCTGGAGTCTCGGGGTTGCGAGATGGCTCTGTCTTTCCTTCAGCTGCTTGCCCGAGGGGCACTGGCCAAGCCCCCTGGAGCCGGAGCTGCGGGGACCCCAGCCCCACCCCACGGCCCCCACCCTTCTGGAGACGCTCCCGGGTGTGTCCGTGGTCTTGACTTTCTCCTCCGCCGAGACGCTCGGGCACGTGGCCCCACGGAGTGACAGAGGGGCCAGACCAGCCTATCCTCCGTGAGGGCGACGTATCTGCTCACCAGCTCCTGGCTCAGGGGGGCGCGGGGCTGCAGGACCAGCCCGAAGGTCTTCTGCTGGTAGTGAGGCAGCGGGTTGGGGCAGGGCAGGCGCCTGGCAAACAGGTTGGGGAGCGGGTTGGCCAGGAGCTGGGGGCCCTTGGCCTGGAACCTTCCACCAGCTGAGATGTGCGGGAACCTGTTCACAGGAAAGGCGTGGAGAGGAGAGAGAGGTCAAAGGGGAGATCCAGGTGGGAGGATGAGGAGGGAAAGAGTGGTCCCTGGAGCCGGGGCCATAGTACCACGGGGAGGGCGTTTGCCTTGCACACAGCTGATCCGGGTTCGATCCCCGACATCCCATGTGGTCCCCTGAGCATTGCTAGGAGTCTGAGCTCTGGGTCACACCTGAGCACCTCAAGGTGTGGCCCAATCTCTCTCTCTCTCTCTCTCTCTCTCTCTCTCTCTCTCTCTCTCTCACACACACACACACACACACACACACACACACACTGGTCCCCAAACTAGCAAACCTTTGGAATCAGGGACCCTCCCTCCACCTCTCCTCATGGCTACTGACCTCAGTGGCTTGCCTCTGTATGTACACATGCACGTGTGTGTGTGTATATGTGTGTGTGTGTGTGCGCGCGCGCACATGCACCGATCTCTGGGGGGTTATTATTAGTGTGGGGAAATATCTTTTGTTGTACTGGTGGTTAATGGTGTGAAGGTCATAGCCAGTGATGCTCAGTGGCTACTCCTGGCTTGGTTGGTGCTTGTGTGTGTGGGTATTGGGGGGGCGGGGAGGTATCATTCCCAGTGGTACTCAGGACTATATAGAGCTGGGGATGGAACTTGGGGCTCCCAAAGGCACTGCATGTCCCCCAGTTTGGAATAATGCATCTTACATGGTCAGATGCCCATCATTTTTGTTTTGTTTTGTTTTTTGTTTGTGTTTGGTTTTATCTGACAGTACTCAGGGCTTACTCCAGGCTCTGTGCTCAGGGGTCACTCCTGGTGGAACTCGGGGGTCATATGGAGTGCTGGGGAATTGAACCCACATGTGTAATGCCATGTTGGCTGCGTGCAAGGCAAACGCCCTACCGCTGTGCTAGGGCTGGAGCAATAGCACAGCGGTAGGGCGTTTGCCTTGCACGCAGCCAACATGGCCGACCCGAGTTCGATTCCTCCGCCCCTCTCGGAGAGCCCGGCAAGCTACCGAGAGTATCTCGCCCGCACGGCAGAGCCTGGCAAGCTCCCCATGACGTATTCGATATGCCAGACACAGTAACAACAAAGTCTCCAATGGAGACGTTACTGGGCCCGCTCGAGCAAATCGATGAACAACAGGAGGACAGTGACAGTATAAGGCCAGCACTTATTCACTGGAGCTGGAGAAATGTAAGACCTATGCTGTGAAGGGCTTCAAGTGACTTTTTTTTTCTTTTTGGGTCACACACGGTGCATAGGGGACCATATGGGATGCTGGGAATAGAACCCAGTTTGGCCGGGTGCAAGCCTTACCCACTGTGCTACTACTCCAGCCCCTCGAGGTGGCCTTTATTTTTATTTTTATTTTTTTTGGCACACCTGGTGATGCTCAGGGCTAACTCCTAGCTCTGCACTCAAGAATCACTCCTGGATGTGCTCAGGGGAATCCTCTGGGATGCCAGGGATTGAACCCAGGTCAGCTGCATGAAAGGCAAACACCCTCCCCACTGTACTATCGCTCCGGCCCCCTCAAAGCCAACTTTTATCAGTCCATGCATTTATTTCCCTCGGTGACTGAGGTGGATAGAAACGTCGTCACTGTCCTCACTTCTCATCCCTTCAGCCCCCTCACCTGTGGCTCCCGCTTGGCTGCCATCCCTTTGGTCTGCAGTCTCTAGTGCTATCCACACTGCACCTCTCAGCCCACCTCCTCCACTTAACACGTACCCCAAGACCCAACTTCTCATCTCCAGGCAATGAGATGGTGCTCAAGGACCCCGACGCCCCACCCTCACGCTCACGCTCACCAGGTACTTCCCACACCCTCTCTCTTCCCCAGGCACTGAGTTTTGGAGTAGAGAACTGAGCTGAATCTTGGGGGCTACAACTGGCAGTGCTGGGGGTGGGGTGGGCATTGGAGCCGGTGTGTGCCAGGGCAGGAAGCCAGCCCGTGCTCTACCGCCGGGCCCTAGCCCCAGTCCAAACTGGGATTTCTTTTTTTTTTTTTAATTTTTATTAGTGAGACATCATGAGGTACAGGTGTAGACTTACAAATTTTTGTGCTTGGGTTTCAATTATACAATGATCAAATACCCATCCCTCCACCAGTGCCCATTTCCCACCACCACGGATCAAACTGGAATTTCTTAGTGGTTTTGCTTATTTTGGTGTTTTGCTTTTTAATTTGTCGGGGGCAGGGGAGGGGCACACCCAGCTGTGCTCAGGGCTTACTCCTGGCTCTGTGCTCAGGAATCTCTCCTGGCAGGGTTCAGAGGACCATATGTGGTGGGGATTGAACCTAGTATGGCCACCTGCAAGGCAAGTGCCCTGCCCATTGTAGCATCTCCCGTTCCCACCTGGGGATCCTGACATGTTCTTCAGGATTCCAGCTCGAATCCCACTTCCTCTGTGTAAACCGTATCCGAGACTCGGCCCTTTGTTCATGCTTCAGCAGCAAACCCACCCGTAAGAACCTTCGTCTTCCTCTTTATTTCTTTCTCCTCCTCTTCCTCCTTCTCTCCTTTCCCCCACTCCCGTCGGTGCTCGGGGCTTACTCTTGGCTCTGCACTCTGGGATAGCTACTGATGGAACTCAGGGGACCATATGTGTTGCCTGGGATAGAACCGGGGTGGGCCACATGTAAGGCAAGTGCCCTCCCATTGTGCTATCTTCCAGGGCCCCAGGACCACCCTTCTCCTCTCCCTATTCCTCCTCTTCCTCTTCCTTGTTTTTGGGCTTTTGAGCCACACCTGGCAGTGCTCAGGGATGAGGCTCTGCACTCAAGAATCACTCCTGGTAATGCACAGGGGACACTATGGGATGCTAGGGATCAAACCCAGGCCGGCTACGTGCAAGGCAAGTGCCCTGCCTACTGTGCCATCACTCTGTACTATCACTCTGCCCTCTCCTCTCCAGGACCCTTTTTTAATTTTTTTCTTTTCGGGTCACACCCAGCGATGCACAGGGGCTACTCCTGGCTCTGCAGTCAGGAATTACCCCCTGATGGTGCTCAGGGGGACCCTATGGGATGCTGGGAATCGAACCTGGGTCGGCCTCGTGCAAGGCAAACGCCCTCCCCGCTGCACAATTGCTTCAGCCCCAAGACCCTCTTCTTGAAGCCCCTCTAGGTGTACTGGGCTTTGTGCCTGAGCAGTTTCCTAACAGCCACTGGGCTCTCAGGAACCTGCCTGGGCTGAAGAGGGAGAGGCTTGGAGGAATGAAGGCTCAGATTGCACGTGTGTGGAGCAGCTAGACCCAGCCTGGTCTGCTTCCGTCAGGGGCACGGGCTTGTCCCTCCAGACCCCGACGTACCATCTGCCAGAAACGGTGCTGAGCAACTTTGATCATTGTGATTGTGTTTGGGGGCCACACCTGGTGGTACTTGGGAGCTTCTTCCAGCTCTGAGCTCAGAAGTGGCTCCTGGCAGTGCTCGGGGACCATGCACGGTGCTGGAGATAAGCCCTGGGCCCTCAGACCTTTAAGCACTCTCTTGGCCCACGGATGAGCATTTTTTTTTTCTTTTTGGGTCACACCTGGCAGTGCTCAGGGGTTACTCCTAGCTCATGCTCTCAGAAATTACTCCTGGTGGTGCTCGGGGGACCCTATGGGATGCTGGGAATCGAACCCGGGTCGGGCCGCGTTCAAGGCAAACACCCTACCCACTGTGCTATCACTCCAGCCCCAGGGATGAGCTTTTAAGGAAAAATTCTTTTCTCTTTTTTCTTTTGTAGTATGTGTTTTGGGGCCATGGCTGGCAATGCTCAGGGGTTTCTCCGGGCTCTGTGCTCAGGAATACTCCCAAATGGTGCTCGGGGGACTGGGTAGGATGCTGGGGGTTGAACCTGGCTGGGCTGTGTGCAAGGCAAGCACCCTACCTGCTGTTCTCTCTCTCTCTCTCTCTCTTTCTCTCTCTCTCTCTCTCTCTCTCTCTCTCTCACCCTCTCTTTTATGTTTGAGCCCAGCACTTCATGCATGCAAAAAACAATTAAACTTTTCATTTTGTTTGGCAGGGGGCATGTTGAACCACACCTGGTGTTTGCGGGGATTGTGTGTCGGGGCAGGTGGGGGGTGCTGAGTCTGCTCAGGGGTATCTGCTCAGTGCCAGGACCTACTCCCAGCTCTGGTTTGGGGGTTCACTTCCTACAATGCTCCTGGCATGCAAGGAAAGCACATTAACCCCTGTGCTTTCTCTCTGGCCCCTAGGAGGTTTTCTTTATTTTATTATTATTATTATCGTTGTTTTTGTTATTATTATTATTATTATTTTTGGGTCACACCTGGCAGTGCTCAGGGGTTATTCCTGGCTCATGCACTCAGGAATTACTCCTGGTGGTGTTCAGGGGACCCTATGGGATGCTGGGAGTCGAACCCAGGTCAGCCGCAAGCAAGGCAAACGCCCTCCCCACTGTGCTATCGCTCAAGCCCCTTGTTTATTTTTTCCAGGAGTGATTCCCATTGACTTTTGGAAAGCACATAGCCACAATCTGTAATCTTCCTTCCTGTATAGCAGAGAGAAGTCAAGTCCGGGATAAGTCTCTCAAAATCACCAACTTTTTTTTCCCCCTCTTTTTTCTTTTCCTGCAGAGCCAGGAGTAATCTACCCCAGCCCAGCTCCGGGTGGCCCAAAAACTGATCCTGCCTCCTGCGGGTCAGGGTCAACTAGAGAGCGCGAGTTCAGAGAGAGCGGGTCTGGAAAGAAAATCACTGACTCTTAGCATGTGTGGTTGTTATTATTATTATTTGGCACGGAGCTTTGAGCCCGTGTCTGTGGCCGTGTCTGCCCGCAGGCGGGAGGGAACTCTGTGCCCCCCAGCTCTGCATTACCCACTGCAGTCCTTCCTGGGCTGTCCCCAGGTGACTCAGGTGACCGCCTCTCCTTCTATCCAGCCACACTGACAGGATGGGACCAGGCGTTTGGTCCACACCCAGCAGGGCTCAGAGGGCTGCTCCGGGCTCTGTGCTCAGACGTGAGCCTGGGCTGTGATCAGGGGCCCTACACAGTGCCCGGGGATTTGAACCAGGTCGGCAGGATGCAAGGCAAGCACCTTACCCCTTGTACTCTCTTTCTCTCTCTCTGTTTCTCTCTCTTTCTCTGTCTCTCTGTCTCTCTCTGTCTCTGTCTCTCTGTCTCTCTGTCTCTCTGTCTCTCTGTCTCTCTCTCTCTCTCTCTCTCTCTCTCTTTCTCTGCAGCCCAACACCTTTGGAAAACAGATTGTTAAGCGGGCAGGGGTGCCGGACGTCTGAGGAAGCCGAACAGCGAGTCCACATGTGACTGGGGGATGAGTGGGGGGGGGGGGGTGCCCGGAACCAGAAGCTCCTCTTACTTCTTGAAGTTCTTGGGGGCCAGGATGTTGCCCTTGGCGTCCAGCGGCGGGACCCTGGCCTCGCTCCTCAGTTGGAGCTTCTGCCCCTGTTGCAGCATCGTCTGGGTCTTGGCGATCACCTGCTTCTTCCTCTTCGTGTCCCGGAAGATGGGGTTGCAGTAGATGAAGGTGAGGAAGCTGTGGGCCCCCAAGCGGGAGGGAGGGGGCACGGAGGTCTCGGTGGGGGCCTGGCGGTGGGCACTGGCGTTGGTGAGCCAACGCCAGATGTTGCTGTCATAGTGGATGTTGGGCCTGGCGGGGAAGGCGGCCGGCAGCTGGCCCACATCCTGCCACGTGTGGAAGCCCCAGGTGTGCTGGGTCATGTCCTTGTGAGGCGCCAGCCCTCGGCGGTGCACCTGCGCCCTCCTGTCCACGGCCGACAGGGGCTTCAGCAGCGCCTCTTGGTAGTGCTGCCAGTTGAAGCCAGGCAACTCGACGGGCCTGTGGGGCAGGAGGAACTCCCGCTGAGACCACGTGTGGGCAGGAGTCGGGGTGCACTCCGGGGCATGGATCATCTAGGGAGAGACCGGAAGGAGAGGGGGAGCTGGGGGGTGAGGGTTGAGTGGCAGAGCACACGCCTGGTTTTGCAGGCGCCCGTGGGCCCCGGTCCCAGTGCCACGTGGAAGAGGCGCGTCTGGGTCGGACACGCAGTCCAGAGCCCTGGGGCCACAGGCCTGGCATGCAGGTGGCGCACGTTTGGGTTTCATCCCTGGAACTGCCGCGCGTGGCCCCTGGCCACTTCCTCAGTGTGGTCCCCAGTTTCTGTTGTCAGAAAGCTGGGCGCTGGAGTCACTGTGCACGCAGCCGGCGAGGTGCTTTCCCTGCATGTCGCCGAGCCAGATTCAACTCTGGCACCCCGTAAAGATCTCCCACCTCACCCTGCCAGGTGTGGCCCCCAAATAAAAAATAAATGGGGCGGGGGCTGGAGCAATAGCACAGCAGGTAGGGCGTTTGCCTTGCATGCGGCCGACCTGGGTTTGATTCCCAGCATCCCAAAGGGTCCCTCGAGCACCGCCAGGAGTCATTCCTGAGTGCATGAGCCAGGAGGAAGCCCCGAGCATCACTGGATGTGACCCAAAAAGCAAAGATAAATAAATAAATAGCACTGTAGCACTGTCCTCCCGTTGTTCATTGATTTGCTCAAGCGGGCCCTGTAATTTCTCCATCATGAGACTTGTTACTGTGTTTGGCATATCGAATACGTCACGGGGAGCTTGCCAGGCTTTGCCGTGCGGACGAGATACTCTCAGTAGCTTGCCGGGCTCTCTGAGAGGGGCGGAGGAATCAAACCCAGCTCAGTCAGGCTGGCCGCATGCAAGGCAAACGCCCTACTGCTGTGCTATCGCTCCAGCCCAAATAAATAAATACATGAAAAAGAGTCGGGTTGGATGGGAAAGTAGCCCCAGGGAAGGCCAGCGGCGGCCCTCTCTGGACACATGGCCTGGTCCCTCACCCTCTTCCAGCCTGTCCCATCACCCTAACACCCCCCATGTCCCATCACCCCCTCCATTCCTGCCCAGGTTGGAGCCAAGTGGGTGGAAACAGCCCAGAGGCCAGTCCCTCCCCTCCCCCACCGCCTCCTGGGACTCCCCTCTCTGTCCTGGCTGGGTGTCCTTCCCGGCCATGAAAACACCAGCAAGGCAGGCCAGGGATGGGCTCCAGCAGGGTCTGTCTTACCCACCACCCCACACTGCTGGGGCCTGATGCCCCCCTGCGGCTCAACCACTGCCTGTGCCCACGATCTTGCCCAGTGCGAGAGTCCCGGAGCTTGTGGAATGCTGACCCCTTCCCTTCCCTGCAGGTCAGCGGGACCCTGGACAGCTCGCTGCCGTGGCCAGCATGGACGAGCCTCACACTGCCGACAGAAGCTGCACCTCACCACGGTAGGAGATGGCCCCCCGCAAAGGTGCTTCAGATCAGCCAGAGCTGGGAGGGCCCCCGGCCTGGGTGTCGAGTGGGTCAGTGGCAGGGTCGGACCCCAAGCATTTGGCCGTCATTGCTGGAGACGTCATTGCTGGGAGACCATGTGGTGAAGGGGATCGAACCTGGGGCCCCATGCTCCAGCCCTCTGAAGCAGCACCCTAGGACTTCTCGTTGTTATTTTATGGGCCACCCCAGAGGGTGTGCAGGGTTTCCCCGGGAATTACTCCTGGTGGTACTTGGTGTGGGGGCGGGGGGGACCATTTGGGATGTCAGGGATCGAACCCTGGTCGGCAGCATGAGAGGCGAACACCCTCTCCTCTGTGCTGTCGCTCCGGCCCTAGGTCCGGGGCCTTTCTGACCCCCAAACCCCATCGCTTCCCTAAGGCACTGGAACCCCACCAGCTCCGGGTGGGTCTGGGAGCCCAGGTTAGGGGGCGGCAATGCCACCCTGGTGCTGAGCTGAGTCCCTTCTCAGACGGGTCCCTTCTTGGAAGGGTGGACCATCCGGCCCACCCGGAGAGGGCCAGCAGAGCCCAGCGGGGCTGTGGACAGGGCCCTGAGCCTACCTGCAGGAAAGGTTCTGGGAAGGGGGAGGTGTTCTTCCGCCCGAAGTGGGGTCTTTGCTGGGTACTGGCCATTTTTTCCGCCTCTCCCGCACCTGTCTGGGCAGCTACTGAGGGAAGACTTGCAGGCAGCATTGTTTGCTGCTGGGGTCACCATGGTGATGTGTCAGCGGGAGTGGCTGGGGGGGAGGCCCTTCCCTCTGTGGAGGCCCCGCCTCGGGTCAGACAGACAGGGGTAGAATGGCTAAATTCCATCTCGCTCTGGGGCGGTGCACAGCGTTGCGGGGCGTAAGACCCTGAGTTCAAGCCCCAGCGTCCTCCCATCCCTCACAGGTGCTAACCAGAAGATGGTCACAAGAGCTGCTTCAAGGGACTTGCCTTGGGAGGTGGGGAGGGGTTAAAGAGAGCAGTGGGCTTGTGCTGGGCGCCCTCAGGTACCTTTCTGGCGAGGGAGGGGCTCTGGATTCACCTTTTGGCTCCGAGGCCCAAACCAGAGCCGGGCTGGACAGAGCCAGATACTGGCAGTTTGCGTCAGGAGGTGTGAGACGGCAGGAAGGGCTGCCGTGGTACTGGGACCGCAGCACCCAGCCAGGGGTGGCACTGAGCAGCAGGGTGGCCCCAAACAAAACGATGGTCCAGTGGGCAGGGAGCTTGCCTGGCACGTAGCCAATCCAGGTTCAATCCCTGGCATCCCAGATGGTCTCCCGGGCCATGCCGGGAGCAGAGAGTCAGGACTTAAACCCTGAGCACTGCGGGGTGTGACCCCCAAAACCAAGGTGTTCTACCACTGAGCTACACCCCGTGGTCTGTATGTGAGGCCCCAGGTTTGAGCCTCTGCACTGCAAAAAAATTAAAAAAAAAAAAAAAAAAAAAAGAAGGGGCTGGAGCAATAGCACAGCGGGTAGGGCATTTGCCTTGCATGCGGCCGACCCAGGTTCGATTCCCAGCATCCCATAAGGTTCCCCGAGCACCGCCAGGAGTCATTCCTGAGTGCAGAGCCAGGAGTAACCCCTGAGCATCGCTTGGTGTGACCCCCCTGCCCCCCCAAAACGGGGAAGAGTGACAGTATAGCAGGCAGGGCATTTGCCTTGCATGCAGCTCACTTGGGTTTGATCTCTGGAACCCCCAACACCACCCGAGTGAAGAGCAAGGAGTGAGCCCTGAGCACTGCTGGGTGAGCCCCGTGCGGGTCTGTCACTGGGTCTTCTGAGCGTCAGGGGTCTCCGTGCTGGCTTCTCCCCTGTCACCAGCCCCCTCCATCACTCCGGCCTGCCACAGGGACCAGACACCAACACAGCGTTCCAGCGTTCCCACCCTGGCTTTTATTGAGGAGGGGTTAGTGTTCTCCAGCTGCCCGGCAGGAGGTGGGCAGCAGCGGGCAGGCCGTGGGTCAGCCAGGACCCGCTGCCTCTGCTCCGAGCTGGTGTCTCTGGCATGATTCAGGAACATTATCAGAACTGTCTCCCGGGCGCACATCAGGGCTCTCTCCACCCTGTGTTTCTGACACATGTTCCCCTGCCCCCAACTCAACCTCGATCTGCTGGCCAGGAGCTCTCCTGGAGAAGCTAACTTGGAAAAGGGTGGCGGGCAGGGAGGGGACGGGCAGCGAGGGGCACATGGGCTGGGTGCTGGGCCATGGTAACGCCGAGTGCCAGGCGCCTCGGGGGCCCCTCCCCAAGAAACCGTGCAGTGCTCTGGGTTCTTGCCTTTCTCCAGCGGGAAGTGAGGATGAGCCGCTGAGCCCTGGCGGCTTTCTGGGGGCCTCTCCGTAATGATCTGAGTGAAGCAGCTTACGTTTATAACTCGAGGGTCATTTGGCAAATAAACATGACGGATACAAGGGCTGCCCCGGAAAGGAGCAGAGAAAGGCAAACATCTGGGAGAGGGGCGAGTCTCTCAGCCTGAACTGGCCAGGCAGGGTGCCGGCCCCAGGGTGTCTGGGTGCTGGTAGCTGGGATGGACAGCAGGAGCTTGTGGTCCGGTAGGCAGAGCTGAGGGCTGGAGGAGCCTGGCAGGGCCTCACTCGGAGGCCACAGGGGCGCCCCAAAAGTGCTGGGGGTCGGGAGGGGGGAGCGAGGCCCGGCCTCTAGCGCAGCTCCGGGAGGAGCTGGGCCCAGTTGATGCCGTCGGGGCCCAGCGGGTCCTCCTCCAGGCCGGGGAAGCTGATGTCCAGCAGGATCTTGCTGAGGCTGTCGTTCATGGTGTCCAACACCAGGCCCTCGGTCAGGGACCTGTTGGCCGAGAGGCCCGAGTCCTGGGGCTCGGGGGAGCCGGCCTTGGGGACTTCCACGTCGGAGGGAGAGTAGCAGCCGCTGAAGGGGTCAGCGGCGAGGTCGAAGGGCTCGGGATGGAGCAGGTCCCTGGGGGAGTCGAAGAGGGGGCCGCTCCCGAGCGGGGTGGTGCTGAGCTCGGGCAGGCCCAGGGCATCGGGCCGCGGGGTCCTCACCGGGCTGAAGTCCAGCCCCGCGGCGGCTCCAGGCGGGGTGAGCCTCCAGGCGGCCTTGCTGGGCGTGGAGGACGCGGGGGGCTGCAGGGGGCTGAGCGTTTCGGGTTCGGGCGCGGGGGGCGGCTGCAGGCGCTGCTTGCGGCGCGAGCGGCTGCGGTCCCGCTGCTCCCGACGCTTGATGACCAGCATCTCCGAGACGCGCCGCGCGGGGGACCGGGGCGCGCTGGAGGGCCCCTGGGGGGTCGGGGTGGGCGAGTGGGACGAGTCCTCCCAGGAGCACGACGCCTCCTCCTTGACGGAGGGGCTGGGCGAGGGCCACTCCGCCAGCGGGGGGCTCGGCGCCGGGTGCGGCCCCCCAGACAGGGGCCACTCCACGGCCTCCTCCTTGACGGGCAGCGGGGGGCTCTGCGCCGGGTGCGACCCCCCGAGCAGGGGCCACTCCACGGCCTCCTCCTTGACAGGCAGCGGGGGGCTCTGCGCCGGGCGTGCCCCTCCGGGCAGGGGCCACTCCACAGCCTCCTCCTTGACGGGCAGGGGTGCCCTCTCCGTGGGCCCGGTCCCCGTGGTGGGCAGCGGGCTGATGCCCTCCTCCGCCAGCAGCACCTGCAAGGTAAGCGGCGGGGATGGTGAGGGGAGCCCCCGACCCTGGCTCGGCTCCCCGTCACCAGCGGGACACAAGGCGGGTAGGGGGGATGGGCCGAGGAAGAAACAGGCCGATCCTTCCCCCCCCCCCCGCCCCCCACTTCTCTTTTTATTCATTTTGATCCACACCCGGGGATGCTCAGGGGTCCCTCCTGGCTCTGCGCTCAGGAGTAACTTCTGGCGGTGCTCCGGGAACCCTATGGGATGCCGGGAATCCAACCCGGGTCTACCTCTTGCAAGGGCCCTCCCTGCTGGACTATGGCTCCGGCCCCTTTCCCCTTTTCTAATCTCTAAAAATAGAGATTGGAAAAATGATGAACCCTACAAATGTCTGAGAAGGTGAGAGTTTAGTTTTGGGGTGTGAGAGTGAAGGGTTGGGGCAGACAGTACTGAACATGGTGTTGGCAGAATAAGTATCCACCTGGGAGATGGATATTAATATAATATTATAATATATAATATATAGTAGCACTGTAGCACTGTCCTCTTGTTGTTCATCGATTTGCTCGAGCGGGCACCAGTAACGTCTCCATTGTGAGACTTGTACTGTTTTTGGCATATCGAATACACCACGGATAACTTGCCAGGTTTTGCCACGTGGGCAGGATACTCTCGGTAGCTTACCGGGCTCTCCAAGAGGGGCAGAGGAATCGAACCTGGGTCAGCTGCGTGTAAGGCAAATGCTCTACCTGCTGTGCTGTCGCTCCAGCCCATAACATATAATATATACAATATAATAATACATAATTGTAACATATAATATTACTATAATATAATATGTAATAATATATATAATGTAGGGGGCTGGAGGGATAGCACAGCAGGTAGTGCGTTTGCCTTGCACGCGGCTGACCCGGGTTCAATTCCCAGCATCCCATATGGTTCCCCGAGCACCACCAGGGGTAATTCCTGAGTGCAAAGCCAGGTGTAACCCCTGTGCATCGCTGGGTGTGACCCAAAAAGCAAAAATAAATAAATAAAATAATATATATAATGTAATAATACTGAGTGTATCAGAGAAAAACGTAAACAGAAAGAAAACCAGGCCCATACAAATCCTGACAGAGAATCTAGGAGACTATGTGTACAATCTGAGGGTAGGGGTGACCTTCTTAACCAACACTGGAAACCCAGAAGCTATAAAAGAGAAGAGAGACATATTTGACTATCAAAATTCCAAATGTTACCGTGGCATGAGATAACCATAAACAAGGTAAAGAAACAATAGAAACGCCCCCCACCTCCCCAAAAGCTCCGTTTCAGTATTAAAAAAAAGTATTTAATTGACAGAGGAAGAACTCTGACAGATGAACAAAACCCTGTAGAAAATGGGCAGTGTCGATTACTAAGCATCTTACTGGAAACAAACAATGCGAAGGTGCTCAAACCTACTCATAAGCCAAGGAAGATTAAAATATGCCACAGAGATGTTTAACAAACAGTACTTGGGCCAGTGCTTAAAAGATGAACAATTTCTGGTAAAGACAGGTGCTGATGGGGCTGGAAGGGGTAGTACCGGGCTTAAGTTGCTTGCCTTGCAACTGTGGCATCACATAAGGTCCCCCAAGCACCGCCAGGGGTCACTCCTCAGCACAGAGCACGGAATAGCCTCTGAGCACCCCCTAACCCCTCCCTTCCCCCCGCAAAAAAGAGATCAGTGGTTTTTAAAAAGCTGTTGGTGGAAATTAATATTACTAGAGCTGGGGTTTTTGTTTGTTTTGGTGGGGCCACGTCTGGCAATGCTCTGGGATCATTCCTGGCTCTGTGCTTAGGACTCACTCCTGGCGCGACTTGGGGGACCATATGGGATGCCAGGGATTGAACCTGGGTCAGCCACATGCAAGGCAGCCCTCCTGGCTATGCTATCTCTTCAGCCCCATTGGGTTTTGTTTTGTGTTAGAGCCCCATGTAGTGCTCAGGGCATACCCAGCTGACCCAGGTTTGATCCTCAGTACCCCATATGGTCCCCTGAGCCCCGCCAGGAGTGATCCCTGAGTGCAGAGGCAGGAGTAACCCCTGGGCACTGCCAGATGTGTCCAAAAACAAACAAACAAATACTTTTTAATTGTAAAATTGCTGAATAAGGGCAGGAAAAGAAAAAAAAAAAAAAAACAAGGAATCCAAAATCAACCCTAGAAACAAAATGTTCCTAGTGGGGACCAGTGGAACTGCAGAGACGGTCGAAAAGGCTAGACTTGGCAAACTGAGAGTTGGGTTCAATCCTGAGCACTGCCCCTGGAGCTGGCCCTAGTCTCCCCCCAAGGCTGGGGAGCGAGCTCACGGGATTGGCGCGCATGCTCTGCCTGGAGGAGGACCAGGGTTCGTTCCTGCCATCATGCGGTCCCCTGGGTACCAACAGGAGTGGCCCTCTTGGGAACGACAAAGAATTATCTAGTCCCTAAATGTCAGTGATGCTGAAGTTGAGTTGAGTCTGACTCATTCGGACTCTCATTCACTCTGGTATTTCTGGATACAACAGCATTGTGTATGTACGTTTAAAATGGGGGGAGTATGTGTGTGTGTGTGTGTGTGTGTGTGTGTGTGTGTGTGTGTACACACACACATGTGTACACGTAACAGCTGTGGCTATATAACACTAAGCATGGATAAAACATGGAAGAAAATGGACTAAATTCTCACACAGTTGGGGAGCAGAAAGGGCTCATCTCCACTTCTGTTGCTTCCCCAAATCTACTTCTGTTCATTTATTTATTGGCTTTTGGGCGACACACAGCAGTACTCAGGGCTTACTCCTTGCAGGCTTCAGGGACCATATGGGGTCCCGGGTATAGAATTCAGGTCAGCTGCATGCAAGGCAAGCACCCACTGTATGGTCTCTCTAGCCTCTCAGTCTGCTTCTGTTTAATATCTATTTCACTTGTGAACTTTCTTTTTTGATGTTTGGTTATACCCAGAGGTGCTTACGAGTCACTCCTGGTGGGACTGGTGGGAACCAGGCGGGGTGGGGGATTGATCCTGGACACCTCCCTCTCAAGTCAGCACTTCCGAATTCTTAGCCACTCCAGCCCATTCCCAATCACCTCAACTGAAGTTTTACCAACTCATTTTGGATATGTAAAGGCTTCCTTCATGTTTTTTTTTTTTTTGAATAGCACAGCGGATAGGGTGTTTGCCTTGCATGCAGCCGACCTGGCTTCGATTCCTCTGCCCCTCTTAGGAGAGCCCGGCAACTACTGAGAGTATCTCGCCCGCACGGCAAAGCCCGGCAAGCTACCCGTGATGTATTCGATATGCCAAAAACAGTAACAAGTCTCACAATTTGTTGTGAGACGTTACTGGTGCCCGCTCGAGCAAATCAATGAACAACGGGAAGACAGTGCTTTTTTTTTTGGGGGGGGGAGTCACACCCAGCAACGCACAGGGGTTCCTCCTGGCTCATGCACTCAGGAATTACTCCTGGCGGTGCTCAGGGGACCAAATGGGATGTGGGGAATCGAACCCGGGTCGGCCGTGTGCAAGGCAAAACGCCCTACCTGCTGTGCTATCGCTCCAGCCCCCCCCTTTTTTTGTGGGGTGGGGTAGGGCACACACCCATCAGTGCTCAGGGCTTATTTCTGTCTCTGCACTCAAGGATCATTCCTAGCGAGGCTCATGGGACCGTCTGGGGTGCTGGAGATTGAACCCGGGGTCGACCGCCTGCCAGGCAAGCGCCTTCCCCACTGGGCTATCTCTCTGGCTCCTGACAGCGTTTGCACGGTCCCCTAAGTTGCTCCCGAAGACGGAGAAGCCCGTTATGACCCTGCCCTTCCTTCTGCCTGATCTCTCCCACTAGGCTTCCGAGAACACCTCCCTAGGTGCTCTCCAGCTCAGCGTGTCACCGCCTGGCATCCCTCCGCAGAGAACCGTGGAAGCCACTCACCTTGGGGGCGATTCGGACTCGCTTGCCGTGGCGGGCAAGCTCTGAGCTCATGAGGGACGCGGCTAGGGGCATCGGCACCTTTACCGAGGGCTGCAGCACCAGTGACTGGCTCACGGGGAACTGGATGGGCACCAGGTAGGAGCTGACCCGCGGCAGCAGTGGCTTCATCTTCCGCCCTGCGGGGGAACAGGAGAGATCAGCAGCAGGGCGTCGGGGTCGAACCCCTCTCTCACACCCAGCAACGCACAGGGGTTCCTCCTGGCTCATGCACTCAGGAATTACTCCTGGCGGTGCTCAGGGGACCAAATGGGATGTGGGGAATCGAACCCGGGTCGGCCGTGTGCAAGGCAAAACGCCCTACCTCCCCCCCCCCCCTCCCCGAGCTCGGCTGTCCTGCTCTGGGCCGGGACCTGGAGCCCCCGAGTTGGCGGCGCCCCCAGAGCTTGGGGCCCGGCCTGAGGCCCCGTGCCCCCATACTAACGTGTGCCCAGGGGGAGTTCGGTTCTAATGGCCACGTTCCGGTGGAGCTCGGCGTGGGGTCGCTTCTGCTGCTGCTCGTGGCAGAGAGGGGAGAGAGAGAAGCCTGGGGTTAACGGAGCCAGAGGGGGGTGGGCGAAGAATCCCACCCGCTGCTCTGGTGCTGCTTGGAGCTAACCACTCACCCGGGCAGGAAGACAAGAGCCAGTGGGGGGGCGTGCACGGCGGGGGTGGGGTGGAGTGGGGTGGGGGGCAGCATGACCGTTTCCAAGCCTCGGTTAGTCCTCGGTGACTAGACGGTGGGCCGCTTCCTCCGGATGTGTCCTCAACACCCCCTCCACCCCCCAAGCCCCTCTCCCCTCTCCCACTGGGGGATACTCAAGCCAGCAGACGCAAAGGAAGGCCAGGGAGCTACGGAGCAGAACTGCCAGCCAGCCAGCAAGGCCTCAGTCATGCCCTCGTCCTTGGTGCCGCCTGGCCCCTCTGCCTGGCTCTGCTCCGCTCACCTCTCACCTTGGCCTCGTCTGGGGGTGGCGTGGGGATTCTGCCCCCCCACCCCCGCCAGCCCAGAGAAGTGGGCCTGAGCCCCAACTCCTGGGGGGGGGAGGAGGAGGCCACTGGCCACTGGCCGTGCCCTTCCCCCGCCTTGTCCCTGTCCACTAAGCCATGCCGAGCGGAGAAGGGAAAGCGAGGCCAGGCCCCAGCCAGAGGAAAGAGTCTTACTGATTGCAAGTGCTCGGGCGATTGTGGAGACCCTGGGTCCAGTGGCTGGTGGTGGTCAGGCATTGGGGGAGAGAAATGAGATAAAGTTAACCACCAGCGTGGTCGGTCTCGGCAGATGGGGGGAAAAAAAACAGCTAGTCCTGACGGAGGCTGAGGACCACCCTGTGCGCCCGCCCGCCCCTCCCGGAGTTAAGGGGTGTGTTCAGTCTTGGGAGGGGCGTGAGGGTGCCCCGAAATCACCTAACATTTGCTTCTGCCTGGAAAGCTGTTGTGGGGCTGTTCTCTGGGCTCCAGCCTAAAGCAAGGTGGTGGTTTTTTGGTCCGTTGGTGGGTTGGTTTTGGGGGCCACAGCTGGCAATGCTCAGGGGTGTCTCTGAGCATTCAACACTCAGGAATCATTCCTGGCGGTGCTCAGGAGACCATATGGGATGCTGGGGACTGAACCTAGGTTGGCTGCTTGCAAGGCAAGTGCCCTACCCACTGTGCTATCTCTCTGGCCCCAAAGCAAGGTTTAAGGATCACCCATGATGTGCTCATTCCAGCCCCGGACAATGAGGGACTCCAAAAGGGGCCTGGGAAGCTGTATGCGTGTGTTTGTTGTGTTTTGGGCCACCCCTGGCAATGCTGAGGGCTGACTCCTGGAATCTGCACTCAGGAATCACTTCTGGTGGGGCTTGGGGGGACCTTATGGGATGCCGAGGATTGAACCTGGGTCAGCCACATGCAAAGCCCTACTGGCTGTGCTATCCCTTTGGCCCCCTTTGCTTTGGTTTTGTATTAGCTGTCCAAGCAGTGCTCAGGAACCAGCCGCTGACCCGGGTTCGATCTCTGGTATTCAGCCACGTGCAAGATAAGTGCCCTCCCCACTGTTCTCTCGCTCTGGGCCTGAGGAAACTATACTTGGACAAGGGCCCTGGCAGGTGTGGGGCGGGGGGGACAGTGACACACTGAACATTGCCTGATCTGGGTCGGAGCTGTCCTCTCCTGGTCTGGCCTGGCCCACCACGTGTCCCATGGTCTTTGTCCGCCAGAAGCCACTCAGTGAGTGGCATCAGGGCACAAAGGGGCCGCTGGCATCTAACCCAACCTTGGAGGCACAGGAACTCCCCGGGGGCACGGTTGTCCTTCTGAAGGGGAGGGGACAGCATCCAGCCTGGGCCCCTCCACACGAAACAGGGCTCACCTTGAACACCTGGTCCAGCGTCAAGTAGCGGTTGGCGCTGGGGTGAATGGTCCAGAAGGAGACTTTGCCATTGCCGGACGTTTCCCGGACAAACATGTCGTGGAGAGAAAGGTTGTGGCGGATGGAATTCTGGAGGGAGGGAGGGAGGGACAGATGGCCAGTCAGCAGTCAGTCCAGCAGAGTAGATGGCAGCTCCTTGTGTCCTTGGGACCCAGCCCACCGCCAAAGCGGCCACCTCAGCCAGGAACCCGTCACCATACGGGGATAGAGAGCAACACGCACTAGGGCCGGAGGAAGCCTAGGCAGGAAGGAGGGGCCCAGGCAGTCAGAGGCAAGCATGGAAGCGAAGACATGCTGCCTTCCCTTAAGAGCCCTGGAAGAGGGGCCAGAGCGATAGCACAGCGGGGAGGGCGTTTGCCTTGCACGCAGACGATCGGGGTTCGATTCCCAGCATCCCATAGGGTCCCCCGAGCACCTCCACGAGTAATTCCTGAGTGCAACGCCGGGTGTGATCCAAAAAATAAAAAAAAAGAGCCTGGGAGAATTCTGCTCCAAAGAAGAAAAACAAAAGCCCTTGGCTCACAGCAGGGAGGTGCTGGCCTTGCACACGGCCAATCTGAGTCCGATTTCCAGCATCCATTGGGTCCCCTGGGCACCACCAGGAGTGATTCCCGGGTGCCCATCCAGGAGTAAGCCCTGAGCATCGCCAGTTGTGGCCAAACAAACAACACCCCCCCTCCCCCAAAAAAAAGTATAAAGCTCTTGGCTTGGGGCTGGAGCTATAGCACAGCGGGGAGGGAGTTTGCCTTGCACGCAGCCGACCGGGTTTAATTCCCAGCATCCCATATGGTCCCCCGAGCTCTGCCAGGAGTCATTCCTGAGCGCAGAGCCAAGAGTAACCCTGGAGCCTTGCTGGGTGCGACCCAAAAAGCAAAAAGCAAAAGAATAAAGCTCTTGGGGCTGGAGTGATAGCACAGCGGGTAGGGCGTTTGCCTTGCACGCAGCCAACATGACCGACACAGGTTCGATTCCCAGCATCCCATATGGTCCCCTGAGCACCGCCAGGAGCAATTCCTGAGTGCATGAGCCAGGAGTAACCTCTGAGCATCGCCGGGTGTGACCCAAAAAGCAAAAAAAAAAAAAGGTAAAAAGCTCTTGGCTCAGGGCTGAGGAACCTGAGTCGCTTCCTATCTGTACAATGTGCCCCGCACGCAGCTCGTCCCAGAGTCTTCGTGTGCCCACAAGTAATCCCAATGCTTCTGCAGGCCAGAGCTATAGTGCAGGGTTCGGGCACTGGCCTTGCACGCAGCCGACCCAGGTTCCGTCCCCCACGCACCACCAGGAGCAATTCCTGAGTGCAGAGCCAGGAGTAAATCCGGAGTATTGTTGGGCATGCCCTCCCCCTCCAAAAATAACGTAAAAAAGTAAAGAACCCCACTTCCGGGGAGGGTGGGTGGCCTTCAGGGAGGTGGAGCTTGAAGCCTGAGGCTCCTGGGTCACAGTTATTTCCAGGGCTGGCTGGGGAAGAGATGATAAATCCGGAAGGGAGCTTGCCTCGCTCGTGTCCGCTCCCTACCTGGGTTGGATCCCAGCTCCCCACGTGGAGGGGTGACCTCTGAACACAGAGCCAGGAGTAAGCCCAGAGCACTGCTGGGGGTGGCCCCCAAACAAACAAAACCAACCCCCCCATTGTTCTCTTTTTTTTTCCCCCACCTTTTCGGTCACACCCGGGGATGCTCAGGGGTTACTTCTGGCTCATGCACTCAGGAATCTCTCCTGGCGGTGCTCGGGGGACCATAAGGGATGCTGGGAATCGAACCTGGGTCGGCCGTGTGCAAGACAAATGCCCTACCCGCTGTGCTATCATCGCTCCAGCCCCCATGTTCTCATTCATATAGACACTTAGTTATACCAAGAAGCTAGGGATGTCAGGGTTTGGGGGCGTCCTGAAGCACCTCCCTAAAACCCTGGAGTGGAGTCACTGGGCTATTGGGGCTGGGTAGACCAGGCAACGGGCAGCGGCAGACTGTTTCTAGTTCCGGTACCCCGAGCACAGAATCTCTCTCCTCCCCAGGGGCACCACACATGAACGGGCCCATCGGGGCGGACCGATTGGTGGCCAGGGTGAGCGCGGCCGGGTCGGGGACCGTGGCACCTTCCAGCCTGGCTTGGCGATGTGCTTGAAGTAGGGGAAGTGGTCCTCTATCCACGCATAGATGTCTTTCAGGGTCATGCGCTTCCTCTCCGTGCTGTTGATGGCAAACTGGATCATGGCCATGTAAGAGTAGGGCGGCCGCTCGGACACCGACTCCTGCCAGGATGCGGATGCTTCTGGGGCCTCTTCAACCTGCGGGTTGGGAGAGAGAGGCTGGTGAGAAGGTCTCAGAAGAGTCTTCAGGCCCAGGGCTGGAGCAATTTGCTCAGAGGTAAGGCACAGCGGGTAGGGCATTCGATCCCCAGCATCCCACATGGTCCTCTGAGCACCGCCAGGGGTAATTCCTGAGTGTAGAGCCAGGAGTAACCCCTGTGCATCGCTGGGCATGACCCAAAAGCAAAAAAAAAAAAAAAAAAAAAAAAAAAAGAATCCTCAGGTGCTCTGGGCCTCCTCTCCAGGCTACCTGGCTAGCATAGTGGCCATCATGGCACTTGTCTTGCACCCAGCACCCTACATAGTGCATCACTCCAAGCCTGCCAGGAGTGATTCTTGAGCAGAGCCAGGACTAAGTCAAGTTTGGTCCCAAGCTAAACTAAAACCACACAGCTGGGGCTGGAGTGATAGCATAGCGGGTAGGGCGTTTGCCTTGCACGCGGCCGACCCAGGGGTTCGATTCCCAGCATCCCATATGGTCCCCTGAGCACCGCCAGGAGTAATTCCTGAGTGCAAAGCCAGGAGTAACCCCTGTGCATCGCCGGGTGTGACCCAAAAAAGCAGAAAAAGAAAAAAAGTAAAAAAAATAAAAATAAAACCACATACCTGGGTGTGGTTCTAAAACTAAATAAACAAATAGATCATTAAAGGCTCACCTCCCCCCCCAGAGAGAGAGAGAGAGAGAGAGAGAGAGAGAAAGAGAGAGAGAGAGAGACCTGGCGTTTATTTACTTCTTTAGGGTGAGGGGGCTGAGCTGCCCCCTGGTCCAAGGAAACCTTTGATGATCCCAGAGGATCGTGCAGTGTCTGCATAGATCCATCCTTCCATCCTTCTATCCTTTCTTCCTTCCTTCCTTCCTTCCTTCCTTCCTTCCTTCCTTCCTTCCTTCCTCCCTTCCTCCCTCCCTCCCTCCCTTCTTTCCCCAGTTGAAACCTCTCAAGAAAGTCTGCATAGGGGCTGGAGCCATAGCACAGCGGGTAGGGCATTTGCCTTGCACACAGCAGACCCGGGTTTGATTCCCGGCATCCCATATGGTCCCCTGAGCACCGCCAGGAATAATTCCGGAGTGCATGAGCCAGGAGTAACCGCTGTGCAATGCCGGGTGTGACCCAAAAAGCAAAATAAATAAATAAATAAAAGTCAGCATAGATTATGATTTCTTTCCTTCCTTTCCCTCCCTCCCTCCCTCCCTCTCTTCCCCCTCCCTCCCTTCCTTCCTGGAGGCGGCACACCCGGCGATGCTCGGGGGTTACTCCTTGCTCCGCACTCAGGAATCACTCCTGGCAGCGCTCGGGGGACCATATGGGATGCTAGGTTGACCATGACCCGAATGCCCTCCCCATCTCTCCTGCCTGAGATTGATGATTCGTAAAGCACCATTTGATACTAAAACCATCCCCCCTTTTCCTTTTCAGACGTGGGAGTGAAAGCTCCTGGGTCTTAGGTCATTCCTACTCTTGAGGTGTCATGAGAACCTGCCTCCTCTCAGAGTCTGGATGAGAGAAACCGTCCTACGAGGCGGGCACAGACAGGTGTCCACACAACATAGATTTGGCAAAGTCTCAGGCAACGCTCTGCCCACTGACACTAAGGTACTGAGCTGTATCCTCTGCAGGGTAGTCTCGTAGTGCCCACCCTGTGGCCACAGCCCCTCAGCGTGCAGATGGATTTTCCACTTACATACACATCCGTGTCGTTTTGGGCTTTATTTATTTATTTTTTTTGGGTCATACCAATGATACACAGGAGTTACTCCTGGCTCATGCACTCAGGAATTACTCCTGGTGGTGCTCAGGGGACCATGTGGGATGCTGGGAATCGAACCCGGGTCTGCTGTGTGCAAGGCAAAAGCCCTACCCGCTGTGCTATTGCTCCAGCGTCTGGGTTTTTATTTTTGGTTTCTGGAGCATACCCAGCAGCACTTGGAGTTGTTCCTCGGGTGCTCAGGGGGCCCATGTGGTACCAGGGATCAAACCCAGGACCTCCTGCCTGTAAAGCATGTCCTCAGCCCTGCTGAGCTATTTTTCCAGTCCCTGATTTTCACTTTTTTTTTGTTTTGGGGCCACACCCAGTGGTGCTCAGGGATCCCTGCTGACAGTGCTCAGGGGGCCATCTGGAGTGGTGGGGACTGAACCCAGGGCAGCCATGCGCAAGGCCAAGTGCCCTGCCCAGTGTACTCTCACTCCAGCCCAATAAAAAACCTTTTTTGCTTTTTGGGTCACACCTGGCAATGCACAGGGGTTACTCCTGGCTCTGCACTCAGGAGTTACTCCTGGCGGTGCTCAGGGGACCATATGGGATGCTGGGAATCGAATCTGTGTCAGCCATGTTGGCTGTGTGCAAGGCAAACGCCCTACCTGCCGTGCTATCTCTCCAGCCCCTGAAAAACCTGTTTTAAGCCCCAAAGATTTCTCACACTGAGACCTCTTCGGCATTTCCTGAGTACCTGCCACGTCCCTAAATGGGAACAGATTTCAGACTGGTTTTTCCAGGCCACAACTGGCGGTGTGCTGGGCTTACTCCTGGCTCTGTGCTCAGGGATCCCTCCTGGTTGGCTCAAGGGACCATAATTTGTGCCGGGGATCAAACCCTGCTCAGGTACCCCACTCAGGTATCCCCCCCACCAAGGGTCAGATTACTAGTAGGTCTGAGGGAGCAGCCTGCAAGAAAATGTCAGAAGGTTCCACACAGAAAAGTGGGTCACGGGATAGGAGCGTTAGCACAGTGGGTAGGGCGTTTGCCTTGTACATGGCCAACCTGGGTTCGATTCCCAGCATCCCATACGGTCCCCCGAGCACCGCCAGGAGTAATTCCTGAGTGCGTGAGCCAGGAGGAACCCCTGAGCATCGCCGGGTGTGACCCAAAGCAAAGCAAAAAAAAAAAATAGCGAGTCACCTTTTTATTATCCAGAATTATCCAGACTCACGCCCAGAGATGAAGCTCACAGGCCCCCTGCCCCCTGCACCTGCCCCAACTCACCCCCCAGGGGCCACCTGGTTTACCTTGACCTGATTGGGCTCCAGGTGACGATTCTCCTTCTCTTCCATCTCCTGCTTGACGCTGCAGGACCCCACTCTGTCGGAATGCCACTGGATGCTGGGCAAGCTGGGATCAAGCGCGCAGCCAGCTACCTCCGTGCCCACTGGAGGGAGGGAGCAATTCAAGAGGCCACTTAGCTTCCGGCAGGCCCACAGGAGTTGATGGTTAGGGACCACCTCCCCAAACGCTCTCAGGGACGAGCTAAACCTCCTCCTGTCACCCTCAGGATGCTGTCAAACCTCATGCCAGAGAAACATGCAGTTCCAGTGGCATTGCAGGCTGGTCTCTGGCAGAGCTAGAGAGCTACCGAGGCAACCTTAGGAAACTCACTTCTCCCTCCTCTCCTTATTTATTTTCTCCTTTAGTAAGTGGAGAAAGTTGGCTACTTCCTCCTTCCAGTCACTGGAGAGGTGAAACAGAAACAGCAAAATGCCCTTCTCCGACGTGAAAAAGGTACAGAAATGCCCAGCTGTAACTGCAACCCTCTGGAGTGTGCCCAAGGAGAAGGTTTGGGGTTTCAGGAGGGGACCAGGGATCTGGTCAAGTGGGAACATTATTGCTTTTCATATGTGAAGCCCTGAGTTCTGTCCTCAGTGCTGAGAATGGAAGGAAGGGAGGAGGGAAGGGAGAGAAGAGAAAAGAACAGAGAAAAAAGAAAAGGGGAGGGAAAAAAAAAAAGAAATAGGTAAAGAAATGGCCAGAGCTTGGGCTGGAGCAATAGCACAGCGGATACGGTGTTGGCCTTGCACGTGGCCAACCCGGGTTCGATCCCCGGCATCCCATAGGGTCCCCCAAGCACCGCCAGGAGGGATTCTTGAGTGCAGAGCCAGGAGTATCCCCTGAGCATGCCTTGGTGTGACCCAAAAAGAAAAAAAAAAAAAGAAGTGGCCAGAGGTATAGTACAGCAGGTAGGTCTTTGCCTTGCATGTGGCCAATCCAGGTTCAATTCCCACCATCCCATAGGGTCCCCCAAGCACCGCCAGGAGTGACCCCCGAACACAGAGCCAGGAGTGAGCCCTGAGCACTGCTGAGTGTTACCCAAAAATCAGAAAAGAAAGGAAAGGAGGAAGGAAGGAAGGAAGGAAGATAGAAGGAAAGAAGTAAAGAAGGAAGGAAGGAAAGAAAGAAAAAGAAAGAAAGAAGAAAGAAAGAAAGAAAGAAAGAAAGAAAGAAAGAAAGAAAGAAAGAAAGACGGGGCTGGAGTGATAGCACAGCGGGTAGGGTGTTTGCCTTGCACGCAGCCCGACCCGGGTTCAATCCCCAGCATCCCATATGGTCCCCTGAGCACAGCCAGGAGTAGTTCCTGAGTGCATGAACCAGGAATAACCCCTGAGCATTGCCGGGTATGACCCAAAAAGAAAAAAAAGAAAAAAAGAAAGAAAGAAAGAAAGAAAATTAGATTTCAGGAAGAATCAGGAGGTAAGAAAGAAAGAAAGAAAGAAAGAAAGAAAGAAAGAAAGAAAATTAGATTTCAGGAAGAAGCAGGAGGACTCTGCCCAGCTCCGGCTGGCTGCCCGTCAGTGGATGACAGTCCAGCGTGACTGGCCGGGTTCCTGGTCAGCAGTGGACAGGGCGCGCACCCACATACCGCAGCTCTCCCATCGGTGCCCCGGATGGGTGGCGAGCGGCCTTAGGGGATTCCCGTCCCTCACTGCAGGCCTGAGTCCCGGGGCCTCGGCGCCCACTTGGGTCATCTTGGGCTCGTTGCTGGCAGAGGTCTGAGGCTGGCGCCCTGCGGGCTGGGGGGCGCCGCCCCCGCAGCTGATGAGGATGAACTTGTTGGGCCCGCTGCTGCCGCTCTCCTTGCCCTTGGCGGTCAGGGCCGCGATGATGCTCTGAATGTTGGCATCCTTGGGGATGGCCACCACTTGGGTGTTGGGCATGGTGGGGTGGTTGATGATCTTGATCCCGGCTGGAAACTGGCAAGCCCCGGACTCAGCCCCCTCCGGAGGGGTCTGGGGGTGCCCCGCCTCCTTCTGGGCCGGGGACCTCTTGGGGTCCTCTTGGGGCGTTTCACTTGGGGCATTTTGAACAGGAAGGGGCAGCCTCCGTCTCTTGAGAATCAGTGGCCGGTGGGGGCTGGTTCTCATGATGAATCGGCGCTTTCACTCTCCATTGAGAAGCACAGGCCCTGGGAAGCACAGAGCACCGTGGGTCAGGCTGGCCAGGCTGAGGGACAGCCAGCGGTCCGTCAGGCCCAGATGGACCGCTGGAAGGGCACACTTTGTACTGATAAAAGAGTCCAAATCGGTGCTGGAGCAATAGCACAACGGGTAGGGTGTTTGTCTTGCACGCGGCCAACCCAGGTTCGATTCCCAGCATCCCATATGGTCCCCTGGGCACTGCCAGGAGAAATTCCTGAGCGCAGAGCCAGGAGTAACCCCTGTGCATTGCCAGGTGTGACCCAAAAAGCAAAAAAAAAAAAAAAAAAAAAGAGTCAAAATCAACCAATGCAATGCCAGCAGAGTGGTGAGGGCTTAAATTGGATGCATACTCAAAAGGTCTCTTGGAGTTTAAGAAGTGGGAGGTGGAGGCCGGAGTGATAGCACAGCAAGGAGGGCGTTTGCCTTGCATGTGGCCAACCCGGGTTCGATTCCCAGCATCCCATAGGGTCCCCTGAGCACCACCAGGAGTAATTCCTGAGTGCAGAGGCAGGAGTAACCCCTGAGGATCACCAGGCGTGACCCAAAAAGGAAAAAAATAAAAAAGAAGTGGGGGTGGGGCGTTTGGGAGAGGGTGGGATGGAACTTTGGTGGCAGGATTGGTGAGAATGACACAGGTACAGAGTGTGAAACGGGGCCAGAGAGATACCACAGGGGTTAAGGTAGTGGCCTTGCACGCGGCCAACCCTGGTTCAATCCCCAGCACCACACAGGGTCCCCTGAGCACCACCAGGAGTGATCCCTGAGCACAGAGCCAGGAGTAAGCCTGAGCTCACTACACTGCTATGTGTGACCCCCCTGAGCCCCACTCTGTCCCCTGCAAACAAAAGGATGTATGAAGCTAAACTCCTGAAGGGGCTGGAGCGATAGCACAGCAGGTAGGGCGTTCGCCTTACACGCGGCCCAACATGGCCGACCCGAGTTCGATTCCTCCGCCCCTCTCGGAGAGCCCGGCAAGCTACCGAGAGTATTCGATATGCCAGACACAGTAACAACAAAGTCTCCAATGGAGACGTTACTGGGCCCGCTCGAGCAAATCGACGCTCAACGGGAGGGCCTTTACTTTACTTTACTTTTAAACTCCTGAAATTCCCTAAACTTGAAGTCCGCGAGTCAGGCCGTGAAAACCAAAACCAAACACTTGGTGAGAATGTTTGGCTACAGAAACCAAATGGGAGAGAGGACTGGAGAGATGGTACAGCCAGCAGGTAGGGCATTGTCTGGCACCTGGCTGACTCAGGTTCGATCCCCGGTACCCCATATGGTCCCCTGGGCCAGGCCAGGAATGATCCCTGAGTGCAGAGCCAGGAGTAAGCCACAGGAGTGGCTGTGTATGCCCCAAAGCCAAAACTAGAAACAGATGGGAGGGGCTGGAGCAATAGCACAGCAGGTAAGGTGTCTGCCTTGCACGCGGCCTACCCAGGTTCGATTCCCCGCATCGCATATGATCCCCCGAGCACTGCCAAGAGTAATTCCTGAGAGCAGAGCCTCAGGAGGAACCCTGTGCATTGCCGGGTGTGACCCAAAAAGGAAAAAAAAAAAAAGAAACAAATGGGAGAGTGACCCAAACAGGACATGCCCATGATTGCCTAGGATCACCTTGCTGCAGGATGGGTCTGGGGGGGATCTGGGAGGGGGTGTTGGGGAGTTAGGAGTTGGGGAAAGACACAACGTCAATGTACTGTCTGTTCTAGGTGGGTCCTTAGAAACCAGTCAGTGCCCACAGAGGCAGCCCGACAGGCTGGTCAGTGGCACCGTGGCTGAACACCCTCCGCCTGCACCAATGCCACCCGTGCTGTTGTCACCAGGCAGGGCGAGGAAAAGCAGAGTGGGCGCTCCCCGCTCCCAGCGGTCACTCTGATTTTTTCTGTCTGTCTGGGGGTGACACCTGGTGGTGCTCAGGGCTTCCGCCTGGCTCTGTGCTCAGGGATCATACTGGGGAAGCCCTATGGGATGCCGGGAATAGAACCTGGGTGGGCCGCATGCAAGTCAAGTGCCCTCCCTGCTGTGCTATGTCTGCAGCTCCCATCAGGGGTCACTCTTGGCATGGCTGGGGGGCCGGGCGGGGGGGGGGGGGGCCCATAGGCGGTGCCAGGATTAGAACCAGGATAGCGGTGACATCCGCCGCGTGCTGGGGCAGGCTCCTTGAGCCTTATGCTCTCTCCCGGGCCTTCCATTTCTTTCAGAACCAACCCTACCCTCCTGTCTGGACTCACAGAATGCAGTTACGGGCTCCATCCTCACTGGTGCTCACTGGTAAAGTTTGGGGGGGAAGCTTCCCTCTGTCCAAAGCTGTACTTTGTTGCTTTCTCTGGCTACAGAAACTACTCTCCCGCTCTCGGTCTGGTGGTTAGAAACAGATGGGGTGGGTACCAGCTTTCACCCTCCGAATGGGCCTCACCCGCCTGGCCCTTTGCCATCTGGCCGGGTCTGGGTTCCTCTGCACCGGCCGCCCCCTTTTCCGGTTCCAACCTCAGTTTTAGTTCCGCCTCTTGGGGGGGGGGGTCTCCCTGCCCCCTCAAGCGAGGGCAGGCCACTATGTTCTGGTTCACTGCCCCAGCTGAGTTTCCTGATCATGACTCCATCTTCCCGGCTACACTCGCATCTGTCTCCCCCAACGCTCTCTAGCCCAGGGGCCTCCGGAGTGACCATTCTGAGCCCGTCCGTCCCCCTGACCTAGGAACCGGACAGGGTGCCCCGGAGCCAGAGGAACCCCGGGAAAAGCGCTCAGGGGCCCCAGACAGTCTTGGGGTGGGGGTGGGGAGCCAGCACCGAGGGGCAGAGGCTTTGCCTGGATGCACCACGAATGCAGTGCTCCTGCCGGCGCCAGTGGGGGCTGCTGACCCCCACTACTGACCCCCACCCCCAACTCCCCGGGAGCGGGTGGGGTGCAGGGGGCCCGGCTCCGCGTGGAGAGAGAAGCTTGGCCCAGGCAGGCAGGAGGAAAAAAAAAACAAACAATTGCAACATTGCTCGCAGCCCCGCCCGCGGACGCCCCTTCGGGGACCCCCCACCCCCAGCCTGCCCCGGCCCCCGCCGCGCCCCCGGCCCCGACCTCGCCCCTGCCGTGCACGGCCGGGCCCGGGCTCACCTCGGCTCTGCAGCTGCCCGGCGGGCTCCGCGCTTCCTCCGGGCGGGCCCGGCCGGCCGCCCCGGCGCTGCGGGCGCGGAGGGAGCCCCGGGGGATCCCGGGAGGGGCGGGGGTCCCGGGCCGGGGGCCGGGGGTGGGGTCGGCCGCCTGAGCTTTCAGTTTGTTCCGCTGTTTGAAATTGGCGCCGGCGGAGCGTTGCGGTCACGTGACGGGGCGCAGCCAATCGGCGCCGGCCCTTGTCTCCGCGTTCCCGGCCCGAACGCGGCGGCGGCGGCGGCGGCGGCGGCGGCGGCGGCGGCGGCGGCGGCGGCGGTGGTGGTGGTGGTCTGGGCGCCCGGCCCGGTAAGATGGGGTGGTGGGTGGGTTCCCTGCCCGCGGGAGGCGATCGGCGCCCCAGCCCCCGGCCCGGGGGGCCCTGCAGGACTCAGCTCCAGCTCCCGGCCTGGGAAGTCCCTGCCAGACCCAGCTCCAGCCCTCTTCCTGGGGAGTCCCTGCAGGACTCAGCTCCAGACCCCGGCCCGGGGTGGGGGCCCTGCAGGACTCAGCTCCAGACCCCGGCCCCGGGGGCCCTGCAGGACTCAGATCCAGCCCCCGGCCAGGGAAGTCCCTGCTAGACCCAGCTCCAAACCCCTTCCTGGGGGGCCCTGCAGGACTCAGCTCCAGCCCCCGCCCCGGGGGGACCCTGCAGGACCCAGCTCCAGCCTATGATCTGAAGGTCCCTGCTAGACCCAGCCCCAGCCCAGGGTCTTGGGGTCCCCAGGCCCAGGCTTCTTGGGGGGGGGCAGCTGAGAGTGAGAGCTCATGTGTCTGGGTCCTTTTAATAACAACCCGTGGCCCACGCACCGCACAGCCTCCCTCCTCTAGATCTTAGGGTTCCAGTATGCTCCCCCTGACCCCCCCCATACAGCGCCTCTTGGACCTGGCAGAGATCCCAGGCACCCACCAGCAGAGCGCTTGGGGGCCGGGAGCCCCCGTGTTTGGGGAAGGGCCTCAGAGTTCGAGCCCGCAGAGCCCAACCCCAGAGCAAGGAGCTCTTCCTTGGCCTGCGAGATGGGAAGAAGCCAGCTGTTTCCATAGCCAACCTGGGTTCGAGTCCGGTAGCACTACCAGGAGTGATCCCTGAGCTCAGAGCCAGTAGTCTCCACCAGGTGTGCCCCCCCCCCAAAAAAGAACAAAGTTTTAAGCAGAAGTGAGTTAATATCCGATTCATGTGCTGCTTTTTTGGAGGGTGAGGGACACACCCAGCAGTGCTCAGGGCTGACTCCTAGCTCTGTGCTCAGGGAATCACTCCTTGGTGAGGCTTGGGAGACTCCAGAGAGGCCAGAAGCTGGGTCTGGCCCGAGCAAGGCAAGCGCCTTCCCTGTCGCATCCCTTAGTTGTGGTGACCAGACAGTGTTGGCACTGCCAGGAAGCTCAGCATAGCTGCCAGGATTCCACCCGTGCACATGTGGTAGCATCAGGGATCGAACTCATGACCCTATGCCTGCTGGGCAGGCATTTGAAGTCCTAGCTACTTGCTGCTTCCTCCTCACCCCTTGCCACTTTTTTTTTTCCTTTTCTTTATTTTTTTTTTCTTTTTGGGTCAGGGGTTCCTTCTGGCTCTGCACTCAGGAATGACTCCTGGCAGTGCTCAGGGGACCCTATGGGATGCTGGGAATCGAACCCCGGTTGGCCGCGTGCAAAGCAAACGCCCTACCCGCTGTGCTATCATCGCTCCAGCCGCGCCAAGCAGTCGTTTTAACTGAGTCCCCTCATGTGCTTTCTTGCCACCTTCTGAGTCCAGCCCCCAACCACTCTCCTTGTATGTCAGTGGGGCCAAGTGTGCAGAGGCCGAGATCACACGGTGACAGACTCGGGATTTGAACCAGGCACTGTTGCATTCACCCGGTCCCTGAAGTATGTGTGAAAACCTGACTACAAACTCTCCCAAGCACTGCCAAGCCAGCCAGCCAGCCAGGACCTGCCTCCGCAGGAATAGCCCCCAGGCACCACCGGCTGTGACTCCCAAGCCCAAAGAAGTCTTTTTTTTCCCCTTCATTTTTATTTATTTATTTATTTATTTTTAAATTTTTATTAGTGAGATACCATGAGGTGCAGTTGTAGACTTACAAATTTTTGTGCTGGGGTTTCAGTTATACAATAATCGAGTACCCATCCCTCCACCAGTGCCCATTTCCCACCACCACAGATCCCAGTATCCCTCCCACCCCCCATCCCCTCCATCCCACCCTGCCTCTGTGGCAGGGCATTCCCTTTTGTTCTCTCTCTCCTTTTGGGTGTTGTGGTTTGCAAAAGAGGCAATGAGTGGCAATCATGTTTGGTCTATAGTCTACTTTCAGCATGCTTCTCCCATCCTGGGAGGATCCTCCCAACAAAGAAGTCAATTTGCTTATGATCTATTATCAGTAAGTTGGAGGTGTAGACATACTCTGGGTCAGGCAAACCTTTCTCAGGCCAAGAGGGGTGGCCAGCGGCAGAGCTTAGGAATACCTCTTCAAAGGCACTGAACTCTTTAAGAATTACCCCCATCCATTTGCATTTTTTAAAATTTGGTTTTGGGGAGGGGGCCACTGTTGATGCAGGGCATATTCACGGTTCTGTGCTTGGGGACTGCTCCTGGCTGGAACCAGGCCACCTTATGTGGTCCTGGGATTGAACCCTCATGGGCCGTGTGCAAGACAAGTGACCTACCCACTGTATTATCTCTTTGCACCTCTCTCCCACACCTTTTTTCTTTTATTTATTTATTTTTTCCTGTTTGGGGGCCACACCCAGCAGTGCTCAGGGATTACGTCTGGCACTGTACTCAGGAGTTACTCCTGACTCTGGCTGAGGGACCATATGGGATGCTGGGGATTGAACCTAGAGGGACCATATGGGATGCTGGGGACTGAACCTAGAGGGACCATATGGGATGCTGGGGACTGAACCTAGAGGGACCATTTGGGATGCTGGGGGTTGAACCTAGGTCGTCTGCATGTAAGGCAAGGCAAGTGCCCTTCCTGCTGTACTATCTCTCTGCCCCCTCTCCATCCCCCCGCCTTTTGCATTCTTTTTTTTAGACAATGTGTTTTGTATTGCTTGTTATGGATACAATAATATAATGTCGCACGACCGCTCTAGGAACTCTAAATTTTTAATAATTAGGGTCTGAAGAGATCGCTGCAGCAAGTTGTTCGGGTCTGAGATTCATTTGTGTGTCTCTGGATCATGGCCGTGTGGGAGCTTAAGTAGATGGTGGCCGGATGTGGCATCATCTCAGAGTCCCATCGGGGTGGGGAGAAGGAGAGGGCCCACTCCTCCCCTGTCCTATGAGACCTGCCGTCTGCCGCCACTGCCACTCGTACCTGGAGCCTGTCACTGACTTCTAGAAAATGTCAACCACCAGAGCTCCTAGAGGGCAGGCAGAGGGAGAACACTTGTCCCCATCTGGAGCAGCCCAGCGGAAACGGCCTATTGCGAAGTCCGGGGCCATCTCTGCAGCAAGTTGCTTGGGTCCGAGATTCGTTTGTGCATCTGCCTTTTAAATTTTTTTTTAATTTTTATTAGTGAAACACCATGAAGTACAGTTGTAGACTTACAAATGTTCGTGCTTGGGTTTCAGTTATACAGTGATCGAGTACCCATCCCTCCACCAGTGCCCATTCTCCACCACCATGGATCCCAGTATCCCTCCCATCCCTCCATCCCCCCATCCCACCCTGCCTCTGTGACAGGGCATTCCCTTTTGTTCTCGCTCTCCCTTTGGGTGCTGTGGTTTGCACTGAGTGGCAGTCATGTTCGGTCTATAGTCTACTTTCAGCATGCTTCTTCCATCCTGAGAGGATCCTCCCAACACCCTTTTATTTGGTGCTCCCTTCTCTATCTGAGCTGCCTTTCCTCCCATCAATGCCTTTTTTTTTTTTTTGTTTTTTGGGTCACACCCAGCAATGCACAGGGGTTACTCCTGGCTCTGCACTCAGGAGTTACTCCTGGCGGTGCTCAGGGGACCCTATGGGATGCTGGGAATCGAACCCAGGTTGACCACGTGCAGGGCAAACGCCCTCCCCACTGTGCTATCGCTCCAGCCCCAATAGCTCAAAACTTGGTCTGCGTGTTTGATAGTGAGGAATTTATAGAGCTCAATATTTATGTATGTAAATAGACACTGTGCATATATATATATATATATATATATTTGCATATGTATTTGTGATACTGGGACTAATCTAATAATAATTGGGATATCCTTTCCTCCAAGAGAGGAGTCCAGGACTTGAAGAGCACGTTTTGCCTCTGACTCCTGGTTTGCTCTTCCACACTGCCTCATGGGACCCCAAAGAGAAAACAAATCTATCGCAGGGGCTGGGGGAAGGGGTGGAGGTGGGGGTTTGATCTCAATAGGCCATGACGCTGGGCTGCTTTAGTCTCCTTTTGTGTGTGTGTGCTGGGGTTAAAGAAGACCACACCTTCTACAAGATCATTGTGGGTGATTTTAATGCCAAGATAGGACCGAGAAGATCAGCTGAAGAACTTCACATCGGAACCCATGGCCTAGAATGGAACGAACAGGGTGAGAGACTGTCTGAGTTCATCATGTCGACCAAGACCATTCATGGTAACTCACAGTTCCAGAAGGCAGAATCTAAACGATGGACATGGGAGTCTCCCGGTGGACGATTCCACAACGAAATAGACCACATCATATTCAGTCGACGGTTTTGCCTGACTGATGTCGCTGTTGTCCCAAAATTTTGAACGGGATCGGACCACCGTCTCCTTCGTGCAAAATTCTACTTCACAGAGCGGGGAGAAAGGGCTGCAAAGTTCAAAAAGAGAACTCCCAGAATGACCACCAACTGGGAACTCTTTGGTACTATTGCGGAAACATGGGAAGATGCCATTGTTGACAACATTGACGAGGAATACGATCGACTGGTTCAGCACCTCCATGAATGTGCGAGGAACGCCAAGAGAGAGATAGCCACAAAAAGTCGCCTATCTTCGAAAACTCTTGAGCTAATTCGCCAGCGTGGTTTGGCGCATGCCTCAGGCAACCGCAAGCTAACATCCGAGCTTGCAAAGCAGTGCAGAGATGCGATCAAGGAAGACCTCAAAGAGAGAAGAGCAGAAGTACTGGTAGATGCGGCAGAAGCCGGGAAAAGTATTCGTAACGCCCGCCTGTCCTTCGCCAACTATAAGACCAAGATGACTGCCCTCCGACGTCCTGATGGATCCATCACATCCTCCAGAACGGCAATGGAGAAGATTATCCATGACTTCTACTCAAATCTCTTCGATAGCCATGTCCACTTGCCGACATACCAAATTCCACAGGATGGGTATGTCGTTCCCAACGTTCTCCCTTCCGAAATCCGACACGCCATTTCGTCAGTAAAGAAGCAAACAGCACCCGGCCCAGACAAGGTCAGACCTGAACACCTGAAGAACCTGCCGTCAGTACTCATCAATACACTGGCTCGGCTCTTCACTCGCTACCTGTCTGAATGCAAGGTTCCATCTCAATGGAAAACCAGCAGGACCGTACTACTGTTCAAGAAGGGAGACATCCATGACATTGGCAACTATCGCCCGATCTGCCTATTGTCTGTTATCTACAAGTTGTTCACTCGAGTCATCCTGAATAGGATTGGCAGAACACTAGATGAAGGACAACCATGTGAGCAAGCAGGGTTCCGCAAAGGATTCAGCACCATCGACCATATCCACACGATAACCAAACTCATTGAGGTTTCTCGGGAGTTCAAGATGCCGCTCTGCTTAACGTTCATTGATTTAAAGAAGGCCTTTGATTCTGTTGAGACGGAAGCGGTCATTGAAGCCCTAGCCAATCAGGGCATTAAAGCCCAATACATCAGGATCCTCCGTGAGCTGTATTGCGGATTCACCACCAGGATCTCACCATTCTACAAAGAAGTGATCGTTGATGTCAAGAGAGGGGTGCGGCAGGGTGATACCATTTCACCAAAACTCTTCAGTGCCACCCTCGAGAACATCATGCGACGACTGGAATGGGAAGGAATGGGAGTGAAGATAGATGGTCGGCAACTACACCACCTCCGCTTTGCTGATGACATTGTTTTAATAACACCAAACATCAGCCAAGCGGCACAAATGCTGGCCGACTTTGACCGTGAGTGTGGAAAGGTAGGACTACAGCTGAATCTTACGAAGACAATGTTTATGAGAAACAGCCTTGTTCCTGACGCCCCATTCGCTCTCAATGGAACGACCATCTCCGAATGCAACAGCTATGTCTACCTAGGTCGAGAGGTCAACATGACAAATGACCTGGCACCTGAGCTGCGCAGGAGGAAGAGAGCGGCTTGGAACGCCTTCAAGAACGTGGAAGAAATAGCTAAGAGGACGAAGAACCTCCGGCTCCGGGCACATCTCTTTGATTCCACTGTTCTTCCTGCATTAACATATGCCTCAGAGACCTGGGCCCTACGCAAACAAGATGAGAACGCCATTCAGGTCTCCCAAAGAAGAATAGAAAGAGCTATGCTTGGAATATCACGTTTCACTCAAATGAGAGAACGAATCCGGAGTTCTGACATCCGTCGACGATCAAGGATCAGGGACGCTGTCTCATTTGCCAAGGTGTCGAAAATCAGATGGGCTGGTCACGTAATGAGATTTAAAGACGACCGTTGGACTAGAGCTGTTACTGATTGGATTCCACGGGATGTCAAGAGACCGCGTGGCCGCCCACCTACCAGATGGTCAGACTTCTTTGTCAAGGTCATAAACGATCGGTTTGAGGCCCTCCATGTTCCCGGAGCGAAGAGATGCCATTGGGCTACACTAGCACGCGACAGGGACAAATGGAGACGTTACTGGCGCCCGCTCGAGCAAATCGACGACTAACGGGAAGTTAAGTGATAAGTGATAAGTGCTGGGGTTAAACAGGATCCAGGGCTGATCTTTAAAATCTGCTGCCAGAGGAAATCTCCCGGGACAGCCCAGGCCCTGGCCTGGCCGGACCCTGGCTCCAGGTGCAACCTCAGTTCTTTTTTTTTTTTTTTTGCTTTTTGGATTACACCCGGAGATGCTCGGGGTTCCTCCTGGCTCTGCACTCAGGAATTACCCCTGGCGGTGCTCAGGGGACCCAGTGGGATGCTGGGAATCGAACCCAGGTCGGCCGCGTGCAAGGCAGACGCCCTCCCCGCTGTGCCATCACTCCAGCCTCGCAGCCTCAGTTCTTGTCATTTGACTGGTGTGCTCTGTTTCCGGGCTCCGCCCCACTCCATGTCTCTGTCCCCCTGCTCGTCTGACAGTGTCTCAGTGGGACTGTCCCGACCCGGTCCATCCTTGGCCTGCTCTCAGCCCCTCCAGAAAATTGCTGCATGGCCAAGAACGGCCTTCTCCTGGATGCCATTCTCCAGGGCAGGGCGTTTTCCATTCATGGGCCGCTTTGTGCCCAGCTAGGAAAAAAATTTTATTTATTTATTTATTTGCTTTTTGGGTCACACCCAGTGATGCACAGGGGTTCCTCCTGGCTCTGCACTCAGGAGTTACTCCTGGCAGTGCTCAGGGGACCATATGGGATGCTGGGAATCAACCCGGGTCAGCCGCGTGCAAGGCAAACGCCCTCCCCGCTGTGCTATCTCTCCAGCTGCTATTTTTGTTTTCTTTTGGGCCACACCTGGCGGTGTGCAGGGCTTACTCCCGGCTCTGTGCTCAGGGGACCCTCTGGGTGCTGGGGATGGAACTGGTCAGCAGTATGCAAGGCAAGTCCCTGCTGGACTATCTCTGCAACCCCTTGAACTCGAGACTTTTATGTGGCCCCAAAATATAGGCATGTGGGGCCAGAGCGAGATAGTCCAACGCGGAGGGCGTTTGCCTTGCACGTGGCCGACCCGGGTTTCAACCCCGACATCCCATAGGGTCCCCCAACCACCGCCGGGAGTAACTCCTGAGTGCAGAGCCAGGAGGAACCCCTGAGCATCGCCGGGTGTGACCCAAAAAGCAAAAAGAAAAAAGAAATGTAGTTATGTAAAGTGTAGGGACTGGAGTGTGGTCACTGGGACCGTTGCTCCCCGAGGGCCCCTGTGAACGACCCGCTAACCCTGAGCCTGGATCGCCCCCGACCACAGGCTTTGGCCTCAGCACTGCCTCTCCTCGCCCGAGGAAAAGATGGTCCACGATCCCAGAATGCACTTAGGCTACCCCGGATGCCACTCCCGATTTAAAAGGCCAGGTTCTGCCACCCTGAGTGTTTATTGTCTCTAGAAACTTGAATTCTTGGGGACGGAGCAATAATACAGGGGGTAGGGCATTTTCCTTACATGTGGCCGACCCGGGTTCGATCCCCTGCATGCCATATAGGTCCCCTGAGCACTGCCAGGAGTAATTCCTGAGAGCGGTGCCAGGAGTAACCCTGAACATTGCTGGGTGTGACCCAAAAGCAGAAAAGAAAGACAGAGAGAGAGGAAGAGGGAGGGAGAAGGAGAGGAGAGAGGGGGAGAGGGAGAGGGAGGGGGGGGGGGAGAGAGAGAGAGAGAGAGAGAGAAAAGAAAGGAAAAGAAGCCCCTTTGCGGAGAGCAGAGAGCCAGGAGTAATTCGAATTACTGAGTGCAGAGCCAAGAGTAACCCCTGAGCATTGCTGGGTGTGACCCAAAAGCAGAAGAGAAGGGAAGGGAGGGGAGGGAGGAGAGAAGGAAGCCAAGGAAGCAGGAGAGAGCCTCAGCCCCTGCCCCCAGCCCTGCTGCCTTATGTCCTTTTGAATTGCCCCTTCCTTCCTCCCTCCCTTCCTATCCTTCCCCTCCCTCCCTCCCTTCCTTCCTCCCTTCCTCCCTCCCTCCCTCCCTCCCTTCCTTCCTTCCTTCCCTCCCTTCCCTCCCTCCTTCCTTCCCTCCTTCCTTTCTTTCTCTCCCTCCCTCCTTTCTTCCTTCCCTTCCTCCCTCCTTTCTTCCGCCCTCCTTCCTTCCCTCCATCCTTCCTTCCCTCCTTCCTTTCTTTCTGTCCCTCCCTCCTTTCTTCCTCCCTCCCTCCCTCCTTCCTTCCTCCCTCCCTCCTTCCTCCCTCCTTTCTTCCTTCCCTTCCTCCCTCCTTTCTTTCTTCCGCCATCCTTCCTTTCTCCCTCCCTCCCTCCCTCCTTCCTTCCTTCCCTCCCTCCTTTCTTCCTTCCCTCCTTCCTTTCTTCCTCTCCCTCCCTCTCTCCTTCCTTTCTCCCTCCCTCCCTCCTTCCTTTTTTCCCTCCCTCCCTCCCTCCCTCTCTCCTTCCTTCCTTCCTTCCTTCCTTCCTTCCCTCCCTCCCTCCTTCCTTCCTTCCTTCCCTCCTTCCTTTCTTCCCCCTCCCTCCTTTCTTCCTCCCTCCCTCCCTCCCTCCCTCCCTCCCTCCTTCCTTCCTTCCTTCCTTCCTTCCTTCCCTCCCTCCCTCCCTCCCTCCTTCCTTCCCTCCTTCCTTTCTTCCCCTCCCTCCCTCCCTCCCTCCCTCCTTCCTTCCTTCCTTCCCTCCTTCCTTCCCTCCTTCCTTTCTTCCCCTCCCTCCCTCCCTCCCTCCTTCCTTCCTTCCTTCCTTCCCTCCTTCCTTTCTTCCCCTCCCTCCCTCCTTCCTTCCTTCCTTCCTTCCTTCCTTCCTGCCATTTTGGTTTGTTTTTGGGTTGTTCCCAGGGTGCTCAGGGCTTCTTCCTGGCTCTCTGCTCAGGGATTGCTCCTGGCAGGTCTTGACCCACACGCGGTGCTGGGAGCTGACCCCGGGTCAGCCACATGCCGGGGTCTTTCCCCTAGTACTCTCTCCAGCCCCTATCCCTCTCTTTACATTTTTTTGGCGAGGGGGAGAGCCCACCTGATGATGCTCAGGGGTTACTCCTGGCTCTGCATTCAGGAATCACTCCTGCTGGTGCTGGGGGTGTGGGTTTGAGGTGCCAGGGGTCAAACCCAGGTCAGGGGCTGACTTTTTTTGGGGGGGAGGGGGCAATGCCCAGCGATGCTCTGGAATAACTCCTGGCTCTGCACTCAAGAATTACTCCTGGTGGGGCTGGTGTGATAGCACAGCGGGGAGGGCGTTTGCCTTGCACGCGGCCGACCCAGGTTCGGTTCCCAGCATCCCACATGGTCCCCTGAGCACCGCCAAGGTAATTCCTGAGTGCAGAGCCAGGAGCAACCCCTGTGCATGGCCAGGTGTGACCCAAAAAGCCAAAAAAAAAAAAAATTACTCCTGGTGGGCCTGGGACTGGAGCTGTAGCACAGCAAATAGGGCATTTACTCTGCATGCAGCCGACCCGGGTTCGATTCCCAACATCCCATATTGTCCCCCCAGCACTGCCAGGAGTAATTCCTGAGTGCAGAGCAGGAGTAACCCCTGTACATCGCCGGGTCTGACCCCAAAAAGCAAAACCAAAACAAAACAAAGAAAAAAGGCAAAAAAACCAGATCAGTTGCATGCAAGCAAGCCCCTCTCCACTGTCTCCAGGACCCCTGCATTTTTCTTTTAGCTGGTGTCAAATGACTGGAAAAATAGTCCAGGAATTACGGCACCGGCCTGGTTTGATCCTCAGCCCTCCCTGGGGTCCCAGGCACCGGCAGTGGACATGGCCTGAGCACAGAGCCAGGAAGAAGCCGTGAGCACCGCTAAGTGTAGCCCCGGAATCAAAAAAATCAAATGGGCCAGAGAGATACTACAGTGGGGAGGGCGTTTGCCGTGACATGCAGCCCACCCAGGTTTGATTCCCGGCATCCCATAGGGTCCCCTGAGCGCGCCAGGAGTAAAGTCCTGAGTGCAGAGCCAGAACCTACGATGGGTGTGCTTCTCCACCCGCAAAAAAAAAAAAAAAAAAAAAAAAGAACAAAATCATTTAGTCATCCATCAGTTGGAATTAGAGATACCTGCCCTAATGGTAAAACTGGTCGCAGCTGGTCTAGGCCACCCATTTTTTTTTTTAATGATTTTTAAAAAAGTTTTTATTAGTGAAACACCATGAGGTACAGTTGTAGACTTACAAATTTTTGCGCTTGGGTTTCAATTATACAATGATCAAACACCCATCCCTCCACCAGTGCCCATTTCCCACCACCACGGATCCCAGTATCCCTCCCACCCCCTACCCACCCCCCATCCCACCCTGCCTCTGTGGCAGGGCACTCCCCTTTGTTCTCTCTCTCCTTTTGGGTGCTGTGGTTTGCAAAAGAGGCATTGAGTGGCAATCATATTTGGTCTATAGTCTGCTCCAGCATGCTTCTCCCATCCTGGGAGGATCCTCCCAACACCCTTTATTTGGTGCTCCCTTCTCTATCTGAGCTGCCTTTTCCCCTAGCACGTGTGGCTGGCCTCCAAGCCATGGAGTAAAACTCCTGGTACTAATCTCTCCGCCGCCCATTTTTCTCTTTGCCCCTTCATGGCTAGCGGCATCCTGCAGCCACACACCCCATCTTTGTGTGTCCTAAGGAACGCTGAACCCGGGTTGTTGTGAACCGAACGTTTCTGTTCTGAGTAACGCCTGAGTGGGCCCCCGCCTGCCGTGCATCTGGAGCATAGGTGGGGGGGAGAGTTCTGGGATTGCCCGGCTGGAAGAAAGGCAGTCACGGGGGTGGGGGGTGGGGTGGGACTGGAGCGATAGCACAGCTGGGAGGGCGTTTGCCTTGCACGCGGCCGACCCGGCTTCGATTCCCAGCATCCCACAGGGTCCCCTGAGCACCGCCAGGAGTAATTCCTGAGTGCAGAGCCAGGAGTAACCCCTGAGCATCGCCAGGTGTGACCCAAAAAGGAAAAAAAAAGGGGGGGCGGCCTGGCAGCCATCAAGGGACCCTCTTCCCCCTCCAGGGCCTAGAGCGGGCTTGTTGGATGAGGGGATCAAGTTGTGCTCTCTGAGGGTCGGACATGTCTCCTAGGCTATTTCTCCCCCTGCCTCTGTGTATGACCGGCCCAGGGGTATTAGGAGGTTTAGGGGTCTGCACCCGCCTGAGGTCCAGGGGAGAAGAACAGCCCTGGCAGCTTCAAGATGTGCCAAAGCTGCTGATGTCCCGTGCCCTGAGTCACTGGCACCTGAGGTCTGGTGGGACTGTCCGGGACACTGGCCATGGGCTGTGGATGAGGCTTTTTCCGGTCCCACCGTGCGCTGAGCAGTAGAGGGGGCAGGGATTGGGGGTGGGGGGTGGCGGTGACCAGGCTGCTGGATTCTGGGGTGGGTGGCCCCCTTGGGCAAGCTAGGAAGGCTGGGGGGTGGGTTTGGGCAAACCCAGAGCAGTGCAGTTGGTCCAGTGAGCAAAAGCCACTGCAAATAATTTTTTTTTTTTTTTTTTTTGCTTTTTGGGTCACACCCAGCAATGCTCAGGGGTTACTCCTGGCTCTGCACTCAGGAATTACTCCTGGCAGTGCTTGGGGGACCCTATGGGATGCTGGGAATCGAACCCGGGTCAGACGTGTGCAAGGCAAACGCCCTCCCCGCTGTGCTATCGCTCCAGCCCTGCCACTGTAAATGAATTTTTATTTTTTTCTTTTGTCAAATAAAGGGTTGAGCTTTTTTGTTTCTTTGTTTGTTTGTTTGTTTGTTTGTTTGTTTAAAAAAGTAAAGGGGCCTGAGGCCTGAGTCTGTGTCCCTCAGCTAGACAGGGACACGCTGATCTTTTTTTTTTTTTTTGGCTTTTTTTTGGGGGGGGTCACACCTGGCGATGCACAGGGCTTACTCCTAGCTCTGCACTCAGAAATTCCTCTTGGTGGTGGTGCTCGGGAGGACCGTCGGGGTGCTGGGAATCGAACCAAGGCAAAGCAAACGCCCTACCTGCTGTGCTATCACTCCAGCCCCCCAACACACTGACCTTTGTGTCCCTACAAGGACTCGGCAGGAAATGACAATAGAACCTTTATACAGCCCCAAACTCAGCATTGCTCCTCTTTTTTTTTTTTTTTTTTTTTTTGGTTTTTGGTTTGGGGGCCAAACCCAGCGATGCTCAGGGGCTATGCCTGGCTCAGGACTCACTACTCATTCCTGGTGGGACTCAGGGGACCCTAATGGATTGCCGGGGATGGACCCTGGGTCTGCTTCTGCCAGGCAAGTACCTTCCCCGCCGTGCTGTCGCTCCAGTCCCCAGGGTTGGATAAACTGTCACTGAGCTGCATGTCACTGACCATGTCAGACAACCTGGTCTCTGCCGAGTCCAGCATCGGGGGTGGAGCCGGGCCTCCTGCATGCACCGTGGGCGTGTGACCAGCCCCTCGGCCGCTGCCCGTTGCCCAGGCAGTGGACACTTCTGCAGGAAGTTCGGCCCCGGGAGGCCCGGCACCAGCAGCTCTGCGGACTCGCCTCTCGGTGTCTTCTCCGCAGGCATGGGATGGAACTGCAGTCCCGTGAGCACGCTGACTCCCGCCAGCACCATGCGGCTGCTCCTGCCACTCCGCCCGCTCCTTGATGCCACCCCGGAGGAGGAAACGTGCGGGACCGGCCCAGAGAGCGCCACTGCTATTCCACGAGCCGCCACTGGAGGGCCCCCGACGCCTCCCCGCAGCGCCCCCGCGACCAGTCACCCAAGCTCGAACCGTGCCCAGCCGACCCATAGACGCCAGCACCATCACCTCCTGGGTAGGTTCTGGGGGCTGCGGAGGCTGAGGGCGCCTGCAGACCCCAGTACTGAGCTAGCCGGGCCAGAGGGGTCGGGGTCTGCTGGCAGCCTCATGGCCCAGCTGCATTTAGGGACCTCCTGCCCAGAGGTGCTGCTGGTGGAGTGGGTGGGGTGCAGATGCGGCACTGGGTGGTGGTGGGGGGGTCACACTTAGGTCCTGACCCCCGAGTCATCTCTCTGGCTCCGCTTTTTTCCTTTTGCAGTGCCAGGGATTACGCGCCGGGTCTGACTCATTTGTGGCACGAATTGTACCACTGACCACATCCCTGGCCCTTAGAGAGTAAATAAGCTCTTCCTTCCTTCCTTCCTTCCTTCCTTCCTTCCTTCCTTCCTTCCTTCCTTCCTCTTCCTTCCCTCCCTCCCTTCCTCCCCTCCCTCCCTCCTTCACTCCTTTCCTTCCTTCCTTCCTTCCTTCCTTCCTTCCTTCCTTCCTTCCTTCCTTCCTTCCTTTCTCTCTCTCTCTCTCTCTCTTTCTTTCTTTCTTTCCTTCCTTCCTTCCTTCCTTCCTCTTCCTTCCCTCCCTCCCTTCCTCCCCTCCCTCCCTCCCTTCCTTCCTTCCTTCCTTCCTTCCTTCCTTCCTTCCTTCCTCTTCCTTCCCTCCCTCCCTTCCTCCCCCCTCCCTCCTTCACTCCTTTCCTTCCTTCCTCCCCTCCCTCTCTCCTCTCCCTCCGCTCCCTTCCTTCTTCACTCCCTTCCTTCCTTCCTTCCTTCCTCTTCCTTCCCTCCCTCCCTTCCCCCCTCCCTCCTTCACTCCTTTCCTTCCTTCCTCCCCTCCCTCCCTCCTCTCCCTCCACTCCCTTCCTCCCTCCCTTCCTCCCTTCCTCCCTTCCTCCCTTCCTCCCTTTCTCCCTTCCTTCCTTCCCTCCTTTCTCCCTCTGTTTCTTCTTCCCTCCTCTGTTCCATCATGCCCTCCCTGAGCTTGGAGGTCACTCTTGGCAGTGCTCAGGAGACCGTGTGGTGCCAGGGGTAGAACCCAGTCCTCCTGCTTGTGAAATATGCTCTCAGTCTGTTGAACGATCTCTCCCATCCGTGTGTGTGTGTGTGTGTGTGTGTGTGTGTGTGTAGGGAGGGGGGTTAGGCCACACCTGGCGACGCTCAGGGGTTACTCCTGCCTCTGCACTCAGGAATCACTCCTGGTGGTACCCGGGGGACCTTATGGGATGACAGGGATGGAGCCGGGTCGGCAGCATGCAAGGTAAGCACCAACCCACTGTGCTATCGCTCCAGCTCCTTTCTGATCCTTATTTACTTCTTATCCTACTTATTATTTATACTGAATACCGATTCCTTTTTTTTTTTTTTTTTTGGTGGATAAACCCACACCCAGTGATGCTCAGGGGTTACTCCTGGCTCTTTGCTTAAGAATCACTCCTAGTGGTTCTTGAGGGACCCTATAGGATGCCAGGGATCAAACCCAGGTCAGTCATATGCCAGACAAACGCCCTGCCAGCTGTGCTATTTCTCCAGCCTCTGTTTACTATTTCTTATGTACCTGCTGGTCAGGGTTATTATTGCTTAGGGCTAGGGCTAGTGTAGGGTTGGGGTCAATGTTAAATTTTAGTGCTGGGGTTCTAATTTGGGTCTATTTATCTGTATATATATTTGGTTTCTAGACCTTATCCAGCGGGGCTCAGGGGCTATTCTCGGCTCTTGTGTTGAGAAGGGGTTGATTCTAGCTGTGTGTGTGTGTGTGTGTGTGTGTGTGTGTGTGTGTGTGTTTGTGTGTGTGTGGTTGGGGGGTCATGTAGTGCTTGGGATCCAAATGGGGTTAGCTGCATGCAAGTGCCATAACCTGATAGTATCTCTCCTGCCCTAAGTTTAGTTTATAATTTGGGTTAGGGTTATTATTTGGTTTAGAATTAGATTTAGAGCTAAGGGTTAGTGTTAGGTTTCATCTCATCGGGTGGGGTAAGTTTCTCACTGGGATTTTGGTTAGATTTTATTTGTTCTTAGGGTGGTTCTTGAGAATACTCATTGCTCGGGGTCATTCCAGTATGAGCCTGGAAGAAATGGATAACTGTAGTGAACCTAGAAGAAATGGATAAAGTTTTTGACTCCTATAACCTTCCACGGTTGAATCAAAGGGAAACAGAGCACTTGAATCACTATCAAGGAAATAAAAATTAGTAACTAGAAGTTTTCCCAAAAACAAAAACCCAGGCTCACATGGGCTTTCTCATGAGCTCTTCCAAACCTTAATTTTAAAAAAATGTTTGGGTTTGGGGTCATACCCAGTGGTGCTTAGAACTTATTCCTGGCTCTGGTTATGGGATCTCTCCTGGCGGCACTCAAGGGACCATATGGAATGCTGGGGACCAAACCCTGGTCGGGCGCGTTCACAGCAAGTGTCTTAATCCCTATACTATCATGCCAGCCCCCGGAGTTCTGAACCTTTAAAGAAGACCTACTCCCAATCCTTTTCATGCTCTTTTGGAAAGTTGAAGAAACAGGAGTCCTCTTGGACAGTTTCTGTGATGCAAACATTACCCTGATACCAAAAGCAGATAAGAATTACCAAAAACAGGGAACCGGAGCGATAGCACAGCGGGGAGGGCGTTTGCCTTGAACGCGACCGACCTGGGTTCGATCCCCGGCATCCCATATGGTCCCCCAAGCACCGCCAGGAGTAATTCCTGAGTGCAGAGCCAGGAGTGACCCCTGAGCATTGCTGGGTGTGACCCAAAAAGCAAAAAAAAAAAAAAAAAAGAATTACCAAAAACAGGGAACAGCAACACAGAACCGAACTATAGACCTGCATGTCTGATAAACATGGATGCAAGCTATTTGCATTCTGAGTCCTAATGATATATCAAAAGATCATACACCATGACCATGTTGAATTCATCCCTGAGACACAAGTCAAGCAACATAATACAACATATCAATACCAGGAAAAGCAAACCTCATAGGATCACATCAGTAGATGCAGGGAAAGCATTTGACAAGACCCAACGCCCATTCGTGATAAAAATGCTCAATAAAATCGGGGCTAAAGGAACTTTCTTACCATAAAGTCATTTATCACAAGCCCACAATGAACATCATACTCAGTGGTGAAAAACTGAAATCCTTCCTTGCAAGTGGACGCAAGACAAGGTTGCCCACTCTCATCACCTCTGTTCAGTATTGTACTGGAGGTATATGCCATAGCAATTAGGCAAGAAAGAGATATTAAGGGCTTTCAAATTGGGGAAAAAAAAAAGCTAGTCGAACTCTCACAGTAGGCACATAACATGATAGAAACTCCAGCTAGAAAAGCTCACCCCAGAGCTCCTAGAAACAATAGGCGTGTACAATGGCAGGCTGCAAAGTCAGTGCACAGAGATTCATGGCTTTCCTACGTGCAATAATGAAATAGAAGCGAGGAATTACAAGACAGCATCATTCATTGATCCGGAGAAAAAGTATAGCAGACAGGGTGCTTGCCTTGCATGCTGCTAACCCGGGTTTGGTCTGCAAAATCCCATATCTGATCTCAGCCCCACCAGGAGTGATGCCTGAGCACAAAGCCAGGGGTAAGCCCTGAGTACTGCTGTATGTGGCCTCAAAACTTTATCTATTTATTTATTTTGCTTTTTGGGTCACATCCGGCAATGCACAGGGGTCACTCCTGGCTCTGCGCTCAGGAATTACCCCTGGCGGTGCTCAGGGGACCATATGGGATGCTGGGAATCGAACCTGGGTTGGCCGTGTGCAAGGCAAACGCCCTACCTGCTGTGCTATCATTCCAGCCCCAAAATTTTATTTTTTTTAATATAGCACTGTAGCACTGTTGCACTGTCCTCCCGTTGTTCATGGATTTGCTCGAGTGGGCCCAGTAACGTCTCCATTGTGAGACTTGTTGTTACTGTGTTTGGCATATCGAATACGTCACAGGTAGTTTGCCAGGCTTTGCCATGCAGGCGAGATACTTTCGGTAGCTTGCCAGGTTCTTCCAGAGGGGCGGAGGAATTGAACCCAGGGTGGGCCAGGTCAGCCCCCTGCAAGGCAAATGCCCTACCTGCTGTGCTATGATCCAGCCATTCACACTTGCACCTCAGAAAGTCAAGTACCTGGGAATCAGCATAACAAAAGGGGTAAAAGACTTATACAAAGAAAATCCTGAAGCACTACTTAAAGATATGAAAGGGGACACAGGAAATGGAAACACATTGGATTGAAGGATTAATGTCAAAATTATAGTCTAGTCTGAAGCATTATACAAAAGCATTGCAAAAGCATTATTTAGTGCAGTCCCTATAAAAGTGCCAATAATACTTTTAAAGATGTGGATTAAATGCTGTTAAAATTTATATAGAAGCGTGATACTCCAAGCATAGCTCTTTTGATTCCTCTTTGGGAGACCCGAATAGCGTTCTCATCCTGTTTTCATAGGGCCCAGGTCTCTGAGGCATGTTAATGCAGGAAGAACAGTGGAGTTGAAGAGATGCGCCTGGAGCCAGTGGTTCTTCGTCCTCTTAACAACTTCTTTGATGGTTTTGAAGGTGTTCCACACCACTCTTCCTCCTACGCAGCCCAGGTGCTAGGTTGTTTGTCATGTTGAGTTCTCGATCTAGGTACACATAACTGCTGCATTCAGAGATGTTCGTTCCATTGAGAGCAAATAGAATGTCAGAACGAGTCCATTTCTCATTGAACATTGTCTTCGTGAGATTCAGCTGCAATCCGACCTTTCAACACTCACAGTCAAAGTCGACCAGCATTCGTGCCACTTGGCTAATGTTTGGTCTTATTAGAACGATGTCATCAGCGAAGTGGAGGTGATATAGTTGCCGACCATCTGTCTTCACTCTCATTCCTTTCCATTCCAGTCGTTGCATGACATTCTGGAGGTTGGCACTGAAGAGTTTTGGTGAAATGGCATCACCCTGCCAAACCCCCCTTTCTTTACATGGATGATCACTTCCTTGTAGAATGGTGAGATCCTGGTAGTGAATCCGTAATACAGCTCACGGAGGATCCTGATGTATTGAGTTTGAATGCCCTATTTGGCTAGGGCTTCGATGACCACTTCAGTCTCAACAGAATCAAAGGCCTTCTTTAAATTGATGAGCGTTAGACAGAGCGGCATCTTGAACTCCCAAGAAACCTCAATGAACTTGGTTACCATGTGGATATGGTTGATCGTACTGAATCCTTTTTGGAACCCGGCTTGCTCGCAAGGTTGTTCTTCATCAAGTGTTCTGCCAATCCTATTCAGGATGATTCGAGTGAACAGCTTGTAGGCAACAGACAACAGGCAGATGGGGCGATATTTGCCAATGTCGTGGATGTCTCCCTTCTCGTACAGTAGAACAGTTCTGCTGGTTTTCCATTGGGACAGAACTTTGCATTCAGACAGGTAGCGTGTGAAGAGCTGAGTCAGTGTATTGATGAGTACTGATGGCAGATTCTTCAGGTGTTCGGATCTGACTGTGTCTGGGTTGGGTGCTGTTCGCTTCTTTACCAAAGAAATGGCAAGTTGGATTTCAGAAGGGAGAACATTGGGAACGACATATCCATCCCATGGGATTGGTATGTGGGCAGGTGGACCGTGTAAACTCAAAAGGACAGCAGCAGCGGTCTATATCTCTCCCGCTGCCTGCGTTCGGTAGTCCCACGCTGGTTCCCCCACCCCGGGAAGGTCGATGGTGATCGGCAGGCGAAGGAAGGAACAAGGGCCAGGCTGGTTGGTCTTAGTTGCAGTTTATTCCATTCCCATCTCCATTTTTCTCTGATTCTCCTCCTGCTTCTTCCTCCCCCATGCTACTTCATTCTCCTTCTTGATCCCCCTTCATCCTCCTTCTGGAGTCTGGATCCTGATCCCGATTCCCTTTCTCCTTCTGGAGTCTGGATCCTGATCCCCCAGCCCACTCTTACCATCTAGTTAAATCCCAAAGCATGAGGGGTTGGGGCTTACATATAGGTGTGGTCACAATCAATAGGGGTAAAGTTCTTTCCCTCGGGGAATGCCGCTTCTAGGACAGATACTCCCTCAGCAGGACGACCCACCCTAGAACGGAATCCCCTGGGTGTGTTTCTCCTCTCCTTGTCCAACAAACATATAAGCATACATAATATAAATCATTTTGTATGGATTCAGTAAGAAATACCCTAAGTTTATAGAATTGCTCTCCCAGGGCCATCTCGATCTCAGACTACAGTGCTTAGGCCAGATAGTCTTTCCTAGCAGGGTCCTAGTCTCGTTGTTACTTTTGGATCATGACAGCATCTGTCCATGAACAAGCTCTTAACTTATAGTTAAGAATCGTGGCACTTTGACCTCACCCATTTCGATGCCAGGGTAGCTCACAGTTTGCCCTGGGCCCATTCAGTCCCTTGTTGGGACCCTCCTTTTGGGGTGTTAGGAACCAAGGGCAACTGAGGCATAAGTCAAGAAAGCAGATGCCCGGGAGCGAATAATATTCAAAGCCAATTAAATCCTAAATTACAAAAGCATAATATTAACTGTCTTCCTGTATCTATACAAAAAGGACATTGCTTTAAAGTAAACTATTCATAAGACATAAGGAGAGGAGAAAGGCAATATTTCACTCATACATATAAAATCATAGATTTCTGAGGAATCTGACCTTACAAGTTAACAGAGTCTGATTAGGGGAAAAAGCTGATTAACTGGTTGGGGAGGAGAGCAGAGAGAAGTGGTTACAGATAAACAAAGAAATGGGAGCTCTGTGTTGGGTGTAGCCTGATAAACCTAAGCTCCTGTGGCAAGGGTGAAAGGACTTGATCACTTGATCACTTGACTTCCCGTTAATCGTCGATTTGCTGAGTGGGCGCCAGTAGCGCCTCCATTTGTCCCTGTCACGTGCTAGTGTAGCCCAGTGGCGTCTGTTCGCTCTGGGAACATGAAGAGCCTCAAACTGATCGTTCATGATCTTGATGAAGAAGTCTGACCATCTGGTAGGTGGGCGGCCACGCGGTCTTTTGACATCCCGTGGAATCCAGTCGGTAATAGCTCTAGTCCAGCGGTCGTCTTTAAATCTCATTATGTGACCAGCCCATCTGATTTTTGACACCTTGGCAAACGAGACAGCATCCCTGATTCTTGATCGTCGACAGATGTCAGAACTCCGGATTCTTTCTCTCATTTGAGTGAAACGTGATATTCCAAGCATAGCTCTTTCAATTCCTCTTTGGGAGACCCGAATAGCGTTCTCATCCTGTTTGCGTAGAGCCCAGGTCTCTGAGGCATATATTAATGCAGAAAGAACAGTGGAATCAAAGAGATGTGCCCAGAGCCAGAGGTTCTTCATCCTTTTAGCTGTTTCTTCTATGCTCTTGAAGGCGTTTCAAGCCACTCTCTTCCTCCTGCGCAGCTTGGGTGCCAGGTCATTTGTCATGTTGACTTCTCGACCTAGGTACACATAGCTGTTGCATTCGGAGATGGTCATTCCGTTGAGAGCGAACGGGGCGTCAGGAATGAGGCTGTTTCTCATAGACATTGTCTTCGTAAGATTTAGCTGTAGTCCGACCTTTCCACTCTCACGGTCGAAGTCGGCCAGCATTTGTGCCGCTTGGCTGATGTTTGGTGTTATTAAAACAATGTCATCAGCAAAGCAGAGGTGGTGTAGTTGCCGACCATCTATCAGAGAAAGGACAAAGCAGTGTTATTCTACAGTGGATGTGGCTATCGAAGAGATCCGAGTATAAGTCATGGATAATCTTCTCCATTGCCCTTCTGGAAGATGTGATAGATCCATCAGAATATTGAAGGGCAGTCATCTTGGTCTTGTAGTTGGCGAAGAACAGGCGGGCGTTGTGAAAGCTTTTCCTGTCTTCTGCCGCATCTACCAGCACTGCTGCTCTTCTGTCTTTGAGGTCTTCCTTGATGGCTTCTCTGCACTGTTTTGTGAGCTCGGACGTTTGCTTGCAGTTGCCTAAGGCATGCACCAAGCCATGTTGGTGAATAAGCTCAAGAGTGTTCGAAGATAGGCGTTTTTTTTTTTGTGGTTATCTCTCTCTTGGCATTCCTCGTACAATCATGGAGGTGCTGAACCGTTGATTGTATTCCTCGTCAATGTTGTCAATGATGGCATCTTCCCATGTTGCCAGAACAGAGTCAAAGAGGTCCCAGTTGGTGGTCGTTCTGGGAGTTCTCTTCTTAAACTTTGCATTCCTTTCTCTGTGCTCTGTGAAGTAGAATTTTGCACGAAGGAGACGGTGGTCCGATCCCATTTGGAATTTTGGGATAACAGCAACATCAGTCAGGCAGAACCGTCGATTGAATATGATGTGGTCAATTTTGTTGTAGAACCGTCCACCGGGAGACTCCCATGTCCAACATTTAGATTCGGCCTTCTGGAACTGTGAGTTACCATGGATGGTCTTGGTCGACGTGATGAACTCAGACAGTCTGTTACCCTGTTTGTTCCATTCTAGGCCATGGGTCCCTATGTGGAGTTCTTCGGCTGATCTTCTCGGTCCTATCTTGGCATTAAAATCACCGACAATGATCTTGTAGAAGGCGAGGCCTTCTTTATAGAACTTCTCCAGCTGCATGTAGAACTTCTCAATTTTTCTTTCACCATAGTTGGATGTTGGTGCATAGACAATGAAGATAGAGACTGCTGGCAGTGAGCCACATCTATTCAAGTGTAATCATCCGATTCGGGTTGTTAGGCACTCAAATGAATCAGTGCTCATGGCTAAGTTCGTGTTGACAAGGACACCAACACCACCAACACCTCTTTTGTCACAATATTCCAAGGAACAGTTCTTCTCCAGTGTTGAAAACGGCGTGATGTGATTGATGCCTTCTCGTCTCGGTCAGACCAATGATGTCGTACTTGATCTTTTGTGCTTGTACCATCAGGTCCTCCATGGAAGCATCAGATGCCAGCATACGTGCATTGAAAGTACAGTCATTTTGTCTTTCTTCATTTGGGCAACCTAGTTCAGCCTTGAGATTTTTATCAGCCTCTCCTTCCACATCCTTCTCAACTCTGCCGTATTCAGGGTCAGGGGAATGAGATCCATTTTATTTACTGAAAAATGACATATAGATGGTTAAAATTTGTATCAAGGGGCTGGAGAGATAGCACAGCGGGTAGGGCGTTTGCCTTGCACGTGAACGGTCGACCCGGGTTCGATTCCCAGCATCCCATATGGTCCCCTGAGTACTGCCAGGAGTAACTCCTGAGTGCAGAGCCAGGAGTAACCCCTGTGCATTGCCAGGTGTGACCCCCCAAAAAAAAGTTGTACCAAAAAAAAAATGCGGACTGGAGAGATAGTACAGCAGGTTTGATTCTTGGAATCCCGCATGATCCCCTGAGACTGTCAGGGATGATTCCTGAGTACAGAGCCACGAGTAGCTCCTGAACATCACTGGGTCTGGCCCCCAAACAAACAAACAAAGAGAAATGCTTAGAACCACTTATCATCATGGAAATGCAAATCAAAACAAGATATCTCACACCAGTGAGATTGGCATCCATCACAGAGAACGAAAACAACCAATGTCAGTGTGGCTGTTGAGATAAAAGGGTTCCCTCATTCACAGCTGGTGGGAATGTCCAGCCTTTTTGGAAAACAATATGGACATTTCTTAAAAAAACTAGGACTAGAGCTTCCAGCTAATCCTGCAATTCAACTTTTTGGCATCTCTCCCAAAACTCCATTCATAAAAGACATTTGTATTCCTTCACTGCAACGCTATTTACAGGAGCCAAATCCTGGAAACAACCCAAATGGCCAAGAGCTGATGACTGGATCGTGAAACTATGTGATATGTACACAATGGAATATCCACAGCCTTAAGAAAAGATGAAATCGTGCAGTGTGCTGCTATGTGGATGGATTTGGAGGAGTAACACACTGAAAGAAGTTCGGAGGGGGACAGACAGGGCATGGTCTCCCTCATACCAGGGGAATAACCAGTACCCAGAGTCAACAGAAACCAGGAACAGGTTCTTCATTAGAAAACTTAGCACTGGAGAGAAGGTAGGAGGAAGGGCCTTGAGACAGAGGTTGAGGGAAGTGAACATTTGGTGAAGGGTGTGGTGCTGGAATGTTCTGTGTTCCCTGCCAGCAACAGTTTTGTAAGCTACAGTGCCTAAAATGAAAATCCAGTTAGTGTTAAGTTAGCGTTGGGATAGGGCTAGTCTTGTTGTTAGGATTGGGATTAGGGCTGGAGTGGACAGTACAGGGTTAAGATGCTGGGGTTAACATGCAGCCACCTCTAAACACCACATAATCTCCCAGCACCAACTGCAGTGACCCCCAAGCTTAGAGCTCAGGGTAGCCCCTTACACTACCAGACGTATCCCCAAACAGTGCCCTACACATGCAATAAAAAAAGATGATATAAAGATTATAGTTCTGCTTAGGTCAGTTTAGGGCCTGGTTAGGATTAGGGTCAGTACTTGAGTTTTAGTCTTAGTATTATGTGTGAATTTAGGATTAGACTATTTTTTTGGAGGGGGAGGGTCACACCCGGCAACACACAGGGATTACTCCTGGCTCTTGCACTTAGGAATTACTCCTGGCCGTGCTCGGGGTACCATATGGGATGCTGGGAATTGAATTCGGGTCGGCCGCATGCAAGGCAAATGCCTTACCCGCTGTGCTAGTGCTCCAGCCCCTCGGATTAGATTTTTGGTTAGGATATTTGTTGGATTGGATTTGGGTCAGGCTTCGGGTTAGAGTTTGCTTTAGTGTTGGGATTTTGGCCCCGTTTATTCAGTTTATTCTTAAGGTTGGCATGAAGGTTAGGATTAGGGTAAGTGTGAAGATCAGGTTTAGGGTTAGGCTTAGGGCAAGGCTTAGAGTTGAATGTCGAGGTCGACTTGTTCTTAGAGTAAGGGTTCTAGTTGCTTTAGTGTTGCTGATAGGCTTTGAATTATTCTTTGGGTTTAGGTAATTTCAGGTTTAGTTTGGGGTTTGGGACAGGTTTCCTGTTGAGGTCAAATCAAGGGTTACAGTTATTTTGAGAGTTAGGCTTCGGGTTAGATTTTCTAAGCTTATTTCTAAGCTTAGGTTTATTGTTGGGTTGGAGCGATAGCACAGCGGTAGGGCGTTTGCCTTGCACGCAGCCAACATGGCCGACCCGAGTTCGATTCCTCCACCCCTCTCGAAGACTCTGGCAAGCTACCGAGAGAATCTCGTCTGCACAGCAAAGCCTGGCAAGCTACCCATGATGTATTCAATATACCAAACACAGTAACAACAAAGTCTCCAATGGAGACGTTACTGGGCCCGCTTGAGCAAATTCGATGAACAACGGGAGGACAGTGACAGTGACAGGTTTACTGTTAGATTGGGGTTAGGGGTCTGGTTAGGGTTGAGGTTAGGTTTATGTTGGGGTTATGGTTAATTTAGAATTTGGGTTACAGTTATGCTGAGGGTTTGTGTTGGGCATAGGTTTACGGTTACAGTTAAAGTAAGACTTAGGGGTAAGGCAGAGTTCCTATTAGGCATTGTTCTAGGGTTAGGTTTAGGTTTATGGGTAGGGTCATGTTAGATTTATGGGTAGGGTCATTGTTCTAGGGTTAGGTTTAGATTTATGGGTAGGGTCATGTTAGTCAGAGGGTTAGAGTTAATTGTGAGGGTAAGATTATGATTTGAGTAGGGTTAGGGTTTGGGTCAGGTTTAAGGTTCGTATTAACTTATTGTTTAGGACAGGCTTCCCCTCTCCTTAGGATGTGGGTTAGGGTATTGGTTGAGCTAGGGTTAGTTTCAGAGTTATGATTTGTGTGGTTAGCATCAGAGTTTTTCCTAAGGAAGTGTTAGGTTTAGTGTTAGGGGCAGCTTTAGTTTAGGTTAGACTTATGCTTCAGTTGCCCTTAGTTCCTAACACCCCGAAAAGGAGGGTCCCAGCAAGGGACTTGGAAAGACCCAGGGCAAGTTGTAAACTACCCTGGCATTGAAAAGGGACAGGCGGGGCTGGAGTGATAGCACAGCGGGGAGGGCGTTTGCCTTGCACGTGGTGAACCTGGGTTCGATTCCCAGCATCCCATATGGTCCCCCCAGCACCGCCAGGAGTAATTCCTGAGTGCAGAGCCAGGAGTATCCCCTGTGCATCTCTGGGTGTGACCCAAAAAGCAAAAAAAAAGAATAGAAACGGTGCTTTTGTAATTTGGAAGTTAACAGACTCTGAATCAGTCCTGGGCATCCGTCACATTTACTTGACTTGAACCATGGTTACTATGAAATGAGGTCTTTTCCCTCACATTCCTCAGATAAATTTTATATATATAAAAAATTCACTTCAGGGCTGGAGCGACAGCGCAGTGGGTAGGGCATTTGCTTTGTATGCGGCCAACCCAGGCTCAATCTCCAGCATCCTTTAAGTCCCCCAGTCTCCACCAGGAGTAACTCCTGAGAGCAGAACCAGCAGAAACCCCTGAGCATTGCCAGGTGTGACCCAAAAAGCAAAATAAGTTAAAATAAATAAGGATTCAGTCCATACTAGGTGAGAAAGAGTGACAAATGGGGCTGGAGATGCGATTCTGGATGGGCACAGGCTTTCAGCACAGGAGTCCCGAGTTCCATCCCCAGCTCTGCATGGATCCCCAGCACTGCCGGGAGTAGCCAGCTGGGTCCCAGAATCCAAAGAAAAAGAAGTGATCCAGAGATCTAGTACAGGGTGCTTGCTTGGCATGCGGCCAACCCAAGTTTGGTCCTCAGCATCCCATATGGTCCCCCGAGCACTGCCATGAGTGATTCCTGAGTGCAGAGCCAGGAGTAGCCCCTGAGCATTGCTGGGTGTGACCCAAGAAGCCAAAAAACAAAAAACCACCCCAAAACCCAGTGTATAGCACAGCAGTTTAAGCTCTTATCTTAACAGTTGATCAACACGTGGTTCAGTACCTGGCATGACATATGGTTCCCCCAAGCACCGCCAGGAGTGATTCCTGAGCACAGGGCAATGGAAAGCCTGAGTACCACCAGGTGTGACCCCCAAAATGAAAAATAAAATGAAAACGAGAGAGGGCAGAATAAGTAAGAGATGAGGTTGTTGGGACTGGAGAGCTAGTACAGCAGGGAGGATGTTTGTCTTGCACGTGGCAGACCCAAGTTCGATCCCCAGCATCCCGTATGGTCCTCCGCCAGGAGTGCAGAGCCAGGATTTAATACTGAGCACAGTAGTATGTAGCCCACAAACAAAACCCAAAAAAAAGGGTGGAGAGGATGGCTCAGGGGAGCAGAGCCAGGAACGTGTCACCTTCCCCCGTGTTCAGTGTTCAGGGACCACGACTGTCATGCTGGGGGGGACCACGTGGGGTGCCACCGACTGGCAAACATCCTAGCTGCTGTCCTGTTGCTCGACCTCCAACCCTTCCTGCTCTGATGTTCATTACTTACTAGTGGCCATCAGGGGGCTGGACAGTCTGCTGAGATGATGGGTCTCACGGTAAACAAAATTGCTGGCACCTGCCTTCAGAATAAAATAACTTACAGCCATGGGAGTGATGATGAGGTATTTTCTCCCCCCCCCCCCCTTTTTTTACTTTATTTATTTATTTATTTATTTATTTGTAGGAGTAAAGTAAAGTAAAGTAAAGTAAAGGCCCTCCCGTTGATCATCGATTTGCTCGAGCGGGCCCAGTAACATCTCCATTGGAGACTTTGTTGTTACTGTGTCTGGCATATCGAATACTCTCAGTAGCTTGCCGGGCTGAAGCGATAGCACAGCGGGTAGGGCGTTCACCTTACACGCGGCCAACATGGCCGACCCGAGTTCGATTCCTCCGCCCCTCTCGGAGAGCCCGGCAAGCTACTGAGAGTATTCGATATGCCAGACACAGTAACAACAAAGTCTCCAATGGAGACGTTACTGGGCCCGCTTGAGCAAATCGACGATCAACGGGAGGGCCTTTACCTTTTATTTGTAGGAGTACTGCTATTTATTCAGCCACTGATTAGCTGATTGAATTGGGCATGAACTCCACCTTAATTTATTTTTTCATTTTTATATTTATTTATTGAATCACTGTGGGAAAAGTTACTAAGCTTTCAGGTTTAAGTCTCGATCATACAATGATCAAACACCTCTCCCTTCACCAGTACTCATTTTCCACCACCAAGAACCTCAGTATATTCCCCCCCCATCCCTCCAAATGCCTGTGAGGCAGATGATTTCCACTTCACTCTTCTCTACATTGATTATATTCATTATTTCGACAAAAGATGCACCATTATTGTTTAGAATTTCCCCCCCCCCAAACAATCAGAATTGCTGGAAAGGCATTGTGAAATATTTTGTTTTCTATAGCTGGTTATGAGAATCATATAATGTCACGCGGCCACGATTTTGGATTTCTGCAAAGAGCCAGATAATTACGAGATTGGTTTCTGTGTGTCTGGTGTTATGGCCCTGCCGGAGAGCCGCTTGTGGGGGGGGGGGGGGGTAACTCGTGACCTCGGTAGGGCGTTAAGGATGTGCCGGTACCGCCCCCCTTCCCATGAGACTGCAGTTGCCCCGTTACCGCAGGCTCATACTTGGCTTTCCCATAAGCTCTGAGGTGGCGGTTCAAACATGCTGGTGCTCAGATACCCCCACCTCGAGCTCGTCTCGGGGGTCCATGTGGTGCCCGGGGATGGAAACCAAGACTCTTCAAAGCCTGTGCTCTGACCCATTGAACTACTTCCATAGCCAGGGCCACCCCCCAGCCCTGTCTTACACAAGTAAAACTGAATCAGAAATCAGTTTCCCTAAAACTCACTGTTTTCTGTTAGTCCCTCAGACAACAGTTTTTTGGTTTTGTGCCCAAGACCATAGCCCCCTACTCCCATTCCCTGTTGGGAGTTGGCTCTTCCCACCCCCAACCCCCAATTTCTGTGGGCAGAGGGGGCTGAAGCAGCATCATGCCTGGTGATGCTTGGGTACCAGTCCTGGCTCTGTGCTCGGGAGCGCCCCCTGGCGTTACGCAGCAGGCGCGCCCCGGGGGGCCCTCGGTTTGTGGTCCTTAGGTAACCCTTTGTTGTCCTTAGGTAACTCCGCAGTTTGACTTAGCCGCGGACAGCGGCCCCCCGAACCCCCAGAAACGACGTCGCCGAGACCCGGCCCGGCGTTCAAGCCGAAGCTGCGCTTCCAAGTTCCCGCGTCTCGGCTTTGAGAGCCCAGAGCCACCTCGGAGCTCCGCGGCCCGCACGCCCTCCAAGCCGTCAGGAAAGGGGGTCTGCAGTAGCCCCTTGGTGCCCGTGCTCAGCCCTCAGAGCCAGGCCAGCCCAGGCTGCCCTCACGCCTGCACCCTGCCCGACATCAGGACCCCCGAGCCTGCCGCTGCCTCGCGCCAGGGGGAAAACAGCCTCCCAGGAGCCCCGATGGGCACAGAGCCGGGGCCCGTCCTGGTGAGGGACACCCCCGAGGACAAGTACGGGCTGAAGGTCACTTGGAGAAGGAGGCAGCAGCTGCTGGCCTTTCTGCAGGACAGGGGCAAGCTGAGCCCAAGCCAAGTCCATGTGAAGATCTGACATGGACAGATGTCAGCCTCCCAGGTGGGGATGCAGAGCCGAGAGGAGCAACCCCGGAGCACGGCTGGGGTGGGCCCCAAACCAAAATAACAACCCAAAAAAAGAAGAATGGGACCCTGTCACAGCTGCGTTCCCAGCAGCACCCCTAAAAAGGGGCGGCGGCTTTCCGGGGAGAGGCTTCAGGGCCCCCTGGGGACTCAGCACAGTGTGTCCACTGATGGAGCAGGAAGGGCCCCATCCCAGAAACACGAAACCCAGGTATCCCCCAAACCTTGCGTCCCAAGGGACTTTTAATGTCCACATTTGGCCTTTAAATTGGCCGGCCCTGGAACAGTTTTCCCTCTTTACTGTCATGAATGGCTCATTTCCTATTTCTCTGAACAGTCCCTGTTCCACATTTTAAAGCAGCTTCTAGAAACTGTTTCTAATGTATATAAATAAATGGTCGTGGAAGTTTTTGAGAGAATCCAGCCTCGAGAATGCCAATAATGCCACAGTACCACGCCCCAACTCATTACACTTTTATTCACTTCCTTCAGACGGCTGGCCCAGGAGCCGGGAATGTAAGTTAGTGAAAGGGGCGTATGCTCTTGTAGGAGGTCCCGGGATCTATTTCTGGCAACTTCCAAAACAAAATGAACTCAGTCGTTCTCTGTTGTTTAGAATCACCTGTGCCATGAAGGCAAGTGGTCATTTCCTTGTGACATGCTAGGGAGAAGAAAAAAAAAAATCACACTTTTTTTTTTTTTTCTTTTTGGGTCACACCTGGCATTGCACAGGGGTTACTCCTGGCTCTGCACTCAGGAATTACTCTTGGCGGTGCTCAGGGGACCATATGGGATGCTGGGAATTGAACCCGGGTCGGCCGCGTGCAAGGCTGCTGTGCTATCACTCCAGTCCCAAAAAATCACACTTTTGGTTGTTGGTTTTGGGAGTTACATCAGGGCAGCGGGTGGCTCTGTTCACAATGGCCCCTGGGGCATTCAGGGAGCTTCTGTGTTCCTGGGGAAAGCCCACATGTGTCCCATACGGGCTAGTCGCCATGTCCCGGGTACTGATTGCACAGCCGTGCTGCCAACCCTTCCACTTTGGCTTCTCCTCAGAAAGTCCCATGAAGAGAGAGGCCTGAGCCCTGTCTCCTCAGATACAGCTGCTCAGGCAGAGCTAAGTGTTTTGGCTTGCTACGTTTTGATTTTTTTGTGTATGATTGACTGAAGAAAACCATAAATGATAAACAGGGTGGGAATCATTTTATGCAGTAGCTGTGGAAAATGCATGTGAACGTCTGGAAAGCGGGATCAAGTGAGAAGACATTTGCAGGCAAGTCCGAGGCCTGAAGTTGAGCCTCTGCCACCACCCGGTTCCAAAAGAACAACCAGGTGTGACCCTGGTGACCCCCAAGCATCACCAAAATGGCCCTTCAATTTTTTTTTTCTCCTCCTGCCTTCTGATAAACGGTCCACAGGTAGGAGAAGAGGGACAGAGTGACAGGAGGCAGTGACAGAAGTGCACAGGCTTCCTGGTCCGTCTGTCTTGAGTTTCTTTTGGAAGGATTCCTGGGATGAGACTTCAGATCGGAAGCACCTCGTTTTGCTGTTTGAAGCCACTTTTGTGTCTGTCTGTTTTGTTGTATTTGGCTTTGGGGCAGCCCAGCGGTGCATGAGGAGTACTCACAGCTCAGTGCTCAAGGATCACTCCTACTAGGTTTTGCGACCCTCTGGGATGCTGGGGGTCCAGGCCTATGGACAGTCAGGTAGGGGCCCGCAGTAACAAGAAACGCAGGGCCTCATGGGATGGGGGTGGAGCCGGTCCGTCCCCCCCTACAAGACCCTGAGTTGGTGCTCACGAACGAGTCCTCTGTCTGTTGATTGAGTTGCTTAATGGCCATGATCCCAGAGACTCAGAAACAAACCTCGGGCCCTTAAATTTTTTAAAGGGGTGTCAGATACAATACAGAAGGTAAGGTGCTTATCTTGCACACAGCTGACCCGTTCTATCCCTGGCATCCCATGTGGTTCCCCAAGCACCTCCAGGAGTGATTCCTGAGTGCAGAGCCAGGAATAACCCCTGAGTGTCGCCTGGTGTGGCCCAAAAACAAACAAACAAAAAATATGAGGGGCCCAATGGCCCAATAGTACAGCTGTCAGGGTACTTGCATATGGCCCACCTGGTTTTGATTCCAGGCACCCTCAATACTGCCAGTTGTGGCCTGGCCTCCCCCACCTCCCCTCCATCCCGCCAAGTACTGTGCTGGAGAGGTAGCTCAGCGGGCTGCTTGCCATGCAGGAGGCCTGGGTTTGATCCCTACCCCTGCATGGTCGAAGCACTGCCAGGAGCGACCATTGAGCAGACTCAGGACTAGTCTCTGAGTACTTCTGGGTATGGCCCCAAAGCAAAACAAAAATTTCCAAGCAACGGGCTGGAACGATAGCACAGCGGGCAGGGTGTTTACCTTGCACGTGGCCAACCCGGGTTAAATTCCCGGCATCCCATTTGGTCCTCCGAGCACCACCAGGAGTAATTCCTGAGTGTATGAGCCAGGAGTAAACCCTGTGCATTGCCAGGTGTGACCCAAAAAGTTAAAAAAAAAAAAATTCCAAGGAACATCACTTCTCTGCTGTTACCATTCATGCCCAAAGACTGCAGCATGAACAAAATGTCTCCATTGCCCTTTGACCCTTAGGAAGCATCTCCAACTCCTGAGCCCACTCTTTCAACTCTGTAGCTCCTCCTCCAATTCCATTTAGCAGGTAAGAACCTGCCCTTGGAGGTTAAGGATAAACTTAGTGGTGGCAGGCCTGCTTGCCATGGAAGCCCTGAGTTTGGAGTTCCAGCACTACAAAAGTCTTCGGCCTGGGACCAGAGCCATAGGAAAGCGGGTAGGGCGTTTGCCTTGCACACGGCCGACCTGGGTTCAATTCCCAGCATCCCATATGGTCCCCTGAGCACCTCCAGGAGTAATTTCTGAGTGCAGAAGTAAGCCCTGAGTAAGCCAGGAGAAAGCCCTGAGCATCGCTGGATGTGACCCAAAAAGCTAAAAAAAAAAAAAATTAAAAAAGTCCTCAGCCCATTTGGTCCCCCGAGCACCGCCAGGAGTAATTTTTTTTAATTAATTAATTTTTTTACAAAATTAACTTTTTTATTGAACTGAAATTGGGGTAGAACAGGGGTTACCACAGCTTCTGAGCTCAGTAACAAGTGACAAATCCCTGTGACATTTTACTTTCAAGAGTCCTGACATGGTTTGGGCGAACAACTAGGAAACAGTGTACGTGTATATATTTTTCCTTTTTTTTTTTTTAACACTTAAAAATATTTTGAAATGGGCCTCACCACTTCATTCAGTTTTCAGGTTACAAAGAACATTGATAACGTCTTCTGTTGTCTTCATTTAGTAGTGTCAGTTAATATTCTTTCCCAAAAGGTTCCTCGCAAAGTGCTGGCTATAATTTCTCCCCATCCGATCCACATTAAGAAAAGGATTTAGTAACAATTAGGCAAGTAATGAACTGTAAGAACTTTAAAGGTAGTAAAGGCATACACCAAGCATCCGTGACTCATCACTCACGCTGCTAGAAAGACAATGTACTGGCTCAAGAGTCTTAGCTAAGCTCCAGAAGTACTGGGGGCACGAGTGGAATAGGTGAGGCAGGGAAGGAGCATCAGAGCTGACGGTGTGTAGTAGCTAAGCCTCACCTGGACATCTTGCTTCCGACATGCAAGCATGTAGCGGTCTTAAAAAAATAGGTGAAATACTTTAAGGGAAAAGAAGACACCTAGGAAGGGTAAAAATCAATCCAAGATGAAGGAAAATTAATACTGAATTTCTGTAAGGCAGGAAAGCAATGGTACAGACAGTACATATCAATTGCTTTGTGAAAGAGCAAACATCTAATGATACAGAGAGATGAAAGTTAACCCCTCTAAAGAATTCCAAGGGAAATAAATAAAGTGACTCATCTCTTCTGGGATGCAGCCTGGCCTAGACGGCAGGGCTGCTGTTTATTTACTCAGCCAGGACTGGAAGCCGAGAATGAGAATGAACACAGAGAGTCGGGGCTGACCTTGTACTTGTCCTGCTCTGCAAGCTGCTTTTTTTTATGCCTTTGACAGATTCAAAAGAAGGAGGATGCAGCAGAGCAGAGCTGGTGGAGGCTGCCTTCAACTCCTGGCACAACCGAAATTTAAAAAAAAAATAAAGGGATGGGGGCTGGAGCGATTGCACAGTGAGGAGGGCTTTTGCCTTGCACGCGGCTGACCCAGGTTCGATTCCCAGCATCCCGTAAGGTCCCCTGAGCACCTCCAGGAGTAATTCCTGATTGCAGAGCCAGGAGTAATCCCTGTGCATTGCTGGGTGTGACCCAAAAAGCTAAAAAAGAAAAAAAAATTAAAGGGATGAGAAAATCAAGCCCAGTGGAGAGGCGTGTTTGTGATGGGGAATAAAGAAAGGGAAGGAGAGGTGACATAGGGAAAGGGGTGGGGGGTGGGGTCTCAGCAGGTTCTGGTGGGGTGCCCTAACTTATAACAATCTTGAGCACACTTGTAACAATGTTGCTTCAAGTATAGTTTAAAAATACAACAGGGGGCTGGTGGGATAGCACAGCGGGTAGGGCGTTTGCCTTGCACACGGCCAACCTGGGTTCCATTCCCAGCATCCCATATGGTCCCCTGAGCACCGCCAGAAGTAATTTCTGAGTGCAGAGCCAGGAGTAACCCCTGTGCATTGCTGGGTGTGACCCAAAAAGCAAAAATAATAATAATAATAATAAAATAAAAATAAAAATACAACATACTTTTAAAATAATTTTAAAAATTACAACATAGTTCAATATAAACAATATAGTTATAAAAGTTATAAACAATATAGTTAAAAATACAGTATGGTTTTTAAAAAATAGTTAAAAATACAGTATCATAAACAGTAGGTACATCAGTTAACACTCACAATACAAAAAAACCTTGACATCTCTGATCATGGTCATAAGGCTGTGACCATGTAGCTATGTGTAACTTTGGTCAGGATGCCCTGTCAGGACTTATATTTATCACTAAATTGGTAAGGAGGCGCCAGGGATGTGGCTCAGTGGTTAAGAGCATGCCTGGCATGTGTGAAACTCTGGGCTTCATTCCTGATACTGCAAACGGTAATTATTATAATTGAATAAACTTAAAACGGTGATGATGAGAAAGGAAGCACTGGCTGGGGACAAGAATTTGTGGCCATGCCATCTTGGGATGGGGGTGTGTACAGGTGGTCCAAGCTGTGGAAAGATCACGAGTTGCATGCATGAAGTAGATTAGAACCCCACAAAGCCTGGGGCTGAGTCTGGGGGCTGAGGGAGGGTGGGGCAGTTTGAGCTCCAGCTGGTCACTGCCTTGGCTTAGGAATGGCTCCTTGGGGGCACAGATGTGTTTCCCAAGGGGCAGTAAGGACTCTGGGGTGAAGGGAAGGGCCCTGAGCGTGAGGTCCCAGAAGGGTCTGCAGGGAGCAAGTGATGCCTCAGTCCTCCAGTGGGCTCTGGAAGTGCCCTGGGGGGGGGGGGTTTGGCATAAACAGCCCCCGGCAGGGGAAGCTCAGAGTGGGGGAAGGGGCCCGGGGACCAGGAGCACCGCCCACCCCCACGGGAGCCCCCGCACAGCTGCCGGGAACACCCCCTAGCGCGTCACCCCCAACCCGGCCCCGAGCCTGGGCGGGCGCACGCGCCTTTAACTTCCGATTTCCCCGCCCCCTAGAAACTCCCGCATCGCGGGGCGCTGGCAACAGCCAATGGGAGAGGAGCCGCGTCGGGTGTGGACCAATGGGCGGCGGCGACAGTGCGTGGTCCGGTTGCCAGGGGGCGGGCCCGGCGGGTTGCCAGGCTTGCCAGCCCAGCAGCCGAGTTTGCAGGACCGGGAGGAGCGGAGAGGATGGAGACTTCGAGGTCACTGATGGGATCCCGCGGCGAAAGGTGCGCGGGGCGCTGTCCGCTCTCACCTGGGGGGCCGAGGGGAGATGGGGTCCTGCATGGGGCGCTCGGAGGGGACAGACACTGGGTTTAGGGCGCGGGGAGAGACGGAGTTGGTGGCGGGAGGCGAGTCCCTCCTCCTGCCCGAGGACCCCCTTGCAGCTCTGGGTGCCGGGGAGGCGGCCGTGCAGCCCTCACGCAGACGGGGGGCTCCTGGCCCTTCGGAGACGATCGTGGGGCCTTTCCTGGCGAGACCCCTTGACCCTCTGGGGACGCAGCTCCCCAGGCCAAGGTAGTGCCGCCACTGGGTTCAGTGAAGCCTTCCCGGGGCTGTGAGGGCTGGAGGCAGTGGGGGATGCTGAGAGCTGCGCTAAGGATCTTGCTTGGGCTCCGGACCCGATCAGGGGGCTGGAAATGCTGTTTCCCCACTTTCCCGGTTTGCTTCTAGTAATTATATTGGTCGGGGCTGTCTCATACAGTGTATGGAACCCCCCACTTTCTTTCTTTCTTTCTTTCTTTCTTTCTTTCCTTTTTTTTTTTGCTTCTGGGGTCACACCCAGCGATGCACAGGGGTTCCTCCTGGCTCTGCGCTCAGGAATTACCCCTGGCAGTGCTCAGGGGACCATATGGGACGCTGGGAATCGAACCCGGGTCGTCCGCGTGCAAGGCAAACGCCCTCCACGCTGTGCTATTGCTCCAGCCCCTCTTCTTGTTTTTTTTCTTTTTTGGTCACACCCAGCGATGCTCAGGGGTCACTCCTGGCTCGGCACTCAGGAATTACTCCTGACGGTGCTCAGGAGACCCTATGGGATGCTGGGAATCGAACCCCGCATGCAAGGCAAACCCCCTACCCGCTGTGCTATCGCTCCAGCTCCCCCCCCCCATTCTGATCCCTTGCAATGACCCTCCAACCCTCTTCTTTCCGCTTTGCCAGAGCAGCTGAGAAATAGAGCCATCTGAATTAGTTTTCTTGTTCATGAAGAGTTAGTGGGGGCCTGCGAGAAATCGTTGCTTTAAAATGTTATCATTGAGGATTTCTCTTGGGTTCAGTTGTGAGTGATACTTGAGCACAGAGCCATGAGGAAGCCCCCCCCCACCACATACACAGCCCAGTAGTTCCCAGCTTCTTATCCCCCACCAGCTCCCCGCAATTGAGTTGGTATATCTCAATTACAATTTCAATTGGGGTGGTTCAATTGAAGGGAAAATATCTGTTTCTCACATGACCCTGAATTAAGATTTAAACTGGGAAATCGCAAGTTAGGATTTCTCAGCTGCTGGAAATAAACACTTAGCATCTAAGAATCATGGGCTAAAAAAAAATTAAATTAAATTAAAAAAAAGATTCATGGGCTAAAAGAGATAGCAGGTGGGGCTGGAGTGATAGCACAGCGGGGAGGGCATTTGCCTTGCTTTTGCCTTGCACGTGGTAGACCTGGGTTTGATTCCCAGCATCCCATAGGGTCCCCCAGCACCGCCAGGAGTAATTTCTGTGCATCGCTGGTGTGAACCAAAAAGAAAAGAGAGAGAGAGAGAGAGAGAGAGAGAGAGAGAGAGAGAGAGAGATAGCAGAGCTTCCCTGGGTGCCCCCCGCCCCCCAGAAAAATAAAACAAAAACCCACCACTAGGATTCACTCAGATACTTATTCTCTGAAGTTAAACCGTTTTAAGCCGTTGTCAGGAGAAGCTCCCTGCAGCTGAAGGACTGGGGCTGCACACCAGGTAGGCAAGAGACCCCAGGTCCGATTCTAGGATCCTCTTGAGTCCCTGCCCCGTAGCACTGCCGGGTGTGGCCCGGGGTGACCCCCAGCAGCACCAGATGTGACCCTGGTGGCCCTCAGCACTGTCACAAGACCTCTTTGTCCTTGTGGAATGTGCAGGGAACCCTTAGGGAGGGACTATGGCTCGGAGTGGGCGGGCTGGGAAGCTCCCCTTAAATTGATAAAAACAGAAACACTGTTTCAGAAGAGACAAAGGGGGTAGAGACCACAGCAAGTTTTGTTTCCTTGAGCGTTGTGCTCAGGGAAATTGGTTCACAGGCTTCCCCCGACTGACATGGAGAGAAAAGTCCCCTAAGTTTACCGGATGGAAGCTTGTTAGGGAGATAGTTACTTTCAGCGTCTTCTTGGGTATCTGAAGTGAACGAATTGAAGGCAGCAGATTTTCGGATTTTTGTGTGTGGGCGGGGACAGCAGGCAGTACCCAGGGCTTGCTCATGGCTCCGCACCCAGGAATCATCACTCCTGGCTCCAGGGATGCTCCAGGGACCATATCGGGTGGCAGGGATCGAACCCGGGTCAGCTATGTGTAAGGCAGTGTCCTACCTACTGTACTCTTTCTCCAGCTTCTCCCCCAACATACTTTTAACATTATTATTATTATTATTATTATTATTATTATTTTGCTTTTTGGTCATACCTGGCAATGCACAGTAACTCCTGCCTCTGCACTCAGGAGTCACTCCTGGCGGTCCTCAGGGGACCATGTGGGATGCTGGGAATCGAACCCGGGTTGGCCAAGCAAACGCCCTCCCCGCTGTGCTATCTCTTTAGTCCCACATATTTTTAACATTTTAAATGCAAATATTAGAAGCAGCAAGTATGTGGTCCCTATGTAATGTTGGGCTTTTTATTTGAGAATGAAGAAATAATGAAACTCAGGGACTTTCAGGAAGGCTGGGCAGGAGTGAGTGGGCTTGGGTCAATTCCTTTGATTTTTCTCCACCGGCAGTGATTGAAACTCTTCAGTTTGAGGGTAGAATCACACACTTTTGATTTGATCCACGGTTTATTTGTGGCTGCTTGAATTTATTGAATGTTCCTAATGCTATGATTAGTAGGCCTGTGCAAAGATGTTCATCAACTCTTATTAACATTGGTGCCGTCAATTAAATTTCTGCTTACTTGAAAATAGCTATTATCTTTCAGATAGGCAAGTAGGATTTTTTTGAAATCGCGGAGATTTAATGAGTACTTTCTGTGTGCCTGGTGCTGTTGATGCAGCACTTATTAACTTGCTTCAATCTTCCAAGGCATCCAGGCTAAGTTTACTATTATCCTCTGTTTCTGTATGAGGTTGGGTCATTTGTCCAAGGTTCTAAGCAAAGGCATTAGGCCATGGAATCTGGATCTTGGACATCCACCTGAAATGTTTCCTCATAAAGTTAATTGACTTTCCCTTTTCCCTCACCTTTTTTACAGGGTCATTATTATTATCCCTTAATGTAAGGGAAAGAAAACGTAGAAACTGCTTGCTCGGGCTGGAGCAGTAGTACCAGCGGGTAGAGCTTTTGCCTTGCACATGGCTCACCCGGGTTCGATTCCCAGCCTCCCATATGGTGTCTTAAGCACCGCCGGGAGTAATTCCTGAGTGCAGAGCCAGGAGTAACCCCTGAGTATCTCTGGTGCTTGGGGGACCAGCTGTGCTATCGCTCTAGCCCCGGTCTGGGACTTTCTAAAGTTAGCCCTTGGGGAGCCATTTCAGGGGTGCATCTCAACAGGAGCGGAGGTACCTGCCCCGTGTACTTCTTTCACTGTTCTCTTGGCTTCATGGGTTCTTTTCAGGAATTCTAAATGCACAATTCTAAATGCTTATCATATGCACATCAGTAATGAAGTAACTAAGGGCTAGTACCCAACCCGCTGTCTGTCGCTTTGGCCCAGAATGTGTAGGTTTTTATTTATTTATTTATTTATTTGCATTTTGGGTTCTGTCGATACACAGTGATTCCTCCTGGCTCTGCACTTAGGAATTACTCCTGGCGGTGCCTGGGGACCATAAGGGATGCTGGAATCCAACCGGGGTTGGCCGTGTGCAAGGCAAACGCCCTACCTGCTGTGCTATCGCTCCAGCCCCATAATGTGCAGGTTTTTTTTATGTGGAAGAAATTTATTGCTAATCTGGCTAAATGCCACGGGGCAGGATTGCCTGACTGCATGGTCAGATGAAGATTCAGTTCTGTAAGAAGCTGCCAGACTGTTCTCCAGGGGGCTAGACCACAGGGCTTTTCCTCCAGCAATGGAAAAGAGTTGCTGTCCGTCTGCGTCCTCGTCCAGATTTTGTCTGTCCGACTTCTGGCTTTCAGCTGTTGGAAGGGGCTTGTGATGCTTTGATGGGTGTAATTTGCAGCCCCCTCAGGCCGGCGATTCTGAGTCTTTTTTTTTTCTTTTTTTTCTTTTTTTGGTCAGACCCTGCGGTGCTCAGGGGTTATTCCTGGCTCTGCACTCAGGAATTACTCCTGGCGGTGCTCGGGGGACCCTATGGGATGCTGGGAATCGAACCCAGGTCCACAGCGTGCAAGACGCACGACCTACCCGCTGTGCTGTGGCTCCAGCCCCCTGCGTCTCGCTTCATCTGCGCATGTGTCATCTGGATGTACTTTGCTGAGAACTTGGTTCAGACCTTTTGCTGGCGCTGATTTCTCAGGGTTGCGTGTTTGGAGTTCCTGGGGTCCCTTCAGGGTGACTCTGGAGCCAAGTGCTTGCGCTGGTGTTCACACAGTCGTCTTTCTTCCCCGCCTCCACCTCTGCTGTTCTGTGATGATTCCCTGGTGGGCAGAGCCGCCTTGTGCCGTGCCCTGATGTCGCGCGGGTGGTGACCGTCGGAGAATGTCTCCAGGCAGGAGACGTACCAGCATTGCGCCACGCGGGATTTAACCAGTTTCGTTTTTTTTGTTTTTTTTTTTAATTTTTTTTTCTTTTTTGGGTCACACCCGGCGATGCACAGGGGTTCCTCCTGGCTCTGCACTCAGGAGTTAGCCCTGGCGGTGCTCGGGGGACCCTATGGGATGCTGGGAATCGAACCCGGGTCGGCTGTGTACAAGGCAAACGCCCTACCCGCTGTGCTATCTCTCCAGACCTCGTTTTTTTTTTTTTTTAAAAGGGTTTTGTTTTGTCTGAATAGATTGGAAGCGCATATGTGAGCGGTCGCCCCTTTTTCCTCCTCACTCACCCAGACTTCCTCTGCGAGCGTTGTGATCCTCCGGTACCAAGGTGTTCAGTGGGGCAGGCCGCCTCAGCCCCTACAGACAGAGGTGGCACTGAACAAACTCACACTGGGCGACTGGCCTTGTCATAAACTTACACCTACGTGATTGTACTCACTCTAAGGTCAGATGTTCTTGCAACTAGCCAGCTGGATTCAGCATTCCCCTTTCTCTCTTCCATTCTCTTCCTCCCTCTGTTCTTTCCCCGGCTTGATCCATCCTTCCTTCCTCCCTTCCTTCCTTCCTTCCTCCTTCCTTCCTTCCTTCCTTCCTTCCTTCCTTCCTTCCTTCCTTCCTTTCTTCCCTCCCTCCCTCCCTCCCTCCTTCCTCCTCCCTCCCTCCTTCTTCCTTCCTTCCTTCCTTCCTTCTTTCCTTCCTTCCTTTCCTCCCTCCCTCACTCCCTTCCCTCCCTCCCTCCCTCCCTCCTTCCTCCTCCCTCCCTCCTTCCTTCCTTCCTTCTTTCTTTCTTTCCTTCCTTCCCTCCCTCCCTCCCTCCCTCCCTCCTTCCTCCTTCCTTCCTTCCTTCCTTCCTTCCTTCCTTCCTTCCTTCCTCCCTCCCTCCTTTTGTTTTGTCCTTCCTTCCTTCCTTCCTTCCTTCCTTCCTTCCTTCCTCCTCCCTCCCTCCCTCCCTCCCTCCCTCCCTCCCTCCCTCCCTCCTCCTCCTTCCTTCCTTCCTTCCTTCCTTCCTTCCTTCCTTCCTTCCCTTCCTCCCTCCCTTCCTCCTTCCTTCCCTCTTTCTCCCTTACTCTCTCCCTCCAGCCCCCTGAGTCTGCCTTCTTTCTCCCTCCCCCTTCCATCTCTCCCTCCCTCCCTCCGTCCCTCCCTCCCTCCTTCCTCCCTCCCTCCCTCCTTCCTTCCTTCCTTTCTCCCTTCCTCCCCTCCCTTCTTTCCCCCCTCCGTCCCTCCCTCCCTCCTTCCTGCCCTCTCCTCCATCCTCCCTTCTTTCTGCCGAGCCACATCTCCAGTCGACTTGCTGAAGGTAACAGAAATGCTAGAGATAAAATTTGACCCAGCGTTTCTGACTTCAGGTACTGAACTTTCATTCCCGTGTTATCCCTCGAAGAGCGATGATTTGGAGCTGGTGGCCTGTCTCAGCCGCTGCATGCAGGAACTCTCAAGCCCGTCTTCCCTTTGCTACTCCTCAGCTTTGTGATTCGCTGTGAAAAATTTTTTTATAGTTCACATTATAAAACTTTAGTCTGGATTTTCTCAAGCTTTATATATTTCTCCCTCTTCACTTTTTTTTTCATTGTGTGTAAATATACACAACAGCTTGCCGCTGAGCATTTTTAAGTGTCCAGTTTATTTGTTATTTATTTTTGGGTCTGGGGACCTTCCCCCTGTACTTTCTTCATCCTCTTTAATATTTTTTTTTCCTTTTTTGGGGGAGGGTCACACCTGGCGATGCAAGGGGTTACTCCTGGCTCTGCACTCAGGAGTCACTCCTGGCGGTGCTCAGGGGACCATATGGGATGCTGGGAATCGAACCCGGGTCGGCCGCGTGCAAGGCAAACGCCCTCCCCGCTGTGCTATCTCTCCAGCCCCTATTTTATTTTATTTCTATTATATGTATTTTTTTGGTGTGGGGCCACACCTGGTGGTGCTCAGGGTGTGCTCCTAGCTCTCTGTTGAGGGATCACTCCTGGCGGGCTTTGGTTGGGTGGTGGGCGGGGGGGGAATGACGGACCGTGTGTGGGTACTGGGATCTAACCCGGGTCTGCCTCATGCAAAACTCTGTACCCCTTAAGCAGTAACTCTGGATTTTCCTCTCCCCCAGCCAGTGCCTGGCAGCCTCCTTGATGCTTCCTAGTTTGGCTTTCCCACATGCCTCCGAGACGGGGGTCCTTCAACGAGCATCTTCTGTGCTGGGCTCATCTCAGTTGTTGTAGGAAGCTCGATCTGTCCTGCACAGTGGCTCTACGATTCCTGTCAGTGGTACATAAGGGTTCCAGTCTCTCAACATCCTTGACCACACATTTAATTATTTTGTTGATTTTGTCGTTCGGTGCCAAGAATAGCACCCAAGCCCGCCTACACACAGTGTGTGAGCTCTCCCCAGAGCCTGTCCAGCCCCCGTATTTATCTATTTTTAACCCGATTGTCGTCTCCTAGTAAATCAGTAAGAGTTCTCCTTAAGTGCCTTTTTTAAAAAATTTATTTATTTTGAGCTGGAGAGATGGCACCCCGGCTAAGTCACTTGATTTGCACGAGGCCATCTGAGTTCTACCCCCAGCATGCCATGGGGTCCCCCAAGTACTGCCAGGAATAACTCCTGAGTGCAGGACCAGGAGTAACCCCTGAGCATTGCCAAGTGTGGCCTAAATCTAAATGTGAAAAGTTAAAAAATCTATTTTATATTTTTTTGCATTTGGGACTACACCTGGCTGTGCTCAGAGTTACTCCCTGCTGGGACTGACCCACGTGCAAAGGACCCACTCGTCTGGCCCCGCTGCTGCTCTGGGCTATGAATTCTTTCAGTGTTTAAATGGGAACTCTTTTTTTTTTTGCTTTTTGGGTCACACCCGGCAATGCACAGGGGTTCCTCCTGGCTCTGCGCTCAGGAATTACCCCTGGCGGTGCTCAGGGGACCATATGGGATGCTGGGAATCGAACCCGGGTTGGCTGCGTGCAAGGCAAACGCCCTACCCGCTGTGCTATTGCTCCAGCCCCGTTAAATGGAAACTCTTGGAGATCGGTCTTGAAAAAAAAAATTATTAGCTTGCTTTGTAATATATTTTGAAGAACAAAAGCTTTATTTTTTTATTTTATTTTATTTTTTTTGCTTTTTGGGTCACACCCGGCGATGCTCAGGGGTCACTCCTGGCTCATGCACTCAGGAATCGCTCCTGGCGGTGCTCGGGGGACCCTATGGGATGCTGAGAATCGAACCTGTGTCGGCCATGTTGGCTGCGTGCAAGGCAAACGCCCTCCCCGCTGTGCTACCGCTCCAGCCCCCAAAAGCTTTATTTTTATTTTGATGAAATATAATTTGTTAGATCGGAGAGATAGAGCAGGAGGAAAGGTGCTTGCCCTGCACACGGCTGGCCCGAGTTTGCTTCTCAACACCCCATATGGCCCCCCGATCCCCACCAGGAGTGATCTCTGAGAGCAGAGCCCTGAGAATCACCTGGGGTGGCCTCAAAAACAAACAAAACACCCAAGCAACAAAACCTCCGAACAAACTCTGTGTATATATAGCACTGCATTGTCCTCCCATTGTTCATCGATTTGCTCGAGCGGGCCCAGTAACGTCTCCATTGTGAGACTTGTTACTGTTTTTGGCATAGAGAATATGCCACAGGGAGCTTGCCAGGCTCTGCTGCGCGGGCGGGATACTCTTGGTAGCTTGCCAGGCTCTCCAAGAGGGGTGGAGGAATCGAACTGGGAATCGGCCGGATCGGCTGTGTGCAAGGCAAACGCCCTACCCGTTGTACTATTGCTCCTATATTATATATTTATATATAATATATAGTAAATATACCACATATTTACTATATATACAGTAAATATACTATATATAGTAAAACTCATAATAAAACCGGCGCTTTTTCTCCCCAAGAGCAGCAATAAAATATTATCTTGGTTTTTTTTTTTTTTTTTTTTTTTTTTGCTTTTTCGGTCGCGCCCGGCTATGCACAGGGGTTCCTCCTGGCTCATGCACTCAGGAATCACTCCTGGCGATGCTCGGGGGACCCTATGGGGATGCTGGGAATCGAATTCGGGTCGGCCGCATGCCAGGCAAACGCCCTACCCGCTGTGCTCCAGCCCCCTAAAATATTATCTTAAAGGACTAAATCAGCATATAGTAATTCAACCTTGTTTTTTGGTAGCTATTCTCTTCATTTTGGGAGGAGCGGGGTGTTGCTGAGAAGTGGACCAAGAACCGTTGGCAACGAGGTGAAGGCTTGACCACTGAGCCACACCCCTGGCCCCCCAGATAACTTTTTTTTTTTGCTTTTTGGGTCACACCCGGCAATGCACAGGGGTTCCTCCTGGCTCTGTGCCCAGGAATTACCCCTGGCGATGCTCAGGGGACCATATGGGATGCTGGGAATCGAACCCGGGTTGACTGCGTGCAAGGCAAATGCCCTATCCGCGGTGCTATTGCTCCAGCCCCCAGATAACTTCTTTTGTAAATTAAAAAAAAATTTTTTTGGCAGTGCTGGGATTGAACCTGGCACCTCACACATACCAAAGCAAATGCAAACTTTCTCCCTCCCTCCCTCCCTCCCTCTCTCCATCGCTCCTTCTCTTTTTTCCTCTCTCCTCCGCTCTCCTATCCCCAGTCCCTTTTGTTTCTTTACTGTAATTCTTGAGACAGAGACAAAGTCTCACTTGTGGGCGTGTGTGCTCCCTGGATTCAATCCCTGGCACAGATTGGCCCTGGCTTTTTTTTTTGGGGGGGGGGGTGGAGTGGTGGGAGGGGTGGGCAGTGGCCCAGGAGTAAAGTCAGAAGAAAAAGTATCTTCTGGAAAGAATCCTTTGTGGTAAAGATAAAACAGCCCCTGTTTAAGAAAGGAAGGGTTGGTTTCTGGCAGCCAGCCTGGGGCATTGCATCATCTTCCCCTCTGCAAGTGGGCTCCCGCCAGCACCACAGAAGGATCTGGAGGGTGTCCTCCTCCTTGGTGGCTGGGTGGAGGCCCCACAGCGCAGCGCCCTGGCCATGCAGCTGCAGTGGTGTTTTTGTTCTTTTGTTTTGTTTTGCTTTTTGGGTCACACCCGGTGATGCACAGGGGTTCCTCCTGGCTCTGCGCTCAGGAATGACTCCTGGCGGAGCTCGGGGGACCCTATGGGATGCTGGGGATCGAACCCGGGTCGGCCGCGTGCAAGGCAAACGCTCTCTGGCAGCAGTGGAGTTTGTGTTACTAGCAGCTAGAAGAGTGGATCTGAAGGCAGGGGATGGCGGGCAGGGAATTGAACCGGGACATTGAAAGTATATAGAAGAATCACAGAGGGGAGCAGGTTATTGATGGTTTATTACTGCTTCCCACTCTTTGGCTGGGCTGGAGTGATAGCACAGCAGTAGGGCGTTTGCCTTGCATGCAGCCAACATGGCCGACCCGAGTTCGATTCCTCCGCACCTCTCGGAGAGCCCGGCAAGCTACCGAGAGTATCTCGCCCGCACGGCAGAGCCTGGCAAGCTCCCCATGACGTATTCGATATGCCAGACACAGTAACAACAAAGTCTCCAGTGGAGATGTTACTGGGCCTGCTCGAGCAAATCGGGAGGACAGTGACAGTGACAGTGACTCTTCAGCTGCATGAGTAACTGGGGGGTAGGAGGGAGTGCAGGGGCTCAAACCAAGAGCACGCACGTATGAGGAATGCTCTCTGCCTTCCATCCCATCCCCAGCTGGATCTGAAACAGATTATTTTGGTTTTGGGGCCACACTCAGCGATGCTCAGGGCTTACCCCTGGCTCTGCGCTCAGTCAAGGATCACTCCCGGCAGTGCTTGGGGGGGGGGGGTGTCCTGTGGGGTGCTGAGGATCCGAACCTGATCAGCTGTGTGCACGATAAGCACTGTTACAAGCTGCTCTACTATTCAGCCCTGAAAAAGCTTTGAACCTGAGTCCTTTGTTCTTTCTTTTTGGTTTTTAATTTTAGTTTTTTTTGTTTTGTTTTTGTTTTTTTAAATTTTATTGAATCACCATGAGAAAGTTACAGACTTTTGTGTTTGGGTTACAATCACACAGTGATCAAACATCCATCCCTCCACCAGTGCACATTCCCCACCACCAATATCTCCAGTATACCCCCCCTTTCCACCCTCCCCCTGCCTCCATGGCAGACAATATTCCCCATAATCTCTCTCTACTTTTGGGCATTATGATTTGCAATACAGACCCTCAGAGGTTCCCATATATTTTTTGTTTGTTTGTTTGTTTGTTTTTTTGCTTTTTGGGTCACACCTGGCGATGCACAGGGGTTACTCCTGGCTCTGCACTCAGGAGTTACTCCTGGCGGTGCTCAGGGGACCATATGGGATGCTGACAATCGAACCCGGGTCGGCCCCATGCAAGGCAAACGCCCTACCCGCTGTGCTATCTCTCCAGCCCCAAGGTCACCATGTTTGATTCTTTATCCACTTTCTGCACACATCTCCCATCCCAACTGATTCCTCCAGCCATCTTTTTCTTAGCGATCCCTTCTCTATTCCAGCTGCCTTCTCCCCTTGGCTCATGAGTCAGGCTTCCAGCTATGGAGCAATCTATCTGTCCTGTGTATCTACTATCCTTAGGTGAACAGCCTCATGTTACGTTGTTTTATACTCCACAAATGAGCGCAGTCCTTCTATGTCTGTCCCTCTCTTTCTGACTCATGTCACTTAACATGATACTCTCCATGTCTGTCCACTTATAAGCAAAGTTCATAACTTCATCTCTCCTGACAGCTGCATAGTGTTCCATTGTGTAGATGTACCAAAGTTTCTTTATTTTATTTATTTTTTAAATTTTTATTAGTGAGACATCATGAGGTACAGTTGTAGACTTACAAATTTTTGTGCTTGGGTTTCAATTATACAATGATCAAATACCCATCCCTCCACCAGTGCCCATTTCCCACCACCACGGATCCCAGTATCCCTCCCACCCTCCATCCCCCCATCCCACCCTGCCTCTGTGGCAGGGTATTCCCTTTTGTTCGCTCTCTCTTATTGGGTGTTGTGGTTTGCTTTTAAAAGAGGCATTGAGTGGCAATCATGTTTGGTCTATAGTCTACTTTCAGCATGCTTCTCCCATCCTGGGAGGATCCTCCCAACACCCTTTATTTGGTGCTCCCTTCTCTATCTGAGCTCCCTTTTCCCCTAGCATGTGTGTCTGGCCTCCAAGCCATGGAGCAAGATTCCTGGTACTAATGTCGGCCATTCTTGGGTGTTAGTCTCCTATTTTGTTATTTTATGTTCCCCAGATGAATGCAATCTTTCTGTGTCTATCCCTTTCTTTCTGAGTCATTTCGCTTAACATGATACTTTCCATGTAGTACCACTTGTATGTAAATTTCATGACTTAGTCTTTTCTAACAGCTACATAGTACTCCATTGTGTAAATGTACCAAGGTTTCTTTAATCAGTCATCTGTTCTAGGGCACTTGGGCTGTTTCCAGATTTTGGCTATTGTTAACAGTGCTGCAATGAACATATAGGTACAGATGTCATTTCTGCTGTGCTTTTTTGCATCCTCAGGATATAGTCCCAGAAGTGGTATTGCTGGGTCATATGGAAGCTCAATTTCTAATTTTTGAAGGACTGTCCATATTGTTTTCCAGAAAGGCTGGTCTAGTGTGCACCTAGGTTACTCATAGGTTACTCCCAGCTCATTGCTTAGTCCCTGTGGTGCTCAGGCGACCATGTGTTGCCTGAGGCTGGACCCAGAACCTTCCATGTGCCGGGCATGTGCCCCAAAACTCAAGTTTTCTCCCTGCCCCTCCCCCCACACAACAGTTTCCGTTTTGATGAAGTTAAGTGTATCGGTCTGGTTGCTTATACTTTTCATATTCCATCGATATCTCACGTCAGAAGGATTTGCTTATTCTAAGAATTTTTTGAGTTTTAGCCATTGTCTAGGTCATTGATCCATTTTGAGTCCGTTTCTGTGCGTGATGTGAGAGAGAGGTCATTTGGCATGTGGACAACTCGTTGTCCAGCGTTCCTTGTTAAAGAGACTGTTCTTTCTTCCTTGAATGACCTTGGAACTCTGTCAAAAGTGACTTGGCCAGGGGCCAGCGGCACAAGTCAGGAGAAAAGGCACTTGATTTGCGTGTGGCCGCTTTGGCCCTGACCCTGGTTTGATCGCCAGCATTGCGTGCACGGCCAGGGTTCAGTCCTGAGTCCAGAGTCCAGAAGAGACCCCGTGCACCACCAGGGGTAGCCCCACCCCCTCCAATAAGATGGCCATAAATGTGTGCGGTTCACTTTTTTTTTTTTTAAACCGGAGATGATAATTTTTCTTCCTCTTTGTTCTCATCTCGCCCTTTTCCGCCCTATTCTGTAAGTACTCTATAATTTGTCATGGCTTCAACTTTTTGTGAAAGGAATCTAAGTGCTAGGTTTCCCCTCTTGTTTCATTACGCTGACAGTCAACTGATAACCGTGTGTCCATGAAATTCATTTTCTTCGATGTTTCAGTTCTGCTGAATGACCAGATCAAATGTTGACCCTCTTTTCAATATGTATGTTTTCAAAATATCCGGTGATTTTCCTTTTCTTTTGCTCACCAGCTGTATTGGAAGGTGGAGGGGCCAAGGAGGGGGTTTGGGGTTGGGGGGGTGGAAACAAGACCGCTGGCCCCACTTGGACCCTGAGAGGCAGTTTGTGAGTCTTACAAGTATCTTGATAGGGGGCCGGAGTGATAGTCCAGCGGGGAGGATGTTTGCCTTGCATGTGGCCGACCTGGGTTTGATCCCCCATATCCCATAGGGTCCCCCAAGCACCACCAGGAGTAATTCTTGAGTGCAGAGTCAGGAGTAACCCCTGAGCATCGCTGGATGTGACCCCCTCCCAAAAAAAAATCAAACAAAGTATCTTGATAGTCAAGGGTTCCTACTAGCAGTGTCCTAGGTGTTGCAATAGAAGTGCCCTTGGAGCAGGCTTTTGATTTGGTGTTTTAGGCCACATCCGGTGGTACTCGGGGCTTGCTCCTGGCTCTGTGCTCAGGGATCACTCCTGGAGGTGCTCCAGAGGCCCTGTGGGGTGCTGGGGATTGAAGCCAGCCACTGGCAAGGCAAGCGCACAGCCCACTGCATAATACTCCAGCCCAGATTTTTTCCCCCTCTGATGATTTTTTTTTTAAATTGATTCTGAAGATCGAACCCAGGTCTCACACATGCAAGGCGAGGACTCTACACTGAGCTACATGGCTCGCCTTTAACAGATGTTTACCCAATATTAGTTAGACTTAGAGTAAGGGAAAAGAGTGCCAGGAGACAGGAACGTGTTTCGGCCTCCAGAAACCAAACTGGATGGATGGATGCAGCGTGAGGACTGCCTGGTGCACAGGCTGCCTCGGTGGGTCCTGTCAGAGACATCCATTGAGACTGGCCAGAAACTGTGGGGAGCTCCTGAGCACTGTGGCGACAGCACTGCGGTACTGACGTGTGCTTCTCCAAGAGGAATTTTTTTCTTTTTTCTTTTTTTCTTTTTGGGTCACACCCAGCGATGCACAGGAATTACTCCTGGTTCACGCACTCAGGAATTACTTCTGGCGGTGCTTGGGGGACCATATGGGATGCTGGGAATCGAACCTAGGTCGGCTGCGTGCAAGGCAGACGCCCTACCCGCTGTGCTATTGCTCCAGCCCCCACCAAGAGGAATGTTTAGGTCCAGATAGGATGCTTATGAGTAGGAAAAACAGCAGGGAAAATGGTCATTTCATCTCCTGTGCTTCGTAGGACTTATTTCTGCCTCATGTCGACCTACTAAGCAAGTTTGTTTAGGCTCAGTAACAAAGGCGAGAGACTCTTCGTAGGGAAAATGAAAGTTTGGTCAGCTCACGCTCCAGCTTAGACTGAAAGTCCTAGTTCAGACTTAACACGAGCGGATCAAGTAGATTGCTTCTGCGCATTTAGAATTTGCAACAAAACAAGAGCTCAGAGAAAGTGTCGCTTTTGATGTGTCTGGAGGCGCCTAAACATGGCAATTACGGGGCCTCTCTTTAGTACTCGGCTGTTCAGGTCAGGATGCTTTGATTACACCGTGTTTAGTGAAATCGTCCCACTTGCCCAGGCTTGATGAAAGGAAATGAGTGGCGTCAAGACGGGGCGTTAAGACACACCTGGTTTCTCCACTATTAAAGGTCTTAAGTGCTGGAGGGCCAGAGAGAGAGAGAGAAAGAGAGAGAGAGAGAGAGAGAGACAGAGAGAGAGACAGAGAGACAGAGAGTACTGGGTGTAAGGCACTTGCCGGATTCAAATCCCCAGCGTCACATATAATCCCCCCAAACTCCTGAGCACAAAGTCATGTGTGGCCCCAACACCTCCCTCCAAGCCCCCCAAAAGAGAAGTACTTGAGAATGTTAATTATGTCTCAAAAGTTTCCACATACGTCTGTGTGTGTGTGTGTGTGTGTGTGTGTGTGTGTGTGTGTAGGTGGGGGTAGGGAACCACACCTGGCAATGCTCAGGGATTACTCCTCCTGGCTCTGTACTCAGGAATTATTCCTGGCAGTGCTTGGGGGGGACCGTAGGGGATGTCAGGGATCAAACCCAGGTCGACCGCATGCAAGGCTTATATCCACTGGACTATCGCTCCAGCCCAAGTTTCACATTATTGAGGAGGTTTCAGGGTTTGGGTAGGGTGAGGGGGTGGGCGTGGTTTATTCTCGGTGCCAGAGTATTTTCCAGTTTTCTGCGGAGAACAGAATGAGTGGAAGAAAAGCAGGATTCAGTGAAGTAGCTGTGGAAAATACTTATCCATGACTGTCCAAGGTATTCTAGCCAAGTTTACTCTTACTCTGCTGTGTTGCAATATAGTACAATAATAGCATTTTTACAGGAAAGAGTAAGTCGGTGAAAAAAATTCAAACTTTTCATAATGGTTTTAGGCCTTTTATGTAGAATTTTTTTAGATGTAGATGAATGTTATAAAATACCAATTATGTTCTAGTGTTTTATTTCATAAAGCCAGAGCTTAAGAATAGGTGGGTGTTCGGGGCTGGAGCGATAGCACAGCGGGTAGGGCATTTGCCTTGCATGCAGCTGACCCGGGTTCAATTCCCAGCATCCCATATGATCTCCAGAGCACTTCCAGGAGTAATTTCTGAGTGCAAAACCAGGAGTAATAACCCCTGTGCATTGCCGGGTGTGACCCAAAAAGAAAAAAAAAAAACAATAGGTGGGTGTTCAGCCAGTGCCAACCATCTCAGTAAATTCTCACATAGTCCCTTCAGTGGCACCATTATGAGATAAAACAATTATTAAAAATTAACTTTTATTGATTTTTTTTTGATAATTCCATTTGCCTTTGTGCTGTAACAAGTAAAAAGTTAATTATCTCGTGCCTGCAAGGGGGCAGGCTGGGCTGGTTGGTGGGAAACTGGGGACATTGGTGGAGGCAAGGTCAGACTGGTGGTGGGATTGGCGTTGAAACATTTAATGCCTGAAACAACTACATTATAGGTAACTTGGCAAGGTATGGTGTTAAAATTAAAAATAGGTGAATGCAGGTCAAACACAGCTGACCCTGGTTTGATCCCTGGCATTACAATTGTTTCCCTCTGCTGGCAGGAGTGATCCGTGAGCACAGAGCCAGGAGTCACGGCGGAGCACTGTTGGGTGTGACTCCAAAATCATATATACATATGTGTATATATATGATTTATATATAGTATATGGCATACATAGGTATTTATATGTAATCGAAATTTTAGAACCAGAAAGGAAAATGGAGCACCTTCAGGATGGAAGTAAATTTTTTTTTTTTTAAATAAATGAATCGGGGCTGGAGTAATAGCACAGCGGGTAGGGCCTTTGCCTTGCACGCGGCTGACCCGGGCTCAATTCCAGCATCCCATATGGTCCCCTGAGCACCACCAGGGGTAATTCCTGAGTGCAGAGCCAGGAGTAACCCCTGTGCATCGCCAGGTGTGACCCAAAAAGCCAAATAAATAAATAAATGAATGAATAATTTAGGTGTTTAAGTGATAGTACAGTGTGTCGGGCATTTGCTGGCCCAGGTTCGGTCTCCAGCATCCCAGAAGGTGCTCCCAAGACTGCCAGGAGTGATCCCTGAGTGAGGAGCCAGGAATAAGCCCAGAGCACCTCTGGGTGTGGCCCCCAAAACAAAACCAAAGAAAGAAAAGAAGTAGATCATTTAAAAAAATTTTGTAGCTCCAAAACAACAAAGAAAAAAAAGATCATTAAAACTATTTTCAAAATTAAGTCACCGTGAGATAAACAATTACAGAGTCGTTCATATTTGAGTTCCAGTCACACAGTGTTAAGCACCCATCCCTCCACCAGGGTCCCCAGTGTCTCTCCTGTCCCCCCACCCTGCCTCTGTGGCAGACACCTTTTTTTTTTTTCTTTTTGGGTCACACCCAGCGATGTTCAAGGGTTGCTTCTGACCCTGCACTTAGGAGTCACTCCTGGCAGTGCTTGGGGACCATCTGGGATGCTGGGGATCGAACCTGGGTCCACTGTGTGCAAGGCAAATGCCCTGCCCTCTATACTAGCTCTGGCCCCGACACTGTTTGTTTGTTTGTTTTCCCTTTTGGGCTTTGTGGTTTGCAAAACTGTTACCAAAGGGTATCATGCATACCCCTTTACCTCCTTTCAGCACTCAGCTCCTGCCCGGAGTCACTGCTTCCAGTCCTGTCACTGCCATAGTGGCCCTTCTCTGTCCTAACTGCCCTGCCCCCATTGTGGCGAGCTTCCTACTAAGGCCCCATCCTGCCAGCCTTGGTTTCTATTGTTCTTTCGTGTATTATTCTCCTACTATGTTTCTTTTTTTTTTTTTGGCTTTTTGGGTCACACCCAGCGATGCACAGGGGTTACTCCCGGCTCTGCACTCAGGAAACACCCCTGGCGGTGCTCAGGGGACCATATGGGATGCTGGGAATCAAACCTGGGTCAGCCACGTGCAAGGCAAACACCCTACCCACTGTGCTATCGCTCCCTACTATGTTTCTTTATATCTCACAAATGAGTGCGATTACTCTCTGTCTGCCCCTCTCTCTCGGACTCATTTCACTCAACATGATGCTTTACCCATGTATCAGAAAATTTCATGACTTGATTTTTTTTTTTTTCCTGACAGCCGTGTAGTATTCTCTTGTGTAGATGCGCCATCGCTTCTTTATTCATTTGACTCTTTTTGCACACTAGGGTTGTTTCCAGATTTTGGCTCCAGTGAATATTGCTGCAGTGAACATAGAAGTGTGGTTGCCTAGAGCTGGAGCGGTAGCACAGTGGGTAGGGCGTTTGCCTTGCACAAGGCTGACCCGGGTTTGATTCCCAGCATCCCATATAGTCCCCCAAGCACCACCGAGAGTAATTCCTGTGCAGAGCCAGGAGAAACCCCTGAGCATTGCTGGGTTTGACCCGAAAAGCCAAAAAAAAAAAAAGAACTGGGAACTGATTTCTGCCTTGTTTGATAGTATGAGCATTCCAAAATCGTAGTTTTTACAAAATATAAAGTTGGGAAAAGTAAAAATGGCAGCAGAAAGTTAACAAAAGATAAAAGGGTTTGGTTTCTTGATTGAAGGTGGTAATTTGATGCTGTGTGTGTGGTTATCATTTTCTCATCAGACAAACCTGTCTCACGCTAGTAAATCTTATCTGTTCATCTGCACTTAGAATTTCCCTTGATGCTTGCATAATGCTTTATTTATTTTTAATTCTAAAAATGAAAAAAAAATCTTTTGTGGGGCTGGCGTGATAGTACAGTAGGTAGGGTGCTTGCCTTAAACATTGCCAGGTGTGGCCCTAAAATAAAAACACATCTTTTTTTTGACTTAGGATCACCCCAGCAGTGCTGGAGGCTACTCCTGGCTCCGCACTTGGGAAGAAGCATGTGGGTACCCAAAATTGAACCCAGCCCTTTGAGCCAGCCCACCTGCCCCTGACATAAGGGGTAATTAGCAGACTTGAAGAGTAAGTTAAGTGACTTGCTTAGATCTTAATAAAATTAGTGGGCTGTAATGACCCCATGTACGCAGTCGAAGTTTGCTAGAACTTGCTGCAAAAAAGAAGTATCTCGAAGGTGAAATTTTGTCTTTGAGAGGAAACGAGTCAAGACCAGGGGCTATTTCTGCTGTGAAACGTTATGCACGACTTTTCACCTCTGCGTCTTCATCATGAAAGTATGACAGATAAGAGTACCCAGTTCACAGGGTGGTTGAGAAGAAGAAAGAAAAGATTGTCTGAAAATACATAGCTCTTGGGTCCAGAATGTGATCAGTCAGTGCATGGTTCGAAAGAAAAGAATTGGGGCTGGAGCAATAGCACAGCGAGTAGGGCATTTGCCTTGCACGCGGCCGACCCGGGTTTGATTCCCAGCATCCCATATGTTCCCCCGAGCACCGCCAGGAGTAATTCCTGAGTGCAGAGCCAGGAGTGACCCCTGAGCATCACCGGGTGTGACCCAAAAAGAAAAAAGTAAAAAAAAAAAAGAAGAGAATCCCTTGTGTGTACAAAGCTTTGTTCTGTGCATCTGTCTTGTTTGGTTTTGTTCGGGGGGCCCCATGTAATGGTACTCAGAGCTCACTCCTGGCAGTACACAGGGGACCATACCTGGTGTGGGGATCACGCTCAGGCTGACCACTGCAAGCCCAGCGCCTTAGCGCTGTCCATCTCTTCAGCCCTTGTGTTTATCTTATCCTCTGAGTTTGCAATCTCCTTAGATTCTCTTTGGAATACAGACATCAGGATGGAATACAGACACACAGGGGCTGGAGCAATAGCCCAGCGGGTAGGGCGTTTGCCTTGCATGTGGTTGATCCGGGTTCGATTCCCAGCATCCCATATGGTCCCCTGAGCACCGCCAGGAGTATTTCTGAGTGCAGAGCCAGGAGTAACCCCTGAGCATTGCCAGGTGTGACCCAAAAGAGAAAAAAAAAAAAAGCAGACACATAGACATCTCTGGAAGACAGGCATTCAGGATGATCAGAGATACTTATTGAACTGAGTGCATTCTTATCACATGGAAGGTCTGAGTTCAGTTCCAGCACTGTATGGTCCCCGAGCACTGCCGAAGGGACCCCGAGGCCAGAACCAAAAGGGACTCCTGAGCACCTCCTGGTGTGGACCAAAAGCAAGTCCCCCCATTTCCACTCCCGAAAGAAATAGAAGACCTGTTTCCTGGAGGTTGCTCAGAGGGAGAGAGCACATGCTTTGGAGTCCTGGGTTTGATCTCTGGCACCACATGCAAATGGGAGTGACCTCAAGGCACTACCTGGTGTGGCCCAGAAAACCAACCAAGTGAGCCAACAGCCAGACTTCCACCCTCCGTGTGAACAGCTCCAGAAACTGAGGCGGTGCAGAGGTGCAGTGAACTGGCTCAGGGGAACAGACATACCGGAAGGGTGGAGCTGGTCTGCTCTGAGGGTTTCAGTGACTTTCTCCCTTTGTGTTATACAGTGACTTCGAAGATGAGTCTTTGAGGCTGCGACAGCTGAAACTGGACAATCAGGTAAGCCTGACCTCTCTTTTGGATATCCTTGTTTGTTTGTTTGTTTGTTTTGGGGGGGCCAGGTTTACTCCTGGCTCTGCACTCTGGAATTGCTCCTGGCAGGGCTCAGGGGGCCAGGCAGGAACCCAGGTCAGCTGCGTGCAAGGCAAATGCTGTGCTATCGCTCTGACCCTACTGCATTTCTTTTGAAATCAGTTCCCTGTGCTGCACGCTGCCGCTGATGAGGAGGGTCTTAACTAGGGCTCTGGTGGGGCCAGGAGAAGGAGCCTGGTGAGGGAACAGCTCAGACGTTCCTGAGCACTGTCTGGGGTTAATATGCTGAGCTGAGACTCTGGGGTCTGAAATGATCAAAGGGCACTGGGACCATCAGCGATGAAACCACTGAAGATTCCCTGGCGCCTTTCCGAAGAATTCAGAGAATGTGTTCACGTGGCGTTTCTGTTGTAGTCATTTGGCTCTGCTGCTTTAGATGTCTCTCCGGAGTGTAATTCCATCCAGCGGCGAGGCTGTGTCTTGATCCTCACAAGACAGACCCGAACTCGGTGCTGTTTTGCTCACGAGCCTCTCTGGCCTGCTGAGTCCCTTCCTCCACAGCCTCGCCAGTCCCGAGAACAGAAGCAAGACTGTTGATGATCACCGTCACATCAGAAGTTTCTCGCTGAGTGTCCTGGGCTTCATAATCTTCATGAAATATTTGGGGTTTGTGGTGGTGGCGGTCGTTTTGGACCACACTTGGGGATGCGGGTTACTCCTGGCTCTGCACTCAGGAATTACTCCTGGCAGGTTTGGGGGATCATCCAGGACGCCAGGAATTGAACCTGGATTAGCCACATACATTCAAACGCCGTACCCGCTGTGCTACCACTCGGACCCTCATTAAATATTTGAATGAAGGAGCAATAGTGTTATCAGTTAATAACACTGGATGGTGTGATCACCATGCAGTCCGCTGAGTGTCTGTGCCTGACCCGTGTTGCTCTCTCATTTACTTTTTCATGTGAGTGCTTTCTGATCCTGGGATTTCCATACCTTTGTCTACCCTGGGAAGACCGTCCACGAAGTTTCTTGGTGTCCGATCATGCCATGACAGTTTTGTCTTGCTTTTTTTTTTAATCTTTTTTTTTTTTATCTATTTATTATTATTATTATTGGTGTTGTTGTTGTTATTGCTTTTGGGGTCACACCCAGCGATGCACAGGGTTACTCCTGGCTTTGCACGGTTCTCGGGACCACACGGGATGCTGGGAATCGGACCCAGGTTGGCCATGTGCAAGGCAAGCACCCTACCTGCTGTACTATTGTTCCAGCCCCTTATTTTTTTTTATATATATATATTTTTGGCTTTTGGGTCACACTTGGCGATACTCAGGGATTATTTCTGGCTCTGCACTCAGGAATCACACTTGGTGATGCTCAGGGGACCATATGGGATGCTGGGATTAGAACCCGGGTCGGCTGCGTGCAAGGCAAATGCCCTACCCCCTGTGCTATCGCTCCAACCCCTTATCTTGCTTCTTCTTGTTGCTCAGGGACTTCTAGCCTGATAGGTGACTTGAATGATTCCACAGGAGAGAAGGTTGGGGCTGAGTCCCGCAGACCCACGGACCTGTGCCCGTGCAAGTTTCCAGCTCTAGGAACTGTGTGGGTGCCCTTGGTCACGTGCTGCTGCGTGCCTGGGGTGCGGGAGATAGTCATCACTTTCCAGGCCTTCAGGAGTGGCACCCAGGGCCTTCACTGGCCCCCAGAATGGTCCATCAGGGTCAGTTCTGTAGGTCCTGCTGCCTTATGAGATAGGCGGGGTATCTCTGCAGATGGAAAAGTCGCTCCTTCTCTGCCTTGCTCTGCCCTTTACCAGGCGAATGTCCCCTTCCAGGGACAGAAGAGAAATCAGTGTGCCGAGGTTTTTGGTGGCCCGTCAAGTAGTGGTCATAACCCAGGGGCCACTCCCAGCAACCCTTGGCCAGCCAGCCAGGTTCTTGGAATCGGGGCTCGAGAATGTGGACCCTCAGGGTGGCTCTCTGCGACCAGGTGGTGTAAGGATCAGACTTGGGGCCGGGTGCCATGTGACTTGGCCCTGGGCTCTGAAGGTTTGGTGTGTGTGTGTGTGTGTGTGTGTGTGTTTTCTTTTGGGTCACACCTGCAGGGGGCTACTCTCGGCTCAGTACTCAGGACTGCTCCTATCCTTTGGTCTTTGGCACTGCAAAATGCCCTGAGTACCATCTTGTGTGGACCAAAATACTAAAAGGAAAACAAACAAAACTGGCCCCGGAGCCAGAACGCAGCGGGGAGGGCCTTTGCCTTGGATATGGCCAAGCTGGATTCGATCCGTGGCACCCCAGGGTACCTTGAGCACCTGAGTGATTCCTGAGTGCAGAGCCAAGAGTAACACTCCCCCATCCCCCCCCCCCCCCACACACACACATACCACTCAGTATGGCCAAAACGAAACAAAATGATAAAAGTGGGGGAAAAAACCCAATCCACAAAAATCTGGGGGCTGGGTCTCTAGCTCAACTCGTGATGAATTGCCTCACATGTGTAAGAACCCGGTTCGATTCCTGGAGCTGCAAAAGTAAATAAAAAAATAATAGCAACATACTTGGGCAGAGCTTTGATTTTATTTCTTTATTTATTTTTGCTTTTTGGGTTACACCTGGCGATGCTCAGGGCTTACTCCTGGCTGTGCACTCAGGAATCACTTCTGGCAGTGCTCGGGGATCCTATGGGATGTCGGGCATCGAACCCAAGGCAAATGCCCTCCCGGCTGTACTGGGGCCCTCTGTCTCTCTGTAAGGCCAGCTCAGGCATCCCCGAGTTCAGTCCTTAGGGACTCTGCTGTGGCATGTCACCGTCGTCGAGAGTCACTGGTTCATGGTCTCTGTGGGATTAGACCAGCACCCATCAGTGTCTTAAGGATCGGTTCATACTAACAGATAGCAAGGGCTGGACTGGAGCCATAGCACAGTGGGGAGGGCATTTGCCTTGCACATGGCCGACCCGTATGATTCCCCCCACCCCCCCACCCCCGACTGCCAGGAGTGATTCCTGAATGCAGAGCCAGGGAGTGTACCCCTGAGCATCACTGCATCACTGGGTGTGACCCAAAAAGTAAAAAACAAAACAAAACACCAAAAAGACTAATATTAAGGGCTGAAGCTAAATTGGGGAATTAGTTAGTTTCTACTAAACTGTGCCCCTGAATCCACTGGCCGGCACAGGTCACAGGGAATGACTAGAGGGAAGCCTCGCTCCAAGAAGGAACTGAGTAATTTAGTGTGTGTGTGTCTGTCTGTCTGTCTTTCTGTCTCCCTGTGTGTGTCTTTGTCTGTGTCTGCGTGTCTGTGTGCGCATCTCATCAGATACCCTGTCTTATGTCTTGATTTATTCTTAACCATGTGCTTTTTTTATTATTATTAATTTATTTTTTTAGTTCTTTTTTTTTTATTAGTGAAACACCTTGAGGTACAGTTGTAAGCTTTTTTGTGCTTGGGTCTCAGTTATACAATGATCAAGTACCCATCCCTCACCAGTGCCCATTTTCTACCACCACGGATCCCAGTATCCCTCCCACCCCCCATCCCACCCTGCCTCTGTGACAGGGCTTTTCCTACTGTTCTCTCTCTCCTTTTGGGTCCTGTGGTTTGCATAAGACACATTGAGTGGCAATCGTGTTTGGTTTATAGTCTACTTTCAGCATGCTTCTCCCATCCTGGGAGGATCCTCCCAACACCCTTTATTTGGTGCTCCCTTCTCTATCTGAGCTTCCTTTTCCCCTAGCATGTGTGGCTGGCCTCCAAGCCATGGAGCAAAATTCCCGGTACTAATCTCGGCCACTCTTGGGGCTGGAGCAATAGCACAGCGGTAGGGCGTTTGCCTTGCACGCAGCCAACATGGCCGACCCGAGTTCAATTCCTCCGCCCCTCTCGGAGAGCCCGGCAAGCTACCAAGACTATCTCGCCCGCCCAGCAGAGCCTGGCAAGCTACCCGTGATGTATTTGATATGCCAAACACGGTAACAACAAAGTCTCCAATGGAGACGTTACTGAGCCCGCTGGAGCAAATCGATGATCAACAGGAGGGCCTTTACTTTTACTTTTTAATCTCGGCCACTCTTAGGTGTTAGTCTCCTATTTTGTTACTTTATGTTCCCCAGATGAATATCCCTCTCTTTCTGACTCATTTCGCTGAACATGATACTTTCCGTGTAGTACCACTTGTATGTAAATTTCATGACTTCATCTTTTCTAACACCTACATAGTACTCCATTGTGTAAATGTACCAAAGTTTCTTTAACCAGTCATCTGTTCTCGGGCACTCAATAACCATGTACTTTTATACCTATATAAATCAGAAAGTGGCCTGGTAAGTTTGAAATCACAGTGAGTGGAGTCTGTAAGTTGATCTTTGGTAGGCGTCATTAATGTATGATGGCCTGATCAATTCACCTCTACTAAAGGCCGCGAGCTGCCAAGGGAATGGGATACGGGAGTATCTGGCCTGAACACTTGCCCTACACAGACACTGGATACTCCCAGGAGATCTCACTCCTTGGTTTTCTGTTGCCTGATATCCCTAGAGACCGTTGCCCTTCCCATTCACATATTTTTTTCCATCATCCAGGTAACAGTATTGTTTAGATTTTTTTCCGTATCCTTTTTTTTTCTTGCAACAAAATCTTAGAATTTAATGTTTAAAAAAATTTTTTTTCTTTCTGAGTCACACCCGGAGATGCACAGGGGTTACTCCTGGCTCATGCACTCAGGAATTACTCCTGGCGGTGCTCAGGGGACCCTATGGGATGCTGGGAATTGAACCCGGGTCAGCCGTGTGTGAGGCAAATGCCCTATCTGCTGTGCTATTGCTCCAGCCCCAAATGTTTAAAATTCTTAAATTTTTAGGACCTGGATATGCCTTTTGTGGTAGAGTATAAGCCTGTTTTGTGTATGGTCCTGGGTTCGATCCGAGGCCCCAAGTCCCGTCAATTTTTCGTGGCTCACGGAATGATACAACAAATTACTAAATTTTCAGAGACTTTTAAACCAGGCTGTTTTTGTCCTATGTACGTTTTGGGGGTGTCGTGCGGGCTGAACCCAGATCCTCACGTATTTAAGGTCTGTATTTTGTTTCATCCCTTCTCTTTCTTACACATGTGGTATTTTGTGTCGGGGTTCTCTGATTTAGCAAATTTCTTATATGTTGAAAATTGGCCAGAGAGATAGTACAGCAGGTAGGGCATTTGCCTTGCACATGGCTGACCTGGGGTCAATCCCCATCACCCCATATGGTCCCCCAAGCACCACCAGAAGTAATTCCTGAGTGCAGAGCCAGGAGTAATTCCTGAGCATCGCCAGGTGTGACCCAGAAAGAAAAAAAAAAGAATTTTAAACATTAAATTTTAAAGATTTTATTGCAAGAGAAAAAGGATACAGAAAAAAAGGATACGGAAAAAAATCTAAACAATGCTGTTACCTGAATGATGGAAAAAAAATATGTGAATGGGCAGGGCAACGGTCTCTAGGGATATCAGGCAACAGAAAACCAAGGAGCGAGATTTCCTGGGAGTGTCCAGTGTCCATGCATCCTGGGCATCTCTGGGTGTGACCCAAAAAACAAAAACAAAAAAAGAAATTATATTAGTACTTTTTTCCATCTTGTTGTTTCTGCGTTTTGACTATTACATGTCATGCTGCCCTGGGCATTTATGCATAAGTGTTTTGGAACTATTTGAACCTCGGGTGGGTAAAACACCTCAACATGGGCCTGCAGATACAGGCCTGCTCACCTGGCGTAGTGGAATTACTGGGCCGTGTGGTAGCTTTAGGAACTGCCAGACTGGCCGTGGACATCCCGAGCTGCTGGGGTAGTCGCCCATGGTGCCCAGCATTGCAGGACTAACGGGTGCCACATCCTGGCGCCCCTGCAGTGAATGAGGGCCCTGTTGGCTAAGCTTTGCTGGGGAACCCCTTTGGGCAGGCTCCCCCATCCCAAATAAATACATTTTTTAAAAGCCATTGTTTTCTATAAAGAATCGTCTTTTGTTTGTACTAGTTTCACCGGAGTACTCAAATTTTCAAGGTTTCTAGGCACCTTAGCTGACTCCAGAATGTCAAGATTTTTGGGCTTCCCCGGGATTTGTGCCAAGCATGCTTATGCCATCTGGTGGGCGGCGGTGGAAGTACAACATCATCCCTATGACTTCACCGATACCGACCGCTCTCCCAAGCCTGGGGAACGTAACAAAAACCCACTAAACTTTTTGTAAGAAATGTGGCCAAAATCGACCGCCAAAAGTCACACAGTACACCAAGGGTAAGGGTTCTCCGTCTGCCCAGGGAAAGTGGCGTTATGATGGGAAACGGAGTGGTTACGGAGGTAAAGGCTAAAACTACAAGGACTGGGGCTGGAGAGATAGCACAGCGGGTAGGGCGTTTGCCTTGCTTGCGGCCGACCCGGGTTCGATTCCCAGCATCCCATATGGTCCCCTGAGCACCGCCAGGAGTAACTCCTGAGTGCAGAGCCAGGAATAACCCCTGTGCATTGCCAGGTGTGACCCCCCCAAAAAAAGCAAAATAAATAAATAAACTACAAGGACTGTGTTGAGGCTTGAAAGAGTTGAGCCCAGCTGCAGATCTAAGAGAAGGCTGGCCATTAAGAGATGCAGCATTGACCAGAGCAATAGTACAACAGGTAGGGTGTTTGCCTTGCATGCGGCCGACCTGGGTTCAATCCCTGGCATCCCATATGGTCCCCTGAGCACTGCCAGGAGTGATTCCTGAGTGTAGAGCCAGGAGTTACACCTGAGCATCGCCTGGTGTGACCTAAAAAGCAAAAAAAAAAGATGCAGCATTGTAAACTAGATGAAAGGAGAAGGGACGAGTGATCCAGTTCTAAGTTTCATCTTTTCATCTTTAATTATGAAGATGAAACCCTGGGCTGTATTTTATTTATTTATTTTTAATTAGTGAAACACCATGAGGTACGGTTATAGACTTACAAATTTTTGTGCTTGGGTTTCAGTTATACAATGATCAAGCACCCATCCCTCCACCAGCGCCCATCCTCCACCACCACGGGTCCCATCATCCCTCCCACCCCCCATCCCCCCCATCCCACCCTGCCCTGGGCTGTATTGAACTGGGGAACAGTGAGTGCTTCGGAGGGAAATGAAGTAGCATCATGAATAAACTCCCTGAGACCAGACTTGGGAGGGCGGTCAGTATCCGTTCATGGAAAGTCGGGGCCTGATTGTAGCCGATTCCTCTGCTAACAATCTTCCTGTCCCCACTGTTGTTTCCTGAGTCATTTTGCCGCCATCATTCATTCTTTCATTCCCTCTCCCCCCAAAACTGGTAATAGACTCCTTCGGGTTCTAGAGAAGATGGATTCTTCTAGCTCTTGTTCAATTCCCCAGGGAATCGGGAAATTTGAACCTTTCATTCAAGTGACTCAAAGTCCTGAAGGTGCCTGTTTTCACTGATTCTGGCCATCAGGGGGCCCCCGGGCTCCCTGGCTAACTTCGAGAGGGCCTCTGTCCATGCTGCCTGGTGTCAAGCAGTCTTAGCCTCTCCAGGGAGAGAAATTATAAGTGAGAGATGAGTTGACATCGCCCCTCGGAAACTCAGCACCTCCTTCCTCCCCGACTCGGGTCATGTGTGTGTCAGGAGCAGGTAGAATCGAAAGCAGATGACAGGGCCTGGAGGATGGCACAGCAGGGACAGTGTTTACCTTGCATGTGGCCAACCCGGGTTTGATCCCCAGCATCCCATATGGTCCCCTGAGCACCACCAGGAGTAATTCCCAAGTAAAGACTCAGAGCCCCACTGGGTGTGACCCAAAAAGCAGCCCCCCCTAAAAAAAAAAGCTAATGTCACCAAGGTGGGAATTGGCCCATATGAGGATATTTCTCCCATCCCCGCTCCTACAAGCAGATATCTTGTGATTTTCTTTTTCTTATTTATAAACTAGGTTGGTGTTGACAATAGGTAAGTATTGCAAAATGACTGGAATGAAAATTTGCAGAATAAAATATTATAATTAGGAACTTGGAAACATTGTAGTAGAGAGTTTTTTCATAGTGTTGTAAAGTTCATATTTGAGGCTTAAATTAATTGCTGATAACTGGCGATCTGTTGAAATTCTACTTTAGTTCTAGAAGTTATATCACTCCAATAGTGATAAATCGGGTTGGAGCGATAGCCCAGCGGGTAGGGTGTTTGCCTTACACGCAGCCGACCCGGCAGACCCAGGTTCAATTCCTCTGCCTCTCTCGGAGAGCCCAGCAAACTACCGAGAGTATCTCGCCTGCACGGCAAAGCGTGGCAAGCTACCTGTGATGTATTCGATAGGCCAAACACAGTAACAACAAGTCTCACGGTGGAGACGTTACTGGGCCCGCTCGAGCTAATCAATGAACAATGGGAGGACAGTGCTACAGTGCTACAAACTAGGTTGGCGTTGACAATAGGTGCTGCATTGGATGAGATCAGACACGTTCAGGGGAGTACGGCCGCAGATGCAATGCTGCATTGGAGTAACACAGTCCGAAGTTCATCATTTAAATATCTCTGTTGGTTTATTTGGGGACCACACTCAGCAAGGGGAATGAATTCCTGGCTCTGCGCTGAGGGATCACTCCTGGCAGTGCTTAGGGGACCATGTGGGATGCTTGGCAGGTCAGCTGCGAACAGGGACAGCATGCTACCTGCTGTACTATCTCTCAGGCCCCCTCCCCTTCCCAAATAGCTATTATTTTCCTGAAGTTGTTATCTAAATGAGTTTGGTGGTATACATGTTGTTAGTGAAAGGCTTTACCAGGAACCCTCCTGGGATCACTGGGGCCGGGAGCCTCGTAAGTTCTTACAGATCTAAGAACTTTGTTTAAAAGCAAACCAACTTGTAAAACATGATCAAAGTTAAGCTTCTGACTCTGGTGGTTCCCAGAGGTGGGAGGAATGGGGATGGGGGGGACTGGTTTTTTGCTTTGTTTTTGTTTCATTTGGGGGCCATCCCCAGTAGCACTCCTGTCTCTGTGCTCAGGATGACTCTTCTTTTTTTTTTGTGGGGGGGGGGGGTCACACCCTGTGATGCTCAGGGTTCTTCCTGGCTCTGCACTCAGGAATTAACCTTGGCAGTTCTGGGTGGGTGAACCATATGGGATGCCGGGGATCGAACCCGGGTGGGCCGCGTGCAAGGCAAATGCCCTACCCACTGTATTGTCAGTCCGCGCCCCTCGGGATGACTCTTGGCAGGGCTCGGGGGACCATCTGGGGTGACAGGGATCAAACCTTGGTTGGCTGCATGCAGGGTGAGCACCTTACCTGTTTAACCATCTCTTTGGCCCCCTGGAGGTGTGTGTGGTTTTAAGGGAGGGGAGGTAGTGGAATTTTGGTGGTAGTGCTGGTGAGTTTCAGCACACACACACACACACACACACACACACACACACACACACACACACACCTTGAACTGTGAAACTGTACTCCTGAAATTGTGTAGAGCTGGGAACCGACAGCAAATTAAGCCAGTGTGATTTCAGAAAAATTAGAACTGGGCTTTGTCAGTGAGCTGGGGTGGAAGCAGGTCCTTTGGGTCAGACTCACGAGAGGGAGTGATGAAATGGGGCCCAGGGTGTTCATTTCCAACGGGAACGCTGATCACCTGGCCTGCGCGTCGCTCTCCTGTCCCTGCCTCGGTCCCGGAAATCTGATCCAACGCTCGGGGAAGGAGATGATGAGAGAAACCTTTTAGACAGTCCCCAGGGCCCTTCCCCCTGGGCCACAAGGAAGCCTGATCTAGTTTCTTATCATCTTGTCTGTCATCTTGTCTTCGAAGAAAGTAAAATCCCGGGCTGGAGCGGGGAGGGCGTTTGCCTGGCACACGGCTGACCCAAGTTTGATTCCCGGCATCCCATAGGGCCCCCCAAGCACTGCCAGGAGTAATTCCTGAGTACAGAGCCAGGAGTAGCTCCTGTGCATTGCCAGGTATGACCCAAAAAGAAAAAAAAAAAGTCCCCCAGGAAGTAGAATATCCCCTCCCCCCCGGCCCACTGCGCCAGCTGAACATGTGTGCAGTTCCAGCTCTCTAGACTCCCCTTGTCCAGACAACAGCTGGGCGCACCTTTTCTACACAAAAGCTTTGCTCGGTCATGCAATCAAGCCGACTGGCTGTTGGTGGGGTTTCTGCTCCGTGAGTCGTCAGACAGCTCTGCAGTTGGCGTAGACTGACTGTGGTCCCATAGGTGACTGTTACTCCTCCTTCTCGTCTCTGTGTTTGCGTGTCTTCAGGCAGGATGCTCCTTCCCTACAACACCGAGCTTCTGGGCTGCGAGAGAACCTGTTGGCAGATTCTGTGGCGGGGACCTCAGAGCTGATAGCGCTGTTGGCCCTCTGAGGTCCATCTCTCTCTCTCTCTCTCTCTCTCTCTCTCTCTCTGTGTGTGTGTTCAATCTCAAAAGAGTCTCCCAAATTCCAATGATGGGACTGAGACACTGGCTCAGAGACCTGGGAAGATGCTCTGCATCCTGGAGACCCGAGCTTGAGCCTCGGCATCTCGTGGTCCCCTCTGGGAGCGACCCCCCTCAGCCTACAGCCAGGAGGAGCCTCAAAGCACTGCGGGGTGATGCAAACGCTAAATAAACAACCGACCATTCCGTCCCCACCTGATGTCTTCTCGGTTCACGGTGATAAGAGGTCCTCGGTGTTTTCCTCTTTGTACAGGTCAGGGGAAGGAAATCATTCTTCTTTTTTTTCTTTCTTTGGCTTTTTGGGTCACACCCGGTGATGCTCAGGGGTTACTCCTCTTTTTGCACTCAGGAATTACTCCTGGCGGTGCTCGGGGGACCCTATGGGATGCTGGGAATCGAACCCGGGTTGGCCGCATGCAAGGCAAACACCCTACCCGCTGTGCTATTGCTCCAGCCCCTTTTGAAATTATTTATTTATTTATTTATTTATTTTTTGCTTTTTGGGTCACACCCGGCGTTGCACAGGGGTTACTCCTGGCTTATGCACTCAGGAATTCCTCCTGGTAGTGCTTGGGGGACCATATGGGATGCTGGGAATCGAACCCGGGTCGCCGCATGCAAGGCAAACGCCCTCCCCGCTGTGCTATCACTCCAGCCCCCCCTTTTGAAAAAATTTTAAATTTTATTTATTTTTTGCTTTTTGGGTCATACCCGGATATGCTCCGGGGTCCCTCCTGGCTCATACACTCAGGAATGACTCCTGGCGGTGCTCGGGGGACCCTCTGGGATGCTTGGGAATCGAACCCGGGTCGGCCGCGTGCAAGGCAAACGCCCTCCCCGCTGTGCTATTGCTCCAGCTCCCATTCTGTTTCTTTTATTCTGTCTGGGTAAATTTGCATCCTTTCTTCACCCAATGCAGCAAGAATATACTTCCTTACAGGTAGAGTCACCCTTGGGCGTGAGCCTTCCTCCTCACGGAACATGTAGACCCGCCTGTATACGTACAGATTCGTTTCATTCCCCCTTTCCTTTGTGAAGACGGGATCAACCCTAGTATATGGGTAAGGGCCAACATCAAACCTTGATGCCAGCAAGCCAGTGACACTTTTAAAAATAGTGTTTGTTTGGGGCTGGAGTGGATAGTACAACAGGTAGGGCGTTTGCCTTGCCCGCGGCCGACCCAGGTTCGATTCCCAGCATCCGATATGGTTCCCTCAGTACTGCCAGGAGTAATGCATGAGCCAGGAGTAACCCCTGTGCATCACCGGGTATGACCCCAAAAGCAAAAACACGGTCACGGTCACGGTCCTCCAGTTGTTCATCGATTTGCTCGAGCGGGCCCAGTAACGTCTCCATTGGAGACTTTGTTGCTACTGTGTTTGGCATATCGAGTACGTCACGGGGAGCTTGCCAGGCTCTGCCGTGCGGGCGAGATACTCTCGGTAGCTTGCCGGGCTCTCCAATAGGGCGGAGGAATCGAACTCGGGTCGGCCGTGTTGGCTGTGTGCAAGGCAAACGCCCTACCGCTGTGCTAAAGCAAAAACAGAAAAACAGAAAATAGTGTTTGTTTTCTGGGTTGTACCCTGTGATGCTAAGGCATCCCTCCATCCGAGAGGTGCCCCAGAGCCAGTGCATCTGTGTGCCAAGCACCCCCAAAACCCAACCTCCTCAGCCTGTTGCCAAACTCTTTGTCTTGCTTTCCAGAGTTACTGCTTTATTTGGAAAGTTCCAGCTGCCTTCACTTTTATCTTCTTGCCCTTTTCCCTAATGTTGTTTTCTTTCGAATTTATATTTTGTTTATGTGCGGGGAGTGGGGGGGAGCCAAACCCAGTGATGCTCAGGGATCACTCCTGGTGGTGCTCCGGGAATCATCTGGCATGCCCAGGTTGGCTGCATGTAAGGAAACCGCCTCATCTTCTGAGCTACCTCCCCAGCCCATCTTTCTTAAATATGTAGGTAAAAGGTAAAGGCCCTCCCGTTGATCGTCGATTTGCTCGAGCGGGCCCAGTAACGTCTCCATTGGAGACTTTGTTGTTACTGTGTCTGGCATATCGAATACTCTCGGTAGCTTGCCGGGCTCTCCGAGAGGGGCGGAGGAATCGAACTCGGGTCGGCCATGTTGGCCGCTTGTAAGGCGAACGCCCTACCCGCTGTGCTATCGCTCCAGTAAAGAGAGCAAAAAAAGCAACCTTCATTGCCCTTTTGTGAATTAAAGGTGAAAATAACTTGAGATTTTCAGCAGTGGGTTTGTTTTTGTTTTGGCCAGAGCCTTCCATGCTCAGGGATTACTCCTGGCTCTGTACTTAGGAACCACTCCTGGCAGTTTTGGAAGAACCAGAGGAGGTGCTGGGGATTGAACTGAGTTTACCACCTGCAAGGCAGACCCTACACTAGCCTGTTGCTCCAGTCCCCCGGAAGTGTTGTGTTTTTTCAACCTCTTGACCCCAGTGGAACTGTGAACATTGGTGAATCATTTCAAAGACTACAAAAGGCAAAACACAAAAACCTGATTTATAATACGTACACGTATGTGCCAGTGTTGTTGACGATTTCACCAGTATATGATGCAGGTACAGGTTAAGCTGTGTTAAATGTTTAGCAGGTCCGCAGTAAATAATTGTGGAAGAGCACTGGACTATAGAACCTCACTGACTTAGAGGAAAATATAGCGTGTGTGGTTGTTTCCATTGTAATTTGCAAAAGATAATTTAGAAAACTAGAAAAAGAATCTCTCATATTGTACTCTGCGTGTTCCTGTCCCTATCCCCCCATTTTTTTTTCTTTTTGGGTCACACCTGGCGATGCTCAGGTGTTACTTCTGGCTCATACACTCAAGAATTACTCCTGGCGGTGATCAGGGGACCCTATGGGATGCTGGGAATCGAACCCGGGTTGGCTGTGTGCAAGGCCAATGCCATACCTGCTGTGCTATTGCTTCAGCCAGCCCCTCTACCCACCTTTTAATTTTTTTAAATTTTTTAATTTATTTATTTTTTGCTTTTTGGGCCACACCCGGTGATGCACAGGGGTTACTCCTGCCTCTGCACTCAGGAGTCACTCCTGGCGGTGCTCAGGGGACCATATGGGATGCTGGGAATCGAACCCGGGTCGGCCGCGTGCAAGGCAAACGCCCTACCCGCTGTGCTATCTCTCCAGCCCCCCCTACCCACCTTTTACATATGGTGGTGGTGGTTCATATTTGAGCCATCTATTTGGTGGTTCTGGGCATTGAACCTCATACTCACTGCTGAGACACATCCCTGGCCAGCGTGTTTACACTTTAAATTTGTGGTCCTGATCTGACAATAATGATTATCACTGTATGTCTTTTCTGTCAGCTTAGATCTTGTTCCTAGTTGGTCTCGAAATGTGCCAGACATTCCAAACAGATCTTCATAGCTAGTCGATCAAGGTTTGTTTGGTGAAGCGAGTGAATCTTTGTGCCCCTTCAGGTCCTCACCTTTCCTGTGACTGAAGGGAGCAAAACTCACTTAGAAGGAGTTTTTCTGTGACCGCCGAGGAGCTCGTGGTGTGAAGCTGCAGCTCTCCACGGAGCGCCCCTCAGTGTCTCCTCCCTTTTCCTTGCAGAGAGCGCTGCTGGAGAAAAGGCAGAGAAAGAAGCGCCTCGACCCACTCATGGTTCAGCCCAACCCTGACGCCGGGTTTCGTCGGCCAAAGCTAAGGCGTGGGGAGGAGCAGACCCCTTTGGTGGAGTCGGGGCCGCACAGGGAGGCCATCCTGCCTGGTGGGTATCTGCACTGAGGCTGTGCCCAAGGGGGGTGGAGCTGTCACACACCAAGAGAAGGCAGGAAGCCTGTGGAGGGACACAGTTAGCAGCATTCATCAGAGTCCTGGAAACTGCATTTGAGTTAGAAGGAAAGTAGTGACCTATTTAGTGGAAGACCTAGTATTATTATTATTATTATTATTATTAAGGGGCTGGAGTGATAACACAGTGGTAGGGCATTTGCCTTGCGTGCAGCCAGCCCGGCCGAGCCAGGTTCGATTCCTCCGCCCCTCTTGGAGAGCCTGACAAGCTACCAAGAGTATCACGCCTGCACGGCAAAGCCTGGCAAGCTACCGGTGATGTGTTCGGTATGCCAAACACGGTAACAAGAAGTCTCATGATGGGGACGTTACTGGGCCCGCTTGAGCAAATTGATGAACTACAGGAGGACAGTGACAGTGATTATTGTTAAGAATAGTAAGGGTATTTTGGTGGGGGGAGGGGCGGGATTCATTCCTCCTCCTGTTTTGGAGCTAGACCTGGTGTTTCTTGGGGATCATATGGTACTGGGGACCCCCACATAGAAAGCACCTCCAGTTCTGTGAGCCAGTTTCTTGGTCTCAATAGAAAGTCACTGGGTTTGCTCTCCACCCTAGAATAGGTTTTGGTTTTTTCTGTTGTTTTTGTTTGTTTGTTTGTTTTTGCTTTTTGGGTCACACCCAGTGATGCTCAGGGGTTCCTCCTGGCTCTGCACTCAGGAACTACTCCTGGCGGTGCTCGGGGGACCCTATGGGGTGCTGGGAATCAAACCTGGGTCGACTGCGTGCAAGACAAACACTCTCCCCGCTGTGCTATTGCTCCTGCCCTTTTTCTGTTGGTTTTGGACCACATCTGGTCGTGCCCGGGTCCTACTTCTGGCTAGGTAGCAGCTCCCAGAGATGCCCAATGGAGCTGGGCTGGAACCCAGGGCTTCTTTCTGATGAAAATGGCTCGAAGAACTGTGCTCCAGTTCTTCGAGCCATCTTCCAGGCCTAGACAACTTATTATTTTAGATGCCATAAAAGCGAGTTCAGGGCTGGAGCAGTAGCACAACTGGTAGGGCGTTTGCCTTGATTCAGAGGGTTTTTGGTTTTTGTTTGTTTGGGGGTCACACCAGGCAGCGTTCAGGACTTAACCCAGGCTGTGCTCCCCAGGATCAGTCCTGGTGGGCTCGAGGGACCAAATGGGATGCCTGGGATTGAACCTGGCTAGGCTACATACAAGGCAAGAGCCTTCCTCCCTGTACTGCCATCCCAGCCCCTCATCTTTCAGAGCTAACCGGGAAGTAGGAGTGAGTAAGGGCACCCATGCTTCTGGTAGCTGCGACTCAAAGGCGCACTCAGGGCAGGCAGGTCTCAGCTTGAGCCCCTTGAACTTGACCGGCCTGGGTAGCATCAAAGCTCTGGAGCACAGACTTAGATTTTTATTTTTCTATTTTTATTTATTTTATTTATTTATTTCTACGTTTTGGGTCACACCCGGCAATGCTCAGGGGTGGTTACTTCTGGCTTCGCACTCAGGAATCACTCCTGGAGGTGCTCGGGGGACCCTATGGGATGCTGGGAATCGAACCCGGGTCAGCTGTGTGCAAGGCAAACGCCCTACCCGCTGTGCTATTGTTCCAGCCCCTAGGTTTTTATTTTTATTTATTTATTTATTTTTTTGGTTTGTTTAGTTTGGGGGCCACACTCTGTGGTACTCAGGGCTTCCTTCTGGCGCTGCAGCAGTGAGTTACTCCTGGCCCCGCGCCATACCTGCTGTACTTCAGCCCTGACTTTGTTTTCTGATGTTAAGTTTCTAAATGACGACCTCAAGTATCGTTTGCATCCGGGAAACGTAAACCAAGGAGCACCAGTTCAGCGTTACCTGTTCATGCAAAGATGAGGAGTGCAGTGGTTTGGTGGTTCTGCATTCTCGTACGCACCCAAACCACTCAGTGAGAAAAGCCTCATTTCTTTCTCTCATTGTCTCTCCTTCGGGTCCCAGGCATCGATGGCCCGGCCGCCTTCATGAAACCCGATGTTCAGGATTTGGAAATGGAACTTCCGGTCCTCGCTGTTGACTCTCCTGCGGCTGAAGTGGACACTGAGGGACACGCGGGTCAGACAAACACTGTGGACGCTGTCCCCAAGCAGGACCTGCAGGAGGTCCTTCAAAAACACGGTGAGGATCAGTGCAGACCACGTGACGGACTCAGTGACTGTCAGGTCGTCGGTGCTGACTTCGGCATCTTGTGCTTTGACCTTTTTTTCGCGGGGAGGGAAGGTTGGGCTGGGGGTTCACTCATGTGGGAAAGGTACAAGTCAAGTTTCTTGCACCCCCTATCCTATTGCTCCAGCCTCTTACTTTCATTGTTGGAGAACATTCTAGCTGGCGATAAGGCAGCTAAGGGCTTAACAGGTTGCAGTGTTAGGCACCGTGACCTCTGGATGGTGGTTCGGTCATTTTCAGCAATATTAGCAATTACCCTAATTCCTACTCAAAAATAAGACAGAGTGGGGCCGGAGCGATAGCACAGCAGGTAGGGCCTTTGCCTTGCACGCAGCCGACCTGGGTTCGATCCCCGGCATCCTATATGGTCCCCCAAGCACTGCCAGGAGTAATTCCTGAGTGCAGAGCCAGGAGGAACCCCTGAGCATTGCTTGGTGTGACCCAAAAAGCAAAAAAAAAAAAAAAAAAAGACAGAGTAGAAAGAGCCAGCAGCATTAATTATAATTAATTATAATTTATATAATACCTTCTTTTGTCTGTGTGTGTGGCCAAACCCAGTGGTGTGGGGTTTTCTCTTTGGGGGTGGCAGGTGTTTCATCCAGCAGTGCTCAGAGGCTACTCCTGACCCAGTGCTTGGGAGTCACTCCGGATGGTGCTCTGGGGTCACTGTGGTGCCAGCCAGGGACTGAACCTGGGTCTCCCACATGCCCTGGAGCTATTTCTCTGGCCTCTTAGGTGGGATTTCTAGCTGAGAAAGCGTAGCGCAGTTGGGCCTGGGAAAAGCTGCCCTGCACCATAACAAGTGAATTGGAGAGAGGAGCAGGTCTGGAGGCAGAATTAACCCACCAGGAGATGCATTGGCTGGTGGGGTGAGTTACGCTGTGATGCTGAAATAGAATTACACTGCCGGGCTGTGTGGAAAGGGTAAGAAGTGTGTCGGAGGGAGGCGCTGACTCGGCTGAGCCTGGGAGAATGCATGGACTTAGCAGCGGAGGAAGCAGCTGGAGACTGACACTGGACTGGCAAAACCTTGACTGACACCAGGGGAATTTTATTTCAAAACACTAAAGGGTTTATTGACCGCTTAGGGTCTCCAGGTTGCAGACCAGAGAACTAGCTGTCCAAGAGGCGAACTCATCTAGATGTTCCTGCTCCTTAGCTGGCGAGCCTGGGCGAAAGAATCTAGCGCAGGGCCTGGAGCAATAGCACAGCGGGGAGGGCGTTTGCCTTGCACACGGCCAACCCGGGTTCGATTCCCAGCATCCCATGTGGTCCCCCGAGCACCGCCAGGAGTAATTCCTGAGTGCATGAGCCAGGAGTAACCCCTGAGCATCGCCTGGTGTGACCCCCCCAAAAAAACAAACAAAAAAAACCCTCCATGCAGGGGCCTGGGGTGAGGCAGTGAGTGCAAGCAGGTGCGTGGGGTAGTAGAGGGCATGTGGTCAGGGCAGGCAGGCGGACGCCTGAGCTCTGAGCCGACACGCTCAGTCTGGGATCTTACCTCTGCCCCCCAGAACTGTTCTTGGCCTCAGTTTCCCATCTCTAAGGATGCAGGCCCATTCCTCTCCCACCTCGATGAGTCCAGCAGAACCAAGGGCAGGACCTGCCCGGCCAGAGAGGAGGAAGCACGTGGGGAGCTTTCCGTGTCCTCCAGGCCGGTTCCCGGCGCTGGAGCTGAGGTGCAGGTAGACATGGCCCTGACCCTGACCGGGCGCCGAATCCCTCACTGTGAAGGGGGATCTGCACCCTTGCAGGTCTGCGAGTGCAGCCGCGCTCTCTCAGAACAGCCCCCTCCAGCGCCAGGCCGGCTCAGCCCTCTCGGCACGTGGCATCTTGGGGCTGGAGCGATAGCACAGCGGGGAGGGCGTTTGTCTTGCACGCGGCCGACCCGGGTTCGAGTCCCAGCATCCCATAGGGTCCCCTAAGCACCACCAGGAGTAATTCCTGGGTGCAGAGCCAGGAGGAACCCCTGTGCATTGCCGGGTGTGACCCAAAAAGCAAAAAAAAAAGTGGCGTCTTGACTCTGAAGCACATTAAGTGCTTCTCGATTAAGCTCTCAGAAGTGTCACTTTGGCAGATTATAATTTTTGGGGGGTCACACCCAGCGATGCACAGGGGTTCCTCCTGGCTCTGCTCTCAGGAATTACCCCTGGCGGTACTCAGGAGACCTTATGGGATGCTGGAAATTGAACATGGGTCGGCCACGTGCAAGGCAAACGCCCTACCCGCTGTGCTATTTCTCCAGCCCCAGATTTTAATCTTTAAGTGGTTCCCATGTGCCTGTCCTACAAACGTGGGCGCAATATCTCTTTTTCTGGTCCCCTTTCCTTTATTGTTGCTCTATTCAAGACCCACAAGCCCTACCCACTGGACTGCCCCTCCCGCTCCTTAATGATGTCTTTGCTTCAGAGATTTCCGTTTTCCATAAGGGCTGGCAGCTGTTGACGTTTCCTTTCCCGACAGGTATTTCAGGCAGTCTGAACTTTGACGAGGAGGGGACTGACTCTGCGGAAGAAGAAGGAAAACGGTTCAGATCTCACCCACCCAGTTTGGAGGCTGAGACGCTCTCATCTGGGCCCAGCCGGCTGTCCATCACAGTACGTAGGTCTGGACCGTCTCCAGAGTTGAGTGAGAGCTGCCATCTTAGGGTTCGGTTAGGACCAAGGGAGTTACTTGCCAAACATCCCTTTGGCATTACGTACCATTGCTAACTTAGGTGCTTCGCCAAAAGATTTCAGCTCAGATTTTTTTTTTTTTTGCTTTTTGGGTGACACCCAGCGATGCTCAGGGGTTCCTCCTGGCTCATGCACTCAGGAATCGCTCCTGGAGGTGCTCTGGGGACCATATGGGATTCTGGGAATTGAACCTGGGTCGACCGCGTGCAAGGCAAACGCCGTACCCTCTGTGCTATTGCTCCAGCCCCCTGATTGAGTTTTTGGTCTTTTTTTTTCTTTTTTGGGTCACACTTGGCGATGCACAGGGTTTATTTCTGGCTCTACACTCAGGAACTACTCCTGACGGTGCTCAGGGGACCCTAAGAGATGCTGGGAATCAAACCTGGGTCGGTCGAGTACAAGGCGAACGCCTTACCCGCTGTGCTATCGCTCTAGCCCTGCTTTTTGAAATTTCCCCAAGACTGTTTGCAGAAGTTACTTGCGGCCTCACAATGCCCTCTGACCTCCTGGCCAACGCCAGCCTAGAGGTGGGTGTCCACAGACAGTGGGGGACGCCACCAACACAGTCACAGACACCGTGGCACCAGGAAAGCGGATGTGGGAAGGATAGAGGCACCGGGGCATGGCACAGCGGGGACGGGGACCCTGTGTGTGTCTCCATGACCTCGTCAGCTCTATGCGGTAGACAGGGACAGATGAGATGCCGGCCTTCGCACAACTGGCCCCTGGACAGATGAACAGATGGAACGAGACAAAAACACCACGTTCCCCTCTGGTTCTGGGAGAATACACTAAGAACCAATTTGTCAAGAGAGAAAAAACATGAGTGATAGAGCGGACAGCTCTGTCACTGTCAGGGGGAGACTGTGCTCACGCGCCACCCTCAGACAGGAAGTGCAGCTGGCCTGGGGGACAGTGGGCGTGACCCCAGGACACTCGGGCAGCCGGGGACCATCACCAAACCCAAAGATGTCCCAAGCATTTGCATTTTCAATACCAAGTTTTCCTGCCTGCCAACAATTCAAAGTACCAGAGAGCAAAATTTCAGCCAGAAGACGGTTACAAGAAGATGCTGGGGAAATTCCCTCTATGTTCAGAAGTTAAGGCACCATTCCAGGCAACTCAGAGACTAAAGAATAAGCGGGGGGAGGGGGAGAATGAGGGACTGGAGTGGGGAGGGTGTTTGCCTTGCACGCGGCCAACCCGGGTTCGATTCCCAGCATCCCATAGGGTCCCCCAAGCACCACCAGGAGTGATTCCTGAGTGCATGAGCCAGGAGTAACCCCTGAGCATTGTAAGGCCACAAGTAACTTCTCAGCTTCCTGTGGGTTCCCCCTGCACCCCGGGAGATGCTCACCTCCCCTCAGCCCTGCACACCTACCCATTCGGGACGTCCTGTGTTGATGAGTCCATCACACCGTCCATGTTTTGGGGCCCGGCTGTGTGCACGGCACGGGTGTGCTCGGGTGACGCCAGCGGCAGCTGTCAGCCTTCCCTGGGACAGAGCCGGCGTCCCCATGTCCCTACATAACCACTGTTGGCTTCTCTGCTTGCTGTGCTGGAAACTCGGGGTGCCCCATCCCGTGCATGCAGGGGGCAGATGTCTCCCCGCACGCCCTAGCCTAGAAGATCGGGGCGGGGGGAGGCAGACGTGGGAGCCGCAGGTCAGGGCGTCCTGGGCATGTGGAAGGAAGGAGCTCTGGGCCCGAATGATCCCACATCTGGCAAAGGTGCTCAGGGAGCACAGTTCGCCCAAGACCCTCGCTGCCCCGCCCGTGGGGGTGGCCCCCTGCACTCAGGCCTTCTCGAAGGCGGCAGGCCAGGGCGCAGAAGGCGGGACACGAGCTCCTGGGCAGCTCGGCCCCCACCCCACACTGTTACCACAAGGCAAGTCCTGGGACCCCGAGCACACCCCACCCTGGGCTGGGACTCAGAGATGGGCGCCCTGCCCTGTCCAGGTGCCAGCCCGAGTCGAGGTGCCTTAGATCCTCAAGGCTCTTCAGGAAAACAGCCACTTGTATTTCTATTTCAGTCCCCTTGGGGTTCGGGGACCATCCCCGCGGTGTTCATGCTTTACCCCTGCTCAATCCAGGGTCGCTCTGGGTGCTGTTTGGTCAACCCCCTGCGCTGCTGGGCACGGAAATCGGGGCTGACCACGCTGAGGCAAGCGCGTCCCCGGGTGTATAGGACCTGCCTGGTCTGCCTCAGGCTCTGCTTGGCGCGGGCCTGGGGGCAGCTCAGGCAGAAGGACAGGTCCACTTCTCTCCCTGCAAGGCCTGGAAGGACTCGGGGCACAGCAGGTGCCAGTGTCCCCCCCACCCCAAGCCCCAGCAGAAACCTGCGGGGCGCTGAGGGACCCAGTGCAGGCCCAAGGGACACTCCGCCTTGGCCACTGAGGTCCGCCGTCAGCTCCCCAAGGTGCCCGGGCGTGGCCTGGTCACCACTCCCTTGCCTTCGCTGCTGTCACCCCCCACCCCCCCATGCCCATGCATCATATCCTCCTGGGCCTTCTCCACCCCCGCCTCAGTCTGCCCAGGAAAAATGGGCCAGTGGGGCCAGGCAAGCACTTGGGCTTGTCCCCGGAGGAGCAGCCTGTCAGGTGGCGGCCGTGGCAGTATTTTTTTTCCGTAGAACTTATTAGATTAGAAACTTAGTCAAACAGCCTCGCTACTGCCTCTCTCCAAAGTCACTGTCAACAAGGAGAATTGATGCCTTAGAAATAAAAAGAAACTCCGATGCATTAGTCAGGGTGAGGAAGTGTTTGCACAAAAGGTTTGTTCTCCCAGTAAACAGCCACAATGGGATTGTAATCAAATTTCTTAATTATTTCTATAAAATCTTGGGTACATGAAAATACACAAAGCCCTTTTTTCAAGAAAGTCACTGTTTGCGAGGGCCTTAGATGAGGGAAGAAGGAACTGGAGGAGCCCTCGTTTGACTGGAAGGTTCTAGAAAGGTCCGGAATGTGCTTCCTCTTCCCAGACTGGTAGCACGAGGGGTGCCTGTGCTGGCCAGAGGCTCAGCACTGCTTCTGATGAGACCCCCGGGCAGCCCCTCCAGGGAGATGGGGAACAGGCCTTTGCTCCCAGCTGCTCTGAGCACAGACACACACGGAAGGTTCTGGAATCTCTGCTGGCAGGGGAGGCAGTCGTGGTGTGGGTGTGGGTGCTAGGTGTTGACTGTGTGCAGCGAGATGATGGTCACTCGTTTGGTGCAGAGTCCCACCTTGCACATGTGACCTTCCCAGTGGACAGCAGTGGGGCAGCCCAGGAAGGCTCTGATGCTGGAGAAGTTGAGGCTGGATGAAAGGCGGGCGCTATGGGGGGTCCCAGCGGGAAAGCACAGGAAAGATCTAGATGCTTCATGAAAATCAACATGAGGGTTCCAGCTTCAAAAGGGCTGGAGCGATAGCACAGCGGGTAGGGCGTTTGCCTTGCATGCGGCTGGCCCAGCAACCCGAGTTTGATTCTTTCGCCCCTCTCGGAGAGCCTGGCAAGCTACCGAGAGTATTTCACCTGCACGGCAAAGCCTGGCAAGCTCCCCGTGATGTATTCGATATGCCAAACACAGTAACAACAAGTCTCACAATGTTACTGGGCCCGCTCGAGCAAATCGATGAACAACGGGAGGACAGTGCTACAGTGGACAGTGTTTGCAGAAGGAAGACATAGGGATAAAGCAACCAATGGTCTTGTTGTCGAAGTGTTTCTTAAGAGAGAGTTGGAGGTTTTCTTTTTTGCTTTTCTTTTTTTTTTTTTCTGCTTTTTGGGTCACACCCGGCAATGCACCTGGCAGGGTTCCTCCTGGCTCTGCACTCAGGAGTCACTCCTGGCGGTGCTCAGGGGACCCTATGGGATGCTGGGAATCGAACCCGGGTCGGCTGCGTGCAAGGCAAACGCCCTACCTACCCGCTGTGCTATCTCTCCAGCCCCTCTTTTTTTCTTTTTTTAAAACGGTATCTGTTGATTACATTTTGAGAGTTGACGGTTTTCTGATGTTTGGACGCTGCTGCTTTCAGGACTTGGGCGCTTCCCATTCCGTAGCCCGGCAAATAGCAGCAGAGAAGCTCTTGGGCGATCTGGAGAATTTAGAGGACTTTGCCTACCGCCCCGCCCCTCGGGGCATCACCATGACCTGTCGGATAACCCGAGACAAAAAAGGAATGGATCGGGGTCTCTTCCCCACTTACTTTATGCACCTGGAAAAGAGTAAGAATGAGAAGGTAGGAGACTGAATTCTCAGCACGAATCAGGGACTCCAGGGGAAGATCGTTGGGGGTGTTGGGGTGTGCATATGTGTGGGGGAGGGGGAGGGGGTGCAGGGTGGGGGGTCACTGTCACTGTCCTCCTGTTGTTCATCGATTTGCTCGAGCGGGCCCAGTAGTGTCTTCATCGTGAGACTTTTTGTTACTGTGTCTGGCATATCGGATACGGCACGGGGAGCTTGCCAGGCTTTGCCTGTGGGCTCAGGAGACCATACAGGATGCTGGAGAGCAAAGTCACAACAAGGCAGTCGCCCTCCCTGCTGTACTACCACTCACTGGCTTTATGCATAAGTATGAAGCAGCTTAATTTGAAGAACATACTTTGTGTTATTCCCAGGGTCTCAGTCGATGGTTTTATGAGATTTAAGATATCACTGTACCACTGTCATCCTGTTGTTCATCGATTGCCTCGAGCAGGCCCCAGTAACGTCTCCTTCGTCCTAGCACTGAGATTTTAGAAAGTGCCACATTCGAGGCTCTTTCAGGGTCAGGAGAATGAGACCCATCACTGTTACTGGTTTTTGGCATATTGAATACGCCACATGGGGAATTTGCCAGACTCTGCCGTGTGGGCAGGATACTTTTGGCCAGGTTCTCCAGAGTAAGAACTAGATAATAAGATGTTTATGTTAGAGATTAGATGTACGATGATGATATTAGAACCATGCTTTTATTGAGCATTTTTGACATACCATGGATGTGCTGCTATATATATATATATATATATATATATATATATATATATATAAAATCTTCTGTGCTCCTGGTAGTAGCAGCCTTGTAAAATAGGAGAGAGAGAGAGAGTGTGTGTGTTGGGGAGGTGTGCTTTGGTTTTGGGATCAAACCTGATGATGACGGGCATCAGGGGACCAGGAGGTTCTGGGGATTGAAGCAGAACTTTCTCATGAAAAGTATATGGTGCCATCCGCTGAGTTCTTTCTCCAGCCCTTGAAATAGGGTCTCTCACACCTGACTTAAGCATAGAGTAACTGGGGTTTCGGGAATGACCGACCTGCCCCAAGTTGCGGTTCTAAACTGCAAAGCAAACTCACACTAGATTCCGCCCTGTCTCCCTGCTCCTGCCCTTCCTGCTTGTCCACTAATGTCCACCTCTGGGCAGGGTGAGGAAGCGTGAGTAGCTGGAATTCGTTCATGTGAGCTTACGGGGATGTAAGTGCCACACGCACACGGAGATTAGAAAGCAGTTGCACTTCTGTGAGTGATGGAAGCGTTGGGGATACTTGTCTGTAGAGTTGGACGTATACTCATGGTCCCTCCGAGCACTGCTGAAATTGACCCCCAAACACCTCTGCTTGAACCCCTCACGCAAAAAAAAAAAAATTTCACGTGAATTAAATCTGTTTCAAAAAAAAAAAGAAGACCAGAAGATTGATTGTATACATGATTGGCTCTTACAAATATGTAAATATTTGCTAAGTGAACATGTATGACCCAGCATGGTGGTGTGCTTCATTTTTGACCAGCATTCCTCTCTTTGTCCCAGGTATTTGTTCTAGCAGCTAGAAAGCGTAAGAAGAGTAAGACATCCAACTACCTTATTTCCACCGATCCCATTGACCTATCCCGTGAAGGGTTAAGTTACATTGGCAAACTCAGGTGAGCAGCCTTGGTTTTCTGTCTTCTTTAAAAAGAAAGGGTGGTGGGAGGGAGTGGAGGGGAAGAGGCCGGAGCCATAGCACAGCAGGTAGGGCATTTCCCTTGCATGCGGCCGACCCAGGTTCGATTCCCAGCATCCCAGATGGTCCCCCGAGCACTGCCAGGAATAATTCCTGAGTGCATGAGCCAGGAGAAACCCCTGTGTATCACTGGGTATTTACCCAAAATAATTATAATAAGAGTAAGTAAAAAGTAAAGGCCCTCCCGTTGATCATCGATTTGCTCGAGCGGGCCCAGTAACGTCTCCATTGGAGACTTTGTTGTTACTGTGTCTGGCATATCGAATACTCTCGGTAGCTTGCCGGGCTCTCCGAGAGGGGCGGAGGAATCGATCTCGGGTCGGCCATGTTGGCTGTGTGCAAGGCAGACGCCCTACCCGCTGTGCTATCGCTCCAGCCCTGGAGAGATAGCACAGCGGGTAGGGCATTTGCCTTGCACGTGGCTGACCCAGGTTCGATTCCCAGCATCCCATAGGGTCCCCTGAGCACTGCCAGGAGTAACTGAGTGCAGAGCCAGGAGTAACCCCTGTGCATCGCCAGGTGTGACCCAAAAAAGCAAAAAATTATAATAATAATAAATAATAATAACCCCCCCCTGGGCTGGAACGATAGCACAGTGGTAGGGCGTTTGCCTTACAAGTGACCAACATGGCCGACCCGAGTTCGATTCCTCCACCCCTCTCAGAGAGCCCGGCAAGCTACTGAGAGTATCTCGCCCGCACGGCAGAGCCTGGCAAGCTCCCCGTGACGTACTCGATAGACCAAACACAGTAACAACAAGTCTCACGAAGGAGACGTTACTGGGCCCGCTCGAGCAAATCGATGAACAACGGGAGGACTGTGACCGAATAAAACCCTCAACAAAAATGCAAAATATTAGCATGATGACCGTTTGAGCTGTCTAATGAATGGTCTGGGCTGGAGCGATAGCACATCATGTAGGGCGTTTGCCCTGCACACGGCCGACCCGGGTTTGATCCCTCCGCCCCTCTCAGAGAGCCCAGCAAGCTACCGAGAGTACCCCGCCCGCACGGTGGAGCCTGGCAAGCTCCCTGTGGTGTATTCGATATGCCAAAAACAGTCACAACAAGTCTCACAATGGAGCTGTTACTGGTGCCCGCTCGAGCAAATCGATAAACAACGGGAGGACAGTGCTACATATATATGTGTGTATACATATATAGGGCTTGAGAGATAGTGGAGTGTGTAGGGCCCTTGCCTTATACATGGCCAACGAATCCCTGGTACCACATATGGTTCCTTGTGCCCTGCCAGGAGCAATTCCTGAGGCAAAGCCAGGAGTAAGCCTCGATTCTTTGGCCTATTGGGTGTGACCCAAACCATCTCCCTCCACCTACAAAGAGATCATATGGGGTTTAATGCTTTGGCCTTGCATATACTGTGACCCGTTTTTTTGTTTTGTTTTGTTTTTCTGGGTTTTTTTTTTTTTTTTGCTTTTTGGGTCACACCCAGCGATGCACAGGGGTTCCTCCTGGCTCTGCACTCAGGAGTTACTCCTGGCGGTGCTAAGGGGACCATATGGGATGCTGGGAATCGAACCCGGGTCAGCCGTGTGCAAAGCAAACGCCCTACCCACTGTGCTATCTCTCCAGCCCCCTTTTTTTTAAATTTTATTTTCCCCTTACACTTTATATAAACACGGTGGTTTACAAATTCATGATGATTTGTTACATTCAGTATACCGACACCAATCCCACGACCATTGTACCTTCCCACCACCATTATCTCTAATTTTCCCAACCACCCCTTAAGCCTGCCCCTGAAGCAGGCCCGCAATAATTTATTTTACATTGCTGCTTATAAATAATTTGCTAAAAGAATGAGTTAGGAAATGTTTCCTTAGAAGAAAGTTAGTGAAGCTTGTTGTATCTCACCATGGAGCCATTAAGCCCTCGCATAAGAGATTACTAAGATGTCGTCACAGGTTAAGCCTTCTGAGTTTATATTTTCTTTTTTTTTTTCTTTTCTTTTTTTTTTTTCTTTTTTCTTTTGCTTTTGGGTCACACCTGGTGATGCACAGGGGTTCCTCCTGGCTCGGCACTCAGGAATTACTCCTGGCGGTGCTCAGGGGACCATATGGGATGCTGGGAATCGAACCCGGGTCGGCGGCGTGCAAGGCAATCGCCCTACCCGCTGTGCTATCGCTCCAGCCCCATTGGTTTATATTTTCTGACTCGAGATTGGTTACCTTCTACGTTATACCCCAACCAATCAGATGTGCTACTGGTTTATCATTGTTGTAGAGTTTGAGAAGTTATTCCAGGAAGTCCAATACTTATTTATTTATTTATTTATTTTTTGCTTTTTGGGCACACCCGGCGATGCTCAGGGGTTCCTCCTGGCTCTGCACTCAGGAATGACTCCTGGCAGTGCTCAGGGGACCATATGGGATGCTGGGAATCGAACCCGGGTCTGCCGCATGCGAGGCAAACGCCCTACCCACTGTGCTTTCTCTCCAGCCCCGAAGTCCAATATTTTTAATGGGGTGATACAGCTGGAGTTAACTTTTTTCTTTTTTTTAATTATTATTATTTTTTTCAAGATCTACATGTGAAATTTTAATTTTTTTCTTTTTCCTTTTTTTTTTCTTTTAATTAGTGAAACACCATGAGGTACAGTTTACAAACTTTCGTGCTTGGGTTTCAGTGGAGTTAAAATTTTAACTGGGTCACAACTTTGGGGTGACTATATGATTGCCGCGGCTTCCGGAAATGCAGGGACATGGGGAAGGTAGCCCATCCCCGACTCCGTGGGACCCTGGAGATTTCAGTCCCAAGACTCGCATGCCTGAGTTTTTCAACGTATTAATCTCTGGATGAGGCTCTTCCTGAATGGTGGAGTCTGGCTGGAAGCATGGTGGTGATTGTGGAGTGTGGAGGCTTTTGGCTACCAGGACTCTGTTTGGGCAGGTGGTGGGCTCACCCGTCCCTCTCCGGGGTGCCCTGGATGACTCACCTTACACAGGGTTTGGTAGAATCTCTGCAACTTGCTGGTCTTTTCTTTTCTTTTTTTTTTCTTTATTTTTGGCTTTTTGGGTCACACCCAGGGCAATGCTCAGGGGTTATCCTGGTTCTTCACTCAAGAATTACTCTTGGGGTTACCTGGGGGACCATGTAGGGTCCCGGGGATTGAACCCAGGTCAGCCATGTGCAAGGCAAACGCTCTACCCGCTCTCATATTGCTCCGGCCCCTTGCTGGTCTCTTTTGAGATTTACTTGTGAATCTCTGGATCGTGGCTGGTGATTGAATTTACTTGGCACTGGAGGTGGTTCGTGGTTGTACCTCCCTGGGAGATGGGGGGAAATAACTCATCCCGGACTTTGTGACCCAGTTTACATCTTGGCTCTGGGGTTGGAGCAATAGCACAGCGGGTAGGGCGTTTGCCTTGCACACAGCCAACATGGCCGATACAGGTTCGATTCCCATCATCCCATGTAGTCCCCCGAGCATCGCCAGGAGTAATTCCTGAGTGCAGAGCCAGGAGTAACCCCTGAGCATCGCCGGGTGTGACCCAAAAAGGAAAAAAAAAACAAACAAACAACTAGGAGACTTGGGGGTGGGCTCGGCACACTCTTCATTGCATAGGGACTATTCCTGTCTCTGTGCTCAGCAGTGACCCTTGGTGGTGCTCTGGGTACCACATGCAGAGCCAGGTTAGTTGTTTTTTTTTTTTCTTTTTTTTCTTTTTGGGTCACACCAAGCGATGCACAGGGGTTACTCCTGGCTCATGCACTCAGGAATTACTCCTGGCGTTGCTCGGGGGACCATACGGGGTGCTGGGAATCGAACCTGTGTTGGCCATGTTGGCTGTGTGCAAGCAAACACCCTACCCACTGTGCTATCGTTCCAGCCCCTCCTAGTGGTTTTTTTAAATTTCTGAATGGATTGAGCCACTCGTGGCAGAGCTACGGTAGCTGCCAGGGAAGCCAACCCTCGCTTGGACCAATGATCTCTGAGGAGTTGACGAGCTGTTGGGCATCAGTTTGGCGACAGGCCAGGCCTGTGGGCATCCTTCTGGGCCTGCTCCTCCGAGGCTGCTTCTGCTGGGGAGAACCCAGGAACCAGCCTGACGACGCTTTCTCCTGCTTCCAGATCCAACCTCATGGGGACCAAGTTCACCATTTACGACCACGGCGTCAACCCCAACAAGTCCAGCGGCCGGGTAGAAAAGTGCTACATGAGGCAGGAGCTGGCGGCCATCAGTTACGTAAGTGTCCAGCAGCCGCGTCCTGAGGCCATCCTGGATGCGTCATGCCTGCGGGAGCCTATGCTCAGCTGGCGGGGGGTGTCACTTCCCACCCCGGTTGCCTCCTAGTTGCGGGCTTTCCTCCTTTCTGTAACTGACATTTTCTCAAAGTAACCAGCTTTTTTTTTTTTTTTTTTTTTTTTGCTTTTTGGGTCACACCCGGCAATGCACAGGGGTCACTCCTGGCTCTGCACTCAGGAATTACTCCTTGTGGTGTTCGGGGGACCATATGGGATGCTGGGAATCAAACCCATCTTCCCTTCCACTGCCAGCCTGACCTCTTTTTTTCCTTTTTTTTTTGAAATTCAATTTTTTTTTTCTTTTTGAGTCACACCGGTGATGCTCAGGGGTTACTCCTGGCTCATGCACTCAGGAATCGCTCCTTCTGGTTCTCGGGGGACCACATGGGATGCTGGGAATCGAACCTGTGTTGGCCATGTTGGCTGCGTGCAAGGCAAACGCCTTACCCGCTGTGCTATCACTCCAGCCCCCTCAATTTTATTTTTATAGAGTTGTTTACAATAGTTCATTACAGAGAACATTCAAACACCAATCGCACCACCTACCACCTTCCCGCCACCATAAGAGGGAAGTGTGTGAAGGTTGTTGTATTTTATCCTGGAGCCATGTAACCCCTTGTATAAAAGATTAAAAACGGGGCTGGAGTGATAGCACAGCGGGTAAGGCGTTAGCTTTGCACGCGGCCAACCCGGGTTCGATTCCCAGCACCCCATATGGTCCCTCGAGCACTGCTAGGAGTGATTCATGAGTGCAGAGCCAGGAGTTACCTCTGAGCATCGCTGAGTGTGACCCAAAAAGGAAAAAAAAAATATATATATATATATATATATATTAAACCCAAACAGATGTGTGCCACTTTTGGTACATCTGGGGGGCTAGAGTAAAAGAGGTCGCATGGCCGCATCTGCTGCGCATTCCAGGACATCCGTGTCGCTCTCTCCGGGCGCTTTATTTCATAGTCTCTGGATCTTGGCCGTTGATGAGATGACATGGCGCTGGGGGCAGTTTGTGGGTGTGACTGCCAAGCTACTGGAAAACTGGGGAGCTGGGGGAGGAGGTCCAGCCCCGTTCCAAGCGAGCTTGGAGATCTCAGTCACGGGTCCTGCATACCTGGGTTTTCCTGCCGGTTCCCCCATAGGTGGGGCTCATCCGAGTGTGTGGAGGGCGGCCTTGAGCATCAGCCTGACCTCTTGACGGTTACATTTGGACCCCCTCGCTCACAGTAGTGTTGGATCTGGTGGGTTAGCCCTCACCTAGATGTAGACTGCAAGGCTGCATGGTAGAAGTTCCGCAGGGCCCCGGGGCCCTGCTACGCCGTTGAAACTCTTCTTTGTGTGGGGAGGGCAGTCCTACCCGGTTGTGCTCAGGGCTTGCTTCCGACCCAGAGCTCAGGGCTCACTCCTGGCTTTGTGCTCTAGGGTCCGTGTGGGATGCTGGAGATTGAACCTGGGCTGGTTGTGGGCAACGCAAGCGCCTTACCTGCAGTGCCACCTCTATGGCCATATAATGAACTTGTATTAGTTCTGAATGATTGCCGACCCGAGTTCAATTCCTCCGCCCCTCTCGGAGAGCCCGGCAAACTACCGAGAGTATCTCGCCCGCACGGCAGAGCCTGGCAAGCTCCCCGTGACGTATTCGATATGCCAAACACAGTAACAACAAAGTCTCCAATGGAGACGTTACTGGGCCCACTCGAGCAAATCGATGAACAACAGGAGGACCGTGACCATGACCGATCAAATTCAGTTCTACTTCTTGTTGTTGTTGTTGTTGTCGTTGTTTTGTTTGGCAGGGCTCACCCAGTGGTGCTCAGGGCTTCTTCTGGCTCTGCACTCAAGGATCATTCCTGGCAGTGTTCAGGGACCCTGTGGTTGCCAGGGATCAAACTAAGGTCAACTGAGTGCAGGGAAAGGGCCCTACCCACTATATTGTCACTCTGGCTCTCAAATCTGATTTTTTTTTCTTTTTGGGTCACACCCGGTGATGCACAGGGGTTCCTCCTGGCTCATGCACTCAGGAACCACTCCTGGCGGTGCTCAGGGGACCCTATGGGATGCTGGGAATCGAACCCGGTTTGGCCGCATGCAGGGCCAACGCCCTACCCGCTGTGCTGTCACTCCGGCCCCTCAAATCTGAGTTTGACAAAGTGATTTTGGCCTTCTTTTCTCTTCCTTTCCCTAATGCCCTTGTATGAACTTGGCCTTCATCCTTCTGGTCCCTGGCACCAGATCCCTTTGCTTTTTTTTCTCTCCTCGCTCAGCACACATCTTCCATCCTGAACTATCCCTCCAACCATCAGTGACTTAGTGGTCCCTTCTCTATCCCAGCTGCCTTCTCCTCCAGCTCATGAGGCAGGCTTCCAACCATGGAGCAATCTTCCTGGCCCTTGTGTCTACTGTCCTTGGGTGTCAGTCTCGTATTATGTGATTTATATTCCACAAATGAGTGCAGTCATTCTATGTCAGGTGAAATTTTCAATATAATCAGTATTCAGAGTGGGTTTTTAAAAGTACTGTGGTACTTTTCTACTCTGTTTCTTTGTCATGTTTGAAGTTTTGGGCCATGCCCAGTGGTGATTGGGGGCTCCCCTGGCAGTGCTCGGCTGGCCTTGCGGTAGTGGGAATTAGCCTGGGCTCACTCATGGCAAGCCTGCACGCAGCCTGCAGAGCTGCCCGGCTGGCAGCATTCGTTCTCTTTGGAAAAATAGCTGCATGCTCCTAATTTACATGACCAGGCAGGTCTTAACGTTAAGAAAGTAGTCTTTTAGTTTTCCCTTTTGTTTCAAAGTTCTGCCTTGTTTTTCTGTCTAGGAAACCAATGTGCTTGGATTTAAAGGTCCTAGAAAAATGTCTGTGATCATTCCAGGACTGACGATGAATCATGAGCGAATCCCAGTTCAGCCACGAAATGTAAGTAAGAACACAGCAAAGGACCAGATACAGAGGGATCGATACTTCCCCCTACCCCCGAAAAAAAAAGTGTGTGTGTGTGTGTGTGTGTGTGTGTGTGTTGTTTGTGTGTACACTTTAAAAATTGTGTAGGATCCAGAGCCATAGTGTAGCAGATAGGGCATTTGTCTTGAACAAGGCCGACCCCTGTTCGATTTCTAGCATCCCATGTGATGCCCTGAGCCCACCAGGAGTAATTCCTGAATGCAGAGCCAGGAGTAACCCCTGAGCACCCCTGGGTGTGGCTCTCCAAAAAATTAATCATAATTATGATAATGCGTTGAGATTTCTGATCCCGGTAGGCAATTACCTCGCTCCACCTAATACTTCTGTGTTTTGTTGTTGTTTGGGGGCAGGGGGCCAGGTGCCAGGGATCATACCTAGGCTCCAGCATGAAAAACACGTGGATTGACCATTGGCTGACCTCTCTGACCCTAACCAATGAAGGATGTGTTGGTCCATCCGGCGCAAGGCTGCAGCTTCTCCCAGGACAGCTCTCCTAGTAGTTTTTTGTTTTTGTCTTTTTTCTTTTTGGGTCACACCCGGCGATGCTCAGGGGTTACTCCTGGCTCATACACTCAGGAATTACTCCTGGCGGTGCTTCGCGGAACCACATGGGATGCTGGGAATCGAACCGGGGTCGGCCTCATGCAAGGCAAACACCCTGTCTGCTGTGCTATCACTCCAGCCCCAGTCCTAGCAGTTTTGAAAGTGGTCATGTTGCAATCACTGAAGTCTGTAAAGAGAAATCCCCTTAGACTACGATTACAGAGAAAACAAAAGCCAGCCCGGCCAAATGAATCAAAACTGGAAAGCAAGCCCGCTTTCCAGCTTTGGTTCATTTGGCCAGTTCTGAAAGGAAGAGAATGTCCCCCCTCCTCCCCCCGCCGTGTTCCTTAGAGGGTGGGGGGAAGGGATCCCTTCTGGTGCCCGGCACTGGACCGCGCTGCCCCCTCACACAGGACCACGAGAGCCTGCTGTCCAAGTGGCGGAATAAGGCCATGGACAACCTGATCGAGCTGCACAACAAGGCCCCGGTGTGGAACAACGACACACAGTCCTACGTGCTCAATTTCCGCGGCCGGGTGACGCAGGCATCCGTGAAGAACTTCCAGATCGTCCATGAAAATGAGCGTGAGTCCACTGGCAGGGGCGGACTTTTTTTTTTTTTTGTGGGTCTCACCTGGCGGTGCTCAGGATTTATTTCTGGCTCATGCACTCAGGTATTAGTCCTGGCAGTGTTTGGGGGACCCTATGGGATGCTGGGAATCGAATCCGGGTCGGCCGCATGCAAGGCAAATGCCCTCCCCGCTGTGCTGTTGCTCCAGCCCCCTCAAGACAGGGGCAGACGGGAATGGACAAAAAGGCGCACAGACCACACTGGGTGGGGGTGGGGGCTGGGCAGATCCAGTCCCTAGCACTGACCGAGGCCTTCAGGAGAGGAATTTTGGAGAAACGTGTCCTTTCTCGGAAAGACCGAGGCGACTGTTGTGCATCTGACCCCTTGTGCCAAGAGTGGGAGAGATTCTGATGAGCCCACGTGGGATCTCCAGCAGATGCAGATGTCCTTGCTGTGTGCAGAAGGCCAAGGCTCCTGGCCCCTACCCAGCCGGCCGCTCTGGACTCGCTTCTGTCCATTTTTTTCTTCTTTTTTTGCTTTTTGGGTCACACCCGGTGATACACAGGGGTTCCTCCTGGCTCTGCACTGGGTCTCACCTGGCGGCGCTCAGGATTTATTCCTGGCACATGCACTCAGGTATTACTCCTGGCGGTGCTCGGGGGACCCTATGGGATGCCGGGGATCGAACCCGGGTCAGCTGTGTGCAAGGCAAACGCCCTCCCTGCTGTGCTATTGCTCCGGCCACTGGGCTTTCTGTCCTTTGAGCCCCTCCCCCGCAGTCAGGAAGGGTCTCCCGCTCACCTCAAGCAGAGGAACAGCCCGGGAGCATCCTTCCCGGGGAGCCGACTTGCACCCCTGTGTCAGAGAGGCCGGCCAGTCGGTCGGAGGGTCTAGCGCGAGTCTGTTTCTGTGTCTTCAACGGGCTCCTCGGAGTCCGACGCCAGCGGCTCTCACAGCCTCTCTGTTTCCATCCCCAGCTTCCTACATCGTCATGCAGTTCGGGCGCGTGGCGGAAGATGAGTTCACCCTGGACTACAACTACCCACTCTGTGCTCTCCAGGCCTTTGCCATCGGCCTGTCCAGCTTCGACAGCAAGCTGGCCTGCGAATGAGGGTCCAGGCAGCCGCCGGGCAGGGCTCGCTCCCCAGCAGGCCATCCTCCACACAGAGCGCGCCCCCCTCCCCAGATGACCCCCCTTCACCCACGGAAGGCTGACAGTCGCCCCTGGAACTCAGGCATGGTCCCTGAGTGCACCAAGTCTATGTGTACACACGCCTCTGAGACCGGGCAACACCCGCGGCACCTCACACAGAGACCTGTGTACACGCATTGCCACGGGTCTCAGGCGTGGCAGTCCAGGTCGGTCAGGGACCCCCTTGCACCAGGGGAGACCCTCAAAGGCACCCAGGGCAGGTCTCTGCTCAGAAGCCCCCGGGTGATTTTGGAAGTTCTCGCCCAACACATTTTGTGCCTTAAGAGTTTGATTTCCTGGGGCTGGAGCGATAGTATAGCGGGTAGGGTGTTTGCCTTGCACGCGGCCGACCTGGGTTCGATTCCCAGCATCCCACATGGTCCCCCAAGCACCGCCAGGAGTAATTCCTGAGTGTATGAGCCAGGAGTAACCCTTGTACATGGCCAGGTGTGACCCAAAAAGCCCCCCCCCAAAAAAAATTTGATTTCCTGGGGCTGGAGAGAGAACACGGCACATAGGGTGCTTGCCTTGCATGCAGCCAACCCATGTTCAATCCCCAGCATCCCCTGGTGTTCCCCAGGCCCCACCAGGAGTGACCCCTGAGCACAGGGCCAAGAGACAGCCCTGAGCAAACCCAGGGCTTCTAAGCATTGGAAAAAGTCGTTTCTGAAGTTTGATTCCCGACGCTCGGAAACAGGAAGTTAGAATCAGGTTCTAATGATTAACTACTCTAGTTTTGAGGATTCTTAGAAGATGTTTTTTCGCATTCTTTTTAAAATTTTAAATCTCTTAATTTTTTTTTTAAGTCTCACCGGGAGATACACAGTTACAAAGTTGTTCGTGTTTGGGTTTCGGGCCTTCAATGTCCCAGCACCCATTGGTGGCTTCCCGCCACCGATATCCTCAGTTTCCCTCCCGCCACCATTTTTTTGAGATTTTAAGAGAGAGAGATAGTTCCCTGAGTCCCCTCCACCCTCTTGGCCGGTGGTCATGGGACCCCAGAAGTGGAAGGTAGACAGCACCAGTTCCAAGGCAGGGACCCAGAGAATCCACTTTTTTTTGTTATTCTGTTTGTTTGGGTTTGGTGTGGTTTTGCCCTTTTTTTTTGGTGTTTTGGCAAAACCTGAGGTCAGTGGCCATTTTGGTGGGTCATCATGAAGGAAAATGATGACATTCGCCCCTCCTGATGTCGTGGAGGGGGAACCGTCCCCACTCAGGAGCTCACGGTCACCGGGAAGCAAACCTAGACTCGCGTGCGTTTGCTTTGGCTTGGTGAGTCAGAGGCAGCACGGGGTGACCACCCGCCTTCCTGGCAGGCTGGGGGGAGCCCTGATGCCGCAGTGCCCGCCGCTCCTTCCTGCCCAGAGCAGGACTTTTGGAAGTGGCCAACTCGGGGGCTACTCCTGGCTCAGAGCTGGTCCCCGCCTTCAGGGGGCTCTGGGCAGGTTTATAATCCGCCCAATAAGAACATCATCCTGGGGCTGGAGCCATAGCACAGCGGGTAGGGCGTTTGCCTTGCACGCAGCTGATCTGGGTTCGATTCCCAGCATCCATAGGGTCCCCCGAGCACCACCAGGAATAATTCCTGAGTGCAGAGCCAGGAGGAACCCCTCTGCATCTTTTTTTGGGTGTGACCCAAAAAGCAAAAAAAAAAAAATAGAAAAGAGAACATAAGAACATTGTCCTAATGTCACACTGCACGCACCGGCCACCCCGCAGACTGTCTGATTAAGCCCTGGAATCACTTGACTTCTGCCTTTATTCCTGACTACAGGGGGTGCCGCCCCCCCCCCCACAGTGTCACAGTATTACAGTGGCGTCAGTGTTCAGGGACATGCGGGAGGTGAGATGTGTCGGTGTCCTGCTCGAAGGGACGGCAGGAGAGGCTTGGCCGAGGACTGGCTCGCGGGAGGGGGCTCCTTCCGGTTCAGCCTTGCTTCCTTTCTGTCTCCTTGATCAGTGCATGGGGGACCCCGCCCCCATGATCCCCACAAACGGCTCTCAGGCTCAGGGACCTTGGGGGTCCTGCAGGCAAAAGAGGGGCCGAGGGCAGAGGTACAGCGTCCACCTGGGCCTGGTTCCAACGCCCTCCCCAGCAGAAAGTGGGTGGTCAGCTGAGCCCCCCCACAAACACCCCCCTACACACACATACATATTCTGGTCGCAGAAGCCCCCCATGGCCGCAGCCAAAGCCGTGAGCGGCTTTCATCAAGACCACTGGCCTTCGCTGCCAGTGGGTCCTCAGCGGTCATCACAGGACCTCTGGTCTCCATGTCCAGCCTCGGTGCTGGGGACCGAGTGTCAAGTCCATGCAGGACAGGATGCAGGGAGAGCAAGTCATCACTTCCCTCCTTCCTGTTTTCGTGACCGGGCTCTGGACTGGTCGCACCATGAGGCAGAGTGAGCTGGGGAGACACCAGGACCCTCTGCCGCTCCCTGCTCCTGTTCTGAGGGGCTTGGCTTCCGCCCCACCCAAGGCTGTCCACCAAGTGCCTCATTCACCAAGTGCCCACAGCCCCGTCCAGTGGACTGGCCGAGAAGCCGCCTCCTTGGAGCAGAAACTTCCTTCTTCCTAAGTCTGGTAGATGGTAGTTGGAGGGGAACCCCCCCCCCGCCCCCCGCACCGAGGTACACAGAGGGACTCCCGCTCCCGCGGCCTCTGGGACCGCACGGATTCCAGCTGTGTGAACTCTGGCTGTGTGTGCAAGAGACTGGGTTTGACGTATTCGACATATTTATACCTTTTGTATGCTTTTAGAAATAAAAGATAATTTATATGAAGTCCACGAGTGTCACTTATTTTTTTCTTGACAACATCCCACCCCTCCCAGAGTCCCTGCTTTGTTCATCCTGATAGTCGCTATTGCTGAAAGCAGTGGAGTACTTGGTTCTCTGATGCTAAGTCTTCACGTGGAAGTTATTAGCTTGGGGGTGGTGTTTGATTGCTATTCCGGTTCTATGCTCAGGTGGCCTGTGGTATCAGGGACCATTCGCCACTCACTGAGCCAGGACGGCTCCATAGCGCCACCTCCTGGACGCCCTCTATAAGCGCATCAAAGATCCCGATCAAGATCATCCTGTTCGTCGATTTCCTCGAACGGGCACCAGTAACGTCTCCTAGCTAGCCCTGAGATTTTAAAAGAGCCATTTCAATGCTCTTTCAGGATTAGGAGAATAAGACCCATCATTGTTACTGGTATTTGGCATATTGAGTACGACACGGGAAGTTTGCCAGACTCTGCCGTGCGGGCAGGATACTTTTGGTAGCCTGCCAGGTTCTCCAAAGGAGATACCCAAAGGAAAAAGAGGCACCACAGCCTCTTTATGTACTTCACCAACTAGTGCTGGCGCCTGACCATCCATCCCCCGGGGAGGAGGGGGCGGAGGGGTGGGAGGACAGTTATGCTTCGGTGTCCTTCGATTCACCCTGCAGACTCAGCTCCACAGAATTAAAAGGCTAGAGGGGTGCAGGCTGACTTGGGACTGTCCTGGCTTATCGGTCGTTGCCGTTTTGTTCCGTCCAGTGGTTCTCAAGTCTTAGAAGTCTTTTTTTTTTCCTTTTTGGGTCACACCCGGCAATGCACAGGGGTTACTCCTGGCTCTTCACTCAAGAATTACTCCTGGCACTGCTTGACTTGATCACTTGATCACTTGACATCCTGTTACTCAGAGATTTGCTCGAGTGGGCACCAGTAACATCTCCATTCGTCCCTGTCGCGTGCTAGTGTAGCCCAATGGCATCTGCTCGCTCCAGGAACATGAAGTCTCAAACCTATCATTCAGGGTCTTGACGACGAATTCTGACCATCTGGTAGGTGGGCAGCCACGTGGTCTTTTGACGTCCCGTGGAATCCAGTCGGTAATGGCTCTAGTCCAGTGGTCGTCTCCAAATCACATTACGTGTCCAGGCCATCTAATTTTCGATGTCTTGGCAAACGAGACAGCGTCCCTGATTCTCGATCATCGACGGAGTTCGGAACTCCGGATTCTTTCTCTCACTTGAGTGAAGTGTGATACTCCAAGCATAGCTCTTTCGATTCCTCTTTGGGAGACCCAAGTAGCATTTTCTCATCCTGTTTTCATAGGGCCCAGGTCTCTGAGGCGTATGTTAATGCAGGAGAAACAGTGGAATCAAAGAGATGTGCCCGGAGCCAGAGGTTCTTCATCCTCTTAGCTATTTCTTCCACGCTCTTGAAGGCATTCCATGATGCTCTCTTCCTCCTGCACAACTCAGTTGCCAGGTCATTTGTCATGTTGAGTTCTTGACCTAGATCTCAATGCATCTCTGCTGCATTCAGAGATGTTCATTCCGTTGAGAGTGAATGGAACGTCAGGAACTAAGGGGACCATATGGGATGCTGGGAATTGAACCCGGGTTAGCCCTGTGCAAGGCAGACGCCCTACCTGCTGTGCTATCGCTCCAGCCCCAAGCCTTAGAATTTTGGCTCGGAGGAGGGAGACGGCTTCCAAGCTGCCAGAGGTTTGTGTTCACAGCTCAGCAGCCTTTCTGGGGCCAGCAGCGCTTGGGGTACCAGGCCCACACCCAGACTCGCTGCAAGGGGGCAAGGTGGTAAGAAGTGGGGAACAGGGGGCGGGGAACTGACCACCGGGTGCTCTGCCTGACCTTAGCCTTGGAGTTTTCTCTCCTGGTTAAGTGTTCTACGCAGGGGCTGCAGTAGGGCCCTCCCCTTGCACACGGCCAACCCAGGTTCCATTCGTGGCACTCCCTAGGGTCCCCGGAGCACCACCAGGAGTGATTCCTGAGTGCAGGAGGAACCCCTGAGCATCTCCAGGTATGGCTCAAAAGCAAAACCAAGTCTTCTAGAGAGATGCGGTTCCTGGTGGTCGCCAGGTATGCAGGGAGCATATGCCTGTCGTTCTCTCTCTCCATCTGGGAGCTGGCGGGCTAGGAAGGAAGCATGGTCTGGAGGAGAAAGGATGGAAGAAGGCAGAGGAGGGTGAGAAATTAGATTGAGACTTTCAAAGTTGAGTCTAGAGCTGGAGCGATAGCACAGCAGGTAGGGGCATTTGCCTTGCACGTGGCCGACCTGGGTTCGATCCCCAGCATGCCATATGATCCCCTGAGCACTGCCAAGAGTGATTCCTGAGTGCAGAGTGTCAGGTGTGACCCAAAAAGCAAGAAAAAAGAAAAAAAGTATAATCGTGTGTGTGTGTGTGTTTGTGTGTGTGTTTTGGGGTCACACCCTGATTAGTCCCCAGAGCTGTTCTTAGCTCTGAGTTCTGGTACTGCCCCTGGCAGTGCTCAGGGGACCATTTGGTGCAGAGCCTCCCACATACAACATATGTGCCCTTGTTCTCTCTGCAACAACCCCAAATCTATATATATTTTAATTTATCTATATTTATATATGTATCTATATACATTTATGTATAATTTTTTACATGTATAAAGTTTAATAAACTCCACATCTATAGAATGTATCACTTGATCACTTGATACCCCGTTACTCATCGATTTACTCGAGCGGGTGCCAGTAACGTCTCCATTCATCCCTGTTGCGTGCTAGCGTAGCCCAATGGCATCTGCTCATTCTAGAAACATGCAGAGCCTCAAACCGATCATTCAGAGTCTCAACGAAGAAGTCTGACCATCTTGTAGGTGGGCGTCCACGCAATCTTTTGACGTCCCATGAAATCCAGTCAGTAATGGCTCTAGTCCAGTGGTCGTCTCTAAACCTCATTAAGTGTCCAGCCCATCTGATTTTTGATGCCTTAGCAAATGAGACAGTCTCCCTGATTCTTGAGCGTTGACGGAGATCGGAACTCCGAATTCTATCTCTCGTTTGAGTGAAGCATGATACTCCAAGCATAGCTCTTTGGATTCCTCTTTGAGAGACCTGAATAGCGTTCTCATCCTGTTTTCGTAGGGTCCAGGTCTCTGAGGCATATGTTAATGCAGGAAGAACAGTGGAATCGAGGAGAAGTGCTCGGAGCTGGAGGTTCTTTGTCCTCTTAGTTATTTCTTCAACGCTCTTGAAGGCATTCCAAGCCACTCTCTTCCTCCTGCGTAACTCAGGTGCCAGGTCATTCATCATGTTGATTTCTCGACCTAGGGTTATATAACTGTTGCATTCGGAGATGGTGGTTCCATTGAGAGTGAATGGAACATCAGGAACAAGGCTGTTTCTCATAAACATTGTCTTCGTAAGATTCAGCTGTAGTCCGACCTTTCCACACTCAGGGTCAAAGTCGGCCAGCATTTGTGCCGCTTGGCTGATGTTAGGTGTTATTAGAATGATGTCATCAGCAAAGTGGAGGTGGTGTAGTTGCTGACCATCTATCTTCACTTCCATTCCTTCCCATTCCAATCGTTGCATGATGTTCTCGAGAATGTATAGAAACTAAAAAAAGATTGTACTCTATTCCACACATACATAGAATTTTTTACAACATTTTTGTTTTACTTTTTTGGGTGTGTGTGTGTGTGTGTGTGTGTGTGTGTGTGTGTGTGTGTGTGCTACTGGGAATCTATGAGAACTATTTCTGCCTTATTTGCTAGTGTACTCACACAAAAAATTGTGATCACACAATAAGATTTTAAGTTAGGAAATGATGGAAAAATAGAAAAAGATTTAGGATGTTAAAAAATTAAGAGATTTTGGTTTCTTGGTTAAAAGTGATAATTTTGGGATTGGAGCGATAGAATAGCGGGTAGAGCATTTGCCTTGCACACAGCTGACCCAGGTTCAATTCCCAGCATCCCATATGGTCCCCCGAGCACCGCCAGGAGTAATTTCTGAGTGCATGAGCCAGGAATAAACCCTATGCATCGCCGGGTGTGACCCAAAAAGAAAAAAAAAAAGTACTTCCCAGAGCAACTCCCAAACAATTCCCAATCACCAAACTGACCTGGGTGTGCGCCTGAGCTCTGCCGAAGAAGGATGGAAGAAGGCAGAGGAAGGTGAGAAATTTGATTGAGATTTTAAAAGCTGAGTAATAGCTGGAGCAATAGCACAGCAGGGAGGGTGTTTGCCTTGCACAAGGCTGACCTGGGTTCAATTCCCGGCATCCCATATGATCCCCTGTGCACTGCCAGCAGTAATTCCTGAGTGCAAAGCCAGGAGGAGAGGAACCCCTGTGCATCGCCGGGTGTGACCTGAAAAGCAAAAACAAACAAACAAACAGAGGCCAGGAGGCCTGGGTCCTAGTAGGAAGCTTGCCACAATGGGGGGAGGGTTGTTGGGAGAGAGAAGGGACCACTATGACAGGGATAGTGGGTGGTGGTCACTCCGGACAAGACCTGGATGCTCCAAGGAGGTGAAGGGGTATGCTCGATACCCTTGAGCAACGGGATTGCAAGCCACAGAGCCCAAAGGGAAGGAAAGAAAAAGAAAAATGTCTGCTGCAGAGGTGGACCCGGAGCAGGAAGGAGACTGGAGACATTGGTGGAGGGGACATTGGTCGAGGGGAGGGAACACTGGTGAAGGACAGGGTCTCCACTTGCAAGACTGAAACTCAATCCTGAGCCCCTCTGTAACTTTGTGTCACACAGTTATCCGATACATTTTTTATAATTTATTTATTTTGAATACCCATCCCTCCACCAGTGCCCATTTCCCACCACCACGGATCCCAGAATCCCTCCCACCCCCACCCCCCCATCCCAACCCTGCCTCTGTGGCAGAGCATTCCCCTCTATTCTCTCTCTCCTCTTTTTTTTCTTTTTGGGTCACACCCTGCGATGCACAGGGGTTCCTCCTGGCTCATGCACTCAGGAATTACTCCTGGCGATGCTCGGGGGACCCTATGGGATGCTGGGAATCGAACCCAGGTTGGCCGCGTGCAAGGCAAACGCCCTCCCCACTGTGCTAGCGCTCCAGCCCCCGCACCCTCTCCTTTTGGGTGTTGTGGTTTGCAAAAAGTTAAGCCTGATTTTCAGGGAGAAACGTTGGATGATTTCTTTCCATTGATCACTTTGTATATAAGAAGATGTTGCGCAGCCACGTAAGCGGCCAGCGGTTTGGAAAAAATGTCCTGGTTCCCGCATGCCAGAGCTATGCTTGTAGAGGCTCATGGTCACCGGGGTTCCATCTGGAGAAGGCGGGATGCGGCACCTACCCCATCTGGGACTTCCCGGTGATCTCGGCTCTGTTTGGGACCTGGAGCATTCTCCGGGAGCTATGGGGCCTTCCAACCGGTTTTTTTCTTTGTTGCTGTGTGTCCCAATACATTTATTTTTAAGTTGTTTTTTGTTTGTTTGTTTGTTTGTTTTGCTTTTTGGGTCACACCCGGCATTGCACAGGGGTTACTCCTGGCTCATGCACTCAGGAATCACTCCTAGCGGTGCTCAGGGGACCATATGGGATGCTGGGAATTGAACCCAGGGTCAACCACGTGCAAGGCAAACACCCTCCCCGCTGTTCTATCGCTCCAGCCCCCTGGATATCCAATTTAAAAATTAAAAAAAAAAAAAAAGAATAGCCAGGAGCAGGAGGGTTACTGCCCTGGGGTTCCCCTCGCCCTCCCCCTCTTCCATCCCCCTCCCTCCCAACACCCTCGCAGGAATGGGGGGAAAAATGTGGTGCTGGAGTCAGCGAACTTGGTTCCCAGTCCGGCTTGGCTGTGAAGAAGATTAAGCCAAAGCAGGGGATTCATTGACTCCTGTTTGTTCCCTGTTGGCACTACTCCTGGGCCTGCCCTGTTGAGTTATCACCTGGGGGCTTCTTTGTGAGGGAAGAGAGGGCAGGAGAGACAGGCCCCAGGGACCCGGAGGGCAGCACCAAGAGGGGCGCCGTCTCCCCATCGTTGCCATAGCTGTGGTCGATCCTTGAGCTGCCCTTCAGGCAGAGAGCTTGTCACTGCGCGACCTCACACTGCATTGCAGTTCCGAAGCACCTGGACTCCCCAGGGACACACACAGTTCCGTGGGCACAAACTTCTCCTTTGTGCCTCACTTTCCCGCATGGCTTCCCAGTCTACCCCTGTCCCCCCACTCTTTTTTTTTTTCAATTGAATCACCATGAGAAAACTTTCATGTTTGAGTTTCGGTCATACAGTGATCAAACACCCATTCCTCCACCAGTGCACATTTTCAACCAGCAAAATCTCCAGTATCCCCCCGCCCCCACCCCATCTCAACCTTTCCCCTGCCTGTGTGGCAGACGATTTCCACAATACTCTCTCTCTACTTGGATTACATTCAATATTTTGACACCAGTCCCACCATTATTATTTTTTTAAGATAAACTTTATCTATTTATTTATTTTTATTAGTGAGACATTATGAGGTACAGTTGTAGACTTACAACTTTTGTGCTTGGGTTTCAATTATACAATGATCAAATACCCATACCTCCACCAATGCCCATTCTCCACCACCAATGATCCCAGTAGCCCTCCCACCCCCCCATCCTCCCCATCCCACCCTGCCTCTGTGGCAGGGCATTCCCTTTTGTTCTCTCTCTCCTTTTGGGTGCTGTGGTTTGCAAAAGAGTCAATGAGTGGCAATCATGTTTGGTCTATAGTCTACTTTCAGCATGCTTCTCCCATCCTGGGAGGATCCTCCCAACACCTTTATTTGGTGCTCCCTTCTCTAGCATGTGTGGTTGGCCTCCAAGCCAGGGAGTAAAATTCCTCCACCATTATTATTTGGAATTTTCCCACCACCACTCAAACCTGCCGAAAAGGCAATGCCAGACAATTTGTTTTGTATTGCTTGCCATGAATAGCATATCATGTTGCAGCTGTGCGCTCCTGGGATTCTAAACTTTTAATGATTAGGGTTTGAAGAGATCTCTGCATTGAGTTGCTTGGTTCCGAGATTCATTTGTGTGTCTCTGGATCATGGCCTTTTGGGAGCTTAATAAGTAGCCGGGGGCAGTTCGTGGGCGTCATCTGAGTCCCATCGGGGCTGGAACGAATGAGAGGGACCAACCCATCCCCTGTCCCGTGAGTCCTGGCGTTTGCCGGTACTGCTCCTGTATACCTGAGCTTTTTGTTGAGTTCTGGAAGATGGCAGCTGCCGGGATTGCCAGGGGGCAGGTGGAGGTGTCCCCTGACTCTTGAGCAGTTGCTCTTTCCCTATATTAGCTCTGTTTAATTTCAATGAAACTGGGGATGGAGCAATAGCACAGCGGGTAGGGCGTTTGCCTTGCACACAGCCAACCCGGGTTCGATTCCCCATATCCCATATGGTCCCCTGAGCACCGCCAGGGGTAATTCCTGAGTGCAGAGCCAGGAGTAACCCCTGTGCATTGCCAGGTGTGACCCAAAAAGCAAAAATAATAATAATAATAATAATAATAATAATTTCAATGAAACTAGTTGTCTGGCGATCAGCCTGAGACCCATTCCTTGTCCATCAGCCGGGGGGAACGACTGTTGGTCTCGAATGCACCGGGGCAGGAAATGGGATAGAGGCTCCTCACCCATTTCCTGCCTGGGGTGCGGCTGGGTGGGGGCGGGGGTGTGGAGACCATGGAGTCAAGTGCTTGGTCACTGGAAATGCAATCTGTGACCAGCCCTCAATGTCCTTGTCCCCCGGTGCATTTTTTTTCTTTTTTGGGTCACACCCGGCGATGCTCAGGGGTTACTCCTGGCTCATGCACTAAGGAATTGCTCCTGGCGGTGCTCGGGGGACCCTATGGGATGCTGGGAATCGAACCTGTGTCGGCCATGTTGGCTGCGTGCAAGGCAAACGCCCTACCCGCTGTGCTATCACTCCAGCCCCTGTCTTGATTGACTTTTACAGTATAATGTAACTGTGTATCAGAAAGTAGCCTGGTAAGTTTGTAATCACAGTATGCAGAGAGTGTAAGGTGAACTTTGGGTAGGTATCATTAATGTAGGACGGTCTGACTAATTCATCTCACTAAAGTTTAGAGCTGATGAGGGAATGGGGTACGTGAGTATCTGGGCAGGACATTTGCCCTGCGTGGACACAAGACACACATGGAAAATCCCACTCCTTCGGTCTCTGTTGCACGATATCCCTAGAGACCATTTCCTGACCATTTCCTTTCCTGTCCACTCGTTTTTCCATCATCCAGGTAGCAGAATTATTATTTAGATGTTACTTTCCTAACCTTCTTTCCTTAAATCTTAGACTTCAACATTTAAAACTCTTAAAAATCGGGGCTGGAGCGATAGCACAATGGGTAGGGCATTTGCTTTGCACGAGGCCGACCAAGGTTCGATTCCCAGCATCCCATATAGTCCCCCGAGCACCGCCAGGAGTAATTCTTAGTGCGGAGCCAGGAGTAACCCCTGTGCATTGCCAGGTGTGACCCAAAAAGAAAAAAAATCTTAAAAATCTCAGGATGAGGATGTGACTGGTGAGTCAGAGCAATTGCCTGGCATGTGTGTGTATGCGCTGGGATCCATCCTTGGCATCCTAAGTATGTCCCAAGCACCACCAAGTGTAGCTCATGGAACAATCCTGAAACATACTAAGTTTTTAGACATTTTGTACCTGGCTATTTCTGTTCTGTGTTTTTTTGTGAGTTTACTGGGGATTAAATCCAGAATCTCACAATTTCAAGGTCTCTGTAATTAGCCTGATCCCTGGTACTCAGCATCGAGTTCTTGGATATGGGTTCTCTGACTTCAAAAAAAAAATTTTTTTTCATGTTGTTGGGGGCCGGTGAAATAGTGCAGTGGGTGGGATTCTGCACTCAGGAATCACGGCTGGAGGTGCTGGAAAGATCATATGGGATGATAGGATGGGACCCAGCTGGCTGCATGCAAGGCAAGCGCCCTCCCTACTGTATATCTCTATGGTCCCCGAATGGGCCATAGGGCAAGGCTTGGGGCATGTCCAGCACGTCCGCCACCTGGGTTTGCGACCGGCACAACTCTGTCCCCAGCATCACCAGATGTGGTCAACCCTCTACCGCCCCAATTACTAGAACACCAAACACAAAGTTTTTAATTTAATTTTATTTTATTTTTTGCTTTTCGGATCACACTCAGAGATGCTCAGGGGTTCCTCCTGGCTCTGCACTCAGGAATTATTCCTGGTAGTTCTTTGGGGATCATATGGAATACCAGGGATCAAATCTGGGTCAGCCTCAAGGCAAACGCCCTCCCCGCTGTACTATCGCTCCTGCCCCTCACAAAGCCTTCGCTTCCCGCTAAGTATCCTCTGCGTTGCTCGCGCTACTTTTCTCCGGAGCATTCAGATCTTGGGGGTTTGTGGGCACCCTGGCTGACTCCAGAACGTCGAGATTTGGATCTTTACCGCGTTTTGTTTGACTCAGGCCTGGATGTGCGTTTGTAGGGGGATGTGTGCGCCATCTGGTGGACAATATGTGAAGTACAGCGCAGTCCTCGAGGCTGGGACGGCCCAAATTTATACGTGCGCTTATACACCGGCATATATTCCGTTTCCTTTCCCTTGTCATTGTCGTTCTGAAGACAAGGTTTTGTCCTTGGTTTGTGGGACAGGGCCAGTGTCAAACCTTGTGCCTGCAAGCCAGGTGCTCTGCCCCTAGAGACACATTTAAAAAGCGGTTATCAGGGCACACAGCAGACCCAGATTCCATCCCCTGCATCCCATATGGTCCCTCGAGCATCGCCAGGAGTAACGCTTGAGCGCAGAGCCAGGAGCAACCCCTGAGCATCGCTGGGTGTGCTCCCCGCAATGCCCCAAAAGCAAATTTCCTCCTTGCTGCACTCTCTCTGGCCTTAATTCTTTTTTTTTTTCACCTTTTTTTAAGATTAATTAATTAATTTATTTGTTGAATCACTGTGGAAAAAGTTACAAAGCTTTCAGGTTTAGGTCTCGGTCATGCAAATATCAAACACATTTCCCTTTACCAATACTTATTTTTCCCCACAAAGAACCCCAATAAACCCCCCCTCCCATCCCTCCCAATGCCTGTGAGGCAGATGAATTCTAGTTAACACTCTATCTACTTTGATTAGATTAATTGTTTTGACCAAAGATGCACCATTATTATTTAGAGTTTACACCCCCAAATCAGACCTGCTGAAAAGGTATTGTGAAATAATTTGTTTTCTACAGCTGGTGATAAGAATCAAATGATGTCGCGATTTTGGATTTCTGGTATTTTACTTATTAAGCCTGGAAGTATTTCCGCTGAGAGTCAGATAATTATGAGATTGGTTTCTGTGCTCTGGAGCCATGGCCGTGCCAGAGAGCCGCTTGTGGGGGGCAACTCCTGACCTCGGTAGGGTGTGAAGGACGAGCCGGGAACGCCCCCCCCCCCCTTCCCATGAGGTTTCAGTCGCCCCATCACAACGGGCTCATACCTGGCTTCCCATAAAGCTCCGAAGCGGCTGACTGGTCTTGATTCTCTCCTTTCTTTCTTTCCTTTCCTTTCTTTCCTTTCCTTCCCTTTCTTTTCCGTCTTTTTGATTATTTTCTCAGTCTCTTAGGCCTTTGCCTTTGCTCTTCTTCATATTCTAGTTTGGGGGCTTGAAGGCCACAGCCGGCTGTGCTCAGGGCCACCCCATAGCAGTTCGGAGACCACACAGTGGGGGACCCTCAGAGCCAGTGCTTCTGCGTGCCCAGCACTGCCCTCTCCTCCACCCCCTTTGAGTGACCTCCTCAGCCTGCTGTCATGTTCTTTGTCTTGCTTTTTCCAGCGTTAATTCATTTTTATTTGAAATATTCTTGCTGCCTTCAATTTTTCTTCTTAGCCTTTACCTGAATCTCGTTTAATTTCTTTTTTGTTTGTTCGTTTGTTTTGGTCCCTGGCCCGCACATGGCAATGCTCTGGGATTACTCCAAAGACCTTACCCCTGAATTATCTCTATGGCCCTAAATCTATTTCGTAAAATGAGCAAAAAGCAAAAATGATTGCTCCTTAGTGACAAAAAAAAAAGAAAATAACCTGAGATCTATAGCAGCAGTTTTTCAGTCTCTTGATACCTGCAGACTGGTATGAATAAGAGAAACATTTTACAGACCACAAAAGCAGAAATCAAAAACATGACTGAGACTAAGAATATTTATCCCGCCTTGCATGCGACTGACCCAGCTTTGATCCTCGACATCCCAAGCACTGCCAGGAGTAATTCCTGAGTGGACAGCCAGCAGTTACCCCTAAGTACTACAGGATGTGGCCCAGAAAGGCAGAAAGAAGAGAGAATATTTATCAATATTTATAATAGAACCACTATATGATGCAGGCAGAACCATAATTTGCTAAGTAGCATTAAATTTTTTAAAAAAATTTATATTAGTGAAACACCATGAAGTACAGTTGTAGACTTACAAATTTGTGCTTGGGTTTCGATTATACAATGATCAAATACCCATCCCTCCACCAGTGCCCATTTCCCACCACCATGGATCCCAGTATCCCTCTCACCCCCATCTCCCCCATCCCACCCTGCCTCTGTGGCAGGGCACTCCCTTTTGTTCTCTCTCTCCTTTTGGGTGTTTTGGTTTGCAAAAGAGGCATTGAGTGGCAATCATGTTCGGTCCATAGTCTACTTTCAACAGTAGCATTAAATTTTTGCAGGTCATCAAAATATTTTTATGAAAGAGAGCCAGTCCACAGAAAATCACTCTGATTCAGCATATAAATTGTTATTTTTTTCGAATTCCAAATGGAAGAAAATATAGAAAACTAGAAAAAGGTCATCCATAGTTGTAGCAGCTAAAAAAAATTTCACTGTGTGTTCCTGTAGCTTCTCCCCTTTGCACATGTATTTATGATTGTATTTGAGTAATTTATTGGAATTAAACCCAGGTCTCATGCAATCAAGGCTTGTACCTCACCACTGAAACAATCCCTGGCAATGGGTTTGCTTTTTTTTTTTCCTTTTCTGGGTCACACCCGGCTTTGATGCCAAGAGCTTTGCACTCAAGGATTACTCCCAGTAGTTGCTGGGAGACCATATAGGATGCTGAGGATTGAACCCGGATTGGCTGCAGGCAAAGCAAATGCTCTACCCACTCCAGACCCCCAAATTTAAAAAAAAATTAAATCTACTGGAGTTGGAGTGATAGCTCAGCGGGTAGGGCGTTTGCTTTGCACGCGGCCCACCTGGGTTTGATTCCCAGCATCCCATAGGGTCCTCTGAGCACCGCCAGGGGTGATTCCTGAATGCAGAGGCAGGAATAACCCCTGTGCATTGCTGGGTGTGACCCCAAAAAGAAAAATAAATAAATAAATAAATCTATGATATATTCCCCTTTCTCTTTCCATTTTAAGGCAACACAAAGCAGTGTGGATTTTTTTTTTAACAAGGTGTGGGGGTTGCACCCAGCAGTGTTCTGGGGCTTGGTCCGGCTTAGGAGTCACACCCAGAGGTGCTCTGGAGAGAGTGTTGTGCCAGGGATCAAAGCCAGGTCTTCCCAATGCGCTACAGCCATTGAGAAAATCTGGGGGATCTTCAGCTGAGAAAGAAGATCAGAGTCGGACCACAGAAAAATTATCCTACCGAAGGAAGGAAGGCAGGAAGGAAGAGAAGAAGGCAGGCAAGGAAAGGGAAAATAAAGAAAAGGTAAAAATGACCCTTGAGCTGTAAGAGTGAATTGGAGAGGGGTGAGTCTGGAGGCAGAATAACCCACCAGGAGATGCGTTGACTGATGAGCTGAGTTACGCTGTGATGCTGAAATAGAATTACACTGCGGAGGGGGTGGGGGGGCTAGAGCGATAGCACAGCAGGTAGGGCGTTTGCCTTGCACGCGGCCAACATGACCGACACAGGTTCGATTCCCAGCACCCCATATGGTCCCCTGAGCACCGCCAGGAGCGATTCCTGAGTGCATGAGCCAGGAGTAACCCCTGAGCATCGCCGGGTGTGACCCAAAAAGGAAAAAAAAAAAAAAGGAATTACACTGCTGGGCTGTGTGGAAAGGGTAAGAAGTGTGTCGGAGGGAGTCGCTGACTCGGTTAAGCCTGGGAGAATGCACGGACTTGGCAGCATAGGAAGCAGCTGGAGACTGACACTTGACTGGCAAACCCTTGACATATGTTCACCGGGGGAATTTAATTTCCAAACAGTGAAGGGTTTGTCGATTGCAGATTGCAGACCACAGAACCAGCAGCTGTCGAAGAGGAGAAGTCTTCTGTCCTAGATATTCCTCCTCCTTACTTAGCTGGCGAGCTTGGGCAAAAGAACCTCCCCGCAGGGGCTGGGGTGATAGCAGAGTGGGGAGGGCATTTGCCTTGACGTGGCTGACCCCGGTTCGATTCCCAGCATCCCATGTGGTTCCCTGAGCACTGCCAGGAATAATTCCTGAGTACAGAGCCAGGAGTAACCCCTGTGCATCACCAGGTGTGACCCAAAAAGAAAAAAAAAAAAGAAAAAAAAAGTGCCGTCTTGACTCTGAAGCACATTAAGTGCTTCTCGATTCAGCTCTCTAAAGTGTCACTTGGGCAGATTATAACCTCCAAGTGGTTCCCATGTGCCTGTCCTACAACTATGGGCACATTATCTATTTTACTTGTCCCTTTCTTGATCTCTATTTTTTTTTTTTTTTACTCTTTTGGTTTGGGGGCTATGCCCAGCAGTGCTCAGAGCTTACTCCTGGCTATGCATGCAACCAGGGAGGTCCCTCTTGGCTGGGCATGGGGGACCCTATGGGCATCCAGGGATTGAATCCCGGTCTGCTGCATGCGGGGTGAGCCCTGTGCCAACCGTACTATGGTTCTGGCCCTGACTGGCATCGTTTGCGTTTTAATAACCGAGGGTTTGCCCGTACACCTACCCATGATGCAGGCATATTTTATGTGTTGTTTAACTGGGGGGGGGGAGCGCTGATAGAGAGGGCACGGTAACGGGGGCAGGGGCGGATTCTGGACATCATCAGGTTGTGGGGCTCACACACTCAGCCGAAATGCTGATGGAGGGTCATGACCCCTTCGGTGCTCACACACACACACACACACACACACACACACACACACACACACACACCTGATTGCTTTGTGTCCAGATATGCTCTGGGGCACCAGGGATCACACACAAGCATGTCAGGGTTCTGGAGATTTGACCTTGTGACCATGGTTAAGTGTTCATAAGTAAGGCAAGTACTCATAAGTCCCTGGACTATTTCTTTGGGCCCTGGGGGAGTCATTTGTTGATACTCATCTTAAGAAAATCTTGTCTTGGAGGGTGCAAAAAAATCACAGTAGACATGACATCTGCATCTGTACGTTCAATGCAACACTGTTCACAATAGCCGGAATCTGGAAACGACCCGAGCGCCCGAGAACAGAAGACTGGTTAAAGAAACTTTGGTACATCTGTACAATGGAAGACTATGCAGCTGTAAGGAAAGATGAAGTTATGAAATTTGATTATAAGTAGATGGACATGGAGAGTATAGTGCTAAGTGAAATGAGTCAGAAAGAGAGGGACAGACATAGAATGACTGCACTCATTTGTGGAATAGAAAATAACATAATATGAGACTGACACCCAAGGGCAGTAGACACAGGAATATTGGAATATTGCTCCATCGTTAGAAGCCCGTCTCATGAGCTGGGGGAGAAGGCAACTGGGGTAGAGAAGGGATGACTAAGTCAATGATGGTTGGAGGGATCATTCGGGATGGGAGATGTGTCCTGAAAGTAGACAAGGGACCCAACGTGATAGCCTCTCAGTATCTATATTGGAAAGCATAATGCCCAAAAGTAGAGAGAGGGATTATGGAGGAAATTGTCTGCCATAGAGGCAGGGGTAGGGTTGGAAGGGGCAGGGTACATTGGGGACATTGGTGGTGGAGAGTGTGCACTGGTGGAGGGATGGGTGTTTGATCATCGTATGACTGAAACTCAAACATGAAAGTTTTGTAGCTATATCTCACGAAAATTCAACTGAAAAAAAAAATAGACTCTGGTCTTGGTTGGCTGAAATGTTGATCCCTGGAGGAGCATGAAGAGCCCCACACTGGGCCCTTAGATTAGGGGCGCCTAATCTAAGCCCAGCCCAGCTCCATGACCTGGGATGGTCCCCCTCCCACCTTGGCTGCTGTGAGACTTGCAGCAAGAGGAGGAGAAGCCCCACCCACAGCACCTGGAGGTGGGGGACAGGTCTCACCACAGGACGGAGATGTGGGGCCCAGAGCCACCAGAGTCCCGCTGAGGAAATTGGGGTCATGGACTCATGGAGGAAAATGTTTGGGGTTTTGCTTGTTTGGGGTCATACCTAACAATGTTCAGGGCTGAGTCCTGGCTCTGTCCTCAGGGACCACTCCTGGCAGTGCTCAGGGATGGGGTACCAGGGATCAAGCCTGGCCGGCAACCCTACTCTCCCTCCAGCACCCCATATGAGAAATTTTATTTTATTTTATTGTTCTATTATTTCCTCTCCCTTTTCTTTTATAAGAAGTGCTGTTGGATCACCGTGAGATGCAGTTACAAATTTACTTGATTACGTTTCAGTCACACAGTGTTTGAGCACCCGTCCCTCCACCAGTGTACCCATCCCTCCACCACCATTGTTCCCAGTGTCCCTCTCGCCACTCCAACCTCGCCCCACTCCCTGCCTCTGTGGCAGATACCATCCTCCTTACACTCTCTCTAATTTTGGGCATTATGATTTGCAGTATAGATACTGAGAGACCATCCTGTTTGGTCCATAGCCTACTTTCAGCACACATCTCCCATCCCGGGCGATTCCTCCAACCATCATTCACTTAAGTAGTGGTTTCTTCTCCATCCTAACTGCCTTTTCCCCCAGCACATGGGGCCGACTTCCAAACCATAGTGTGATCCTCCTGGCCCTTCTCTCTACTGTCCTTGGGTGTCAGTCTCATATTATGTTATTTTATATTCCACAAATGAGTGCAGTCCTTCTATGTCTGTCCCTCTCTTTCTGACTCATTTCGCTTAGCATGATACTCTCCATGTCCCTCCACTTATATGCGAATTTCATTATTTCATCTCTTTGATATGAGAAATTTTAGAATGTGTTTTGGGGGCTGGAGCAATAGCACAGCACATCGGATAGGGCGTTTGCCTTGCACGCAGCTGACCTAGGTTCGATTCCCAGCATCCCATATGGTCCCCCGAGCACCGCCACGAATAATTCCTGAGTGCATGAACCAGGAGTAACTCCTGTGCATTGATGGGTATGACCCAAAAAGCAAAAAAAAAAAAAAAAAAAAAAAAAAAAAAAAAAAAAAAAGTGTTTTATTTAAATGTTTTTGCAATTCAAAGAAAAAGAAAAGAAAAGAAAAGAATATTTGGATGCCAGAGCAATAGTACATCAGGAGGGCATTTGCCTCACATGTGACTGACCTGGGTTTGATCCCTTGAGTACCGCCAGGGGTGATTCCTGAGTGCAGAGCCAGAAGGAACCCCTGAACATCGCCGGGTGTAACCCAAAAAAGCCAAAAAAATTTTTTTCACCAAGGTTGTGGGTCTAAAACTGGCATTTGAGGGGCCAGAGCAATAGAAACCATTTACCTTGCACGCGGCTGACCCAGGTTCGATCCCCGGCATCCCATATGGTCCCCCGAGCACCACTAGGAGTAAGCCCTGCGCATCACCAGATGTGACCTAAAAAGACCAAAAATTGTATTTGAGGAGCCTGAGAGAGAGTGTAGTGGGGAGGGCACGTGCCTTTCATATACACCACTTCCAGCTTATACGATCTCTCCAGGCCCAGGGATGCACTGTTCCTATAGTAGTTCCTCTTTCTTTTTTCCCACTTTTCCGTATATAGTTTCTAGTCTAGTTAGCTTATTTGATTTTGAGATTTTTTAAAATTTTATTAGTGTGGGGCTGGAGCGATAGCACAGCGGGTAGGGCATTTGCCTTGCACGCAGCCAACATGGCCAACACAGGTTCGATTCCCAGCACCCCATATGGTCCCCTGAGAACTGCCAGGAGCAATTTCTGAGTGCATGAGCCAGGAGTAACCCCTGAGTATCGCCGGGTGTGACCCAAAAAGCAAAAAAAAAAAAAAATTTATTAGTGAAACACCATGAGGTACAGTTGTAGACTTACACATATTTGTGCTTGGGTTTCAGTTATACAATGATCGAGTACCCATCCCTCCACCAGTGCCCATTCTCCATCACCACCAGTCCCAGTATCCCTCCCACCCCATCTCACCCTACCACTGTGGCGGGGCATTCCCTTTTGTTATCTCTCTCCTCTTGGGTGCTGTAGTTTGCAAAAGAAGAATTGAGTGGCAATCATGTTTGATCTTTAGTCTACTTTCAGCATACATCTCCCATCCTGGGAGGATCTTCCCAACATCCTTTATTTGGTGCTCCCTTCTCTATCTGATCTGCCTTTTCCCCTAGCATGTGTGGCTGGCCTCTAAGCCATGGAATAAACCTCCTGGTACTTATCTCGGCTATTCTTGGGTGTTAGTCTCCAATTTTGTTACTTTATGTTCCCCAGATGAATGAATCTTTCTGTCTGTCCCTTTCTTTCTGACTCATTTCGTTTAGCATGATACTTTGCATGTAGTACCACTTGTATATGACTTCATCTTTTCTAACACTACATAGTACTCCATTGTGTAGATGTACCAAAGTTTCTTTAACTAGTCATCTGTTCTCGGGCACTCAGGTTTTTTCCAGATTCTAGCTATTGTAAACAGTGCTGCAATGAACAAACAAGTGCAGATGTCACTTCGACTATACTTTTTTACCTCTCTAGGATATATTCCCAGGAGTGGTATTGCTGGGTCAAATGGGAGCTCAATTTCTAATTTTTTGAGAATTGTCCATACTGTTTTCCAAAAGGGCTGAACCAGTCGGCATTCCCACCAGCAGTGAAGGAGGGTCCCTTTCTCGCCACATCCGTGCCAACATCGGTTGCTTTTGTTCTTTTGAATGTGGGGATTTGAGATTTTTTTAAAACTTCTTTGGAGGGCCAGGGAGATGCACTCCAGTACCATGGGCATTTTTTCTTTTTATTTCTAAAGTGTTAACCATTTTTCATAGCAAAAAGACATCAAACTCTTGAGATCTCACTATGATATGGATATCTTCTCTAGTACTATATTTTCAAATACCACCACCACCACCACCACCATCATCATCATCATCATCATTAGTTTGGTTTCTGGGCTACGCCCAAGTTGCTCAAAACTTACTCCTGGCTCTGTGCTCAAGGAACATTGCTGCTGGGCTCGGGGGACCCTGTGGGATGACAGGGACTGAACCTGGTGGGCCACATGCGAGACAAGTGCCCCCTCCCCGTTATACTATCTCTCTGGTCCCCTCAATTTTCTTTTTCTTCCTTTCTTCCTTTCTTCCTTCCTTCCTTCCTTCCTTCCTTCCTTCCTTCCTTCCTTCTTTCTTTCTTTCTTTCTTTCTTTCTTTCTTTCTTTCTTTCTGGGTCACGCCTGGTGATGCTCAGGGGTTACTTCTGGCTCTGCACTCAGGAATCACTCCTGGCAGTGCTCGGGGGACCCTATGGGATGCCAGAGATTGAACCCAGGTGGATCGCGTGAAGGCCAGCGCCCTCCCCATTCTACTATCTCTCCGACCCCCTCAATTTTCTTCTCACTGTGCTATCCTTCCCGTCACATTCCTGGTGTTGAACTAGTATACTGTCCTCAAAGTTGCAGATGGTCTGAGCGTTTCTGCCATCAACTATACTTTCCTCAAACTTCTCTCCCAGATCAGATGAAAACTGTGATGTTTTCAAAGTACTCTCTGTTTTCGCAGAGCTGTTACTACCATCTCAAGTGATGCTTCCATCTGGTTTGGCCACTTTTCACAGAGCAATTCCCACCACTCACAGTGGCTTCAAGTATTCAGGTGTTCCTCAAAGCCTTCGCTGCCAATGCTGGCCACAGTGGGCACGGGAGGGTGAGCAGAGGCACGAGGGATGATGGGAGTGACAGCAGAGTAAGGCAGCAAGACACATCTTTTTTTTTTTTGAGGGGGGGGGAGTTAGTCATATCTGGTTTGCTCAAGGCTTACTCCTGGCTCTGCACTCAGGAATCACTCCTGATGGTGCTTGGGGGACCATATGGGATGCTGGGGATCGAACCCAGGTTGACTGAGGCAAATGCCCTCCCCTCTGGACTATCACTCTGGCCCAGCAAGACACATCTTCTTCTTCTTCTTCTTCTTCTTTTTTTTAAACTGAATCACTGTGAGATGCAGTTACAAAACTACCATGTTTGAATTTCCAGCAACACACATCTTCATGGCGTTTTTGCTTCAGAGATTTGTGTCTTCCATGGGGTGGGGGTGGGAGATTAGCTGTTGTCAGAGATGACTTCTAAAGACAAATCTGGAGCTCGAAGGGAACAATGTGTGGGGCTTGGATGGTCCACAGGTGTGTGAGAAGGTCACAGCCCTGGCATGAGAGCCCGTGAGCTGGAGGGAGGTCAGGTCTGTTGATTCACAGGTGATATGTTCCACTCTCAGGGTAACGGCAAATCTACCCCTCCAGCGCACCCAAAGAGCAAGAGTTTTATTCTGAATGTAAAAAAAGTGGAAGGGAAGGCCAGAGCAATAGCACAGCGGGTAGGGTGCTTGCTTTGCCCTCAGCTGACCTGGGTTCAACCCCCAGCACCTCATATAGGCCCCTGAGCCCCACCAAAAGTGATCCCCGAGCACAGAGCCAGGAGTAAGCCCTGAGCACCGTGATGAATGGCCCCCAAAACAAAACAAAAAGGAATATATCAATGATTGCCACCCCCTCATCCTTCTTGGAAGGGGGCAATGCTGTGTGTTCTTCGACTATTTTTATTCCATATTCTGTTTTTTTTGTTTGTTTGTTTTGTTTTTTTCTTTTTGGGTCACACCTGGCGATGCTCAGGGGTTACTACTGGCTTTGCACTCAGGAATTATTCCTGGCGGTGCTCAGGGGACCATATGGGATGCTGGGAATCAAACCTGGGTAGGCTGCGTGCAAGGCAAACGCCCTACCCACTGTGCTATCACTCCAGCCCCCTTATTCCATATTCTGAAGAGAGAGAATGTGTGCTGAGAATAAGGTGTTAGAGGCACAAAAGAAGACACAAATGGAATATCTAGTCTCAGCAACTCTAACCTCACACCTAAATATGGGGTGACCTGATTTGAAAAGCATATTTTGTCTTATTACCATGCTCTCAGTCAATGATTTTAAGAACCTAGACATGAGGTAATGGCATAGCAACAAGTTACTGAGCATTTATGATATACCGAGTGTACGAGAAATGCTTTAACTATATCATCATCTTTATATATACACCATTTACATGTAGGTCTTCTGAAATCTGACATGCCATTTCGTCGGTAAAGAAGCAAACAGCACCTGGCGCAGACAAGGTCAGACCCGAACACCTGCAGAACCTGCCGTCAGTACTCATCAATACACTGGCTCAGCTCTTCACACACTACCTGTCTGAATACAAGGTTCCGTCCCAGTGGAAAACCAGCAGGACTGTTCTACCGTACAAGAAGGGAGACATCCACGACATTGACAACTATCGCCCAATCTGCCTGTTGTCTGTTGTCCACAAATTGTTCACTCGAGTCATCCTGAATAGGATTGGCAGAACACTAGATAAAGGACAACCATGCGAGCAAGCCGGGTTCTGCAAAGAATTCAGTGCAATCAACCATATCCACATGATAATCAAGCTCATTGAGGTTTTTTGGGAGTTCAAGAAGCTGCTCTGTCTAACATTCATTGATTTAAAGAAGGCCTTTGATTCTGTTGAGACTGAAGCAGTTATCGAAGCCCTAGCCAAACAGGGTGTTCAAACTCAATACATCAGGATCCTTGTGAGTTGTATTATGGATTCACTACCAGGATCTCACCATTCTACAAGGAAGTGATCATCCATGTCAAGAGAAGGGTTTGGCAGGATGATACGATTTCACCTAAACTCTTCAGTGTCACCCTGGAGAATGTCATGCAACGATTGGAATGGGAAAGAGTGGGAGTGAAGATAGACGGTTGGCAACTATACCACCTCTGCTTCGCTGATGACATCATTCTCATAACACCAAACATTAGCCAAGTGGCACAAATGTTGGCTGACTTCGACCCTGAGTGTGGAAAGGTCAGACGACACCTGAATCTCATGAAGACAATGTTTATGAGAAACGGACTCGTTCCTGACGTTCCATTCACTCTCAATGGAACAAACATCTCCGAATGCAACAGTTATGTGTACCTAGGTTGAGAAGTCAACATGATGAATGACCTGGCACCTGAGTTGCGCAGGAGGAAGAGAGCGGCTTGGAACACCTACAAGAGCGTTGAAGAAATAGCAAAGAGGACGAAGAACCTCTGGCTCTGGGCACATCTCTTCGGTTTCACTGTTCTTCCTGCATTAACATATGCTTCAAAGACCTGGGCCCCATGAAAACAATGTGAGAACACTATTCAGGTCTCCCAAAGAGGAATCGAAAGAGCTATGCTTGGAGTATCACGCTTCACTCAAATGAGAGAAAGAATCCGGAGTTCTGACCTCCGTCGATGGTCAAGAATCAGTGACGCTGCCTCATTTGCCAAGGCATCAAAAATCAGATGGGCTGGACACGTAATGCGATTTGGAGATGACCGGTGGGTTAGAGCCGTTACTGACTGGATTCCTCGGGACGTCAAAAGATCGCATGGCCACCCACCTATGAGATGGTCAGACTTCTTCCTCAAGATCCTTAAGGATCGGTTTGAGGCTGTTCGTGTTCCTAGAAAGAGCAGATGCCATTGGGCTACACTAGCACGCGAAAGGGACGAATGGAGACATTACTGGCGTCCGCTCGAGCAAATCGATAAGTAGTGGGATGTCAAGTGAGCAAGTGATTTACATGTAGAAACCTTGTAAAATAGGATTTTTTTTTGGCAGGGGGAGTTTCTTGGGCCAAACCCAATAATATACAAAGGACCAGGAGTTGCTGGAGACGGCCTCAGAACCCCCATGTTGAAAGCTCATGATCGAGCCCATCCAACTACTTCTCCAGCCTCTCAAATAGGGTCCTGACACCTGCTTTGGTCATCAAGTCACTGGGGCTTAGAAAATAACCAACCTGCCCTAATCATAGTCATGAACGGCTAAGCAAACCCACTCGAGGTTCCACTCTGCCCCCAGCTCCTATCTCCCCTGCTTGTCCACTGTTGTCCATCGCTAGTCGGGGTGAAGAAGGGTGACTAGCTCGAACACGTTCCTTTCAGGAGCTCACAGGGGTTTAAAAATAGGAGATTCGAGAAGCGCTTGCATTTCTATGAATGAAGGGAGGGGTTGGGCATTGAGGAATCTTCTACAGTTGGACAAACTCTTTTTTATCGAATCAAAGAAGCTTTCTAGAAGCTGGAGCGATAGCACAGTGGAAACCGTGTTTGCCTTGTACGCAGCCAACCCAGGCTCGATTCCCAGCATCCCATATGGTCCCCCGAGCACCACCAGGACTGATTCCTGAGTGCAGATCCAGGAGTAGCCCCTGAGACGCCCCCCCCAAAAAAGAGTTTTCTAAAAAAAATTGGAGGGGTTGAGGACTCAGTACAATGAGTAGGACACTAGCTCTGTATGCAGCCAACCCAGGTTCGATCCCCAGCATCCTCCAAACACAAACGTGGGAGTTTGGGGATCATTGAGATGGCTCCGTCTCATTGAACCCCAGCGTCACAAGGTCCCCACAAGCACTGCTGGAGTCAACCCCTCCTGCCTCACCCCCCTCACCTCACACAGCTGTGTGTGACACTCCTCTACCTCCTTGCAAAATAAGTGAATTAACTTCGGGGGGGAAATACTGGAAGATTGAGTAAAGTAAGTAAAGTAAAGGCCCTCCCGTTGATCGTCGATTTGCTCGAGCGGGCCCAGTAACGTCTCCATTGGAGACTTTGTTGTTACTGTGTCTGGCATATCGAATACTCTCGGTAGCTTGCCAGGCTCTCCGAGAGGGGCGGAGGAATCGAACTCGGGTCGGCCATGTTGGCTGCGTGCAAGGCAGACGTCCTACCCGCTGTGCTATTGCTCCAGCCCGAAGGGTTAGAAAATAGCACAGTGGGCAGGGTAATTTATGAGTAAGAGCCTTGCACGCGGTTGACTCGGGTTCGATTCTCAGCATTCCATATAGTATCATCCCCTGATCACTGCCAGGAGTGATTCCTGAGTGCAAGAGCCAGGAGTAATCCCTGTGCATCGCCAGGTGTGACCCAAAAAGCAAAAAAAAAAAAGACTGGAAGATTGATGGGCCATGAAGAGCACTTACAAATATTTTGTTTGTTGGTTCACTTTGGGGGGTCACACCCCACAGGGCTCAGGGGTTCCTGCACTCAGGGTTCTGTACTCAGGAATCACTCCTGGCGGTGCTCAGGGAACCTTATATGGTGTCATGGATCAAATGGGGTGTCATGAATTGTCTGCATGCAAGGCAAAGGTCCTATCTGCTGCACTATTTATTGCTCAAATATTTTACTATTTACTCAGTGAATAGGTATATATATATAGTGATGGTACACTTCATTTTATTTATTTATTTATTTATTTATTTATTTGCTTTTTAGGTCACACCCAGTGATGTTCAGGAATTACTCTTGGCTCTGCACTCATAAATCACTCCTGATGGTGCTTTGGTGCAGAAGGTCCTAATCCTGTATGGGAATCTGCTCACCATTCTCGGACAGCTGGAGCGATAGCACAGCGGGTAAGGCGTCTGCCTTGCACGCAGCCAACATGGCCGACCCGAGTTCGATTCCTCTGCCCCTCTTGGAGAGCCCGGCAAGCTACCGAGAGTATTCGATATGCCAGACACAGTAACAACAAAGTCTCCAATGGAGACGTTACTGGGCCCGCTCGAGCAAATTCTCGGACACCTCCCCTCTAAGCACGGGGGTAGGCAGAGGTCTTGAGCTGAGTCTAGTGGGAAGGAAGCAGGGTTCCTGCACCCCAGGTCCCAGGATTGTGTGTGTGTGTGTGTGTGCTGATCACAGTTTCTGTATGTCCAGGGGGACTCCAGCATACAACCTGGGTGTCCAGCCTGTTGAACCATCTCCCTAGCCCTAGACAAAAATTGAGACTAGTATTGAGACTTCCAGAACTTAGAGTATGGTTCTGCCTTCCCTTGGGGATGGCAATCACCCAAAATAGTTGTTAAAGTGGTTGATTCCAAACCTCTGAAGCAGGGGTGGGGGGAGGAATTCTGAGTCAGGAATAATCCCCTGACCATCACCCCTCCCCCCCCCCCCACACACAAACACCTAAATTAAATTAAACACCAGTGAGTCAGGAGCGTGTCTTCTTAGCACTAAGCCAGGAGGCGGCTTTAGGCCATCACACAATGACTATCATTTCATCTCGTATCCCATCAAAAGGCGAGACAAATTTCCAGGAAGATTTTCTGCTTTCAGCTGGAGAGATAGTACAGCGGGCAGGGAGTTTGCCTTGCACACGGTCGACCCAGGTTTGATCCTCGGCATCCCATGTGGTCCCCTGAGCACCGCCAGGAGTAATTCCTGAGTGCAGAACCAGGAGTAACCCCTGAACATCACTGGGCATGGCCCAAAAAGGAAAAAAAAAAAAGATCTGCTTTCAGCCACGAGTTTGTGGAAGCTTCTACCCACTGTGCTATCGCTCCAGCCCAGGATGTAGAGTGACTGAAAAGTTTCTAGAACTGCGTCCAGGGCTGTAGTATGGTAAGGAGGGCGTTTGCCTTACATGCGGTTGACCTGAAATGGACCCCGGCATCCCGTATGGTCTCTCGAGCCCATCAGGAGAGAGTCCTGGGCCCAGAGCCTGGAGTCAGCCCTGAGCATCGCTGGGTGTGGCCCAAACAAGTAAACAAACAAACAAACAACTTCCTCAAGAGTGGAAGTACCATTTGGACACACAACATTAAAACTGCTTTTGAATCATAGCATAGCTTTGAGGATGTGTCTCTAGAGTTCTAATTCAGTGATTTTTTTTCTGTTTTTCATTTTTTTGCAGGGGTGGGGCACACTCACTGGTGCTCAGGACTTATTCCTGGCTCTGTGCTCAAAGCAATCACTGCTGGCAGGCTTATGGACCAGCTGGGGATCAAGCCCAGGTTGACTGCACGCGAGGCAAGTGCCCTACCTGCTGTACTATCTCTCCGGCCCCTCTAGCTCAGTTTTGCTTAACTCATGGTTAAACAAAAGGAAACAAGGACTCAGGGTTGCAGGGAGGGGAAAATTCCCTGGGAAATTTCCAGCAGGCGCAGTGCTGCCGGAATGTCAGTGGGCTCCTTAGCTTTGGCCCCAGGACCCAACCCTAAGACCTTCCCAGGATAGCAAGCAGGAAGCAAGGAAGGAAGGAAGGAAGGAAGGAAGGAAGGAAGGAAGGAGGGAGGGAGGGAGGGAGGGAGGGAGGGAGGAATTACACACCCGGATCTCAGAAGCCCGGGGAAGAGAAGGCGTCAGCTCTAACAAACCCGGCAGCCGTGCGTCAGGGTCCCATAGTCGCTTGCAGGTTTCTCAGGCAAGGAGGGAGAAGTCTTCTTTGGTCCTTGGCCCCATCCCTCACAGAGGCTGTCCAGGGACTCAGGCATAAACAGTCAAGCCCAGGGGACACAGATGTGGGGGTGGTGGTGGCAGGGGGTGTTTGGGCCACAGCAGCAAGTGCCCAGAGCTTCCTCCTGGCTCTGGGCTCACGGAACCGTAAGTGGTGCCAGGCACTGCATCCAGATCTGCCGTGTGCAAGACAAGTGCCCCACCAACGGTCCCTTCCCTCCGGCCCCCCGACACAGTGACATTTTGTGCATGGGATTCAGGGCCCTAAACTGCACTCGGTGACCATCAGGTTGGGTTTTGTCTTAACTTCGTCACTGTGAATTACACATTTATTCGTGATTGAGTTTCAGGCATGCAATGTTTCAGCACCAACCCCCTCACCAGTGTCCACTTCCTTCCCCCAAGGATCCCAGTTTCCCTCCCACCCCACAGCCTGCCTCTGTGCTGTTCTCCTCCACCATTATCCTAGTGGTCCATTTCCTAACTTAGCCCCCCCGCCCTCCCCCACCCCATGCGAGCTTCCTACTGAGGACCAGTTCTCTTGCTCTTCGTTTCTATTGCCTTTGAACATTCCACTCCCAAGTTTCTTTATATTCTGCATACAAGAGAGATCGTTCTGTGTCTGTCCCTCCCCCTCAGCCTAACTTCACGATACTCTCATGATTTCTGCCTCTCCTAACAGCTGTATAGTATTCCATTGCGTAGATGTACCATAGTTTCTTTTTTTTTTAATTTTTATTAGTGAAACACCATGAGGTACAGTTGGAGATTTATAAATTTTTGTGCTTGGGTTTTGATTATACAATGATCAAATACCCATCCCTCCACCAGTGCCCATTTTCCACCACCATGGATCCCAGTATCCCTCCCACACCCATCCTGCCCTATTTCACCCTGCCTCTGTGGCAGGGCATTCCCTTTTGTTCTCTCTCTCCTTTTGGGTGTTGTGGTCTGCAAAAGAGGCATTGAGTGGCAATCATGCTCAGTCCATAGTCTACTTTCAACATGCATCTCCCCTCCTGGGAGGATCCTCCAAACACCCTTTATTTGGTGCTCCCTTCTCTATCTGAGCTGCCCCTTCCCCTAGCATGTCGGCTGGTCTCTAAGCCATGGAGTAATCTCCTGGTACTGATCTCGGCTATTCTTGGGTATTAATCTCCTGTTTTATTACGTTATGTCCCCCAGATGAATGCAATCTTTTTATGTCTGTCCCTCCCTTTCTGACGTATTTCGCTTAGCATGATACTTTCCATGTAGTACCACTTGTATGTAAATTTCATGACTTCATCTTTTCTAACAGCTACATAGTACTCCACTGTGTAGATGTACCAAAGTTTCTTTAACCAGTCATCTGTTCTTGGGCACTCAGGTTTTTTCCAGATTCTGGCTATTGTAAAGAGTGCTGCAAATACCATAGTTTCTTTATCCACTCATCTGTTCTCGGGTTGATTCCAGATTCTGGCTATTGTGAATAGTGCCCCCATGAACATAGGAGCGCAGATGGGGGTTCTGTATTGTGTTTGGGGGCCCCTAGGGTATATTCCCAGGATCAGTATTGCTGTGTCATAGGGAAGTTCAATTGCTGGTTTTATTCTCAGAGCAATGAACCTCTACTCTTCTTGAGATTTTGCCTCTGGAAAAACAGCTCCTTGGCCAGTAGGACCATGTTTTTAAATCCCATTCGGCAACTGCTTAAGGGGCTCAGAGATGCTGCTACAGCTGCTAGAGGGGGTTCAGGATGGGGCTGGAGCCATAGTATAGCAGGGAGGGCATTCGTCTTGCGCTCGACCAACTGGGGTTTGATCCTTATGTGGTCTTCTGAGCACCTCCAGGAGTGATCCCTGAGTGCAGAGCCAGGAGTAAGCCCTAAGCACAGCGGGGTGTACACCCCCCCCATAAAAATAAACCACAAAACCCAAAACCAAAAGGAGTCCAGGTGAGGGCGTAAGTGCTCCACAGGCTAAGAGCACCTGGAAACAGCTCTGGCATTATATAATAGTAATAATAATAATAATAATAACACTGTCACCGTCATCTCATTGTTCATCGACTTGCTCGAGCGGACACCAGTAACGCCTCCATTCGTCCCAGCCCTGAGATTTTAACAGCGTCTCCTCTCGAATAATTCTGTCACTTGTCACTGCCATCCCATTGATCGTCGGATTACTTGAGCGGGCGCCAGTAACGTCTCTATTCCTCCCAGCCCAGAGATTTTTTTAAATTTTTTAAATTTACTTTTATGTAGGAGTACTGCTATTTATTCAGCCATGGATTAGCTGATTGAATTGTGCATGAACTCCACCTTACTTTTTTTTTTCATTTTTTATAATTTTATTTATTGAATCACCATGAGAGCAGTTACAAAGCTTTCAGGTCTAAGTCTCAATCATACAATGAAACACCCGTACCTTCACCAGTGCCCATTCTCCACCCCCAACAACTCCAGTATACCCCCATCCCACACTCTCCCCCTACCTGTGGGACAGGTGATTTCCACATTACTCTCTCTTTACTTTGATCACATTCAATATTTCAACACCAGACCCACCATTATTGTTTGAGATTTTACCCCAACACTCACATCTGCTGAAAAGGCAACAGTAGACAATTTGTGTTCTATTGCTGGTTATGAATAACATGATATTGTGTGGCTGCAGTAGGGCCATGTGGTTTTGAAATTCCAAAATTTTAACACTTAAATCTGGAGGGATTTCTGCCAAAAGCCACTGGGTTTCGAGATTTGCTCCTGAGTCTCTGGGATCATGGCCGTTGAGCAGCTTGATCAGGAGCCAGAGAGGCTGTTCGTGGGCGATGACTTGGGGTCTCGTTGGGACAAGAAGGACAGAACCGGCTCCACCCCCATCCCTTGAGGCCCAAAATGTCTTGTCACTATGGGCCCAGACCTGACTGTCCAATGGCCTCTGGAGGATGATGGCCACTGAGCCGTCAAGGGGGAGCAGGCGGAGTGACAACACCCTTTCCCCCCTGGGGTGGCCCGCTGACAGTAACGTACTGTGGGGTCCGGACGCATTTCTGCCAAAAGCCACTGGGTTTCAAGATTTGTTTCTGAGTCTCTGATAACATGGCCGTTAAGCAGCTTGATCAGGAGCCAGAGAGGCCATTTGTAGGCGGCAATTCGAGGTCTTGCTGGGATGGGGAGGAAAGGGCCGGTTTCACTCTCATCTGGTGAGGCCCTGCTTGTCTCATCACTGCAGGCCCAAACCTGACTGTCCAGTGGCCTCTGGAGAATGGCGGTCACCGAGCCGCCAAGGGGAGCAGGCCAAGGCACGAAACCTATTCCCACCTGGAGTGGCCCAGCCCCAGTAACCTACTGCAGGAACAGGATGCATTTCTGCCAAAAGCCTTTGGGTTCCGAGATTCGTTTCTGAGTCTCTGGGATCATGGCCGTTAAGCAGTTCGATCAGGAACCAGAGAGGCCATGCCTCCAATTATATAGCTGAGCCTGAGGTGGTTTGTGGGTGTGTCTCCCACATACCTAACTTTTGGCCGTTTACTTTCTTGGTAAACTTTGCCCCAAGTTTTTGGGGTCTGGCCAAAGGCACAGCAGCAATTTTGGGGTATCTGGAAGTCTGAAAGCGCCACCAGGCTGCTGATGCACTCGCCTCACAGGTACAGATTGACCAGCTGGCGGCACCATACCCCCAGCCCAGAGATTTTAGCAGCCTCTTCTTACTCGTCTTTTCCCAATGATTGGAGGCTCTTTCAGGGTCAGGGAAATGAGACCTATTGTTGCTACTGTATTTGGCATATCAAATATGCCACGGGGAGCTTGCCAGGCTCTGCCCATGCAGGCAGGATACTCTCGGTAGCTTGCTAGGCTCTCCAAGAGGCATAAATGAGTAGGAAGTGTCTTATAATGTGTCAGCGGCCTGGAACGTTGGTGGCAGTTGGGCAGTGGAGGTTGGTTGCTGGGGCTGGGCCCCTTGGGGTGGAGAGGGAGCCCGGTGTGGCGTGGCATGGAGTCCATGGTTTTGGCGACCTTTTATACTCCCGTCTGGGAGGAGCAACTGTGAGTTCTGGAGGGTGGCTGATGAGGAGATCATTTAGTACCGGCAGGGTGTGGCCTATGGGTGTGATCCTTGAGTCACCTGAGACTGGGGGAAGCAGGCAGAGGATCTCTGCTCTGGGTCCCATTGAGTCCAGAGTCTAAGGTCACAAAGTTCTGCATTATCTGGGTTCCGTGCCTGAGGATCCGGAAAGCGGCCTGGAGCGTGGCAGCCGCTGGGCAGTGGAGGTCAGCTGTCGGGGATGGGTCCCTTGGGATGGGGAGGGCCTGGCATGGAGTCCCCTCTCTCTCAAATAATAATAATAATAATAATAATAATAATAATAATGAATCTATGTCTTTTTTGCGGGGTTTGGGCATTGGGGACTTCATGAATGGGCTGCAGGTGTGGGTGGGGCGGGGGGGGGAGAGGCGGGAGGTCAGGCCAGGGCACTCTGACAGTTCCCGGCACACAGAGCTGAGGAGCAGAGGGCGTTTCTGAACCGACTCCTTTGAGGGCTGGGTTCCCGCACCGCAATGGTAGACAGGTGCGGCGTCGAGTTGGGCCGGCTGCACCCCAGTAACCCCCACGTGCAGCCAGCACTGGGGAGAGAAAAGGGGTTTCTGGAATGTTCCACGGGGGGCGAGAGAGCGGTGGGTAGGTCTGCTGAGAACCTACCCACCCAGGCATTCCCAGCCCACACAGAGTGACTGGCAAGGAAAGTGGGGTTCTCCGATACACCCCTCAGGCGGGCAGTGGGGACTGGGCATCTTCCTCCAGGGTCCCTGGCACACAGAGATTGCCCGGGTACACAGTAAGTTCTGAAACGGCTCCTGCGTTCCCAGGAGCACACCCTTCCGGGATGCATGTGGGAGGTCGGCTGGGGCCTTGGCCCTTTATTTGTTTATTTATTAGAAACATTGTAGTAGAGAATTTTTTCATAGTGTTGGAAAGGACACATTTGAGGCTTAAATTAATTGCTGATAACTCGCGATCTGTTGAAATTCTACTTTAGTTCTAGAAGTTATATCACTCCAATAGTGATGAATCAGGCTGGAGCAATAGCCCAGTGGGTAGAGCATTTGCCTTGCACGCGGCCGACCCAGCAGACCTGGGGTCAATTCCTCAGCCCCTCTTGGAGAGCCCAGCAAACTACCGAGAGTATCTTGCCCGCACGGCAAAGCCTGGCAAGCTACCTGTGACATATTCAATATGCCAAACACAGTAACAACAAGTCTCACAGTGGAGACATTACTGGGCCCGCTCAAACTAATCGATGAACAGCGGGAGGACAGTGCTACAGTGCTATTTATTTATTTTTATTTATTTATTTTTCCTTTTTGGGTCACACTCGGTGATGCACAGGGCTTACTCCTGGCTCTGCACTCAGGAATTACCCTTGGTAGTGCTCAGGGGACCCTATGGGATGCCGGGAATCGAACCCAGGCTGGCTGGGTGCAAGGCAAATGCCCTCCCTGCTGTGATATCGCTTCCGCTTGGCCCTTTTAATCGGCACACAAAAGCACAGGGGAGAAAAATGCCTTCTGAGATGTCTTCAGGTTGGGTGTTGGGGTCCCCCTCTCCCTGGGGCAATAGTACAGCGGGAAGGGTGCGTGCAGCTGACCGTTTTTTGATGCCCCACACGACATAGGGTCCCCTGAGTCCCAGAGTCATCCCCAAGTGCAGAGTCAGGAATCAGCCCTGAGTTGAGCCTGGGTCCTTCACGGTGTGGGATCCATGTGGTGACGGGGCTGGGACCTCGCAGACGCCCTCAGGCTCAGCCACTCCCACGACTTTTACACTTGATGTTCTCCTTCATCCTGGAGTCTCTTTTTCTTTATTATTTATTTCACTTGTATCATTTGTGATCCTGTTGATCTTTGATTTGCTTGAGCGGGTGCTAGTAACGTCTCCATTCGTCCCTGTCCTGTGCTAGTGTAGCCCAGTGGCATCTGCTCACTCCAGGAACACAAAGAGCCTCAAACAGTTTGTTCAGGGTTTTGATGAAGAAGTCTGACCATCTTGTAGGTGGGCGGCCACACGGTCTTTTGACATCCCGTGGAATCCAGTCGGTAACAGCGCTAGTCCAGTGGTCATCTCTAAACCGCATTACGTGTCTGGCCCAGGGCTGGAGCGATAGCACAGGGCTGGAGCGATAGCACAGCGGGTAGGGCGTCTGCCTTGCACGCAGCCAACATGGCCGACCCGAGTTCGATTCCTCCGCCCCTCTCGGAGAGCCCGGCAAGCTACCGAGAGTATTCGATATGCCAGACACAGTAACAACAAAGTCTCCAATGGAGACGTTACTGGGCCCGCTCGAGCAAATCGATGATCAACGGGAGGGCCTTTACTTTACTTTACTTTTACTTTAGCAAATGAGACAGCATCCCTGATTTTTGATCATCGACGGAGGTCAGAATATTTATTTATCTAGGTTTATTTTGCTTTTTTGGGTCACCCCTGGTGATACTCAGGAGTTACTCCTGGCAGCGCTCGGGGGACCCTATGGGATGCTGGAGATCGAACCTGGGTCGGCCACATGCAAGGCAAACACCCTACCTGCTGTACTGTCACTCCAGTCCCTGAATTTTCTTTTTAGCTCAGCAAATATCACCCATCTGCCCACTGAACACCTCCTGTAGGACTGGCCCCAGCTGTGCCGTCCAACACAATGGCCTCTGGTCACATCTAATTTTTTTAAATCCATGTTCAGTAAAATCCATGGGGCTGGAGAGAGAGTATAGCAGGGAGGGCATTTTCCTTGCATGCAGATGACCTGGGTTCAATCCCTGGCACCCCATAGGGTCCCCTGAGCCCTGCCAGGAATGACCCGCTAGGAATGATCCCTGAGTCTGGAGCCAAGAGTGAGACCTGAGCAAAGCTGTGTGTGATGCAAGACGCAAAGAGACAAAATCCAGTTGAGGGGCCGGAGAGAGGACGGCAGGGGGCCTGCCTTGTAAGCATCCAGTCCAAGTTTGATCCCTGGTGCCACATACGTCCCCCAAGAGGGGAGGGGAGAGAAGGGAGAAGGGAAGAGGGAAGGGGAGGGGAAGGAGAGAGAGAGATGGAGAGAGAGATGGAGAGAGACGGGGAGAGATATGGAGAGAGATGGAGAGAGACAGAGAGAGAGATGGAGAGAGTTGGAGAGCAAGATGGGGAGAGAGTTGGAGAGAGAGATGGAGAGAGAGATAGAGATTAAGAGAGGGTGAGAGAGATGGAGAGATATGGAGGGAGATGGAGAGAGATGGAGAGAGAGATGGAGAGAGTGATTAAGAGAGGGGAAGAGAGAGGGGGAGAGATATGGAGAGAGATGGAGAGAGATGAAGAGAGAGATGGAGAGAGAGATGGAGAGATGGAGAGAGGGGGAGAGATATGGAGAGAGATGGAGAGAGACGAAGAGAGAGATGGAGAGAGAGACAGAGAGAGATGAAGAGAGAGATAGAGAGGGTGAGAGAGGGTGAGAGAGATGGAGAGAGAGATGGAGAGAGAGATAGAGATGGAGAGAGATGGAGAGAGGGAGATAGAGAGAGAGTTGGAGAGAGAGATGGAGAGAGTGATGAAGAGAGGGGGAGAGGGGGGGGAGAGATATGGAGAGAGACGGAGAGAGAGATAGAGATGGAGAGAGTTAGAGAGCAAGATGGAGAGAGAGTTGGAGAGAGAGATGGAGAGAGATGGAAAGAGAGACATGGAGAAAGAGAAGGCGAGAGAAGGAGAGAGAAAGCAAGAAAGTGAGAGCACCCTCCGGGCTGGAGTGCGTGCCTGATATGCAGGAGGCCTTGGTTAAATCCCAGCTCCGTGCAGTCCAGCACTACCAACTATGGCTCAAACACCAAACAAGTGGGGCCGGAGCGATAGCACAGTGGGTAAGGTGCTTGCCTATCACGCAGTCCACCTGGGTTCAAGCCCCGGCATCCCATATGGTCCCCTAAGCACCTCCGGGAGTAATTCCTGAGGCAGAGCCAGGAGCAAGCCTTGAGCATTGCCTGGTTGGTGACCCCCCACCACACACACACACACACACACACACACACACACACACACACAAAAGGGCCCCAATAAAACAAACAAGAAATTTCCTGACTCCAGAAAGGATGGCGACTCGACCATCTGCTGGAGAACTTGCAACCACAGACTTCTCAGCTTCAGGTCTGAAGCTCAACTGTGGAAGATGTTGCTTAATTGACTGCCCCATCAGACTAAGGGCTTATTTTAGTTTAGAGTGTCGGCGCATCTTGCCATGTTCTGAAGATACACCCAGAGACCTGGTGCTCAGGGGACCCTCCCAAGTCATGCTTGGGGACCACATGAAGGTTGAGCCCGGGGCTCCTATATGCAGAGTCAGCACCAGGCCTGCCTCGCCCAGACTGTGGGCCACTGTTCTTGCCCTAGGGGCAGGGATGTGATTTTTCTCTTTCCGTCCAGTGCCCACCTGTACATTGTGCAGGTTAAAAGAGAAAGATGAGACCTGGAGTGATAGCACAGTGGGTTGAGCGTTTGCCTTGCACGCGGCCAACCCAGGTTCGATCCCCAGCATCCCATATGGTCCCCCGAGCACCGCCAGGAGTAATTTCTGAGTGCAGAGCCAGGAGTAACCCCTGTGCATCGCTGGGTGTGACCCAAAAAACAGAGAGAGAGAGAGAGAGAGAGAGAGAAAGAAGGGCTGGAGCAATATTACAGTGGGTAGAGCATCCCACTGGGTCCCCTGAGCACTGCCAGGAGCGATTCCTGAGTGCAGAGGCAGGAGTAACCCTGAGCATCACCAGGTATGGCCTGAACCACACAAATCCCCTCCTCCCCCACCTCCTAAAAAAAGAAATATGAGGAAACTGAGTCTTGTAATATTAACTATATGAGGTCATTGTTTTTATGAGGCCAAGCAGTTTTTGGAACTCACGTTGTCTAACTGTCCTCCGCGATCATCACACTTGACTTCTGTTAGTTCACTTTCAGCTATTTAACATGGTCTCAGGAACTGAAAAGGAAACATTTCAATCAGCCAGGCCAGAGGAAGCCTTCGCTTCTGTCTGTATTTCCCTTCGCTCTCCACCCCCTTGTCAGGAAAGATCCTGGGTGTTCGCTCCTCAAGAGCCCTGGCAAACCTCAGAGAACTGAGTGGAGAAGGTTCTGGAAACCAACTGTTCTCTTTCCAGCCAGAAATACTCACTTCCTAGGCCTGCCAGAACAACATTTCTTCCCGTGTTGTCCCCATCTCTTTTCATAAGGCCACCAGAAACATTCGATTAAGGCCCATTCCAAAGACCTCATTTAAATGCAATCACCTCCTGAGTGTTAGTCACTGTCACTGTCCTCCCGTTGTTCAACGATTTGCTCGAGGGGGCCCAGTAATGTCTCCATCATGAGACTTGTTGTTGTTACTGTGTTTGGCATATCCAATACGTCACGGGGAGCTTGCCAGGCTCTGCCGTGAGGGCGAGATACTCTCGGTAGCTTGCCGGGCTCTCTGAGAGGGGCGGAGGAATCGAACTCGGGTTGGCCATGTTGGCTGCGTGCAAGGCAAACGCCCTACCGCTGTGCTATCGATCCAGCCCCTCCTAAGTGTTATTCTCTTTAAACCAGTCACATTAGGGCTGGAGCAATAACACAGTGGGTAGGGCATTTGCCTTTTACCTGGCTGAAGCAGGGTTCGATTCCCAGCTTCCCATAGGGTCCCCCAAGCACCACCAGGAGTAATTCCTATGCACAGAGCAAGGAGTAAGCCCTGTGCATTGCCGGGTGTGACCATAAAAGCAAAACAAAAACAAAAAAACAAAACATGTCACATTAGGAGAGGCTGGAGGTTGGACTTCAAAATATGAATTTCATGCACTAGAGCAATAGAGCTGCAGGTTGTTGGGCATCTGCCTTGCAGGCAACCCGGGTTCTATCCCCAACATCCTATATGGTTCCCCTGAACCCCGACCAAGAGTAATTTCTGAGTGCAGAGCCCAGAGTAAGTCCTGAGCATTGCCAGGTGTAGCCCCAAAAACAAAAATTTAAAAAAAATGAATTGCAGGGGTGGAGGGGAGCACAGTTCAGTCATAGCAGTTCTGTTTCTGTTTCCTAGAATGTAGGTCCAGAGACTGCTCTCATTCACATTTCTCTTTGATAAAAAAATTCTTAGTGCAGAGAGAGAGAGAACAAAAGGGAATGCCCTGCTACAGAGACAGGGTGGGATGGCGGGGATGGGGGGTGGGAGGGATACTGGAATCTGTGGTGGTGGGAAATGGGCACCGGTGGAGGGATGGGTATTTGATCATTGTATAATTGAAACCCAAGCACAAAAATTGGTAAGTCTGCAACTGTAACTTATGATGTCTCACTAATAAAAATTTATAAAAAAATTCTTAGTGCAGGGGCCAGAGTGATAGCACAGCAGGTAGGGCACTTGCCTTGCATGTGGCCGACATGAGTTTGATCCCAGGCATCCCATATGGTCTCCTGACCCCCAGCAGAAGTAATTCCTGTGCACAGAGCCAGGAGTAAGCTCTGAGCATCACCAGGTGTGGCCCCCACACATACAAATAAACAAACACACACAACTATTAGTACAGGAGATAAGGTGCTTGCCTTGCACATGACTGACCCACATTCAAATCCCCAACACCACCTCTGGCCCTCTGAGCCCCACCCAAAGTGACCCAGGAGTCCTGCTGGGCGCAGCCCAACACCCTCCACCCCCACAGTCAACTGAAATAATGTTAAATTGATCAAAATACAGACTTATTCTCCATAGAGGAAAAAAACTCCAACTAACTTTAATAAAGGTCCGTTTTGTCACTTGAATTAGAAGATACAGCCCAGGTTCCTTTAAAAAAATTTTTAGGGGGGCTGGAGTGATAGCACAGCAGGTAGGGCGTTTGCCTTGCACGCGGCCGACCCGGGTTTGATTCCCAGCATCCCATATGGTCCCCCGAGCACCGCCAGGAGTGATTCCTGAGTGCAGAGCCAGGAGGAACCCCTGTGCAATGTCCGGGTGTGACCCAAAAAAGCAATAAATAAATAAATAAATAAAAATTAAAAAGTTTTTTAAAGGAAAAGCAAAGATGGGCTGGAGCGACTGTACATCACGGAGGGCGTCTCTCTTGCATGCGGCCGACCTAGATTCGATCCCCGGCTGAGCTCATAGAGTCCCCTGAGCAGCGCCAGGAGTAATTCCTGAATGGAGAGCCAGGAGTAACACCTGAGCATCACCAGGTGTGACCCCCCAAAATAAATAAATAAAGAAATAAAATGAAAGCAAAGAGAAATAAACTGTGGAGAGGCTGAAGAAGAGAATGGCCTGCAATGGTAGCTGACCACGATTGACCTTATTACAAAAGTCAATTGTAGTACTTTTTCTTTCTTTTTTAGTTTTTGGGCCACAATGCTCCCAGCAATGCTCCCAGCTCTCAGGGATTACTCCTGGCTCTGTGCTCAGAAATCACTCCTGGAGGTGTTTGGGGGACCATATGGGATGCCGGGGATTGAACACAGGTTGGCAGCAGTCGACCACATGCAAGACAAACACCCTACCCACTGTACTATCCGCTCCAATCCCATTTTGTTTGTTTTGATTTTGGGGGGGTCGGGCCCAGTAGTGCTCAGGTAGGAGATTACTCCCAGGGGTACCAGGGGACTGTATAGTATAAGATGCAAAGTACTCAGCCCATTGTGCTTTCTCTTGTGTAACATGTGTGAAGGTGGGATGGGGCCAGCTTTGGAATCTCAGAAAGGCAGTTCATTGTCCTTTTACCTAAAGGATGGGACCAATCTTCTTCTTCTTCTTTTTTTTTTTTAATTTTTTTTGGAGTCACACCCAACGACGTTGGCTGGAGCAGTAGCACAGTGGGTAGGGCGTCTGCCTTGCATGCAGCCAATCTGAGTTCAATTTCTCCGCCCCTCCACCAGAGATCCCTTGGCAAGGTACCAAGAGTATCTAGCCCACGCGGCAAAGCCTGGCAAGCTACCCGTGACGTATTCAATATGCCAAGAACAGTAACAAGAAGTCTCACAATTTGTTGTGAGACGTTGTTTCGTTGCTTGCTCGAGCAAATCGATGAACAACGGGAGGACAGTGCTACAGTGCTACCCGGCAATGCACAGAGGTTACTCCTGGCTCATGCACTCAGGAAAGACTCCTGGCGGTGCTTGGGAGACCATATGGGATGCTGGGAATCAAACCCAGATTGGCTGCACGCAAGGCAAACAAACGCCCTACCTGCTGCGCTATCGCTCCAGCCCCCAAGGACCAATCTTCACTTGGTTCTGTCCTTGTTGACTTCTCAGCAATCTGGTAAATTCAACCGTGAGTATTTTTTCCTTTGTTTATGGTATTTGGGGGCACACCTGGTGGTGCTCAGGGTTTACTCTTGGCTGAGTGTTCAAGGATCACTCTTGACAGTGCTTAGGGAATCATATACAGTGCTGGGACTGAGTCACAATGCATACAAAGCAAAAGACTTAACCCCTGCAGTAGGGGCTGGAGTGATAGTAGAGCGGGGAGGGCATTTGCCTTGAGAGCGGCTGACCCAGGTTCAATGCCTCGGCATCTTATATGGTCTCCCAAGAATTTCTAGGAGTGATTCCTGAGAGCAGAGGCAGGAGTAATCTCTGACCATAGCTGAATGTTACCCCAAAGGACAAACCCCCCCCCCCCAAAAAAACCCTGAACTAGATCTCTAGGACATGTGGGTTAAAAAAAAAGGGGGGTGGGGGTGAGTGGGGGAAATTCTAGAAGGATTAAATTAAATATATAGTTTTAAATATATAGTTCTTCAACGATATATTTTAAAATACCTCATAAAACACACTTATCTGAAAAGTACAAGTTTGTTATAGAACATAAAAAAACTCCCTCACTCTGTGATCTGTCAGAGATAACCACTCAAATATGTTTCAGTTTATTTTTCAAAAATTGAGTTGTTATCTATAGAAAAAGATATGTATGGATGAAGTTATTCACTTGATCACTTGATCACTTAACATCCTGTTCCTCATCAATTTGCTTGAGCGGGCACCAGTAACGTCTCCATTCATCCCTGTCATATGCTAGTGTAGCCCAATGGCTTCTGCTTGCTCCAGGAACACGAAGAGCCTCAAACTCATCATTCAGGGTCTTGATGAAGAAGTCTGACTATCTCGTAGGTGGGAGGCCATGCGATCTTTTGACGTCCTGTGGAATCCAGTTGGTAATGGCCAGAGGTCATCTCCAAATAGCATTACATGTCCAGCCCATCTGATTTTCGACACCTTGGCAAACGAGATAACGTCCCTGATTCTCAATTGTTGATGGAGGTCAGAACTCCAGATTCTTTCTCTCACTTGAGTGAAGCGTGATACTCCAAGCATAGCTCCTTTGATTCCTCTTTGGGAGACCCAAATAGTATTCTCATTCTGTTTTCGTAGGGCCCAGGTCTCTGAGGCATATGTTAATGCAGGAAGAACAGTGGAATCGAAGAGATGTGCCCGGAGCCAGAGGCTCTTCGTCCTCTTAGCTGTTTCTTCGACTCTTTTTAAGGTGTTCCAAGCTGCTCTCTTCCTCCTGCACAACTCAGGAATTCAACATCACGTTGACTTCTCAACCTAGGTACACATAACTGTTGCATTCAGAGATGTTTGTTTCATTGAGAGCGAATGGAACATCAGGAATGATGTTTCTCATAAACATTGTCTTCATGAGATTCAGGTGTAGTCTGACCTTTCCACGCTCAGGGTCGAAGTCGGCCAGCATTTGTGCCCCTTCGCTAATGTTTGGTATTATGAGAACAATGTCATCAGTGAAGTGGAGGTGGTGTAGTTGCCGACCGTCTATCTTCACTCCCATTCCTTCCCATTCCAGTCGTCGCATGACGTTCTTGGGGGTGGCACTGAAGAGTTTCACTGAAATGGTAACACCCTGCCGAAACCCTCTCTTGACATCAATGATTACTTTTTTGTAGAATGGTGAGATCCTGGTAGTGAATCCGTAATACAGCTCACAGAGGATCCTGATGTATTGAGTTTGAATGCCCTGTTTGGCTAGGGCTTTGATGACTGCTTCAGTTCCAACAGAATCAAAGGCCTTCTTTAAATCAATGAACATTAGACAGAGTGGCATCTTGAACTCCCGAGACACCTCAATGAACTTGGTTACCATGTGGATATGGTCGATCGTGCTAAATCCTTTTCGGAACCCGGCTTGCTTGCATGGTTGTCCTTCATCAAGTGTTCTGCCAATCCTACTCAGGATGACTTGAGTGAACAGCTTATATGGATGTGGGAATCCGCTTTTCTATTTTTGATATCATGAATATTGCTCTGATTTGCTAAAAAAAAAATCTTATTAACAGCTGCAAAATTCCTTTACCCAGGTGTGGCTGATTTTACATAAAAGTATCATAAGAGTTTTTTTTTTTTTTTGCTTTTTGGATCACAGCTGGCGATGCACAGGGGTTCCTCCGGGCTCTGCACTCAGGAATTACTCCTGGTGGTGCTTGGGGGACCATATGGGATGCTGGGAATCAAACCTGGATCGGCCGCATGCAAGGCAAACACCCTACCCGCTGTGCTATCGCTCCAGCCCCATATGGGTAATATTTTAGTCTGTGTGGAGAGGGGAGACTTCATAAAAGGAATTGTATTCGGCAACAATGTCAAAGCAAGATGATTTGGAGGTATAGCCTGGGTCACACCCAACTGTGCTTAGGGGCTATTCCTAGCTCTCTCTGCGCTCAGGAGTGACTCTACTGGGGTGCAGAGGACATAGATAGTGTGGAGGATCAAACTGGGGTTAGATGCAAGGCAAGTCCTTCAACCCATGTTATATCTCCATGGCCCTGCAAGACAATTTTTCAAACATAGAATTTGGGGTACTGACAGCCACAATACCCTCTCCACATCAAAACCACTCAACAGGGGATGGACAAATAGGGCAGGGGGGAGGGTGCTTTTGTGGTATGCAGCCAACCTGGATTCAATCCCTGGCACTTCATGTGGTCCCCTGAACCCTGCCAGCTGCGACTGATCCCTGAGTATAGAGCCAAGGAGGAAGTCCTGAGCATTGCCAGATGTAATCCCCAAAACAAAATGAAATAAAACCCACCTAAAAATTCCCTGTAAAAACCCCACTTACCAGAGGCCAGGGAGGTAACTTAGAGGGCTAGCATAATCCTTTGAATGAGGGAGCTCTGAAAAATAAATAAGTAAATAAATAAATAAATTAATTAAAATAATGGGGCTGGGCTGGAGCGATAGCACAGCGGGTAGGGCATTTGCCTTGCGCGCAGCCAATATGGCCGACCCAAGTTCGATTCCTCCGCCCCTCTCGGAGAGCCCGGCAAGCTACCTAGAGTATCTCGCCCGCATGGCAGAGCCTGGCAAGCTCCCCGTGACGTATTCGATATGCCAAACACAGTAACAACAAGTCTCATATGATGGAGACATTACTGGGCCCGCTTGAGCAAATCGATGAACAACGGGAGGACAGTGACAGTGATTAAATAAAATAATGGGGCTGGAGTGATAGCAAGGAGGATAGGGCGTTTGCCTTGCACAGTGGCCAATCTGGATTCAATTCCCAGCATCCTATAAGGTCCGCCAAGCACTGTCAGGAGTAATTCCTGAGTGCAGAGCCAGGAGTAACCCCTGTGCATCACCGGGTATGGCCCAAAAAGCAAAATAATGATCACTGTCACTGTCACTGTCCTCCAGTTGTTCATCGATTTTCTCGAGCAGGCCCAGTAACGTCTCCATTGTGAGACTTGTGACTGTGTTTGGCATATCGAATATGTCACGGGGAGCTGGCCAGGCTTTGTGGTGTGGGCGTGATACTCTCAGTAGCTTGCCGGGATGTCCAAAAGGGGCGGAGGAATTGAACCCGGGTCAGCTGAAAATAATGATAATAATAAAATAAATGAATGATGGAGTTCTGAGTCCAATCCCGAGTGTCACATCATCCTAGGAGCACAACTGGGTCTGGCTCCAAAGCCAAAATAAGAAAACAGACCGTCACTATTTATCTAGTTTGAGTGACCATCCACTAGTACCCCTAGGGAGAGTGGTTGGACAACAGGAAGTGAGATGTACTGCTTCTGTAGTGTAATTGGGGGACCACGCCTGTAGAGATGAAATATGTCCCTCAATAGTTTCATTCCCCAAAGCCTATGAATGAAAGGCCCCTTCCTCTAGAAATGTAACTTCTAGGGTCAGAGAGACAGTACAGGGTTTAAGGCACTTGCTTTGCACATGGTCAATCCTAGTTCCACCTCCAGCACTAGATATGTCCCCCTGAGCACATGTGGCCTAACTCCCCACAAAAGATATGTGACAAATTAAATATAAAGAAAGGACAGGACATGTGTTTCAAACTAATGTCAGCCTTGATTCCTGCAGCATTTCTATGTGCAAGAACTTTCCTTGGGGGCTGGAGGGATAGCACAGCGGGTAGGGCATTTGCCTTACATGTGACCCGACCCTGGTTCGATTCCCAGCATCCCGTATGGTCCCCCCGAGCACTGCCAGGAGTAATTCCTGAGTGCAGAGCCAGGAGTAACCCCTGAGCATAGCCAGGTGTGACCCCCCGACAAACACAAAAAAGAACTTTCCTTATGGCTAGGGAGTGAGGTTCTCGGAGGTCCTGAAGCCAGGGTGGGTGGAGCAGGGATTCTTCAGGAGGGTTAAGCCCCAGAGACTCACCATGACACTGGGAAGGAATAAGGCAGTGTCTTTCATGACATTGGGAAGGAATAAATCAAGGTATCAAAAATGCTTTGATCTCCAGGTTTCTTTTCCACCACCTTCCTCCTTCTTCACTTTTTTTTTTCTTTTTTGGCTTTTTGGGTTATACCTGGCCGTATAAGGGGTTACTCCTGGCCCTGCACTCAGGAATTATTCCTGGCAGCGCTTGAGGGACTATATGGGATGCTGGGAATTGAATCCAGGTTGGCCGCGTGCAAGGCCAACACCTTCCCCGCTGTGCTATAGCTCGGCCCCCTCTCCTCCTTTGCTTTGAATTCTCTTTCTCAAACCTCTGTGTAGAAAAGAAGACCCTTGTGTATCCAAGTCCCTGCCCTTATCACTGAGCCAGATCCCACCTGCCCCCACGCCCTATGAATTCGTATCTCCATGAATGAACCTTCAGTTGTTCAGCTGTCAAAGTTTATTTATTTATTTATTTTTGCTTTTTGGGTCACACCTGGCAATGCACAGGGGTTCCTCCTAGCTCTGCACTCAGGAGTTACTCCTGGCGGTGCTCAGGGGACCATATGGGATGCTGGGAATCGAACCCGGGTTGGCCGCGTGCAAGGCAAATGCCCTACCCGCTGTGCTAGCTGTCAAAGTTTAGAGGGAAGTTTTTTTTTTTTGCTTCTCCTCACAAAAGATCTAATCACCAATTCGGCATGGTTTTTGCCCCTAGATTGATTCTTTTCCAGGCCCTTCCCCCTCCCCCAACCTTAAGAGCAGAGCACAGGCTAGAAGCCCCGCCTCTCAAGGCTAACCCGGCCTTTCTGCAGGGAACACTAGGTGCTCATCAGCGTGGTATATGGTGCTCTTTATAAAGGGACCCCCCACTTACCGGAATCTCGCCACATCAGCTTATCAGACTCTCCCTCGACTTCTCCCACGTGTGCTGGCCATCAAACCTCTGTGGGTTGTCCAGTTTCAATCTGGCAAATTCACCTCTACCCTTCACCAGCAAGATCAAATGTCACTGGTCGGAGAGAACTCAAAGGGCTAATAAATGCTTTGTACTCGGGAGGTTCAGTTCTGGATCTTGCATGATTCCCCATACACTGCCAGGAGTCCCGTCATACCCCCAGGAGTTCAGTCCCTGTGCCCAAACCAAACCAAAACCAACAGGGGCCTTGGGGCTGGAGACTAGTACAATGGGCAAAGTGATCACCTTGAGCGTGGTGACTCAGGTTTGATCCCCAGCATCCCATAGGATCCCCAGAACACCCCGCTGAGAATGATTTCTGAGTGCAGAGCCAGGAGTAACCCCGGAGCATTTCCGGGTGTGGCCCCCAAACCCAAACCAACCAACCAACCAAACAAACAAACAAAAAAACAAAAAAAAAAAAACAAGAAAATACAGACAGGTAGTACAGGAGGTTAGGCACTCGCCTGGTGTGTGATTCCCCCCACCCCCCACTTTATGTTTTATTCCTGGCACTGAATATGGTCCCCTGGGCATGGTCAGGGGTCACACTCGAGCACAGCGCCAGGAATAATCCCTGAGCATCACTGGGTGTGGCCCCCAAACCAACTCCCCACCCCACAAAACCCCAAAGATCAAAAACTAAGTGGTGGGGCTGGAGAGATAGCACAGCTGGTAGGGCGTTTGCCTTGCACGCAGCCGACCCGGGTTCGATTCCCAGCATCCCATGTGGTCCCCTGAGCACCGCCAGGAGTGATTTCTGAGTGCAGAGCCAGGAGTAACCCCTGTGCATCACCGGGTGTGACCCAAAAAGAAAAAAAAAAAAACCAGGTGGTCTCCTTGGGTTTTTCTCTTGAACTTTGTGTAACAGTCTTCTTGGGGGCAGGCACTTAGCACGGCAATCAAAATTAATAAGACACTTAATTGGGCCATATGGGTGAAGGCATTTGCCTTCAGGTTCAAATACCCTGTACCACAAACGGTCCCCCAACATTGCCAGGAAGTCACTCCTGAACATACTGCCAGGAATATCCCCTGAGCACTACTGGGTGTGGCCCCAAAACTAAACAACCCCCAAACAAAAAGACAATCAAGGCAATTGTCACATTTTAGCACTTACAGTATGTGTGTGTGTGTGTGTGTGTGTGTGTGTGTGTGTTCTGCTCTCTTTTGCTGTTCTTGTCACAGTCAGGTGTGAACAAGTCTGATGTGACTCATAATTTAATATACATAACATAATTTTAACATACATAATTTATGTATACAAATAAGTCTACTTCCTTCCAAGGCCTTTTCCTAATGCGACTGGATACTTGGTCCAGTATCTAACTGCATCTGGGAGGGGGGCGGGGAGGGACAGAGCAATAGGACAGCAAACAGGGCACTTGCCTTGCACATGGTTCACCCAGGTTCCATGCCCAGCACCCCATATGGTCCCCCCAAGCTCTCCAGGAGTGATTCCTGAACACAGAGCCAGGAGAAAGTCCTGAGCACCACCGACTGTAAATCGCACTAGGGTGCTGTCGTTACCCCAAACACGTTGGCAACCTCTGGTGGAAACAGCCTTGACATTCACAGTATTTTCTTCTCTTTCTCCATACTATGGGGGTGCGATTTTCATTTCTCTAAGAGGTCTAGGCTCTGAGCCCTCCCAAAACCGGTGCTGGGTCAGCGATAAGATAAATCTGGGTCTTCAAGGAAGTTTCGGTTTGGCCAAGGAGATAAGATCCAGGCAGCCACAGATAGGCGAGGTGAAGTGATAACGATGCATCGAACGTGGGTTGGATTTTGGGGAAAAGTCCTGGTCTTTCAACCTTCCGAGGAAGTGACTGACTCCCGCCCCCCATTCTTGGGCGCGGAGATCCCCACCAAGTGGCCTCCGAGGTCCCAGCCCGCAGGCGTCCGGGCCACCTGTGGCTTTCCGGAGCGTCCCTCTCCGCCGTGGGCAGCCGGGTAGCGCTTTGCCGCGGGCGGAGCCTGGGGGCGACCTGGTCCCCCCACCCCCCCCACCCCACCCCAGCCGCGCGCGCCGGTTCCTGCTTCCTGGTTCCCCGGAGCAAGTGTCCTTTGGTGGGAACCTCGGGAAGGGCACAGCCCTTCCTGCTCGCCGGCGCCCTCCCCTTCCCCGGCCCTTGGGGGACCTGCCGCGTGGCCAGGGCGCGAGGCCGGGGGGAGGGTGGGCGAGCGTGGTGCCGCGGGACCCTACCCCCCAGTTGTTCCCTTCCAGGACCCCCCTTGGATCAGCTGCCCCCGGGGAGGGAAAAGTGGAGACCGCAGCAGGAGAGGGCGGCACGGGAGCGCACGGAGTGGACGCCCGGCGGGGAGCCCCAGGATCAAAGGGAAAAGAACCTTGGCGGGGCCAGGCTGGGGGGGTGGGGGCCCCGCAGAAAGGGCGGCCCAGGCCCCTCCCCGCCCCGCGGGCCCGCCCCGCCCCGCAGTCTCCTCCCTCGCCGCCTGCCACCCTCAGCTGCGCGCATCTCGTTCCAGCCCTCATTCCGCGCATTCCTGCCTCTGCGCGTCCCAGCCCCGGCCGGCGGCCGCCGAGAGCCCGCAGCGCCGCGCCGCGCGCCCCGCAGGTGAGAGGCGGCCGCGCCGTCGGGGCCCCCGCCCGGCCCGCCGCGCCCCTGCCCGCCCCGCGCCGCCCCTGGACGCCGCGCCCGGCTCCCTTCCTCCCGGGGTTGACTCACCGCTCCAGGAATAGGGCTCGCCGGTGTTTGCCCGCGGCCCGTTCGCGGAAAAGCTCCTCCCTCGGCGTGCCGCGCTCCAGCCCTGCTCGCTGCCCGCGGGGGACCCCAGGGGCCACCTCGGCTCGCCGACCTGCCCGCGGGGGTCCCTGCCGCGCGCTCGCTTGCCCGCGTCCCGGGAGCCGCGCTGGGAAGAAGTGGCGCTCGGGGAGGTGCGCCCACCCCCCAGGACCACCTTCCCTCCCCCCCCCGACCCCGCCGCCCCGCACCCCGGGACGGGTAAGGCTGCGCGCGCGGGGCGACCCGGGCTAGGCAGGAGTCCGCGGGCGCCGGGGGCGGGGATGGGGGACCCCCGGTGTGGAAGGGATAAGGGAGTCCGCGCTGCGGAGAGGACCGGAGGCAGGACCGACGGCCACGCGGCGCAGGAGCCTCTGACGGGCGCTCCAAAGGGGGGACGAGTTTCCGCAGAACCAGCCCTGGAACTTAGGGAGGGAGAAAGGAGAGGGCGAGGATGGGAGGGACCTTGCCCCCAGCTCTTAAGCCTATTGGGGTCCCTGATGGGAGTCGGCAGCTCAGGCGTCGCCCGACACACCCCAGGGGATTTGGGGATGCCCGGCACTGAAAGCCAGCGAAGCCTCGGGACACGGGAACCCGGGGGGTCCAACTCGCACCCCCGCCCCCGGAGCGCGCGTATGGGAACCGGTCGCGCGCGCGGTCCCGGGGTGCGCACCTGTTGGAAGGCGCTCGCTGCCGGCCCCGGGGGTCGCGGCGGAGTTGCGAGGGTGCTGGTCGCCTTTGCTCTGGGTGTCTCAGCTCACGCATGACTCACCGAGACTTCCGGGACGTGTGAGGTTTGTGTTGGACCGGACCGTTTCCACTCGGGGGGCGAGCGCTGTCTGCGGGGCGGCCGAGCCCATGTGCCGGTTGGTCTCTAAGCGTCTCCCCTCCCGGGATCAGGATTCGGAGCTCTCTGCGCCTCGGTCCTGCAGAGCTCAGGGAGAGACCTGCCCGGGCTGGCTGTGTTCTGGGGTGATTCCGCCCTCCTGGCGGGAGTGGGGTCGGGGGAGGGGGCGCGGGGGGCTCCAGGCCTCACTGCCTGGGACTGGGACTGGGCAGACCGGGAAGGATGCTGTCCACACTAGCCTCCGCGGGCACCTGTTCTTCCTGGGGGGGGGGGGGGGGTGAGGGGGTTTATGTTCTTGCCGGGATGATTCCCACTACTTGATCCTCTTTCTCCTGAAAAATGTTTATGTCATCCCCTGCGTATGGGTACATAAAAGTTACTGATAATGAATCCCAAGGAAATTTATTGGAAAATAAAAGTGTGTGTGTGTGTGTGTGTATGTGTGTGTGTGTATGTGTGTTGGGGGGTATTGGTCCATACCTCCATACCTGGCAATACTCAGGGGTTACTCCGGGCTCTGTGCTCAGGAATTACTCCTGACTGTGCTCAGGGGACCCCATGGGATGTGAGGAGGGATCGAACCCATTTGGCGGCTCACAGGGCAAGGGCCCTATCTGTTGTGCTATCTCTCCAGCCCCTGCAAACAAACGTTTAAAGATTTTTTTCTACCACCTCCACATTTGGTGGTGGGACCCTAGATGGGGCAGCAATCCACATGGAGATGAGCGCTGGACCGTGTGACACTTGGTTGTGGCAGGGGGTGTCTATTGCTGGGGCAGGCGTCACCCATCAGTGCCAGCCTGGGAGAGCGTGACTGCCGCCCATGTGCTCATGTTCCCATCTCTGCCCATTCGTTCCCCATTTTCTCTCCTTTGGAGTTTACTGGTAGGAACATTTTAGAGGAGAGGAGCGGGGTGGCAGAGGAGCAGCCGAGGGCAGGAGCTGGGCAGGACATGAAGGTGCCCATGGGCGGGGCATGGTAGCCCTGGTTCTTGAACTCTCCTGATGATGATGATGATGATGATGGGGTGTGTGTGTGTGTGTGTGTGTGTGTGTGTGTGTGTGTGCTGTCCAGGAATCTGGGGGGGGGGAGGTGCACTCTTGTCACTACTCTTCCATTTCCCCTGAAAATACAGGTGTACCACTGGGCCACTGAGGTGTGTGTATGTGGAGTGTGTGTGTGTGTGTGTGTGGGGGTTCTGGTTCAAAGGCAGCTTTGTATATTTGTTTATTGGTTTGGGGGTGATATACAGGACCTACTTCTGGGCTCTGCACTCAGGGCTCACTTCTGGCAGGCTCCAGGGACCATATGGGACTCAGGGGTTTGAACCAGGGTCTGCCTCATTCAAGGCAAGTGTCCTGCCTGCTGGGCCATCGCTCTAGCCCCTAAAGGCAGCTTTGAAGCAGTATGAAAAGCACAGGTTTGGAGTTAGACCTACCGAATGGTCTAACTTCGGTAGGTTACTTCGGCTACCGAATGTAACCTGCCCACATGGCAGAGTCTGGCAAACTCCCTGTGGCGTACCCAATATGCCAAATACCAGTAACAATGATGGGTCTCATTCTCCTAACTCTGAAAGAGCCTTGAATATGGCACTTTAAGAAAAAAATCTCAGGGCTAGGACGAAGGAGACGTTACTGGGGCCTGCTCGAGGCAATCGACGAATAACAGGATGGTCGTGATTGTGATTGTGATTGGAGTTAGACCTAGCTGGGCGCATGTGCCCGCGGCCCCTCGCTACCCTTTTTAGGATTTCAGACTCATTTCCCTGGTGAGGAATGGTGAGGAGGTGGCCAGTATTCAGAAAGTTTGTCGAGAAGATTTGTTGGGAAAAAAAAAAAATCAGTGTTCACAGAGATACCCCACCAAATGCCAGGTAGATCCCGGAGAAGCCTTGGCCCGCCCAGGGCACACCCCTGAGCATTGAGCATTGGCCCGGCCTAAGATTCTTCCTGCTTAGAGACCCGCATTGGGGCCCTGGGGAGGTGGGGCTGGGTCCAGCAGTCAGGGTCCTGGCGTAGGTCTCTAACCGCTGTGTTAACTTCCAGGGCCAGCTAGCTGGGTGTTAATGCGGCTTCCCATCTGGGCAGCGTGCTTGGAGACTTCTGCCAGCCTAGTGCTTTGGGGTTCTCTCCTAGCGGCGTCCAGGGACCCCCGTGGTGCTGGAGAGTGACCCCTGGGTTCCAGCACACAGAGCATGCCCTCCAGCCTCTCTCCAGCCCCCCAGGCTCCCAGGGTCCTTCCATCTGAAGTTCGGCTCCGGCAGGCCCCACTGGTAACTCCTCTTCCTCCCGGCGAAAGGGACTCTGGTTCCTGGAGGTCAGTCTGAGGCAGCGGGAAACTCAGGCTTGGGAGCGTGTCTGTACCTTGCTTGTCTTCCTTTGCCCCTCGTGACCCTTTGTTGGCAGAGCTGGGGTGGCTGGTCCCTTTAAAGCTCTGAAATTGGAGCTGAACAGCTGTTCTCCGGGCCCCCCTCCCCTGGGGGAGTATTCAACCAGCTGGGGGAGGGGGGGCAGGGCTTTATCCCTGGGGAGATAGTCTCCAATTCCAGCACTCTCGGGTCAGCTTGGCTCCCCCTCTTCCACATGACAGTTCTTTTTAAATCATCATCATCATCATCATCATCATCATTATTATTATTACTATTTCGGGCCACACCCGGCGATGCTCAGGGGTTACTCCCGGCTCTGCACTCAGGAATCACGCCTGGGAGGTGCTCGGGGTGCTTTGGGATGCCGGGGATGGAACCTGGGTCGCTCCAGCACCACCCCCCACCCCCCGAATGACAGTCCTTCCGGTGCTTCTGAAGCTCCCACGTAGATGGGTCATGGGCATGTGTTTAATCACCCCCTGTAGGGCCTGGGCTGGAACCGGCTCTCTTAGCCAGGAGATTTGGGGGGAAACGCGCCTCGGAAGCCCACCTCCGAGCCCCCTTTCCCACACCCCCCAGTCTGGACTGGGGCAAGTCCCTGGGAGGCTGCAGCAGCCCTCCGTGGTGGGGGCTGACTGGAGGGTGGGCGGGCCCCCGTGGGTGGGGACTCAAACTTCAGGGGAACAATAGGCTCCAGAAGAGTCACCAGGAGCCGGAAATGGGAGCTGTGTGTGGGGAGGGGGGGTGGGGAGGTCCCAGTGGGGGGGGATGGGAGGCATATCTTGCACTGAGGAAAGGCTGGGTATTGGGCGGTGCAAAGGGCACCGGGGTGGGGGAGGGGGCTCCGTCCCAAGGGGGCTCTCGATTCCCTGAAACTGAAGCGGCTTTAAACACCCTGGTTGGTTCGGAGGAGCTTGGGCACCCTGGGTCTTTCTGGCAAAGGTGTCTCGCCCCATGCCCAGCTGCCCCCTGCCTGCCGCAGGTCTGTCCCCTCCTGGAGCCTTGAGACTCGCCCCCTAGCAGGGATCAAAGGCTCCGCTGGTGGCTTCGGCTTCCCGGCTCATCTCTGTCCCGGTGCTGAGCAGGAAGACAGTTGGAGCGGACCAAGTGGGAGGTGGCTGGGCACTGGCCAAGCTCGGGGCAGAGGCTTAGGTCAGCTGGCTCACAGGAAGGGGTGTGTGTGTGTGTGTGTGTGTGTGTGTGTGTGTGTGTGTGTGTGTTTCCCCAAGCCACAAATCAGAGCACGAAGATAGACAGGAGCACAGGAGGCCGGGAGAGATTCCTGCTTGAGGCAGGTGCTGGAATGTTCCGGGAGGCAGAGCGCCCTTGGTCCTCTGCATCTTCAGAGAACAGAGTCTGTGGGGTGGGAAAGATGTACCGGAGAGAAAGGAGTTAGATCACACAGAATTTTCTGGGTTCCGACGGCCTCTTTGTGGGGGGTAGCTCCCAAGCCCACTCCCCGCAGTCCTTGGCTAACTGACTCAGCCAGACGGTACCAGGGATCGAACCCGGGTCCGACACATGACACATGCAAGAATTAACCCCCGCCCCTGTGTAATCTCTCAGCCTCGGGATTGCCTGTTCGTGTAGGGTGGGAGTGGGGGGCGCGAGTTTACCCTGAAAGAAGCTATAGGAGTGAAAGCAGCAGAGCCCTGGTAGGGTGTGAGAGGAGCCCCTCAAAGGGGGGGGGGAGTTACGGGAATAATGGAGACCCCCCTCAGTCATTTCTTCCGTGTGGCTCAGAGAGGGAGAGAGAGCAGGAGAAGGTGGGGAAGAGATTTCTTTGCACGGTGGATTTGGGACCGGTTGCTTCTCGAACTTTTGTCTCCTGCCCCAGGCTGCAGCCACGGCAGAGCAGAAGATGATGGGGTTGCCCGGGCATCTGGGAGGGACCAGCCCTCACTCCCGCATTCTAGGGCTCCTCGGCGGTCGCTGAGACCCGGGAAGGACAGGACAGCCTGGCCCCCACTCTGGGCGCAGAGGGGACCCTGCGCTGCTTCTCGCTGGGTCCCCATCGCCTTTGTGCTGAGGATCAAGGGGTGAGGAGGGAGAGGCTGGGCAGGGGGAGGGGCGCCTCCAAGCCAGGCCAAGGTCTGCTCTCCAATAGGACTCTAATGTGCAGTTGGGTTGTACTTTCTCTCTGGACCCTAATTGTTCTCTGATTCTTTTCCTTCTCAGCTCTCATCCTCCTCTCCCTCCTCTCCCTCCCTCCCTCTCCTCTCCCCTCCTCTCCTCTCCTCGCTCCTCCTATCCCTTCCCCACTTCCCCTCCCCTCTGCTCCCCTCTTCCCTCACCCCTCTTCTCTCTTCTTTTCCCCTTTCCTTCCCCTGTCCCTCCTCCTCCCTCCCTTTGTTCAATTTTGGTACCAGGATCAAACCCAGGGCCTTGCACGTGCAAGGAAGGCGCCCTGCCATAAAGCCACATCTCCAACCCTTGGGAGTCATTTAAGAACTGGGGGAAGGAGCAATAGTACAGCAGGTAGGGCATTTGCCTTGCACACGGCCGACCTGGGTTCGATTCCCAGCATCCCATAGCGTCCCCTGAGCACCGCCAGGAGTCATTCCTGAGTGCAGAGCCAGGAGTAACCCCTTGTGCATCGCTGGGTGTGGCCCAAAAGGAATAAAAAGAGAAAGAAAAAGAGGGCCCAGGAGAAAACTCAAAGGGCTCATGAACATGCTTTGATGATTTGATCCTCAGCACTGCATGGTCCCTTGGGAGTGGGGGCAAGGCACTGTGTTCTACCGGGTGTAGCCACAAAACACAACAAATTAAAGGACGTGAAAGGAGAGGCTCGAGGGATAGAGCAGGGGTCACCATGCTTGCCCTGGACCTAGCTGGTCACTTCTCAGTACCCAGCAGGCATTGCTCCTGAGCTATATTTTGTCTTGGTTTAGTTTATTCTGTTTCGGGTGTGACCCAACCCTTCCGAATATTAAAATAAAGAGGTAAGCTACCATTTATTTCAAGGGTGGGGGCCACACCTGGTGTCCTTGGGGGCCCTTGTGATCCTGGGAATTAGAAACGGGTCAGCTATAAGCAAGGCGAGTGCCTTTTTTTTTTTAAATTTTATAAGGTGATTCACAATATTTGATTACAGTGAATATTCAAACACCAATCCCACCACCAAATTTGGAACATTTCCATCCCAATCCCCAATCCCTGTTCCCAAGCACAACCAAAAGGATGTATTTTGTATTGTCTGTTATGGAAAATGCTGAAATTGCTACAAAAAAGTATCCATACAGGAGACAGTGTGAAGATTGTTCTATTTTGGAAGGGGGCCATTAAGACATTCTATAGAATATCACTAACATGTTGTTAAAGGTTTAGTGATGTGAGCTTTTGTATATCTGGAATTGTGTATATATGCATATATATATATGTATATATATATATCACGATCATGATCATCCTATTGTTCGTCGATTTCCTTGAGCAGGCACCAGTAACGGCTCCTTCTTCCTAGCCCTGAGATTTTAAAAGAGCCATTTCAATGCTCTTTCAGGGTTAGGAGAATGAGACCCATCATTGTTACTGGTATTTGGCATATTGAGTACGACACGGGAAGTTTGTCAGACTCTGCCGTGTGGGCAGGATACTTTTGGTAGCCTGCCGGGTTCTCCAAAGGAAAATAAAATAATAAGATGTCACGCAGCCGCAAATGCAGCTGCGCACTTCCAGGAGCTGGGTTTTATAGTCTCTGCGTCTTGGCCGTTGATGGGACCAAACTGGCGCTGGCAGCAGCTGATGGGTGTGACACCTACTTACGGGAAGATGGGGGGTCTGGTTGGAGAAGGCCCAGTCCCAATCCGAGTAGGCTTGGAGACCTCAGCCCAGGGACCCGCATACCTGGGTTCCTCTGCCAGTTCTTTCATGCATGAGGCCCGTCCGGACGTGTGGAGAGTGGTCCCAGCATGGCCATGGCTGGCTCCGGAGGTCCTCAGCTGCTGGGGCTCTGCTCAGGGCAGGGGGTGGGGGGAGAGAAACTCAACCCTTCCCCCTCCAAGGGGCCTCAGTGAGGACAGCCAGGCGTGGGGGCAGGAAACTCTGAGCTGTTCTCCTCCGGGAGAAGTATATATATATATACTTCCCTCTGTGATTTGTTGCCTACTATTTGAACCCAATCAGATGTGGTGTGGTACTTATGGAGAATGGGTCAGGAGTGTCTTATGATGTGTTGAGGTCTAGGATTACATTCACTCGTACATGAGGCTCGGCCTGAGCATTTGGGGAATGGCACAAGTCAAGTGCCTTAACCCCCTATCTTCCCGTCCCGTCCCGGAAGCTACGTATTTTTTTTGTTGGGGAGAGTCACACCCAGCAATGCTCAAAGGTTGCTCCTGGCTCCACACTCAGAAGTGACTCCTCGTAGTGCATGAGTGGACCATTTGGGATGCTAGAGATTGAACCTGGGTCAGCCACGTGCAAGGCAAACACCCTACCCGCTGAGCTATCGCTCCAGCCCCCATAAGCTACTTTCTCAAGGAATTTATGATACTAAATTTAATGGGCCAGAGAGGAAGCCTGGCGGGTTGGGCCCATGCCTTGCGTGTGGCTGACCTAGCTTCTCTGGCACTACTGAGTCCTGCCAGATGTAATGACCCTGCCAGATGTAATGACAGAGCGTGGAGCCAGGAGTAAGTGGCTGACACACCCTCCCCCCCCCTAGAAAAGCAAATAAACTGCACTGCCGCTAAGATAGCAACACTAAACGTATAATAAAATAATAAAAATCTCAATGAACTCAGTCATTCTTTTTTCAGAGAAAGTGTTAGAAATCCAGCTTGTATTTTATTTTATCTTTTATTTCTTTTTTTGCTTTTTGGGCCACACCCAGCAATGCACAGGGGTTCCTCCTGGCTCTGTGCTCAGGAATTACCCCTGGCGGTGCTCAGGGGACCCTCTGGGATGCTGGGAATCGAACCCGGGTTGGCCGCATGCAAGGCAAACACCCTACCCGCTGTGCTATTGTTCCAGCTCCCTGTTTTATCTTTATTTATTTATTTATCAATCAGTTTTTGGGCCACACCCAGCGATACTCAGGGGTTAGACCTGACTGCACTCAGGAATCGCTCCTGGCGGACTCCGGTGACTATATGAGATGCCGGGGCTAGAACCCCGGGGAAGGCAAGCATCCTATTCTCTTTTTGGCCCCTAGCGTGTATTTCACATTGAGTAGCTCAGTTTGCAAGGTGTGTGCTCTACTGTTGAGGTTTTCTTCTCCTTTCTCTTCTTTTCTTTTCCTTTCTTAGTTTTTGGGCCACACCCCGCAATATTTAGGGGTTCCTCCTGGCCCTGTATTCAAGAATTACTCCTGGTGGTGCTTGGGGGAACCCTGTGGGATGCCAGGAATCAAACCCAGCTTGGCCATGTGCAAGGCAAACAAACACCCTACCCACAGTATTGTCACTCAGTCCCATGTTTCTCTTCCTTCTTTTGCCTAGCTGAGTATTGAACCCAGGTCTCATGCAAGCAAGGCTACGCTTTACTGCCGAGCCAGACCCCAGCCCAAAGTGTGTGTGTCTGAGTGAGAGTCTGTGTGCGTCTGTGTGTTGCTCTACATTGAACCCAAAGCCTCACATCTACAGAGCAAGTGTTCAACCAGGAAACGCCCACTCAGGCCTTCAGAATCCCCCCTCCCTCCTCTCTCTCCCTCTTTCTCCCTCCTCTCTCACCCTCTTTCTCTCCCTCTCTCTCCCTCTCTCTTTCTCTCTCTCTCCCTTTCTCTCTCTCTCTCTCTCTCTCTCTCTCTCTCTCTCTCTCTCTCTCTCTCTCTCCCTCCCTCTTTCTTTCAGTGTTTTTGAGCTACATGTGGTGGTGCTCAGGGGTTATCCTGGCTTTACACTCAGGGATCACTCATGGTGGTGCTGGGAGGACTATATGGGATGCTGGAGATCGACCCCAGGATGGCAGCATCCCAGCAAGACAAACGCCCTACCCACTGTGCTACCCCTGTGTTCCCAGAAGTTCTTTCTCATTTATCTTATTTTGTTACATTTTGACCCTCAGAAGCCCTCAGCTGGATGAGCCCCCATTTTTTTTAAATTTGGTTTTGGGGTCACACCCATTGGTGCTCAGAGACTGCTCCTACCTCTGTGTGCTCAGGAGTGCTTTTAAGTGCTCCATGGTCCAGCCACGTAACTGGGCTTGGGGCCACATCACCCAGAGCCTGTGCATCTGGGTCCCTTCTCTGCCTCTCATCCTGTGGGCAGGTGATCTAACTAAAATTTGTCCCATTTTTCTCCTCTGCAAAATGCAGCTCTATTCATAATATCCATAGAGCCAACCTCATGTGGTTGATGGTTTAAAAGGATGATATTGGGGCCGGAGACGTAGTACAGTGGCAGGACGTTTGCCTTGTATGCGGGTGACCCGGGTTAGATCCCCATGGTCCCATATGGCCCCCTGAGCACCACCGGGAGTAACCCCTGAGCACCATGGGTATGACTCAAAAAAGCAAAATAAATTAATTTAAAAGGATAGTATTGGTAGAAGCTTTTTTTTGCACACTTATGAAATGCTTTATCAAACAAATCCCCTATAGACAATGCACTAGAGTCTCTTTTGTTTCTTTTCTCTGTGTGTGAGTTTTTAGGGTCACACCGGCAATGCTCAGGGCTTACTCCTGGCTCTGAACTCAGGGATTACTCCTTGTGGTGCTTGGGGGACCATATAGGATGCTGGGGAATTGAGCCTAGGTCGGCTGCGTGTTAGGCAAGGCTCTACCCACTGTACTATCTATCGATAGCTCCGGCCCCAAATGTGCTAGAATTTCTAACAGGGAGAAGGTGAGATGCTTGGAACATCAAACTGTAGAGTGACTTTGGCTTGGGGGTCTGGGCTGTGCCTTTTCTTTCTTTTTCTTTTTGGGTCACACCCAGCGTTGCACAGGGGTTACTCCTGGCTCATGCATTCAGGAATTACTCCTGGCGGTGCTCGGGGAACCATATGGGATGCTGGGAATCAAACCCTGGTGGGCGACCTTCAAGGCAAACGCCCTCCCGCTGTGCTATTGCTCCAGCCCCCCAGGGCTGTACCTTTTTGCTGAGTTTTCTGCAGCCCCAGATGGTGCCCAGAAATGACTCCCAGGCGGGTGTTTGGGGGTGGGTCTTGGGGGTGCCTGGAGGTTCTCTGCGATGCTGGGATCTGAAGCCTGCAGCCTGCCCTGCCTCTCCCCAGCCTGAGCTTAGGAGTTCTGCATCACCAGGGCCTGCGCTTCTGCTGCTGAGGCCGAGGGCGGCCTCCTCAGGGTGGGGAATGACAGCCCCAAAAGGGTGTGACTGCTTATGCTTGAGAACTGTGCTGGGTGGCATGAGGAAGCAGCAGCCTCCAGAGACTCTGTCGTAAATCACAGGACCTCGTCCTGGGGTGGGAGGGGAGAGCTGAGGCAAGAGCGAGGCAGAGCCTGCCGCCGGAGCAGTCAAGAGCAGTCCCAGTGGGTCCGGTGTGCTCGCAGCCCACCGCCCCTGACATCAGCACCGGTGTCAGTGTGGATGGTGCGGGGTGGGGCGGAGGGGCCGAGGGGAGGTACAGAACGCGAGTGGAATGATCCTTTTCCTTAAGCCACTTGCTTCCCGCAGGGGCTACAGGCCGGTCCTGTCCCAGATGAGCGAAGGGCTTGTAGGGCCTGGAGTGGGAGTACAGTGGGCGTGGCTCTTGTCTTGCAGGCCGCCGACCTGGGATGGACCCCCGCCCCCCAGTGCCCTGGAGAGCCCCCCAAGCCTGCCAGGAGGGAACCTGAGTGCAGAACCAGGACTAGGGCTCTGTTCAGAGCCACGTGTGCTCCAAGAAAACAAAAACTAAACAATAACCACCTGCCCCTCCGAGAGACTATTAAAAGCACACACACACACACACACACACACACACACACACACACACACACACGTGTCAAGAAGGGCGCCTGGTGAGACAAGTTCATTCTGGTGGGGCGGGGCTGGGAGCGGGGAGGGAAGACTTCCTAGAGGAAGCAAGAGCTCTGTTTTGATGACTGATTTGGATTTTCAGAGCTCTGTGTGTGTGTGTGAGAGAGAGAGAGAGAGAGAGAGAGACAGAGACAGAGACAGAGACAGAGAAAGAGAGTGAAATACGGGGGGGGGGCGGCAGGCAAGGGAATAGGCAGGTGGAGAAATCGCTGTGAGGATACAGAAAAGGTAAATGGTCTTAGGGCTAGCATCATGAAATAGAGCAGGGAGAAAAAAAAAAGAAAGAAAAAAGAACTGGGCATTGGGCATGAGGTTGATTTGAGCTGGGCACCCTGGGCAGAACAAAGCAAAATTGGAAATTTCATTTGTTTCATTTGATTTTCTAATTTTAATTTTTATCTTCGATTGTTTTTTTCTTTTAAGCCACATGTGGTGACGCTCAGGACTTTTAAGCCACATGTGGTGCTGGCTCTGTGGTCAGAGATCACTCTTGACTCTGTGCTCAGGGAAACCTCTGGCAGGACACAAGGGACCCTCCAGAGTGCTGGGGATGGAACTAGGGTCGGCAGTATGCAAGGCAAGCATCCTAGTTGCTGCACTATTTCTCCTGTCCCTAAAATTCTCTCTCTCTCTCTCTCTCTCTCTCTCTCTCTCTCTCTCTCTCTCTCTCTCTCTCTCACACACACACACACACACACTTTTTGGGTCCCACCTGGTGATGCTCAGGGGTTATCCTGGCTCTGCACTCAGGGATTACTCTCATAAACCCATTCCCTGAGAGCACAAGTTTGAGCTCTTGTGTTTTTGTTGTTGTTGTTGTTGTTTGTTTGTTTGTTTGTTTTGTTTTATTTTGTTTTGGGGTCACACCCGGCGGTACACAGGGGTTACTCCTGGCTCATGCACTCAGGAATTACTCCTGGCGGTGCTCAGGGGACCATATGGGATGCTGGGAATCAAACCCTGGTCGGCCGCGTGCAAGGTAAACGCCCTCCCCCCTGTGCTATTGCTCCAGCCCCTGTATCTTCTCCTTGACAGGACTGCATGGACTCACAGAGCCTTTTGGATTTGCCTCTCACCCTTGTCATTTCCCCACATTCTTCTCCCTCTGTTGCTGTGGTTGAGGGATCGGAGGTCGCCCACACATGCCCGGCTTTGGTGCTCACACAATTCATAATGGCGCTGCTTGTCAGGGGATTTTTTACTCTTTTAGCTTCTGGATCTGCATTCACCCGAGCTCCCGGGCGCTTACACCCTTTAGTAGTCAAGTTTATACACATGTTGGCTGTCGTGCTCATGAGGTGAGGAAGGTGTAGGTATTGGCGGGTTGCACTTCTGGGTCATAGTGCTCAGGCATTTTTTTTTTTTTTTTGCTTTTTGGGCCACACCTGGCGATGCACAGGGGTTAGTCCTGGCTCTGCACTCAGGAATGACTCCTAGAAGTGCTCAAGGGACCATATGGGATGCTGGGAATCGAACCCGGGTTGGCCGCGTGCAAGGCAAATGCCTTGCCTGCTGTGCTATCACTCCAGCCCCTCAGGCATATTTTAGTTGCAGCGGTCACATGGGTTCACAACCCCTCTTTTTTTTTTTTTTTTTGCTTTTTTTGGGTCACATTCAGCGATGCTTAGGGGTCACTCCTGGCTCTGCACTCAGGAATTACTCCTGCCCGGTGCTTGGGGGACCATATGGGATGCTGGGGATCGAACCCAGGTCGACCGTGTGCAAGGCAAACACCCCACCCGCTGTGCTATCACTCCAGCCCCAACACACCCTCTCTTTTTAATAGTATTTTTTTATTTTATTGAATCACCGTGAGATCGAGCATCACAATGCTGTTCATGACTGGGTTTCAATCATACAGTGTTCCAACATCCTTCCCTCCACCAGTGTAATTTCCCAGCACCAGTGTCCCCAGTTTCTCTCCTGCCCTTCCAAAACACCCCTCACTCCAGCCTGCCTCTCTCTATGGCAGGCACCTCTCCTCTCTCTCTCTCTCTCTCTCTCTCTCTTTCTCTCTCTCTGTCTCTGTCTCTCTCTCATCGCAGGCATTATGGTTTGCAATACAGATGCTGAAAGGTTATCACGTATATCCCTTCACCTACTTTCAACACTCAGTTTTTGTCCAGAGTGAACATTTCCAACTAATGTTGTCATAATGGACGCTCCTCTATCTTAACTACTCCCCACCCCCTTGTGGTAATTTCCAACAACTGACCAGTCCTCCTGGCCCATTATCAACTCATAATACTCTCCAAGTTCCATCCATTTATAGGCAAATGTCACGACTTCGTTTTCCCTCACAGCTGTGTAGTGTTCCATTGCTTCCGACATGCCATAGTTTCTTTATCCAGTCGTCTGTTCTCGAGCACTCGGGTTGTTTCCAGACTCCGGCTATTGTGAATAGGGCTGCCATGAACATAGGAGTACAGATGGGGTTTCTGCTGTCACACCCCTTTTCCATCATGGTGTTTTTCTTTGTGGCAGCCAGAAATGGTATGGCAGTACCAGGGGCTCAGATGGCAAAGCTGCCAGCACCATGCTTGGCACCTTCAGGGCCACCTGACTGGAGCTCATAGCTGAGTTCTGACTTTTTTCAGCAAGGGCTGGTGGCAGGGAAGAGGTGTGGTGGGGGGACACAGGACTTATGGGGCTGTGTCCCAGAGGTGGAAGCTGTGAAGACTTTGGGTGCAGTGAATGGTTTTTGAACAGGCAACGAGTAAGACTAAATTCAAACACAGCCGCATGAGAAATTCCAGTTCTCGGCGGTGCTGTGTCATGTTGTGTCTCAGAGAAACGCTTAAGAAACCAGGGGTCAGGACTGGAGTGATAGCACAGGGGGGAGGGCGTTTGCCTTGCACGCGGCCAACCCGGATTCAATTCCCAGCATCCCATATGGTCCCCCGAGCACCACCAGGAGTAACTCCTGAGTGCAGAGCCAGGAGTAACCCCTGAGCATCGCTGGGTGTGACCCAAAAAGCAAAGAAAGAAAGAAACCAGGGGTCAGAGCAATAGTACAACAGGTAGGGCGCTTGACTTACTCGCTGCCAGCCCAGGTTCAACCGGCATCCTATACGGTCCCCAAAGCCCACCGGAGTGATCCCTGAGCTCAGAGACAGGAATCAGCCTTGAGCACCCCCCCCCCCCAGGTATAGCCCCAAACCCAATTACGAAAACAGTTCTAAGTCACTGAGCGGTGCGTGGCTCCTAGGCCCCTCACTCCTTAAAAATCGCTCCTCTTGGTACTGAGCGACAGTCTGACTAGGTGAAGTCAGACCTGCAAATCCCATCACTGATTTTTTTTTTTCTTTTTGGGTCATACCACAGGGGTTACTTCTGGGTCATGCATTCAGGAATTACCCCTGGCGGTACTCAGGGGACCATACGGGATGCTGGGAATTGAACCTGGGTCGGCCACATGCAAGGCAAACGCCCTACCCGCTGTGCTATCGCTCCATCCCCTCCCATCACTGATTGAAGGGCCAGCTATATTTCCAGACTCAGCTGCAGTCTACAGATGTCGGATTTGTTGGGTGACTCCAAATACCTGCTTTCCTTTCTCTTGAATCAGTTGGGAATGTGGGATCCTCAGTTGAACATATTTTCTGTTTGTTTTGGGGAACACCCAGCGGCTGTGTTCAGAGCTTACCTTGGCCTGTTCTCAGGGGATAACTCCTGGCTCTGTGCTTAGGGGACCATATGCAGTCCCCTGACTTAGGGGATTTAATTGGTGGCTTTCCACCTCTCACCCCAACCCCCTTGTTCAGGCAAGTGCCTTTCCTGATGTGCTAAGTGTCTCGTTGTTGTTTTTGTCTTGGCCAGCGAGGAGAGGTTCATTATATTTGTGTGTGTGTGTGTGTGTGTGTGTTTTGGATTTTGGTTTTTGGGCTACAACTGGCGATACTCAGGAGTTACTCTTGGCTCTGCACTCAGGGATCACTCCTGGCAGTGTTCAGGAGACTATATGGGATGCTGGGGATTGAACCTGGGTAAGCCACATGCAAGGCAAGTGGCCTACCCACTGTACCATCTCTCTGGCGTGGGTTCATTATGTTGGTTTGGTTTGGTTTGGGTGCCTCACCTGGTGATGCTCAGGGCTCACTCCTAACTCTGCACTCGGGAATCACTCCTGGTGGTGTTTGGAGGAATCATATGAAATGCTAAGTATCAATTCCAGGTTGGCCACGTGCAAGGCAAGTGCCCTCCCTCCCCGCTGTGCTAGCTCTCCAGCCTATGATATTCCAGCCGCGCTCAGAGACTACTCTTGCTGCTTGGGGGTCATTCCTGGCAGTTTGGGAAAAACGGTCTCCTGTGTGCAAAACCTGTGCTCAGCCTGTGGAATTCTCTCTCGGTTTCCTCCGTTATGTATTATTGTATTTTAAATTTGTGTTTCCCTGATGACTAAGCTTGTGGCACGTTTTTCTGCTCTTTGCCCAAAATGTGTGTATGTGTGTGTGTGTGTGTGTGTGTGCAAACGCGCACGCGTGTATGTGCACACAACCCCCCCCCCCCCTTTGGTAAAGCAAAGTTGGCTCACTCCTCAAGCCCAGGTTCTGGTCAGGTGTAGGAGTTGCACTTTTTGTTGTTGTTGTTGTTTTCAAAAGATCCATTTAGGGGAGAAGACCTCAAAGAAGTTGCAGGTTGTAAAGACTCTGAGCTTAAGGTGAGAGTTTGGGGTGCTGAGGTTGCAACATAGCCCAGGAGGTAAGGTGCTTGCCTTGCTGTGGCCAGCCCTGGTTCAATCCCTGGGTCCCCAAGCACCGTTGGGGCCGGGGGCGGAGTCACTCCTTGAGCACAGAGTCAGGAATAGCCCCAGTAGCCCTGAGTGTGGCTCAAAATTTAAAAAAAAAAAAAAACTAAATTGAACTAAGCTAAAAACACCCAAAACAGCTCAAAAACATTTGGATCCTGTTGGATCCTGAACTTCATTCTTTCCTCATTGTCAAGAACAAGCGCAGGAGGGGGCTAGAGCGATAGTTCAGCAGGTAAGGTGAACATGACGGACCTGGGTTCAATTCCCAGCATCCCATATGGTCCCCCGAGCACTGCCAGGAGTGATTCTTGAGTGCATGAGCCAGGAGTAACCCCTGAGCATCGCCGGGTGTGACCCCCCCCCCCTCAAAAAAAGCAAAAAATAAAAAAAAACTCACAAAATACAAAAACAAGAACAAGGGCAAGAATGGGGACAATGATGTCAGCATCACTGACAGAAAAGACGGGGAACTGGGTCCTCCGTGAAGTTTTGTTCTGCCCTAGAGCAGCTTCAGTAGAGCGGCCCATGTGAGTGGGTAGGTGGGTGGGTGGGTGGGTGTCTAGGTGCTGGACACCCTTCCTCAAAGCTGGCCGCACCTGGCCCACTGCTCTGGCTGGCCAGTCAGGCTAGGCCGGTCCCCTCCATGACCCCGAACGTTCCTGTCCCACGTGGCCCTATTTCCCAAGCAGATGACCGGGCCTCTCTGGAATGGGAGGTGGGGAAATGGCCTGGGTGCGAGGCTGATGGTGGGGTGTGCTGCTGGCGCAAGAGGAAGTCAATGGGGTGAGTTTTCTGGGTCAGGGTGGGGTCTCCTGTGCCGGCGAGCTCAGCGTAGGGTCTGAGGACTCTTTCAGCCGAGGAGAGGAGTTCGGCTCTTACCTGTTCCCTCCCCTGTGCCTCCTGTTTCCCAGAAGCCACCTCTGTAGAAACTGAGTCTTCTCAGGGCCTGGGGTCACCTGCACCCCCTGGTCGGGAGGCCCAGTGATGGAGGTCCCTTCTTGGATAAGTTGTGGTTGAGGGTGGAGGAAGTCCCACCCCCGCCCCAGGCCGTGCAATGTGGCAGAGGAAACCCTTTCAACCCATGCTCTTCTGGGACACTTGAGGGCTGCTGCTGCTGCTGCTTCTTCTTCTTCTTCTTCCTCCTCCTCTTCCTCCTCCTCCTCTTCTTCCTCCTCTTCCTCCTCCTCCTCCTCCTCTTCTTCTTCTTCTTCTTCTTCCTCTTCCTCTTCTTCCTCCTCTTCCTCCTCTTCCTCCTCCTCCTCCTCCTCCTCCTCCTCCTCCTCCTCCTCCTCTTCCTCCTCTTCTTCTTCTTCTTCTTCTGTCACACCCGGCGATACACAGGGGTTCCTCCTGGCTCTGCACTCAGGAATGACTCCTGGCAGTGCTCAGGGGACCCTTTGGGATGCTGGGAATCGAACCCGGGTTGGCAGCATGCAAGGCAAACGCCTTACCCGCTGTGCTCCAGCCCCAGATCCACAGTCCTGAGAGTGGAATTCCTGGGTCCTTAGTACTTACACCTCTCCAGGGATCCTGGAGCTGTGCCTTTCTTTTAATTGTTTTGGTGAAGCAAGGTAGTTTCTATTGAAATTTATTTTAGAGAGATGTGCAGAGAGAGAAAAAGGGTGTTCAAGAGAGAATGCAGACTTCTCCAGACTGGAAACAGGCAAGCAAAACGTGTTCCAGGGAGAACCTGGGCTTGAGGAGTGAGCCAACTTTATTTATTAAAATTAAAAAAAAATTATTTTGCATTTTTGGGCTACACCTGGCAGTGCTCAGGGCTTCCTCCTGGCTCTGTGCTCGGGGATCACTCCTGGCGGGCTCAGGTGGACATGTGTGGTGCCGGGAATTGAACGGGGATCAGCCACATGCTAGGCAAGGTCCTTCACCTTTGTATTCTGGTCCAATGTTTGTTTTGCTGTGGAATCCTCAAGGAAGACTCAAAAAGCAACCCCACACCACACACACACACACAGACAGACAGACAGACAGACACACACACACAACAAAACAAGAACAAAAACCCAAGTCCTTCTGAAAAGCTTTTATTTATTTATTGCTTTTTGGGTCACACCCAGAAGATGCTCAGGGGTCCCTCCTGGCTCTGCACTTAGAAATTACTCCTGTACTCGGGGCACCATATGGGATGCTGGGAATCGAACCCAGGTCGCCACATGCAAGGCAAACACCCTACGCACTGTACTATTGCTCCAGCCCCTATTCTTTTATTTATTTATTTTTATTTTTACTTCTCTCTTTTTGTGGGTAAGGGGGACAAGTTGGGCCACACCCGCTGGTGCCTGGGGCTCACTCCTGATCACTCCGGGCAGGCTGGGGGACCGTATGGACTGCCAGAGATTGAACCCAAGTTGGCCGCATGCAAAACAAAATCCCTCCCCACTGTATTATTCGCATGCCCCCTCCCTTGCAACCCCCCTCCCCGATTTTTTTGTTTGTTTTTTTTTTTGGTCCACACCCTGCAGTGCTCAGGTCCGAGGGTGCTGGGGCTAGAACCCAGGCTTCATCTGCGGGTGAATGCACCCTGGACTGGCTCATTTCCTATCATTGAATTGACACACTTTTTTTTTTTTTTTGGAAGTGGGGAGGTCTGGGGCGGGGGAGAGGAGGGGAGGCCCCAGCTGACCACGTGACATGTTTGGAGGGGCTTCACCCCACCCTCAGCCCCCGCCTGGCCCCGGCCCGGGAGGGCCCCGGACGCCCACCTGCTGTGACCCACTTCCTCCGCGTGCCTGGCCAGGCCCCCGGGACGCCCACGCAGCTGCCACTCGGGCGGGCGGGCCTGGCGGGGCCGGGCTCCCCTCTGCACGTTGCACCCCGGAGCGGGTGGGTGGGCGGAGATTGCCGCCGGCCCTGCCCAGGCCTCAATGCTGCCGGCCGGATCTTGTCTCCCTCCTCCGAGCACCCCGCCCGGTGGCCCTACCCACCCCAAGTCTCCACCTACTCATTCATGCAGCTCCTTGCATCTCCTGTTACTCCTCCTCCCGCTGGGCCCCTGGCCTGCTGGCCTTCGCCCTCCTCATACCCCACCCACCACCCCCACACTCCACTTGAGCCCCATAGGAGCCGGGCAACTCATGGGCAGCACTGACCACAGCCTCCCGGCACGGCCACCAGCAGGACAGGGAAAGAGCGTGTGCCCCCGGCCCAGTGATGGGGCGGCAGGGAGGCAGGTCTTGAGTGCAGGCGGGGCCTCCCTCGGGACCTGGCTTCAGTTCCCCCTCCTTAAAGCCCTCTTTCCCAGTGGGGTGGGGGGAGGTGGCTAGAGACCTCCAAGGGGTCCCTGGTCCTTGGTGGTGGTGGGGCCGGGCCAGTCTTGGGTTCAGTTAAAGGTGTTATCTGTTCCTTCACTTGAAGGGAGTGAGGGAGATGCTGAGTGATTTTCTTTTCTATTCTTTTCTTCTCTTCTCTCTCTCTCTCTGTTTTTTTGCTTTTGGGTCACACCCAGCAATGCACAGGGGCTACTCCTGGCTCATGCACTCAGGGATTACTCCTGGCAGTGCTCAGGGAACCCTGTGGGATGCTGGGAATCGAACCCAGGTCAGCAGCGTGCAAGGCAAACGCCCTCCCCACTGTGCTACAGCTCCAGTCCCTGAGTGATTTTCTTTGATGACGGGGCAGTGGGTCCGCTGGGTCCGGGAAACTCTGCAGGGCATGGTCAGTGTGGGTCTGGGTGGGCATCTCTTTCTCTTAACGTATTCCCATCCCTCCGAACCAGCTGTTAGGGACGTTGATTAAATCACTGGCCACAGGACTGCAAAGAAGCAGGTTTTGTTTCTGTTTGGTATTTGGGCCACAGCTGGCGGTACTCAGGGCTTACTCCTGGCTCTGCACCCCGGGATCACACACCTGCCTGGGCTCTGGCGATCATGTGGGGTGTCAGGGACCAGATCCTCCACGCTGGCTGAACCTCCTGTGTTGTTTTGCTTTTTGGGTTTCTGCTTTTAGGCCCCCCACTCAGCAGTGTGGGGTAGAGGGGCCTCGCCCAGCTCAGTGCTGAGGTGGAGGTTGGGGGGTGAGTGGTGCCTGGTGGGACTCTGGGGGTTGAGCTCAGGCTCCCCCAAGCAAAGCATGTTGGGTGCTCTGGCCCTGCAAGAGGCAGTTTTTTTTTTTTCTTTTTGGGTCACACCCAGCGATGCTCAGGGGTTACTCCTGCACTCAGGAATCACTCCTGGTGGTACTCGGGGGACCCTCTGGGTTGCTGGGAATTGAACCCGAGTCGGCCGCATGCAAGGCAAACGCCCTACCCGCTGTGCTATTGCTCCAGGCCCAAGAGGCAGGTTTCAATTCAGGTTCTAGAAGCTTCTTCATTAAACGGCCTGTCTGTGGTCCTTCCCCCAAATCCTGCCTTTTAGGAAAGCAGAGACACCACTCAGCAGCTGTGGAGGGTGCCCTCGCATGGGAGTTCAAGATGTGAGTTTTGGTGGTTTTGTTTTTGTTTTTGTTTTTTTTGGGGGGGGGGGGGCGTGGTGGTGTGGAGGATTACACCAGGGATGCTGGAGGTCATCAGAGCTACACTTCTTGGTGCCTGAGAGGACACGTGGTGTCAGGGATTCAACCTGGGGTCCGCACATGCCAGGCAAGTATTTTCCCCCGATTTTAGTATTTTTGTTTTGGTTTTGCGCCCACACTCAGTTGGGAATCAGGGCTTGCTCCTGGCTCTGGGCTCAGGGCTCACTCCCGGAAGGCCTTGGGGGACCCTATGCAACGCTAGGGATTGAACCAGGTCAGCTGCACGCAAGACAGGCACCTTTATGCCCCCCCTCCCCCATGCTATTTTTCCTGCTCCCAAATAGAGCATTTTAATTTTTTTTTTTCCTTTTGGGTCACACCTAGCAATGCCCAAGGTTCACTCCTGGCTCTGCACTCAGGAGTTACTCCTGGCGGTGCTTCGGGCTGGGGAGAGGGGGGGAACCCTATGGGATGCCAGGGATTGAACCCGGGTCGGCTGCATGCAAGGCAAACGCCCTCCCTGCTGTGCTATCACTCCGGCCCAGACGATTTTAATTTTTTGATGGAGTGGGAGTGGGCCACACCAAGCTTGCTCAGGCCTTTGCACTCCGGGATCACTCCTGGCAGGCTCAGGAAATCATATGGGATACTGGGAATCAAACCCAGGTCAGCTGCGTACTAGCTATACTGTCTCTCTGGCCCCAAACTGACTATGTTTAACCACTGAGAAACAGTGCTACTCGTGTCATCCATTGTCAGGGCCCTTTCATCACCCCAACAGGGATTTCCTGCATCTATTAAACACTGACTCCCAATCCTTCTCCGTCTTCCTCCGTGGTCTCTATTTTATTTGGTTTCTGTGACTCTGCCTGTCTTAAGTACTTGACAGCGCAGCCGTGCACCTTTTGTCCTTTTTTTTTTTTCAGTGGCACAAGGTAGTTTTTACTGAATGATGTTGGGAGGGAGAGAAAAAAAGAGGAAATCTGTCTTGCAGAGAGAACAAGGATAAAACAAGCAGAGACCTAACAAAGGAGGTAGGCATGTGAGCAGAGCATGGCCTGGAAGAGTGAGCTGATGTGTCCTTTTGTGTCAGACGTTGTCACCTAGAATGATCCCATTCCCATATTTATTACTTATTTATTTATTTATTTCTGGGCTGGAGCGATAGCACAGCGGTAGGGCGTTTGCCTCGCGTGCATCCAGCCCGGCTGTGCCGGGTTCAATTCCTCCACCCCTCTCGGAGAGCCCGGCAAGCTACCAAGAGTATCTCGCCCGCACGGCAAAGCCTGGCAAGCTACCAGTGACGTGTTCGGTATGCCAAACACAGTAACAACTAGTCTCACAATGGAGATGTTACTGGGCCCGCTTGAGCAAATTGATGAACAATGGGAGGACAGTGACATTATTTATTTCTGGCGTTGGGGGTCTCACACTGTGGTACTCAGGGCTGTGCAGTGCCGGGGAATCTAATCCGGGTCCCCTGCATCCAACACATGTGCTCTGGGTCCTCAAGCTGTCTCCTCACCCCTCTGTTCAGTTTCCGAACTGAATGATGCTCCGTGACTTGGATCTACCATATTAGTCTATTAATTTGTTGATGGACTGATGGACTTATCTGATGTTTCATATTGCGACTCTCTTGGGTACCTTTTTTTTTAAGCTCTTTTTTAATTTTTATTGGGGGATGGGGAAACACCCAGCAGTGCTCGGGGCTTACACCTGGCTGTGTGCCCAGAGGTCATTCCTGTCAGTACTTGGGGGACCATATGTGGTGCTGGGAATTGAATCTGGGTCGGCCACATGCAAGGCAAGTGCCCTGCCCACTGTGCTATCCGGCCCCCATCTCTCTGGCACCTTTTGACATTTCTCTCAGGTGTGCTGTTCTCAAGTTCCTTGAGTGCAGCGACTGTTAAAAAAACTTCACAGTCCCCGGATGCTCTCTCTCTCTCTCTCTCTCTCTCTCTCTCTCTCTCTCTCTCTCTCCCTCCCTCCCTCCCTCCCTCCCTCCTTGGAACCCAGGGCTGTATGTAGGTGAGACGCATCCTCTACCACAGGGCCACGTCCCCAGTTTTACAATTGTGTCTTTGTTGTTGTTGTTGCTTTTTTTTGAGTCACGCCCGGTGATGCACAGGAGTTACTGCGTTGCACAGGAGTTACTCCTGGCTTTGCACTCGCGAATTACTCCTGGCAGTGCTCAGGGGACCATATGGGATGCTGGGAACCAAACCTGGGTTGGACACGTGCAAGGCAAACGCCCTGCCCTACCTGCTGTGCTATCGCTCCAGCCCCAAATCGAGTCTTTTTTTTGTTTGTTTGGTTTTTGTTTTTTGGGTCACACCCAGCGATGCTCAGGGGTTCCTCCTGTCTCTGCACTCAGGAATGACTCCTGGCGGTGCTCGGGGGACCATCTGGGGTGCCAGGGATCGAACCTGGGTGGGGTGCATGCAAAGGCAAACACACTCGCTGCTGTCCCATCGCTCCGCCCCTACAATTGAGTCTTGTTCGAAGTGGTGCTGTTCTAGAAAGTTAGAGAATTCAATCTTGGGTCATGACTGCAGAGGATATAGAAGAATAGGAGATGAGATTCCCAAGTATCTGACTTGTCCTCTTCATTCACTCACAAACTTTGTTTCCTATTTCTTTTTTTTTTTTTTTTTTTGCTTTTTGGGTCACACCCAGCAATGCTCAGGAGTTACTCCTGGCTCATGCACTCAGGAATTACTCCTGGCAGTGCTTGGTGGACCATATGGGATGCTGGGGATCGAACCTGGGTCGGCCGCGTGCAAGGCAAATGCCCTACCCGCTGTACTATCACTCTGGTCCTTGTTTCCTATCTCTTTCCAGTGAGAGAACACCTCCTGTTAGGTATGTTGTGTGTTCTTTACTGTTGAGCTCAGGACATCGCACTCACTGGTGCCTGAGCAGCTCATGGAAACACGTGGTTTTTCTCTGTGGCACATCCCTGAGTTTTGCACTGAGAATGCTAGCTAGCAGCTCGGAGGGACATCTGGGGATTGACAAGAAGCACAGCATCGCAAATGAGAAAAAAAAATGACACGAAGTTGATGTTGAAAAAGGCACGTAGGAGTTTGCAGTCTAAGTGAGAATACCAGATACCAGGGCGTGAGTGCTTCCTGCTTCGATTCCTGGGAACTCACATTTGGGGGCAGCTCAGCACATGCTTTGAAGGGGATTGGAAGCTCCAGGTTTTTGGGGGGGGGCTCCACATTTCAGTGAGCTCGTGCATTTGCAAATGTGAGCTCTGCAGGTGAGGATGACAGATAAGGATCCAACTGTACATGGCTCCTGCAGGGAACTCTGGGCCTCTAGAACAAAGGAGGTCGAGGGCGGGGACATACATGGCTTGGTACCCATGCTTAGTGTCTTGTAGGTGGCCAGTGTAGAGGAGGAAGGAAGGAAGGAAGGGGCAGGAAGGAAGGGGCAGGAAGGAAGGAAGGAAGGAAGGAAGGAAGGAAGGAAGGGAGGGAGGGAGGGAGGGAAGGAAGGAAGGAAGGAAGGAAGGAAGGGGCAGGAAGGAAGGAAGGAAGGGGCAGGAAGAGAAGGAAGGAAGGAAGGAAGGAAGGGGCAGGAAGAAAAGGAAGGAAGGAAGGAAGGAAGGAAGGGAGGGAGGGAGGGAGGGAGGGAGGGAGGAAGGAAGGAAGGAAGGAAGGAAGGAAGGAAGGGGCAGGAAGAGAAGGAAGGAAGGGAGGGAGGGAGGAAGGAAGGAAGGAGGGGAAGGAGGGAGGGAAGGAAGGAAGGAAGGAGGGAGGGAAGGAAGGAAGGGGCAGGAAGGAAGGAAGGAAGGAAGGAAGGAAGGACTCACAGCACCAATGGTAAGGCGTTAGGCATGAAAAGAAGCCCAGTCGGGAGTTTGTGCGTGGTGAGGCTGTTGGCTCACGTACAGAACTTACTCCCTCTTCCTCGGCCCCGGCTTTTTGCAGATGAAGGCACAGAGGCTGGAGTTGCCTGTCAGGGAAGTGCAGGCTGAATGTCCTTCCTGGTCCCACTTTTACCTAGTTGTGTGTGCTCTCGGGAGGGACGGTCTGTTGGCTCACACTTGGCACCACGCTCAGTGCTCACATATGCCAGGACTTGAGGGACCCCGTGCAGTGCCCGGGATTGAACTGGGGTGGGCTACCTGGAAGGCAAATGCCTTAAGCCCCGTCCGGTCTCTCTGGCCCCTCATTGTGGCAAGTCCTGTCTCAGGACCTTAATCCTTCCACCTGGGAATCAGGGTGCAGCTTTCTTTCTTTTTTTGGGGGGGAGGGGGTCACACCTGGCGATGCTCAGGAGTTATTCCTGGCTCTGCACTCAGGAATTACTCCTGGTGGTGCTTGGGGGACCGTATGAGTTGGCGGGGATTGAACTCAGGTCAGCCGGGTGCAAGGCAAACACCCTCCCTGCTGTGCTCTCGCTCCAACCCAGGGTGCAACTTTCTAGGGTTCTCACCCTCACTCCCACGTCGCCCAGGAGCCCCGTAATTCTTAGCTGCAGCTTTCACCAGGAGTGCCTGTGTTGCAGGGAGACTTAAACTCGTCACCCCCGCTAGGCTGACTACAGCCCTCGTGCCTTCACAACTCACCTGAACCCCCTCACCCTGCTGCGTCAGGCCCTCGCCCTTTCCTGGAGTCCCCAGAACCAGCTGGTGACACTTAGCTCTGGGGAAGAGGCGTCACCTGTGGGGAGTCGGCCATGGAGCTGCCGTGGCCATTAGCTTGCACACAGCCCTCTCCACGGAGCCCAGTTTCTGCCCCGAGAGGGGGGCACTGGCTCCCTTCCTGGCCAAAGAGGGTCACGATCATGATCACGATCATCCTGTTGTTTGTCGATTGCCTCAAGCAGGCACCAGTAACGTCTCCTTCTTCCTAGCCCTGAGACTTTAAAAGAGCCATTTCAATGCTCTTTCAGGATTAGGAGAATGAGACCCATCATTGTTACTGGTATTTGGCATATTGAGTACGACACGAGAAGTTTGCCAGACTCTGCCGTGAAGGCAGGATACTTTTGGTAGCCTGCCAGGTTCTCCAAAGGAAAAATAGGATAATAAGATGTTGCGTGGCTGCAAATGCGACTGCGCACTTCTGGGAGCTGGGTTTCATAGTCTCTGCGTCTTGGCCGTTGATGGTACCAACCTGGCGCTGGCGGCAGCTGGTGGGTGTGACGCCTACCTACTGGAAGATGGGGGGTCTGGGTGGAGAAGGCCCAGTCCCAGTCCAAGTAGGCTTGGAGACCCCAGCCCCAGGACCCGCATGCCTGGGTTCCTCTGCCAGTTCTTTCATGCATGAGGCCCGTCCGGACATGTGGAGAGTGGTCCCAGCATGACCATGGCCGGCTCCGGAGGTCCTCAGCTACTGGGGCTCTGCTTGGGGTGGGGGGAGCAGGGAGAGAGCCTCAATCCTCCTCCCTCCAAAGGGCCCCGTTGAGGGCAGCCAGGAGTGGGGGCAGGAGACTCTGAGTCTCAAAGAGGGTCAGAGATCCAAAAAGCGCTTCACCGACACCATCCCGGGGCATTGCCGAGTGGCACCTGTGTGGGGTTGGAGCCACCGTGCAGCAGGCAGTGTGCTTGGCTTACACGGGGCCAGCGTTGGCTTGATATCCCCGGCACCCCATACGGTCCCCTGAGACCACCAGTGGGGACCTGAGTGCAGAGGTGGAGGTAGTCCCTGAGCACTGCAGGGCGTGACCCCTCTCCCCCAAAACTAAAAGCAACAGTAGGGGCTGGAGCGTGAGTACAGCCGGGTAGGGTGTTTGCCTTATCTGGGTTCAATCCCCAGCATTCCACATGGTCCCCCAAGCACCGCCAGGAGTAATTCCTGAGTGCAGAGCCAGGAGGAACCCCTGAGCATCACTGGGTATGACCCCCCCATCCCCCGCCACCCCAAAAAAGTAAAAAGAAAATCTTCATGAAAGCTCCTAAATTCCCGATGCTTCTGGACAGTTCCAGAGCCATGGCTTCCCTGGCTGTCCAGGCTCGGCAAGGTGGGGTTGCTACTGCGTGGGGGGTGTACCAAGTGAGGTTTGGGGGAGGGGGAGGGATGGTTCTGGAAGCTCCTGCAGCCAAGTCGGGGCTTATTTTTGTTCCTCTGTTCATGGCACGCGTCCTGGGGCCAACTGTCCCCTGCCCCCTCAGATCCTTCTGGCGGGCACCAAGGGTCACTGCTGTGCTTGGGAGGAGGTGGATGGGGACCCTGCCTTGGGCTGGTGCTGGCAGGTCCCCTGTGTCATTCACCCCGCAGGGCAGGGGCTGCGTGGTGAGGTGAGGGTCGGCTGCCAGGTCTGGGAGCACGGGGAGGATGGGAGAGGGGAGGCCAGAGCACGGTCCCCTGGGGCTGGGAGCCGCTCCATGTCGCAATGAATCCATCCCGTGGCCCAGGGCCTTGGGTGACCTGCTGCCCTGCTTTCCCTGGGCTGGGCCCAATCTTGGGGACATGGAGTGCGGCTCCTCAGGAACCCTTACTCACGGGGTGGTGCCTGTCATGCGTCTCCGGTTTTACTCACCTTCTGGCTGGACTTGGGGGGAGGAAGGCCCCAGAGACCACGGATGCCCGTGGCTTCCTTTGCCTCTGTCTCTTGGAGGTCGCCTCAGCCTTCTGTGCAGCTGGGCTGCAAGTAGCATTCTGTGTTGAGCTGCCAGAAGCCCTGCAAACTGGGGGCCGGAGCAATAGCACAGCAGAGAGGGCATTTGCCTGCGGCCTTGCATGCGGCCGGCCCGGGTTCGATTCCTCCACCCCTCTCGGAGAGCCCGGCAAGCTACCGAGAGTATCTCCCCTGCACGGCAGAGCCTGGCAAGCTCCCCGTGGCGTATTCTCTATGCCAAAAACAGTCACAACAGATCTCACAATGGAGGCGTGACTGGTGCCCGCTTGAGCAAATCGCTGAACAATGGGAGGACAGTTCGACAGTGCAGGTGGTGACAGGGAGTGGTCCTTGCTGGCCCAGACCTGGTCGGGCCTGCACACGTCGCTTCCCAGCTGGTCCTCTGTGGGGTCTTTCCATGACAGAGCAACTCCCCGGCCTTCCAGAACCAAGGCCACAAGGCAGAGTCTATGAGTTTTGTTTGGAGGTCTCCGGGAGGGAGAGAGCAGGGGTCTGGGGGTGGGGGCGTGGCTAGGACGAGAGAGGATCAAGGGAGCAGCCCACCACCCTTCTGTATTGCTTTGGGTCTCCTCCCCCTGCCCCCCCCCCACCCTCCACCCCCAGCAGTGCCAGGTTGGTACTTGGTGCCCAGGGGTCACTTCCTGCAGTGCTTGGGGACCATGCAGGCCAGGAACAGAACTCAGGGCTCTGAGCCATCATCCCCCCTCCCTGGCCCTTCATCAGTTTGATTGATGGATGGACGCAGTGCTGAGGATTGGGCCCAGGGACACACAGGCAAAGCCAGTGCCCAGCTCTCTCCCTCTGGCTTGTCTTATTTCTATTATTTATTTGTTTATTTTCTCTCATTTATCTGTTTATTTCTATATTTATTTATTGTTTACTTTTGGGTCACACTCAGCAGTGTGGATCTGCACTCAGGAGTCACTCCTGGCAGTGCTCAGGGGACCATGTGGGGACCATATGAATGTTGGCGATCAAACCTATGTTTGATCGCATGTTGGTCGCATGTAAATCAAGCACCCTAACCCCTGTGTTATCTCTCTGTGCCCCCCCTTTATGTTGTTGTTGTTTTTGGGCCACACCTGGCAATGCTCAAGGGTTAACTTCTGACTTTTTTTTGGGGGGGGGGGTTTACACCCAGCAAATTACTCCTGGCTCCGCACTCAGGAGTCACTCCTGGCAGTGCTTGGGAGACCATATGGGATGCCAGGGATCGAACCCAGGTCGGCTGCGTGCAAGGCAAACGCCTAACCCGCTGTACTATCACTCCGGCCCACTTCTGACTCTTCTCTCAGGAATTACTCGTGGTGGCGCTCAGGGTGTCAGTGTGGGGATGCCGGGGACCTAGCCCAGGTTGGCCGTGTGTAAGGCAAGCTCCCCACCTGATGTTGTATCTCTCCTGCCCCAACTTGTCAACTTTTCGTTGGCGAGCAAACAGGGCTGCAGAGGCTTAGAGGAATTTGACCACGGGTCACATTGTAGCTTGTAGAACTGGTGACCACAAGACTCCCTTGCATTTTCCAGAAAGTTCAAAGGGATCACCACCATCCAACGCAGGCTCCAACACCCCCGCTGATGTGCCAAAGCGAAATCATGGGCGTTTTCAGCTTTTCTAGTTTCCTGACATAGGCGACTCTTTGTTCCCAGAAAAATCCTAATACTACAAAGAACCCTTGGTTTGTGTATTGTTCTGGCCCCCGGAGCAGAGGTTTATGCTGAAGATTGGCAGAGGAAAACCCTTCTGGCTAGGGCAGTGTCTAGAAGTGTGAGGGGAGGAAAAAGAATCTGGGGGCAGCAGTAGGCTGTACAAGACCTGGGGCAGGGGCGGGGGGGGCATCTGTTGGAGCCTGTCAGGGGACTTTGAATCTCGTGTAAGGTTGGGGTCCTCCACAAATGTGATGATCTCTCAGTCTGTGTATTGCAAACCATAATGCCCCAGAGTAGGGAGAGAGTATGGGGAAGATTGTCTGCCATGGAGGCAGGGGGAGGGTTGGAAAGGGTTTGGGGGGGGATACTGGAGACATTGGTGATGGAGAATGTGCACTGTGAAGGGATGGGTGTTCCATCATTGTGTGACTGAAACTCAAACATGAAAGCTTTGTAACTGTATCTCACGGTGATTCAATAAATAATAATAATAATAATAGCACTGTCCACTGTAGCACTGTCCTCCCGTTGCTCATCGATTTGCTCGAGTGGGCACCAGTAACGTCTCGCAACAAATTGTGAGACTTCTTGTTACTGTTTTTGGCATACTGAATACATCATGGGTAGCTTGCCAGACTTTCAAATAATAATAATAATAATAATCACGATCACGATCATTCTGTTGTTCGTCAATTGCCTTGAGCAGGCACCAGTAACCTTCTTCCTAGCCCTGAGATTTTATTTATTTATTTATTTATTTATTTATTTTTGCTTTTTGTGTCACACCCGGCGATGCACAGGGGTTACTCCTGGCTCTGCAACTCCGAAGTTACTCCTGGCGGTGCTCAGGGGACCTTATGGGATGCTGGGAATTGAACCTGGGTCAGCAGTGTGCAAGGCAAACGCCCTACCCGCTGTGCTATCTCTCCAGCCCCTAGCCCTGAGATTTTAAAAGAGCCATTTCAATGCTCTTTCAGGATTAGGAGAATGAGACCCATCATTGTTACTGGTTTTTGGCATATTGAGTATGACACGGGAAGTTTGCCAGACACTGCCGTGTGGGCAGGATACTTTTGGTAGCCTGCCAGGTTCTCCAAAGGAAAAATAAGAAAATAAGATATAATAATAATAATCATAAAAAGTTGGGGTCTTCCTGACAGAGGAAGGGGCCCTTTGCTGTTTTTTTTTCTCTCTTTGGTTTTTGGGTCACATCTGTCGACGGGCAGGGATTACTCCTGGCTCTTGATTTAGGGGTCACTACTGGCAGGGCTCAGGGGACCATATGGAATGCCAAGGACAGAACCCGGGTCCGCTGCGTGCAAGGCAAAAGCTCTACTCCCTGTCCAATCTCTCCAGCCCTAGCTTTAAAAAGTTCAATTTAATTAACTGGGTGCTTCCAAGGGCGTACTTGCGAGGCCCCAGGGCCACTTCCAGCCGTGTGGACTGTCCAGCGGGCAAGCGCACTACCCGCTGGACTATCCTCCCATCCTGCACGGGACCCTTTGGCTGGACCTGTGAGTGTGCGGAAGTCAGGGGAAAGGGGGCGGGACGAGAGAGGAAAGCTACTGAGGCCCACCCAATAGGCGTGGAGAAAGGTAGCAGGGCCCATCATTTGAATTTCCTGAGTGAGCTTGGGCTGTGGGTGCCGAGAAGGGAGTATAGGGGTGTGTGTGTGTGTGTGTGTGTGTGTGTGTGTGTGTGTGTGTGTGTGTGTGTGACCTACAAAGCCTATGATGGATGGGGCTGTGGGTGCCGAGAAGGGAGTATAGGGGGGTGTGTGTGTGTGTGTGTGTGTGTGTGTGTGTGTGTGTGTGACCTACAAACCTATGATGGATGGGGCTGTGGGTGCCGAGAAGGGAGTATAGGGGTGTGTGTGTGTGTGTGTGTGTGTGTGTGTGTGTGTGACCTACAAAGCCTAAGATGGATGGGGCTGTGGGTGCCGAGAAGGGAGTATAGGGGGGTGTGTGTGTGTGTGTGTGTGTGTGTGTGTGTGTGTGTGTGTGTGTGTGACCTACAAAGCCTATGATGGATGGGGCTGGAGCTGGAGCAGTAATCACCAGGGGAAGGCATTTGCCTTGTACCCAGACCCCCCATAAGGTCCCCTTAACCCACCAAGAGAGCCAGCCCCAAGCACCACTGGGCATGGCTCAAACTTTTTTTTTTTTTTTAAAAGAAAAAGAAGAATCAGTTGAATTGGCTGGGGTTTGTGTTGTGGGAATACCAAGAATGTAAAACTCTTGTTGTTTATGGGAGATAAGAGAGAAAAGTCAAAACACAGCCCCGGGTTTCTGGCCTCTGGCTGCATGGTGGAGTCATTTCCTGAGGAGGTGGGGGAGGGGGGTTAGCAGCTGAAGGTTCTGTTTAAGTAGCTCCTGAGTTTGAGGAGCTTTGGAGCTCGGCTAGGAGGGAGGGGGTGGCATGATGTAAGCTCAGAGTCTGGACAGAGGCACAGATTTGGACCTCAAAGCCTCGGTGGTCTGAGCCACCATGAGTTGTGAACCATGAGTGGGTCTCCTTCAGAAGGTTTGTGGATGGTCCAGTTGCTTTGCACGCGGCCGACCCGGGTTTGATTCCCAGTATCTCTTATGGTCCCCCGAGCACTGCCAGGAATAATTCCTGAGTGCACAGCCAGGAGTAACCCCTGTGCATCACCAGGTATGACCCAAAAAAGAAACAAACAAACAAAAAACCCATATGGAGAAGTAGGAAGCCAAGGATTGGGCGTTGCACAAAGTTGACCCTGGTTCAATCCCCAGCACCGGATATGGACCCCTTGGACTGCTAAAGGTCACTCCTGAGTACAGTGTCAGGAATATGTCCCGGGCAGTGCTGGGTGTGGCCCCCAAACAAGGGAACAAAATGTAGGAAGTCATGCAGAAGAAAAGTGGAGACATGGGCCAGCTTAAGAATGGCCTCTTGGGGCTGGAAAGATAGCACAGCGGGTAGGGCGTTTGCCTTGCACGCGGCCAACCCGGGTTCGATTCCCAGCATCCCATATGGTCTCCTCAGCACTGCCAGGAGTAACTGCTGAGTGCAGAGCCAGGAGTAAGCCCTGTGCGTTGCAGGGTACAACCCCAAAAGCAAAAAAAAAAAAAAAAGAATGGTCTCTTGGGGCTGGAGTGATCATACAAGCAAGGGTGGCATTTGCCTTGGATATCTGCCGACCCAGGCACAATACCAGGCATCCCATAGGGTCCCCCAAGCACCACCAGGAATCATTTCTGAGTGCAGAGTCAGGAGATTCGCTGGGTGTGACCCAAAAAGAAAAAAAACGTAATAAAGAGTGGTCTCTTGCTTCACATGCATCTTGATCATCAGTGTGTGTGTTTAGTTCTTTACAATACCATGTGGGATTTTCCCATCGTAATTCCACAGGAACATTTTTATAATACTGTTTCCCAGCCATAAACACCCAATTTCCTCTCCGTCTATTCAGGTATTTAGTGTCTTTTTTTTCTTTAATTTTATTTAGTGTCTTTCAAAAATAGTTTTAATTTTCTCTGTAAAGGTCTCCACTATTGTTAGATTTGCCACTAGATAAATGATGAGTTTGGTGTCCACTAAGTAGAATGGGGGGGAGGGGAAGAGTTTTATTGTCTAATGCCTTGCAGGTATTAAAGAATGTGATTGATTTTGATACATTAATCTTACCAAACTATACATTAGCAGCTTTTGTCATTGATAAGGTTATTTTCAGTCTTTTATCACTGAAAAATGACAGTTATTCTGCTTTCTTTCTGCTCATCACATGTCTTTTTTGGTTGACTCTGACTTCTGTTACAGGATGAGCACTGAGCATGAGCATTTAAAAAAGAAAAAATCAGGGCCGGAGCAATTATAGTACAGCAGCTAGGATGTTTGCCTTGCCCGTGACCAATCCAGGTTCCATCCTTGGCATCCCATAAGGTCCCCCAAGCATCACTAGGATTGATTCCTGAGTGTAAACCCAAGAGTAACCCCTGAGCATTGCCAGGTATGACCCCAAAACAATACATATATTTATATAATTTATATATATTATATAATAAAAATGAATGAAAAAAATCTCATTCCTGACTTTACTTTTTTTTTTTTTTTTGGATTTTTGGGTCACACCCAGCGTTGCTCAGGGGTTACTCCTGGCTCTGCACTCAGCAACTACTCCTGGCTGTGCTCAGGGGACCATATGGGATGCTGGGATTTGAACCCGGGTCGGCCCACATGCAAGGCAAATGCCCTACCCGCTGTACCATCGTTCCAGCCCCTCATTCCTGACTTTAAAGGCTGTCCTTCCAGTATTTGTTTATTTGGTTTGGGGACTGTAGTAGTTGGGGTGAGGGATATTTCTCCCTCCTTGCTCAGGGGTCACTCCTAGTGGTGCTCAGGTCAGGGACCTTGTGCTGGGAGCTAAGTCAGTGTCTTCTGCATGCGAGGGAAATACCTTAACACTTGGAATATCTCTTCAATTCTGATGCTGTTATTTGGTGATTAAATGGTACTGTTTGGAAGATAATCTTTTTTTTTTTAAGCTTTTTTGGGTCACACCTGGCAATGCACAGGGGTTACTCCTGGCTCTTCACTCAGGAATTACTTCTTGCGGTGCTCGGGGGACCCTATGGGATGCTGGGAATTGAACCCGGGTCGTCCGCGTGCAAGGCAAATGCCCTTCCCGCTGTGCTATTGCTCCAGGCTGCTTCATGCAAGGCAAACACACTTCCTGTTGTACCATCACTCTAGCACCAATTGATTTCGAATTGATTCTTTCAAGAAATCTTCATTTTGTCTCGGTTTTGGGAACCTGCCTGTCTCTGCGCTCAGAGGCTGCTCCCTTAGAGGACGACGTGTGACATCGGGATTAAAATCAGGATCCCAGCCGCAGTCACATGCCAGCCAGACGCCGTGACCTTTGCACTGTCTCTCCACTCTGCCAACTTTCTGGTAGTTCTAAAAGTTCTAACTATAACTGGGTCTTGAGTTTGAATATTACCAGATACATTTTAGTGTTTTTTTATTGTTATTTATTTATTTGTTTATTTTTGCTTTTTGGGTCACACCCGGCGATGCACAGGGGCTAATCCTGGCTCTGCACTCAGGAGTTACTCCTGGCGGTGCTCAGAGGACCATATGGGATGCTGGGAATCGAACCCGGGTCGGCCGCGTGCAAGGCAAACGCCCTACCTGCTGTGCTATCTTTCCAGCCCCTAAAATAATTTTTTAATTTAAATTTTATTTTATTTAATTAATTTATTTATTTTGCTTTTTGGGTCACACCCAGCAATGCACAGGGGTTACTCCTGGCTCTGTGCTCAGGAGTCACCCCTGGTGCTGCTCAGGGGACCATATGGGATGCTGGGAATCGAACCCGGGTCGGTTGCGTGCAAGGTAAATGCCCGACCTGCTGTGCTATCGCTCCAGCCCCTGTTGTTATTTATTATTATCTTTTTTGTTCTGTGTTTTTGCGGGGGCCACCCTCACCATTGCTCAGGGCTTGTCCTGGCTCTGAGCTCAAGGGGTCTCTCCTGGAGGGCTCAGGGGAACATGCGGGGGCCGGTGGGGGCAGGATCCAACGCGGATCAGTCGTGTGCAAGGCAAGTGCCCTACTCACTGCCCACTGTACGATCTCTTTGGCCCCCTGAGTTTTTCATTTAGATGACTAAAACATCGATTTCTGAATGTTTTATTTGGTTTCTTTTTCTATATTTCTTTTGATAGTCTAGTTTTTCTCAAGCATCTAAATCCTTGACTCATTTTATTATTTTAAAAATTAAATAAATTTAAAATTTTTTGGGGGGCACTCCTGGAGATGCTCAGTGATTACTCCTGGCTCTGCACTCAGGAATTACTCCTGGCAATGCTCAGGGGATTATATGGGATGCCGGGGATCGAACCCGGGTCAGCTTCATGCAAGGCAAACGCACTTCCTGTTGTACCATCACTCTGACACCAATCCTTGAATCATTTTGAACACAGTTAAACACAGTTAATTTTAAGCGACTATTCTAAACATGATTTTATATAAATATATATTTTTTCCTTTTTGGGTCACACCTGGCAATGCACAGGAGTTACTCCTGGCTCATGCACTCAGGAATCACTCCTGGTGGTGCTCAGGGGATCATATGGGATGCTGGGAATCGAACCCGGGGCCACTGCGTGCAAGGCAAATGCCCTACCGGCTGTACTATTGCTCCAGCCTCACAATTTTATAATTTTATAAGAATTTTTAAGCTTGATTATTGATTATTTGTTCTTCTTGGGGTGCTAATCACAGTGAATCTTGGTAGATTGTTCCTTTTTTTTTTTTTTTTTTTTTTTGGCTATACCCAGTGATGCTCAAGGGTTATTCCTGGCTCTGCACTCAAGGGTTATTCCTGGCTCTGCACTCAGGCAATGCTCAGGGGATTATATGGGATGCCGGGGATCGAACCCAGGTCAGCTTCATGCAAGGCAAACGCACTTCCTGTTGTACCATCATTCTGGCACCAATCCTTGAATCATTTTGAACACAGTTAAACACAGAAAGGGCTGGAGCGATAGCACAGCGGTAGGGCGTTTGCCTTGCACGCAGCCAACATGACCGACCCGAGTTCGATTCCTCCACCCCTCTCGGAGAGCCCGGCAAGCTACCGAGAGTATCTCGCCCGCACGGCAGAGCCTGGCATGCTCCCCGTGACGTATTCGATATGCCAAACACAGTAACAACAAAGTCTCCAATGGAGACATTACTGGGCCCGCTCGAGCAAATCGACGAAGAACGGGAGGGCCTTTATAAACACAGAAAAAAATTTTCCTTAGGAAAAAATTTTTTCCTGGCGGTGCTCGGGGAACCTTGTGGATCGAATCCCGGCCGACTGCGTGCAAAGCAAGTGCCTTACCCACTGCACTGTCTCCCCAGCCCATAGATTGTTAACTCAGATGTTGCAATTTTGGGTTTTGGGATCCTCTTAGGAGACTGTTATCTTGGAAAATTCCTGGAGTCTGGGCTAAGGTAGTCTTTTCAGGTGGGCTGGGGAGATGGCTCAAAGGCCTCCTGCAATGCTTCTTCACGTGGGAGCCCCGAGCACTGCCTGGTGTGGCCCCCAAAGTAACAGCAACCAGGAATCTTCGCTTGTCAGAGATTTTCAGCTTGGGAGCACTGTTTATTTTTATGAACTGATTGAGAGTTCCTCCCTAATTTAAAATTTTCCAGTTTTGGAATCATCTAAAGACAGGCTCTGAATGTCTTTGCTTATAAATCCTTAGGAAAAAATTTTTTCTTCTTCTGCTGTTTGGGCCACACCTGGCTGTGCTCAGGGTGGACTCTGGGCTCAGTGCTCAGGCATCACTCCTGGCAGGGCTCAGCGGGGGACCAAATGCTGTGTTAGGGATTGAACCTGTGTTGGCCACATGTAATGCAAGCGCCCAACCCAGGAAAAACTTTTTAATTTATGTTAACCATCATGGGGCCTAGACCAAGACTCTCTTTGTTTTATTCCATCAGGATGTCGCTTTTTCCTTTGGGGACTGAGGTTCATTGCTGATTCCAGCTTCCCTGCACCTTGTCCTGGCTCTGATTAGCCACTTAAGCTCAGGGGAAGAAGCAGCTCCTTTCTCCCTCCCCTCCTCCTCCCTCCCTCTCTCCCTCCCTCCCTCCCTTCCTTCCTTCCTTCCTTCCTTCCCTCCTTCCTTCCTCCCATCCCTTTCCTTCCCTTCCCTCTCTCTCTTTCTTCCTTCCTTCTTTCCTCCTCCCTCCCTCCCTCCCTCCCTCCCTCCCTCCTTCCTTCCCTTCCTCCCTCCCTCCCTCCCTCCCTCCCTCCCTCCCATCCTTTTCCTCCCTCCCTCCCTCCCTTCCTTCCTTCCTTCCTTCCTTCCTTCCTCCCTCCCTCCCTCCCTCCTTCCTTCCTTCCCTCCTTCCTTCCTCCCGTCCCTTTCCTTTCCCTTCCCTTCCCTTCCCTTCCCTTCCCTTCCCTTCCCTTCCCTTCCCTTCCCTTCCCTTCCCTCCCTTCCCTTCCCTTCCCTCTCTCTCCCTTCCTTCCTTCCTTCCTTCCTTCCTTCCTTCCTTCCTTCCTTTCTTCCTTCCCTCCTTCCTTCCTCCTGTCCCTTTCCCTTCCCTCTCTCTCTTCCTTCCTTCTTTCCTCCCTCCCTCCCCTCCCTTCCTTCCTTCCTCCCACCCTTCCTTCCTATCCTCCCTTCCCTTCCTTCCTTCCTTCCTTCCTCCCTCCCTCCCTCCCTCCCTCCCTTCCTTCCTTCCCTCCTTCCTTCTCCTCCCGTCCCTTTCCCTTCCCTTCCCTTCCCTTCCCTCTCTCTCCCTTCCTTCCTTCCTTCCTTCCTTCCTTTCTTCCTTCCCTCCTTCCTTCCTCCTGTCCCTTTCCCTTCCCTCTCTCTCTTCCTTCCTTCTTTCCTCCCTCCCTCCCTCCCTTCCTTCCTTCCTCCCTCCCTTCCTTCCTCCCTTTCCTTCCTTCCTTCCTTCCTTCCTCCCTCCCTCCCTCCCTCCCTCCCTTCCTTCCTTCCCTCCTTCCTTCCTCCCGTCCCTTTCCCTTCCCTTCCCTTCCCTTCCCTCTCTCTCCCCTTCCTTCCTTCCTTCCTTCCTTCCTTCCTTCCTTCCTTCCTTCCTCCCTCCCTCCCTTTCTCCCTCCCTCCCTTCCTTCCTCCCTTCCTTCCTTCCTTCCTTCCTTCCTTCCTTCCTTCCTTCCTTCCCTCCTTCCTTCCTCCCCGTCCCTTTCCCTTCCCTTCCCTTCCCTCTCTCTCCCTTCCTTCCTTCCTTCCTTCCTTCCTTCCTTCCTCCCTTCCTTCCTTCCTCCCTTCCCTTCCTTCCTTCCTTCCTTCCTTCCTTCCTTCCTTCCTTCCTTCCTTCCTTCCTTCCTCCCTCCCTCCCTCCCCCCTCCCTCGCTCCCTCCCTCCCTCCCTTCTTTCCTTCCTTCTTCCCTCCCTCCCTTCCTTTCCTTCCTTCCTTCCTTCCTTCCTTCCTTCCTTCCTTCCTTCTTTCCTCCCTCCCTCCCTTCCTTCCTTCCTTCCTTCCTTCCCTCCTCCCTCCCTCCTTCTCTCCTTCCTTCCTTCCTTCCTTCCTTCCTTCCTTCCTTCCTTCCTTCCTTCCTTCTTTCCTCCCTTCCTTCCTTCCTTCCTTCCTTCCTTGCTTCCTTCCTTCCTTCCTTCCTTCCCTCCCTCCTACCTCCCTCCCTCTCTCTCCTTCCTTCCTTCCTTCCTTCCTTCCTTCCTTCCTTCCTTCCTTCCTTCCTCCCTCCCTCCCTCCTCCCTCCCTCACTTCCTTCCTTCCTTCTCTTACTTCCCTCCCTCCTTCCCTCCCTCTGTCTGTCCCTTTGTGGTGCCACAAGACTAATCCTGACTCGGGGATACTCTTGACATCCCAGGGCCATGATAGGGACAGCTCCTTGCTGTCGCTCTCACTTGAGGGTTTTGATGTTATTTTTTGGGTGGTGGGGGGGTGAGTTAGTGCATTTGGTGCTCTGTGCTCAGGAGTGACCCCTGGCCTTGATTGGGAAACCATCCATGGTTGCCGGGAATTCGAACCCGATGTTCGGGATGCCAGGCAAGTGCCTTCACCTCTCTCCCGTCTCTCTGGCATTCTCACCTGTCACCTTCAAGATTTCCTCTCTTCTGGGGTCAGCTGCATGTTGGAAAATGGCGTTGCTGGGGCCAGAGAGAAGCTTTGGGAGACCAGGCTTGGATTCCAGCACGGAATGAATCCTGAGCACAGCCAGAAGTAGCCCCTAAGTGTGTATGGGTTTGGGGGAAGGAGAGAGAGAGAGAGAGAGAGAGAGAGAGAGAGAGAGAGAGAGAGGGAGAGGGAGGGAGAGCAGAGAGAGAGGGAGGGAGAGACAGAAAGAGGGAAGGAGAGATAGACAGAGACAGAAGGGGAGAGAGACAGAAAGGAGAGATAGAGACAGATAGTGAGATATAAAGAGACAGGGAGGGAGGGATGGAGGGAGGGAGGGAGGGAAGAGAGGGGAGGAGAGGGGAGGGGAGGGGAGGGGGAGAGGGAGGGGGAGGGGAGAGGAGGGGAGGGAAGGGGAGGGGGAGGGAAGGGGAAGTAAGTTTGCTGGACTGAGGGAGGAATGTCTCAAAGGGCTGGAAGCTTTGCTTGCTGGAACCCCAGGCTAGAGCCTGACGCCACAACAAACTACTGCCAGGAATGAGCCCTGAGGACTGGACCAGGTTTGGCCCCCCCCCACAAAAAGAAAAAAGTGCCTTTGTTATTTTATTTATTTATTTATTTATTTATTTATTTATTTTTGCTTTTTGGGTCATATCCAGCGATGCACAAGAGTTACTCCTGGTTCACGCACTCAGGAATTACTCCTGGCAGTGCTCGGGGGACCACATGGGATGCTGGGAATCGAACCTAGGTCGGCTGCGTGCAAGGCAAATGCCCTACCCGCTGTGCTATTGCTCCAGCCCGTTTTTTTTTTTTTAATAATCACTAAATTTCTTTTGTAGTATGAGCATTTCAAAAACATCTACTGAATTGTGAGGCATTTATTTCTGAGTTTCATTTAGGTCCTACCCAGCCGGGCTGGGGACTGCTCCCAAATCAGTGCTCCTGGCAGTGCTCATGGGCTGTGCGGTTCCGGGGATGGAGGCCCGACCTCTGGCATGTGAAGCATGAGCCCCGGCCCTTGAGCTCTCTCTGGTTCCTGCTGCACATTTTAAAAGTTGACTTCTCTTCTAAGAAGTGTCTTTTCCTGCAGCCCAGAGAGTTTTCATGTGGCTGGTCCTGCAGGGGTCCCCGGTGCCACGGGTGGTCCCTTGAGCCCTGAGCCCTGAGTAGACCCTGAGTACTGCTGGTGTAGCCCAAATCACCCCCATCCCAGTCAAGTTTTTATTTCTAGAAGGCACAGAAATATGTATCTGTGTGCATGATTGAATCAAGAGCAGAATTTCTTTTTACTTTGTTTTTTTTTTTTTTGTGGCAACACCTAGTGGTGCTCAGGGCTTACACCTGGCCACCTGGCTCTGTGCTCAGGGGTCACTCCTGGAGGTGCACAGGGGACCATAGAGGTGTCGGGAATTGAACCTGGGTTGGCTGCCTGCAAGGGAAGAGCCCTACCTGCAGTGCTGTCACTCCAACCTAAGACCAGAATTTTCGATTTAGAATTTTTTAGCTCAAGTGCCCTCCAGCCTACCCCTGCCTAATTCTCACTTTTAAATTTTTTTATTTTGGGGTCACACCCAGCGATGCACAGGGATTGCTCCTGGCTCTTCACTTAGGAATTACTCCTGGAAGTACTTGGGAACCCTATGGGGTGCCGGGGATCCAACCCACGTGGGCCATGCCCTACCTGTTCTGCTGTACTGTCATTCTAGTCCCAACTTTATTTTTTTTGGGGGGGGATGGAATTCATACCCAGCAATGCTCAGAGATTACTCCTGGCTCTGCAGTCAGGAATTACTCCTGGAGGTGCTTGGAGGACCATACGGGATGCCAAGCATCAAACCCGCATCGGCTGCATGTATGGCAAATGCCCTACCCGCGGTACTATTGCTTCGGCCCCAACTTTTTTCTTCTTAATAAATATTGTATTGACGGGGCTGGAGCAATAGCACAGCGGGTAGGGCGTTTGCCTTGCACGCAGCCGACCCAGGTTCGATTCCCAGCATCCCATATGGTCCCCTGAGCAGCGCCAGGGGTAATTCCTGAGCGCATGAGCCAGGAGTAACCCCTGTGCATTGCCGGGTGTGACCTAAAAAGCAAAAATAAATAAATAAATAAATAAATAAATATTGTATTGACTCAGGCTTCCTTTGTAGGTCATAGCGTGCTCTCTCTCTCTCTCTCTCTCTCTCTCTCTCTCTGTTATATATCGGAAATGTAATAGGGCAAGGGTATGTAATAGGACAGGGATCTCCAAACGTGTTTGGCTTACTGTCCCCTTTATAGAGAAAAAAAGATTTTTCTCTGTGTCCCTCCATTCCCCTGAAGCTTCCACTCCCCCTATTCCCCAGGTAGTATCTCCCACTTTGGGAGCACTGGTTTAGGAGAATGGGAAACTGCATTTTATTTTACACCTTTAAAAGAAACAACAGGAGAACTGATCCATACAATCGAGTTGGTCAGGGAAGGTGTTATAAGGGAGCGTCATTGGGGTCCTTGGGCGAGGGGGGACAGGAATAATTTCTGAGCGCATGAGCCAGGAGTAAGCCCTGAGCACTGCCGGACGTGACCCCCAAAATAACAAAAATAAATAAACAGAGGTTTGTTTTGGGTTTGGGGGCCACACTTCCGTCTTAGTCCTGACTCTACACTCAGGATTTATTCCTGGCGATGCTTGGGGGACCACACAGGGTGTTGGGGATTGAACCCAGGTTGGCAGTGTGCAAGCAAGGCTGTACTAGTATTTTAATTTAATTAATTAATTAATTAGTTTGCCTTTTGGGTCACACTCAGCGATGCACAGGGGTTACTCCTGGCTCATGCACTCAGGAATGACTCCTGGCGGTGCTCAGGGGACCATATGGGATGCTGGGAATCGAACTTGGGTCAGCCGCGTGCAAGGCTGTGCTATCGCTCCAGCACCTATACTAGTATTTTTTTAAAACATAACAGAATGTATCCTCCTGGCCGGCTCTAAGTCTCCAGGTTTTTGTGTGTTTGGGGGCCACATTCAGGGCAGCTCCGGCTCTACACTCAGGGATCGCTCCTGGTGGACTCAGGGGACCCTGTGTGGTGCTCGAGGGATCTAACGGGGTTGGCCGTGTACAAGGCAGAAGCTCCCCTCACCTCTATCTCCCCGACCCCGCGTGGGCAGCTGCCCTGCTCTCCGCATTGTTGGGTAGCGGAATTCCAGAAAGCTCTTTCATCTTGCAAAAGCCAGAACTCTTTTTAAAACCCTCACGTCTTCTGCCTTCTGGCCCTTGATAACCATCGATCTCCTTTCTGTGTCCTGGACAGGTCACACTGGAATCACAGTTGATGTCCTTGTGCCGCAAGCTTCTCAAGGTCTAATAGGACAGTAGCAAAGTGGGCAGATTCCTCTTCCGGGTTTTCTTCTTCTTCTTCTTATTATTATCATTTTTTTGGTGGGGGGAGACGCCCAGTGGCGCTCAAGCCTTACTCCTGGCTCTGTGCTCAAAATTCACTCCCGGCAGGGCTCAGGACCATCTGGGAAGCTGGGGATCGAACCAGGGTCAGCCAAATGCAAGACAAATGCCTTACCTGCTGTCCTATCACTCCGGCCCTCTCCCCCTTTTTTTTTAATTTATTTTTTTGTGTTTGGGGTCATACCCAGTGATGCTCAGGGGTTACTCCTGGCTCTGCACGCAGGAATGACTCCTGGCGGTGCTTGGGGGACCCTATGGGATGCTGGGAATCAAACTCGGGTCAGCAGCATGCAAGGCAAACACCCTCTCCAGCTGTGCTATGGCTCCAGATCCTCCCCCCTTCCTTCCTTCCTTCCTTCCTTCCTTCCTTCCTTCCTTCCTTCCTTCCTCCTTCCCTTCCTTCTTTCTTTCCTTCCTTCTTTCTTTCTTTCTTTCTTTCTTTCCTTCCTTCTTTCTTTCCTTCTTTGTTTCTTTTCTTCCTTTCTTCTTTCTTTTCTTTCTTTCTTTCCTCCTTCCTTCCTTCCTTCTTTCTTTCTTTCCTTCCTTCTTTCTTTCCTTCTTTCTTTCCTTCTTTCTTTTCTTTCTTTCTTTCCTCCTTCCTTCCTTCCTTCCTTTCCTTCCTTCTTTCTTTCCTTCTTTTCTTTCCTTCTTTCTTTCCTTCCTTCCTTCCTTCCTTCCTTCCTTCCTTCCTTTCCTTCCTTCTTTCTTTCCTTCCTTCTTTCTTTCCTCCTTCTCTCCTCCTTCCTTCCTTCCTTCCTTCCTTCCTTCCTTTCCTTCCTTCCTTTCTTTCTTTTTTTTTTCCCTTTTTGGGTCACACCCAGTGATACTCAGGGGTTATTTCTGCACTCAGGAATTACTCCAGGCGGTGCTTGGGGGACCATATGGGATGCCTGGGATTGAACCCGGGTCGGCCACATGCAAGGCAAACACCCTGCCCGCTGTGCTATTGCTCCAGCCCCTCTACCCACTTTCTTTCTGCAGCTCCTCCTCACCTCCCCCACTGGCCTCGTCTCCCACCCCTTCCCAAGCCCCTATGCTGTGAGTGGCTAAGCAGAGAAGACCCTGGGTTTGGGGATCCAGGTCCTCTGCCACGGTCTCACCAGCGCCCGGGTTTCTGCCCAGCCAGGTCCCGCAGAAGCTACTCCAAGCGGAGCCTTGGAGGGCAAGGCCGGCACCATTACCTCCAACGAGTGGAGCTCTCCCAACTCCCCCGAGGGGAGCAACGTCTCTGGGGGCAGCCAGGCCTTGGACAAGCCCATCGACAATGACGCGGAGGGTGTGTGGAGCCCCGACATCGAGCAGAGCTTCCAGGAGGCCCTGGCCATCTACCCGCCCTGCGGCCGCCGCAAGATCATCCTGTCCGACGAGGGCAAGATGTACGGTAAGGAGCCCGGTGGGGACGGCTCCTGGCTCGGCGCGGAATACAGCAGCCAGGCAAGAGGGTGTTGGTGTTGGGGGTTTCTGTCCCGGGTTCCCAGGGATTGGAAGGGTCACCTGCAAGTGGATGTTAGGGGTAGGGAGAAACTTTGTTCAAGGGGTCTGGGAACTGAGGCTCATTGTCCCCCGACACCCACCTCTACACACTGGGAAAATCCCTCAACCAACCCCCCCAACCCCTCCGAGCCATGCCAGGGCTCATTCCGGATCATCACGCCAAAGGAAGGTAGAGTTTGGTCCCTGGACTCGTGTGCCCACCTGGACACCTTGAGTCATTCATTCCCGCCTCGGCCCTGCAGGGCCTCCCAAGTTTCCTGTGTCAGTGGAGCAGGTCTGTCCCGTCTCACAGTGGGGACTGCCCTCCCCGGCCCCCTGGGGAGACCGGCAAGGTAGACAAGGGTCCCAGACATGTTCAGGGACCTTGCACTCCCACAGGGCCTGGCCAGCAACGTCATGGGGAGGTGGGACCCCTCAGAAATGCACTGCATGGCCGCCACCACAGCTGACCGAGCAGCAGAGAGGGGCCCCCTAGGAAAGCTAAGCCCGAGAGTAGCCGGACTGCACAGGCTTCTGTTTCTATCGGAAGAATTAATGTCAACCTGCAGCGGGGAGGGGTGTTTTTGTTTTTGTTTTTTTGTTTTTTTGCCTTTTGGGTCACACCCGGCAATGCACAGGGGTTACTCCTGGCTCTGCGCGCAGGAATCACTCCTGGTGGTGCTCAGGGGACCATATGGGATGCTGGGAATCAGACCAGGGTTGGCCGCATGCAAGGCAAACGCCCTCCACGCTGTGCTATTGCTCCAGCCCCAACCTGCAGGGTTTTTGTTTTGTTTTTTTCTTTTTGGGTCATACCCAGGGATTACTCCTGGCTCTGTACTCAGGAATTACTCCTGGTGGTGCTCAGGGGACCCTGTGGGATGCTGGGACTCGAACCTGGGTTGACCGCGTGCAAGGCTAACACCCTCCCCACTGTGCTATTGCTCCAGCCCCCTGCAGGCCAGCTTCTGCGCCCCCATCCCCACTCCCGGCCTTGCCCGGCTCCCAACTTCCCACCATTTGAAGCCGCATGCTTCCCTGGCCTCTGCTTTTTCAGCTGCTTCCGGCGTGGGTGGGTGGGGGGGGGGGGGGAAGCAGCTTTTTGTTTCCTGGGGTGTGTTGTGTGTTACCAGATGACCATAATTGTGGCTTAAAACCACTGGAACTGATTCACTCTCAGCTTGGGGGTGGAGGCCGGGGGCCCAAGTCCCAAACCAGGTGTCACCGGTTTGGGAGGCTGGACTGGTGGGGTGTTGAAGCCCCCAGGACTGCAACACCTGGTTGATAAAGATCTTCTGGGTGTGGCCCCCAAACAAAATTTTAAAAAATGAAAGACAGCGTTTGACCCTTCTGAGATGCTTTAAAAATCATGACAGCGTCACTTAAAGATAGGCTGTGACAATTAATGTGTCACATCATGGACAGCTGTTGGGTGAAATACAGCCGGTACTCCTGCTGAAATAGGATGTGGAGGGCTGGAGAGATGGCTCAGAGTGCTGAGTGTTGTCCCCAACATCACGTATGGTCCCGGAGTGACCCCTGAGCACAGAGCCCGGAGGCACCCCCGAGCACTGCCCCGAACAGATAGGAGAGATGGAATGCTCCGTGATCTTGCTCACCGGTTATCTTCTTTTCTGCCGTGGGGACAGAGGCCTGAGCGATAGGAACGCAGACAGCCTGGGCTTTCTCCCCGGCCTCCCTGGGGAGCCCAGGAGCCCACGTCAGCCTCCCGCACTGCACCCCTGGGCCTCCCTGCAAGGCCTCCGGGAGTTCTGGGAAAAGGCTCTCCCACCCCTCACCATCCCGGCCCCACCTTGTGCCCAGCGCAGGGCCAGGTGGGCTGCAGGCTGCGCGGCTGGTGGCTGACCCATCCCCTTGCAGACCCCACCGTGGCCCGGGCACTGGAGTGGGTTCAGCTCTTCTCAGCTGGGCCCTGGTCTGTGCCATGGCCGGGCACACAGGACGTTGGCAAGAGCTTTTCTGTAGAGCTGGCCTGTCCAGCTGGACGGTATATATAGTTCTGAGCTCAGTGTATGTGTGTGTGTGTGTGTGTGTGTGCATACGTGCGTGCGTGCATGCGTGTGTGTGTGTGCGTGTGTGTACGATGGGTCACCAGAAGCCCCAGCAGAGAGGTCACCACTAACGTATCTGTGTGTGATTTGTATGCATATGTGATGTGTATATGTATGTGTCTGCATAGATAAGTTGTGTATGAGAGGTGTGTGTATGGGACATGGGGTTGTGTGAGCTGTGGGTAGAAGATGTGTATGTGTGAGGTTGTGTCTACGAGGTGTGTATGCATGAGGTTTGTGTATGTGTGTGCAAGAGGTTTGCGTGATATTTGCTATGGGTGTGTGTGAAATGTGTGTGCGTTGAGATTATGTGTCTGTGTATGAGATGTGTATAAGATGTTTGTGTGTGTGTTTGAGGTGTGTGGGTGAGATGTGTGTCTTGTATGAGATTATGTATCTGTATATGAAATGTGTGTTTTTGAGATGTCTGTATATGAGATGTATGTGTATGAGATGTGTTTGTGTATGAGATATGTCTGCATGTGGGATGTGTGTGTGTGTATGAGATGTGTGTGACATGTACATATGAGCATATGAGATGTGCGAGAGAGAGATGTGTGTGTATGTGGGACGAGCGTGTCTATGAGATGTGTATGAGATGTGTGTGTGTATGTGTGTGGGGGGTACATATGTGTGTATGAGATGTGCGTGTGTATGTGTGGGGGGTACACATATGTCTATGAGATGTGTGTATGAGATGATGTGTGTGCGACGTGTGTCTGTATGAGATGTGATATGTATATATGAGATTGTGTGTCAAATGAGATGTGTGAAAGAGAAATGTGTGTGTATGAGATGCATGTGTGTGTGGGGAAGACATGTGTGTCTATGAGATGTGTGTGTGCGTGCGTGTGTGTATGTGTGTTTTCGTGCATGTGTGTGTGTGTGTGTGTGCGCGCGCGCACCCTAGTGAGCCCCGGGAGGCAGGGACAGAGATGTCCCCCAGCTGCCCAGGCTCCCTGCACTGCCCCTGACCTCCAGGCCTCTCCTGCCCCGTTCGGGCTGCACGTTTCCTGAGCCCCTGCGAGCCCCGTGCTGTCCCCCTCCCGCCTTCCCCGCTGTCCCCTCCTGAGACCTGAGACCAGAGCACAGTGTGGCCCTGGCCAGCTGGCGGCCGCGGCAGGAGCACACGCACGGCCCCAGGGCCCCGGGAGCCCTGCACGCAGAGGCCCTGAGGACAGGGACGGAGCTGCTCGCGCCGCAGGTGGGCGGCCGGCCGGCTGGCGGGCACTCGGGTGGCACGCAGAGCCCCCGGGCAGATTAGCGCCTGTTATTTCTGCGCCCCGAGCCACCCCCACACGTGGACCCGCTCCCGGCCGCCGCCGTCGTTTCTGCCCCGTCACGGTCTGACCCTCGCCCTGGCACGGCCCCCTGGTCACTCTGACCTCCTTCGGCCGGCCTGGCTGCGGCCCCGCGGGCTGGTGGCGGGAGGTCAGGGAGGGCCAAGGCGGGCCCCGCCGCCCTCTGCCTCTCTCCGCCTCGCTTCTCTGTTCCTCGCCTTCTCCTCCTCCTGGGCCCTCGGCCGCTCCCGGGGCAGTGCCCCCCGCCTGCACCAGCTCTGCCCTCGGTTCTCAGAGCGGACCCGGTTCCCCTCTTGCTCCATTTGAGTGGCAGGTGGGTTGGAGAAAACCAAGGCTCAGTGGGGCAGGTAGGGTGTTTGCCTTGCACGCGGCTGACCCAGGTTCAATTCCCAGCATCCCATAGGGTCCCCTGAGCACCGCCAGGAGCAGTTCCTGAGTGCAGAGCCAGGAGGAACCCCTGGGCATCAGCCAGTGTGACCCAAAAAGCAAAAAAAAAAAAAAAGAGAGAGAGAGAGAGAGAGAGAGAGAGAGAGAGAGAAACCATGGCTCAGGAGTTTCATGGTCTCAGAGCAGAGGCAGGAGAACATCCTGGAAGAAGTCAAACCCCAGCACCCTCCACCCCTGGCCAGCTCAAGGAACCAGATCCCCGAGCTGCTGGGAGTTTTCTGGGGGCGCGTGGAGTTTGAGCTAGGGAGAGAGGGAGGGCAGTGCCCGGCCCTGGGAGAGACTGACCCTCTGCCTGGGAGCTTGGTAGGGGGGCTCCCTCTCCCATGGGGGTCTGGGCAGGTGCCTTTCTGACTCTGAGGGAGTGCTGGGGCCCTCACATCAGGGGAGCCTCACGGTGGATGAGTGGAGGCGGGAGGCTTGGTTCTGCTCCCTGTCCCTTGGGTTTTAATGTCCGAGTGTGTCTGACCACCACAGTGAGGCAGCCCCAAAGGCCCAGCACCCCGGGAGGGAGCAGATGCACCCCCTGGGTGCAGAGGGGTGCTGCTCTTGGGGCACCGCCTTGGAGGCGGGTGGGTGGGTGCCTGAGCCTGCCTGGGCTGCCCCGGGGGGGGGGGGGGCGGGATAACGGCGACAGGCCCGGCTGGATCCGGGCTGCCCGGGGACCCTGGTGCAGGCCCGTGCACTAGGGGGGGCTTTGGGGAGAGATGCATTGCCGCCCCTTGCTGGGGAGGCCCAAGCTCAGGGTTCTTGGCGCTTCCTCCAGCTGAAACTGAATCAGCCCGTCGTAAGGGGACGTTCTCACGGTAGTAATAATAGTAGCTGAGTGTGCTGGCTCGCGGCAGGCGGCAGCTGCTTCCCTTATTAAATGGCACAAATGTGGACTCGGTTTCTGGCCCCCGAGAGAGGGCTGGTGGCGAGAGGAGGACACCGCGGTGAGGAGACGACGGGACCCAGAGATGACCCGTCCCCTCACGGGCTTCGGGGTTTGGGCAGCAGGCGGGAGAGAGAGGATGGGGACTGAGGGGCTGTCCTCGTTTCGGGCAACTCTGATCGGGCCCCCTGAGCACAGAGCCAGGAGTAGCCCCTGAGCACCGCGAGGTGTGTCCCCACCCCTGCCCCTCCCCAAAGAACCTGGTGGGGGTACGTGCTGAGGTTGGGTGGGGGGTTGTGGTTTGGAGGGACGCTGTGTGAACCCCACAGAGGGGTGCTGGTCCTCAGCCCGGGGCGAGGCCAGGGCAGCCCTGGCCTGGGGTGGGGGGTGGCCGTGACCTGGGTGGGGGCTGCTGGACACATGTCCCCTGACAGATGCACTGCCGTCCTTCTCAGCCACACCCAGGGCCTCTCTGGGCTTGGCCAAGACCACCTGCCACACTGTCATGCCCAGCTGCCCGGCTGGCCTCCCCTGAGGTCACTTGTGTCCCCAGTAAGCACACTCAGCCCCTGGAGGGCTTTGGGGCCGGGGACAGACACTCATTTCTTTTTTTCTTTTTTCTTTCCCCCTTTTTTTTTTGGGTCACACCCGGCGATGCTATGGGGTTCCTCCTGGTTCATGCACTCAGGAATGACTCCTGGTGGTGCTCAGGAGACCCTGTAGGATGCTGGGAATTGAACCAGACCGGCCACATGCAAGGCAAACACTCTTCCCGCTGTACTATCGCTCCAGCTCCGGACACTTATTTCTTTTATTTTTTTCTTAAATTTTTGTTAGTGAAACACCATGAGGTACAGTTGTAGACTTACAAATTTTTGTGCTTGGGTTTCAGTTATACAATGATTGAGTACCCATCCCTCCACCAGTGCCCATTCTCCACCACCATGAATCCCAATATCCCTCCCACCCCCCATCCCCCCATCCCACCCTACCTCTGTGGCAGGACATTCCCTTTTGTTCTCTCTCTCCTTTTGGGTCCTGTGGTTTGCAAGAGAGGCATTGAGTGGCAACCATGTTTGGTCTATAGTCTACTTTCAGCATGCTTCTCCCACCCTGGGAGGATCCTCACAACACCCTTTATTTGGTGCTCTCTTCTCTATCTGAGCTCCCTTTTCCCCTAGCATGTGTGGCTGGCCTCCAAGCCATGGAGTAAAATTCCTAGTACTAATCTCGGCCATTCTTGGGTGTTAGTCTCCTATTTTGTTATTTTATGTTCCCCCGATGAATGCAATCTTTCTATGTCTGTCCCTTTCTTTCTGACTCATTTCGCTTAGCATGATACTTTCCATGTAGTACCACTTGTATATGAATTTCATGACTTCATCTTTTCTTACAGCTGCATAGTACTCCATCGCAGACACTTATTTCTTTCCCTCCTGTGTGTTCACTGGGATTTCTCTCCTTCCCTCTGCTGCCTACAGGGAAGGTCTTCACAGGGAGGGGGTGCAGAGCAGACCCCCCCTCACCCCTATAGCAGTGCAGAGGAAGCACTACTGCATCCGGGTTAAGAGGTATGCTCAGTCCGGGCTTGGGGTTTCAACTTTCAACTGCCATGCTCTGTGCCACTTGGAAGTGGCTGAATCGGGATCTGTTGGCTGCTGGGTCGCCTGGGTAAGGCCCTCAGCTTCCTCTCTGGCAAATGGGAGCACTGAGGGCCAGAGAGGGAGTGCAGGGGTTAGCGCACTTGCCTTGAATGATGCTGGCTCGATCCCCAGCACCATATTGTCTCTTGAGTACCACTGTGGTGAGCCCCGAGTGTGGAACTGGGAGTAGCCCTGCCAGCTGACCCAGTCCCCGACCTGTCTCCCCCAAAATAGGGGTTGGAGAGATAGTACAGCACTAATACACTTCCTGCCGGGCATGCAACTTACCCAGTTCAATCCCAGGCACCCTGTATGGTCCCCTGAGCCCTGCTGGGGGGATCCCTGAGCACAACCAGATGTGACAGAAAAACTAAAACCAACTGAACAAAAACACAGAAATTAAAAGCAGATAGGTTTGATCATCTACAGTATTCTAGGGAGGAGGTCAGGGGCTCAGACTCTCTCTCTCTCTCTCTCTCTCTCTCTCTCTCTCTCTCTCCCTCTCTCCCTCTCTCTCTCTCTCTCTCTCTCACACACACACACACACACACCCCTCACACACGCACGCGTGTGAACTCCCCCTCCCTTCCAACATCCTAAATTGTATCCTACAAATCTGAATTTCCAGAATGACCTGGTGTTTAGGGTTTTGGTTTGTTTTGGTGTGGGAGCCACACTTAACAGTGCTCAGGTCCTACTCCCAGCTCTGAACTCAGGGATAATTCCTTGGCAATGCTCAGGGGGACTGTATAGGGTGCCAGGGATTCAACCCAGGTTGGCTATATGCAAGACAAGAGCCCTGCCCTTGATACTATCTCTCCAGAGGTCTGAGGTTGCACAGCGGGTAGGGCGTTTGTTTGCCTTGCATGAGGCCGACTTGGGTTCGATTCCTCCATCCCTCTCGAAGAGCTTGGAAAGCTATCGAGAGAATGCCGCCCACACGGCACAGCCTGGCAAGCTCCCGTGGCGTATTGGATAAGCCAAAAACAGTAACAACAAGTCTCACCAGTGGAAACATTACTGGTGCCAGCTAGAGCAAATCGATGAATAAGGGAGGATAATGCTACAGTGCTATAAAAACCTATTTATTCTCATGGAAATATAGTGGGTTTTTTTTTTTTTTAATATTGAGGGGCTGGAGCGGTAGCACAGCGGATGGGGCGTTTGCCTTGCACACGGCCGACCTGGGTTCGATTCCCAGCATCCCATGTGGTCCCCTGAGCACCGCCAGGGGTGATTCCTGAGTGCAGAGCCAGGAGGAACCCCTGTGCATCAGCAGGTGTGACCCAAAAAGCAAATAAATAAATAAATAAATAAATAAATAAATGAAACATATTGAATCATTATGAGATACACAGTTACAAAGTTGTTCATGATTGGATTTCAGTCATAACAATGTTCCAACACCTGCCCCTTTACTAGTGTACATTTCCCATCAACAGTTTCTCTTCTGTCAACACCCTCCCTCCCCCCCTCAGCCTGGCCTGCCTGTACAACATTCTCTCTCTCTCTCTCTCTCTCTCTCTCTCTCTCTCTCTCTCTCTCTCTCTCTCTCTCTGCTTTTTGGGTCACACCCAGCGATGCACAGGGGTTACTCCTGGCTCTGCACTCAGGAGTTACTTCTGGCGGTGCACAGGGGACCCTATGGGATGCTGGGAATCGAACCCGGGTTGGCTATGTGCAAGGCACACGCCCTACCCGCTGTGCTATCGTTCCAGCCCCACTCCATCTCTCTTTTTTCTCTTTTCCTCTCTTCTCTCTCCATCTTTCTCTTTTCTCTCTTTCTCTCCTCTCTTTTCTTCATCTCTCTTCTCTTCTCTCCCTCTTCCTTCTCTCTCTCTCTCTCCCCCTCTCCCTCCCTCCTCTTTTGGGCACTATGGTTTGTAATATAGGTACATTATGGTTTGCAGTACAGGTGTACATCCCTTTATATACTTTCAGCACTCAGTTCTTGTCCGGAGTGATTACTCCCAGCTATCATTATCCCAGTGGTCCCTTCTCAGTCCTTCTCTGGCTCCCCTCCCCGCCCACACACACATCATTTGTGGCAAGCGTCCCACCACAGAACAACTTTACTGATACCTAATTACTGATACCCAATTACTGATTTCATTTTAGTTTTTCTTTTAGCCATGCTCGAGCAGGTCCAGTAACGCCTCCATTGGAGACTTTGTTGTTACTGTGTTTGGCATATCGAATACGTCACGGGGAGCTTGCCAGGCTCTGCTGTGCGGGCGAGATACTCTCGGTAGCTTGCCGGGCTCTCCGAGAGGGGTGGAGGAATGGAACTCGGGTCAGCCATGTTGGCCGCTTGTAAGGCAAACGCCCTACTGCTGTGCTATCGCTCCAGCCATACCTTGCAGTGCTCAGGGCATACTCCTGGCTCTGTGCTCAAGGATCACTCCTAGTGGTGTTCGGGACCCAGGTGGTGCTAGGAATCAAATCTAGGTCAGCTACATGCTAGGCAAGTGCCCCACCCACTGTGCTCTCTCTCTCTGCCCTGAAATCTGCATTTTTTGTTGTACATTTTGGCAGAGGTAAGTGCCATCAGAAGAGAACACACCCCTCGCTCCCCCAAAAGAAGAAGGATCTTTCCTTAATTTTGCATTTGTATTTTTCTTTATTACTTTTTTGGAGCGATAGCACAGCGGGTAGGGCGTTCGCCTTACAAGCGGCCAACATGGCCGGCCCGAGTTCGATTCCTCCGCCCCTCTCGGAGAGCCCGGCAAGCTACCGAGAGTATTCGATATGCCAGACACAGTAACAACAAAGTCTTCAATGGAGACGTTACTGGGCCCGCTCGAGCAAATCGACGATCAATGGGAGGGCCTTTACCTTTTACCTTTACCTTACTTTTTTGGTTTTTTGTTTTTTTTTTTTTGGTGGTGGGGCAGAGATAAACCCATCTGATGGTGCCCAGGACTTACTCCTGTCTGTGTACTTCAGGGGTCACTCCTGGAGGGTCTCGGGGGATCATATGAGTGTCAGGGATCCAGCTGGGGTCCCTTACACGTGCAAGGCAAACGACTTGAGCCCCGAATCTCTCTGACCTCGTATTTGATTCGGTTTTCTCAAGGATGCTCTCCCAGTGTTTAGATGCTTCTGAACCCACAGGCTCTGGGTTTGTTCCCCAGAGGAGATGTCCCAGAGGGCAGGTTGAGAAACACTGATTGGGGTCAGAGTGGTAGCACAGCGGGGAGGGTATTTGCCTTGCACACGGCTGACCCGGGTTCGATTCCCAGCACCACCAGGAGTGATTCCTGAGTGCAGAGCCTTGAGCATCGCCAGGTGGGACCCGAAAAGCAAATAAATAATAAATAAATAAATAAAAGTTGTTGATAAAGACTGGAGGCCACTAGTCTCCTTGTGTGGGCTCCGAGGGCCAGTCCGTTGACCCTTGTGCCAGGAGCAGTGTGAGGACGGCAGCTCCCTACTAACTGGGGCCGTGACCTCCAGCTCCTGTTCTGTGCCCTGTTTTCGCTTATCACTGGGGTCCCCTGGCCAGGGCTGCAGACCCGGGGGTGGTGGGTGTGAGGGGGATCCGTCCCATGGTGCCTGGGTGCAGGGTGGTGGCTGCGTGACGCCTTTCCCTGGAAAGCCCGAGCAGGGACACAGTGCTGTGTGGCAGCTTGGGGTGCTGGGGAGGCCGTGGTGGGTCTCCACCATCCACCCCCCTTTCCCAGGCCCCGTTCTTCCTGGCCGACGAGTCCTCCCAACGGTGGCCTCGGCCTCGTAATTCAGCCTTGGCAGGGGAGAAAGGTCAGCTGGGGGGCCAGCTGCATCTTGGCGGTTCTCTCTGGGGACACGCCAGGTGGCCTCCAGCCTACACACTCCACCTCCCTCGCACCACCCGTTTCCTGAGTGAAGGCGGGAGGGGGCGGGGTGCTGGGCCCGCTGATCCTGCGCTGCGCAGAGAAGTGACAACCCCCACCCCCACCCCGCCCGTGGTTCCACATGCGGCGCCCATTGTGGGGGTCCCAGTGGGTTCACTGTGCAGCCCCTGTGTCTGCTCAGATCCCCACCCCTTACTATAGTGGACACTCAGGTGGCCTTGTTTGGGCCAGGAGCTCACAGGGCGGCAAGTAGGTGTGTGCAGGTCACCTGACTTCTTTTTCTTTTTTTTTTCTTTTTCTTTTTTTCTTTTTGGGTCACACCTGGCGATGCACAGGGTTTATTCCTGGCTCATGCACTCAGGAATTACTCCTGGCGGTGCTCAGGGGACCCTATGGGATGCTGGGAATTGAACACGGGTCAGACGCGTGCAAGGCAAACGCCCTACCCGCTGTGCTATCATTCCGGCCCCTCACCTGGCTTCTCTGTATTGGACTTAAGGGCCTCTGACTGCCTCCTTGGGTTCATTTGGGGTCTCCACATTGACACCCCCTTGGTCGCCTATTCCCCACCCACAGAACAGGCAGCTTTTGTTTTTTTGTTTGCTTTTTGATTTGGGGTCATCCCCAGGGGTGCTCAGGAATCACTCCTGGTGGTGCTCAGAAAACTGTATCTGTATGGGGCTCAATCCCGGGTCTCCTGCATACAAGGGAAGTGCTCTACCCACTGCGCTATCTCTGCAGTCCCCGTGTTGGACTGTTGTGGGGGTCAGCCTGGGAGAGGGATGGGGGGGTCCACGGGTGTCAGCTGCAGGAGGAAGCCCAGAACCCGGGATGTCCCTGCAGCCCCACAGTTGGGTCGAAGGTCCCACTCAGGAGGGGGGATAGAGGGGGCTCCCCATCTGCCATGGGGTATAGGTGACACGGTGGCCCACATGCTCCGAACCCGCGAGGACTCCAGGTGACCAGGGGCCTCAGGGGACCAGGAAGGGGTCTGCAGAACGGTGCATCCTCCCACCCTTCCCTTGGGGACGGGTCTTTTCTGCTTTACTCACGGTTGCTTCTTCTCTGTGTACGCAGCACACCTCTAATTTATGGACTATCCATTGTTTAGTGTGTGACCATTTCTCCAGTCTCTATTTATGGGTTTTTTTTTTTCTGCTTTTTGGGTCACGCCCAGCAATGCTCAGGGGTTACTCCTGGCTCTGCGCTCAGGAATTACTCCTGGCGGTGCTCAGAGGACCATACGGGATGCTGGGAATCGAACCCAAGTCGGCAGCGTGCAAGGCAAAAGCCCTACCCGCTGTGTTATCGCTCCAGCCCCGATTTATGGTATTTTATGTGTCTCGGATCACGGATCACAGTCCTCCCGTTGTTCATCGATTTGCTCGAGCGGGCCCAGTAACGTCTCCATTGGAGACTTTGTTGTTACTGTGTTTGGCATATCGAATACGTCACGGGGAGCTTGCCAGGCTCTGCCGTGCGGGCGAGATACTCTCGGTAGCTTGCCAGGCTTTCCGAGAGGGGCGAAGGAATCGAACTCGGGTTGGCCATGTTGGCTGTGTGCAAGGCAAACGCCCTACCGCTGTGCTATTGCCCCGGAGTGTATATCGTTGTTTTCTTTGCAATAAACTAGTCTCCAAGATTTCTTTTACACATGCTTCCTTTCCTCCTCACACCTCCTTAATTTTCACACTCCTTACTAGGATTTTTTTTTGGGGGGGGGCCGGGAGTGGGGGGTGCATAGGGGAGCGAGATTGTTTGCTTGTTTGGTTTTGGGTCACGCCCAACCATTTTCTGGCTTACTGTTGGCTCTGCCCTCAGGGATCATTCCTACTAGGACTCAAGGGACCATATGGGGTGCCCAGGATTGAACCCAGGTAGACAGCACTCAAGGCAACTGCTGCACCAGCTGTCTGGCCCACACGATAGTTTTCACTGAACAAGACTTACTTAGAAAGATGCAGAGAGGAAGGAAAGGAATGCGTGTTCAAAAGAGAACACAGCTTCTTCAGAGTGGAAGATACAGGCAATACTACACAGAGACAAGCAAGTGACATACATGTTGGAGGGAGAACACAGGCTTGAAGAACAAGTCCATTCCTTACTTTTTTTTTTTTTACTCAATATCAAGTTTCTTTGACAGTTTTGGTGCTCACGTGTTTGAGGTGCAAAAAGTGAAATAGTCTGTCTTCTATACCCAGAAGATTGTTTCAAACTCACGGATAAAGTGTGCCTCAATACAGTTTGTTTTGTTTTGGGGTTTTTTTGTCGATTTTGAATAGACTGTAGCACTGTAGCTCTGTCCTCCCGTTGTTCATCAATTTGCTCCAGTCGACACCAGTAATGTCTCCTTTGTGAGACTTGTACCAGTAACGTCTCCATTGTGAGACTTGTTGTTACTGTTTTTGGCATATCGAATACACCACAGGGAGCTTGCCAGGTTTTGCTGTGCAGGCAGGATACTCTCGGTAGCTTGCCGAGCTCTCCAGGAGGATGGAAGAATCGAACCCGGGTTGGCCACGTGCAAGGCAAACGCCCTACCCGCTGTGCTATCCCTGCAGCCCTTGAATAGACTAGGCTCACTATTTTAGTTTATTCACTCTTGGAGATCTGCTTTTTTTTGCTGGGGGCGGGGGGGTTTCCACACCCGGTGATGCTCAGGGGTTCCTCCTGGATCTACACTCAGAAATTATTCCTGGCGGTTCTCGGGGGACCATACGGGTTGCTGGGAATCGAACCCAGGTTGGTCACGTGCAAGGCAAATGCCCTCCTCACTGTCCTATCGCTCCAGCCCCAGATCTGCTTATTTTTAAATAGCCTCTTGCTCACTTGATAAAAATAAATAATGAAGCCAGAGAGATAATACGGAGGGTGAAGCACTGGCCTTGCATGCACCCAACCCGGGTTTGATCCCCAGCAACACACAGGAGTCCTGAGCCCACCAGGAGCGATTCCTGAGTACAGAGCCAGGACTAAGCCCTGAATTCTGACGGATGTGCTGCATTCCCCCATCCCCCCACCCCCGCAAAAAAAAAAAAAACAGTGTTTTTATTGTACTCCAGGTGGACAGCGTGCAGCATGGGACGCCCACCCCAGTCTTGGTAGTCTTTTGTCCTTTCCCTTCTCAGCCCCTGCTGGTGTCTCTGCAGGTCGGAACGAGCTGATTGCCCGATACATCAAGCTCCGGACAGGGAAAACCCGTACCAGGAAGCAGGTGAGCCCGGGGAGATGGATCTGAGGGCCCCGGGGGCAGCCCCCCACCTCAGGCTGTGTGGGTGGGTTCTGTTTGCTGTGCTAGTGGGCCCTGCAGCCACCACCTGGGATGGGTCCCTGAACCTGACCCAGCAGCCCCTTCTCCTCCTCCTCTGGTACCCCAGAGCAGGGCAAAACACTGACACTTCTCTTGGATTTGGTGCTGAACTCTGAATTAGTGGGATAAGGCAGGTCTCCTGGTCTGTGATTGACCTGGCCTTCCTTTCATTCATCATATCCATCCATCATCCATCTACTCACCCATTCATCCATCCGTTGACCAACCCATTCATCTATCACCCATTCATCCATCCACTCATCTACCCACCCGCCCACACATCTATCCATCATCCATACACCCCTCCATCCGTACACTCATCAGCCTATCCATCCCACCCACAGTCACCCATCCACTCATTTACCAATTCATCCATCTACCATCTACCCACTCTCCATTCCCCAATCCATTCTCCTATGGTCCATCCATCCACCGACTCATCCATCCATCCATCCATCCATCCATCCATCCATCCATCCATCCTTCATCCATTCATCCATCCATATACCCATACACATAAACACCTACATCCATCCACCCACCCACCCCTCCCTCCATCTGCAGATGTGGATTTAAGGGCTGTGCGGGACTGAGGGCTGGGAGTACCAGGAGAGACAAGGACCCTTCTCTTCCGGTCACAGGTCTCCAGCCACATCCAGGTGCTGGCTCGTCGCAAAGCCCGCGAGATCCAAGCCAAACTGAAGGTAGGTCGGGCAGAGGGGGGCTGGAGTAACCAGGGCTGGAGAGGGGAGGATGGTGCGTCCCTGAGCCTGGAGCTCTCTTCCTTTGAGGTTTGGGGCCTGGTTACTTGTGTGCAGAGATAGCCTACATCTCCCTATTGATGGGGGTTCAAGTGCTGTGTGTGTGTGTGTGTGTGTGTGTGTGTGTGTGTGTGTGTGTGTAGAGCAAGTTTCATATAGCATACTGGGAAGCTGCCAGGGTATCCCTGTTCTTCCCTCATTTTTCGTTTGTTTGGGGGCCACACCCAGTGATGGGTGCAACAGATAATGCTCAGGCATTACTCCTGGATCTGCCCTCAGGAATTACTCCTGATGGTGCTTGGGCGACCACATAGGAAGCCACAGACTGAACCTGGGTGAGCCCCATGCAAGGCAAATACCCACTGCACTATCTCTCCAGTCCCTACTCCTGCAGCCCGGCAGGAACACACATGGCCGAAAGCAGGAAATTGCTCTCAAAAATTCAACCCCCAGGGCTGGAGTGATAGCACAGCGGGTAGGGCTTGCACGCAGCAGCATCCCATATGGTCCCCTGAGCACCGACAGGAGTGATTCCTGAGTGCAGAGCCAGGAGTAACCCCTCTGCAATGCCAGGTATGACCCAAAAACCAAAAAAAAAAAAAAAAATCCAACCCCATTTCTTGAGAACCTGCTAGAGTGACTGTCCCCTTCAAAGTCCCTCTGGCCCCTTCATAACATCCCCTGGAGCCTGTGGGGCACCTTACACAATGGGAGTTGTGTCTGGATTCTGTGTTCTGTGGGATGAACACAGTGTCGGGGTGTTGGGGTGAAGGGTGGGAGCCTGGCTCTGGCGGGTTATGGTGCATTAAAACAATACCCACAGGGCTGGAGCGATAGCACAGCAGGGAGGGCGTTTGCCTTGCACGCGGCCGACCCGGGTTCAATTCCCAGCATCGTTTAGGGTCCCCCGAGCACCGCCAGGAGTAATTCCTGAGTGCTAAGCCAGGAATAACCCCTGAGCATCACCAGGTGTGACCCAAAAAGCAAAAAAGAAAAGAAAAGAAAAAGAAAAAAACACCACATTCACACAAACATCTCTTTTTTCTTTTTTCTTTTTTTTCTTTTTTAAGTACAGAACTGTGGTTTTTCAGTTATTGGTAGTTGAGTTGTAGGTATAAACCCTAGAACCCCAAACTACCCTAGGGTTTAAGATCTCTAGTGTGTCTTAATGTGAGCTGCCTGGGGAGTGGTACAGTTGGGAGGGGAGTGCTTTCTGCTTGTCTGCATAAAGAAGGTAGATTTCCAGGGAGGCACTGAGTGGTTTTTATGGTTCCCCGAGGAAGAGGGAGGTGAGCCAGATGGTGGGGGGGTCTGCATGCTGAGCCTGGGGCTATCTCTCTGCTTCCCTGTGCGCTGGAGTGACCCCCAAGCACTATAGAATGTGCCTCCACCGAACCAAAAACAGAATAAAGAAGTCTCTAAACTAGATGCCCCAAAGGTCGGTTGATCCCGACAGTCCCAGGAGGAGGGAGTGAGTGGGCTGCAGGAGTGCCTGCTGGGCTCCCTCCCTGGTCCCTCAGCTGTCCTCTGCCCTTCACAGCTGCCCCTTTGTGCCCGGACAGCGGCTGGGCCGCAGCTGTTGCTCCCATCCTCTCAGGCCACCACATGTACCCTGAAAACTCCCAGCCCTGGGGCCCAAATGTTCACACACACACACACACACACACACACACACACACACACACACACACTTACTCCCCTTCCATCCCCTCTCTGGTGAGTCCTGACAGTGCCTCTGCTGGTGACTGGGTGGAGGGGACAGGCGGTGGGGTGACCAACCTTTCTTTTCCTGAGAAAAGAACTCTCTGGGGTCCAGAGAGTGGCCCACATTTGCTTTAAGGGACTGTGTTACCTTTCCACACCCTCTGGCCCAGGTCCCAGGGCAGCCTTCAGTGGACCATCAGCCAGCTCAGTGCGGACTTGGGAACCATGAAATTAGGGGCAGGTATTTTTTTCTTTTTTTTTTTAAATTAATTAATTTGTTTATTGAATCACTGTGGGAAAAGTTACAAAGCTTTCAGGTTTAAGTCTCGGTCATGCAAATATCAAACACATTTCCCTTTACCAATACTTATTTTTCACCACGAAGAACCCCAGTAAGCCCCCCTCCCCCCCAAACCTCCCAATGCCTGTGAGGCAGATGAATTCTAGTTAACACTCTATCTACTTTGATCAGATTCATTGTTTTGACAAAAGATGCACCATTATTATTTAGAGTTTACACCCCCAAATCAGACCTGCTGAAAAGGTACTGTGAAATAATTTGTTTTCTACAGCTGGTCACAAGAATCAAACGATGTCGCGCGGCCACTAACACGGCTGCGCAATTTTGGATTTCTGGTATTTTACTAATTAAGCCTGGAAGTATTTCTGCTGAGAGTCAGATAATTATGAGATTGGTTTCTGTGCTCTGGAGCCATGGCTGTGCCGGAGAGAGCCACTCGTGGGGGGCAACTGGTGACCTCGGTAGGGCGTGAAGGACGAGCCGGGAACACCTCCCTTCCCATGAGGTTTCAGTCACCCCAACACGACCAGCTCATACCTGGCTTTCCATAAAGCTCCGAAGTGGCTGCCATCTTTTTTTCCAGAGGGAAAAAGGCGGAAGGGAGCAACACCCTTTCCCCTCCGGGCAGGCATGGTGGCGTGGATTAACGCATAGCCCGTTCACTTTTCTGCTGCAAGCTGCAGGGCAGGTATTTTTTTTTTCCCCTTTTTGTCGATTCACCGTGAGGTACAGTAACAGAGCTTTCACGCTTGAGCTTCGATCATACAGTCATCAAACACCCATCCCGTCACCAGTGCACGTTTTCCACCACCCAATTCCCCAGTATCCCCCCGCCCCCCATTCCACACCTCCCCCTGCCTGTGTGGCAGACAATTTGCACAATAGTCTCTGTCTCTACTTCAGTTACCTTCGATATTTGAGCCCAGTCCCACCACCACTCAGACCCGCTGAAAAGGCAATGCTAGACAGTGTGTTTTGTATTGCTTTTTATGGATACGACATAAATGTCGCATGGCCACATTCGCTCTGGGAATTCTAAAATTTTAATGATTAGGGTCCGGAGAGCTCACTGCAAGCAAGTTGCTTGGGTCCAAGATTCATTTGTGTGTCTCTGGATCATGGCACTGTGACATGGTTGGATGCGGCGTCATCTCAGAGTCCCATCGGGGCTGGGGGAAGAGAAGGGCCCACTCCTCCCCTGTCCTGTGAGGCCTGGCGCTTCCTGCCATCGCCACCCATATGTGGAGCTTTTCGCTGAGTTCTAGAAGATGGCGGCTGGCGGGGTTCCTGGGGGACAGGTGGAGGGACGGCACCTGAGGGGCAGCTGTTTTGCGTCTTTGGTGCTTTTCCAAAGGGCATGGTCTTTCTTTCCAAAGGACTGCCAGGAGCGAGCACTGGGCCAGGATCAGTCACCATCTGATCACTAGGTCTGGAGCAGCCCCCAAGCACTCCTGGGTGTGGCACAGAAACAACCCCCTCAAACGGCCTGTGACAGGGTGGGCTCATAGGTCACCTCCTCCGGGACTCTGGTCAGGGCCCCTACTCCCTGCTGAGCTCTGCAGCAGCTGAGACTGAGGGGACACTAGTCTGCCAGACTTCCCGGGGGACGGCCACCGCTCCGGGCCTGTCCTCCAGGAGGAGGGGTCTGAGCAGGCTGACCAGGGTGCCCAGCCAGTCCCTAGCTCCCACCTGAGTTAGCAGAGTCAGCCTTGGCTTGGTGGGGCCGCGGGTGAAGGAGGTCCCTGACCCTCTTTGGGTGGACTCGGGCACACGCCAGCTATTCCCCAATCCTGAAGGCCTGGCAGGATGCCCGGATGCCCCTGGTGGGGGCGCAGTGCCAGTCCCACCTGTGCCTCCCTAGTCCTGTGGTCCTCCCCTCGGGCCCTGTCACTGAGTCACTCTGTGGGGTGCCCTCCTTGGGTGGGTGCTTCCCGCCTCACAGAGGGCTATGACACTGCGGTCTTGGACTATCTCATGCCACGCGGTGGGATGTGTGCCCTTAGTGGTCTCTGAGGGGCCCCACGGAGGATCTGATGGACCCCCGCGCCCCTCAGAGCCTGACTCCTGGATACTTCTCCCAGGGAAACTGAGGAGGGGCCAGGCCCGATCAACTTCCAGGACCTCTGTCCACTCTCAACTTGCCCCTCACTCAGCACTGACCCAGTTCTACCAGATCCTTCCCCTGCCATGGCCCATTCCTTATCCCCGTGAGAGAATCCATCAGAAAGGTGAAGAATTTCAGGACCCGGGGGCCATAGAACAGCAGGGAAAACACTTGCTTTCCTCAGAGCTGACCGGAGTTTGATCCACAGCATCCCATATGACCCCCCCCCCCCGACTCCCCAACCTCAGGAGTGAACCGCACAGCCAGAAGGAAGCCCCGAGTGTTGCTGATAATAAACAACCCCGAAAGAAACACAGGGAATTTCTCACAGATGACCTGTGGAATCCCATCTTTTAGCCCCAATAAAGCTGTGACGCTGGTTGGCTGACACGCCTCGTTCCAGCAGATTATGTGATCTTCATTTGGTCAGAGACACCGTTCCTAGAGGGCTTTTTGAAATACAGAATGTTTGAAATGTCAGGGGTTACTCCTGACTCTGCACTCAGGAATTACTCCTGGCGGTGCTTGGGGGGACCCTATGGGATGCTGGGGATCAAACCCGGGTTGGCCGCGTGCAAGACAAACGCCCTTACCCTCTGTGCTATCACTCCAGCCCCTAGAGTGCTCTGTTTGGCTTTTGGCGCACACTCAGCAGTGCTCAGGGCTCACTGCCGGCTCTGTGCTTAGGGATCACTCCTGGAGGGGCTCGGGGGATCCCGTCGGATGCCTGGGATGCAACCCAGGCCGGCCACATTCAAGGCAAGTGCTCTGCCCTCTGTACTATCACTCTGGCCCCAACTTAGAGTGTTTGAAATCCAGAATGCTGTCCCTCTGGTCCTAAAGCCCTTCGGGCCCGTTATTCAGAAATCACAGAGGCTGTCTCGCCGATGCTGTGTCTTACACTCTTACTTGCTCCTACCTGGCGCTCTCCTGAAAGCTTATTAACAGCCCGTGCAGGGGAGAGCCATTCTTTTTATTTATTTATTTTTTCTTTTTGGGTCACACCCGGCGATGCCCAGGGGTTCCTCCTGGCTCTGCACTCAGAAATCACTCCTGGTGGTGCTCGGGGGATCCTATGGGATGCTGGGAATCGAACCTGGGTCAGCCGCGTGCAAGGCAAACAGCCTCCCTGCTATGCTATTGCTCCAGTCTCTACAAATCATTTTTTTTATATTTCCCACTGTCTTCATGTCTCAGAATTGCCAGTCAGCTGGTTGGTTATCCCACGACACTGTTTGCAGGACAGACACTCGTCATAAAATGACAAGAGTTCAGGGTATGCGGGGACCAGGCAGAGGGCAGCTGCGGTCTGGCCACCAGTCTGCCGACACTCGCCCAGCTCTCAGGAGACGAGTGTCATGTCCCGGGAGAGGGAGGTCCGCGGGCCCGGGAAACTCAGGGCCGTGCTCAGCATCCCAGAGCGTGTGCAGGTGGGCACCGTGGGGACCTGTGCCTGGTCCAGGGCGACAGCCGCAGGCAGAGGACAGCCTCCCTGCCACCCGCTCGGAGCCTTGCTGTCCTACTGAGACCCCCACCCGTTATCTCCTTCCAGGACCAGGCAGCGAAGGACAAGGCCCTGCAGAGCATGGCTACCATGTCATCGGCCCAGATCATTTCCGCCTCCGCCTTCCACAGTAAAATGGCCCTGGCCCGGGGCCCCGGCTACGCAGCTGTCTCAGGGGTAAGTGGGCAGCGTGGCCTGCTCGCTCCTCCCCTCTGGAGAATCCCAGTGCGTCTCATTTGAGTCAGGAGACCTTTGTTGGATCAGAGCTGCCCACTGGGAGGTGTGGGTCCAGTTCTCTGTTGACAAGATCATCCGGAGTCTGGTCTGGTTTTCCAGGGTGGGATGTGACACTCCAGTCTTGCCTTCGGAGCACTTCCGGTCACCAAAAATGACCCCCAAATCACGAATCACGACCATCCTGTTATTCGTCAATTGCCTCAAGCAGGCCCCAGTAACGTCTCCTTCATCCTAGCCCTGAGATTATATTCAAGGCTCTTTAGGAGAATGAGACCCATCATTGTTACTGGTATTTGGCATATTGGGTACGCCACGGGGAGGTTGCCAGACTCTGCCGTGTGGGCAGGCTACATTCGGTAGCCTGCCAGTTTGTCCAAAGTAGGAATGAGATAATAAGATGTCATAATAAGATGTTCCGGGAGCTGGGTTTTATAGTCTCTGAGTCTTGGCCGTTGATGGGATTACATGGTGCCAGGGGGCCAGTTGGTGGGTGTGACCCCTGCCTACTGGAATTTGGAGGATCTGGGTGGAGGATGCTCGGCCCCAATCCGAGTAGGCTTAGAGATCTCGGCCCCAGTACCTTCATGTGTGACCCCCAAATAATTAGGCCTAAATGAAAGGCCTTGGAAGTTGGGTGCCTGGTCCTGTCCCCAGAAGCAAACCATTTCTGCAAGTCATTTTTTGTTTTGTTTTGTTTGGCTTTTTGCATGTAGCATTTAGGGGGGAGGGGGCAGGGGGTCTGAGAGCAAGGATGAAGGGGCCATGAAGAGTCCCCTGCGTGGGGGTGACCCTGCAACCCTGTCCCCAGGGAGAGCCATGCTCTGTGGCACGCTGACGAGGGGGTGAAGGCCACCAGCTCTTCAACGCGGCTGTGCCCAGAGGTGCTTGGCTTGGCCCTCCCTTCCCCCTGTCTCCAGGCTCCGCCACTGGAAGGGTTGGTTGCTCTCTGAGAAGGTTCCGGAAGCGTCTCCTCTCCAGGGCGAGTCCTCCCAGGGGCGCTTGGCTGGAGGGGCCACCTGGGTCTTGCACCCGTGCAGGCAGGGACGGAAGGAGGCATGGCCAGGGCTGGGCGCTGGGGACTTTGCTGGGTCATTTTTTTTTCTTTTTTCTCTTTTTCTTTTTTGGGTCACACCCGACGATGCCTAGGGGTTACTCCTGCCTCTGCACTCAGGAATTACCCCTGGTGGTGCTCAGGGGACCATAGGGGATGCTGGGAATCGAACCCAGGTCAGCCGCGTGCAAGGCAAACGCCCTACCCGCTATGCTATTGTTCCAGCCCCCCCCCCACCTCACTCTACTTTTTGTCCCCTCAGTTTTGGCAGGGAAATTTGCCGGGACAAGCCGGAACATCCCACGAGTGAGTATGGCCGGGGACTGTCACCTGAGCCTGGCCCCCAGGGTGGCATGGGGGGGGGGGTCCCCACTGGGCAGCCTGGGGGATTGGAGACTCTAGCCTGTTCCTGGCCCAGCCTGCAGTGTGGACGCCCTGGAGTGACATTGGTGACTCTCAGAGCTCAGCAGAGCTGGGGCAAGGGGCTCTGGGTAGGGGGTCAGCGGGGAAGAAGACCGAGAAGGGGAGGTGAGCCCAGCTGCAGGACTGGGGGCCGTGTAGGGCCCGGGGCTCAGGCCTCCCTCCGTGTGGTCTCTGCAGTGTGAAACCTTTCTCCCCGCAATCCTACGCCGCCGTCCAGCCCTCCCTGCCGCTGCCAGGTGAGTCTCAGCGCGGGGTGCCCCCTTGCTGCGCGGTCACGCACCCCGAGGTCTGCCCCAGACGCACTCACACAACGGGGGTGTCCTGTCCTGGTGCGGGCTCGGCCGGCAGTCAGGGGGTACATCTGCACCCATCCACTGGCTGGCCCCCCGGGGAGACACGTCCTCACCTTCCATACAGCTCCCCTGAGCACAGCTAGCAGACCGCAGCCCGCCCGGGGTGGGGGGGGGGGCGGGGAGGGGGCGCTGGTGGCAGAACCCCCCAGGAGCCTCTCACCCCCTGCCCCCTGCCCAACTCGCCCCTTGCTTCTTTCTCCCAAGGGACCACAGCCCCAGTAAGACAGGGCATCCCCACTTTCTGGCTGGGGAGCGACTCCCTGCCTCGGGCTGTCACCTGCAGAGCCTGTGGGCTGCCTCTCCTTCCGTCCTTCCTTCCTTCCTTCATTCCTTCCTTCCTTCATTCCTTCTTTCATTCCCTCCCTCCCTCCCTCCTTCCTTCCTTTCTTCCTTCCTTCCTTCCTTGCTTCCTATCTTCCTTCCTTCCTTCCCTCCCTCCCTCCCTCCTTCCTTTCTTCTTCCCTTCCTTCCTTCCTTCCTTGCTTCCTATCTTCCTTCCTTCCTTCCCTCCCTCCCTCCCTCCTTCCTTTCTTCTTCCCTTCCTTCCTTCCTTCCTTCCTTCCCTCCCTCCCTCCTTCCTTCCCTCCTTCCTCCCTTTCTTCCATCCTTCCTTCCTTCCCTCTCTCCTTTCCTCCCTCCTTCCTCCCTCCCTCCCTCCCTCCCTTCCTTCCTTCCTTCCTTCCTTCCTTCCCTCCTTCCCTCCTTCCTTCCTTCCTTCCTTCCTTCCTTCCTTCCTTCCTTCCCTCCCTCCCTCCTTCCTTCCCTCCTTCCTCCCTTCCTTCCATCCTTCCTTCCTTCCTTCCCTCTCTCCTTTCCTCCCTCCTTCCTCCCTCCCTTCCTTCCTTCCTTCCTTCCTTCCCTCCTTCCCTCCTTCCTTCTTTCCTTCCTCCCTCCCTCCCTCCCTCCCTTCCTTCCTTCCCTCCTTCCTCCCTCCCTCCCTCCCTCCCTCCCCTCCTCCCTCTCTCCCTCCCTTCCTTCCTTCCTTCGTTCCTCCCTTCCTTCCTTCCTTCCTTCCTTCCTTCCTTCCTTCTTTCTGTCTTCTAATTTCTGGGTCACATCTGGCTGTACTTGTGACTTACTCCTCTCTCTGTGCTCAGGGACCACTCCTGGCAGTGCTTGGGGGACCATGTGCAGTGCCAGGGATCAAACCCAGGTTGACTGCGTGCAAGGCAGCCACAGCCCTCCCTGCTGTGCTATCTCTCTGGCCTTCCTTGACAGGCACTTTTTTTTAGGGGGGGTTCACACCCAGCAACACTTAGGGGTCACTCCTGGCTCTGCACTCAGGAATCACTCCTGGCGGTGCTCAGGGGACCATATGGGATGCCTGGGATTGAACCCAGGTCGGCCGTGTGTAAGGCAAACGCCCTCCTCGCTGTGCTATTGCTCCAGCATGATGACAAGCACATTTTTTAAAATTATTTATTTATTTATTTTTAATTTTTTTAATTTATAAAGTAGTTCACAATATTTCATTACATTTAATATTCAAACACCAATCCCACCACCATGACACCTTCCCACCACCATATTTCAGATGTTTCAGTCCTGAACCCCAAGCCCTGCCCCAAAGCAGAACTGAAATAATATACTCTGTATTGTTTGTTATGAAAAACCACTGAAAATGCTACCAAAAAAGTTTCCTTAGAAGAAGGAGTATGGAGATTGTTGTATTTCACCCAGGGGCATTAAGCCCTTCTATAAGAGATCACTAACATGTTATTAAAGGTTGAGCCTTGTGTGCTATATATGTGTGTGTGTGTGTGTGTGTATACATATATATATATATATATATATATATATATATATATCCCGCACAGCAAAGCCTGGCAAGCTCCCCGTGATGTATTCGATATGCCAAACACAGTAACACCAAGTCTCAAAATGGAGACGTTACTGGGCCCGCTCGAGCAGAATCAATGGACAATGGGAGGACAGTGATATATATATATATATATATGTGTGTGTGTGTGTGTTTGTTATATATATATATATATTTCCCTCTAAGATTGTTGCCTCCTACTTTGGTTTTTTTTTTCTTTTTGGGTCACACCTGGTGATGCACAGGGGTTACTCCTGGCTCTGCACTCAGGAGTTACTCCTGGTGGTGCTCAGGGGACCCAATGGGATGCTGGGAATCGAACCCGGGTCAGCCACGTGCAAGGCAAACTTCCTACCCGCTGTGCTATCTCTCCAGCCCCTGCCTCCTACTTTGAACCCTACCAAATGTGGAATGTGTTGCGGTTCATCCTGGAGGATGGGCAGGGTGTGTGGTTTGAAGCATCCAGGAACAGATTCACACTCGTGGGTGAGGCTCGCCCGAGCGTGTGGAAAGCGGCCGTGAGCGTGGAGGTTTCCGGCCACCGGGACTGGTCCCTGGGGCAGGGAGGGCTCTCACCCACCCCCTGACCCCTCCAAGGTGCCCCAAGTGAAACAGCCCCGACAGGCACATCTCGAAGTCTCAGTTACATCTCACTGATAGGGACAGTCTTTCCGGGCAAGAATCTCTGGGTGCCTGCCCGGGGACCCCTCTGTCCAGCGGGCAGCCTGCTCCTGGCCCCGGCATCAGCTCGAGGAGGGGACTTGGGGGGTCGTGCTGGACCAGACTCCCCTCCTCTCATCCCCCCAGCGCCCAGCGAGGAGGCTCGTGCTGGGGCCTGGCAGTGAGGTCCCCGCTCACGGAGGGTGGTGGTGACCTGGAGGTGGTGCACCCCGGGGTCCCCATGCCGCAGCCTGTGTGCAGAGTTCCACTCGCCCGCAGGAGCTGCCCCGTCCCCACCGGCGCCCCCGTGGCAGGGCCGCAGCGTGGCCAGCTCCAAGCTGTGGATGTTGGAGTTCTCCGCCTTCCTGGAGCAGCAGGACCCCGATGCAGTAGGTTTTGCCTCCGCGGAGACCCCGGCCCCCTGCCTCTGCTCCCCACCCCACCCGACCCCAGGGCAGGCTAGGGAGGGGGGGGGTCCCTCTGCCCATCCAGCCTCTTCCCTCCCCTCCCCCTCCCCTGCCTGCTCTCCCTTGCTTGCTTTTTTTTTTTTTTTCTTTTTGGGTCACACCTGGCGATGCTCAGGGCTTTCTCCTAGCTCTGCACTGAGGAATCACTCCTGGCAGTGCTCAGGGGACCCTATGGGATGCTGGGGATCGAACCCGGGTCAAACGCGTGCCAGACAAACGCCCCCCCCCCCTCCCCGGGCTGTGCTATGGCTCCAGCCCCTCCCTTGCTTTCTCGAGAGGGCCTTGGTCCAGGCCTCAGCCCTCCCCGCCAAGCCCTGGACCCTGCCCCACACCCTGTCTGTCTGTCCCCCACGCTCCTTGGGCACACGCATGCGTCCTTCCAAGAGACCCCTCCCCCCATTCCTGATCCCCCCGAACCGGTGGTAGGGAGCAGCCGTCCTCCCTTCCGGGGGGCCCAGCGGCCCCTGCCAGGGTCCCAGCAGCAACAGAGATGTGGGACAGAGCATAGGGTGTGCGGGGGGGGGGGGTGCTCCATGTGGCATGCATGTTAGTTGAGGGTCGGGTGAGATGAGACGCCCCCTGCCTGCGGATGGCATGGGCTGGGGTACGAGTTTAGCAGCTGCAGTTGGAGCCCCTCCCTTGCTGGGTGCTGGCACAACTCTCGGGGGCCTCATGCCCACCTCTCAGCTTTGCTTCTCCGCTTTGCCAGTGATGTGGTTGGGGCCTGGAATCCTGTCTGTCCATCCATCCATCTGTCCGCCTGAGGCTCTCGCCTCCCCTCCCCACCCCCACACACATACCCATCATCCTTTCCGCAGTACAACAAGCACCTTTTCGTGCACATCGGCCAGTCCAGCCCCAGCTACAGTGACCCCTACCTCGAGGCCGTGGACATCCGCCAGATCTACGACAAATTCCCGGAGAAGAAGGGAGGGCTCAAGGAGCTCTTTGAACGGGGTCCCACCAACGCCTTCTTCCTCGTGAAGTTCTGGGTAAGCCCGTGGACAGGCTCTCACTGCCCCAGAGCTGAGAAGACAGGAGCGGGGAGGAGGTGGAGGAGTCAGCCCAGCTGGACCAGGGTCCCTGGGAGCAGGGGTCCTGAGGCCATCCAGCGCTGGGGGTGCTGAGCAGTGTGGTGGGGGCTGTCCATGGAGCATCCAGGGGGCTGCAGAACCAGGGAAAGGTCCGGGAGAGACCAGGGCACAGGCAGGTGAGGAGTCAGCCCGGAGTTGGGCTTGAACAGTGGATGCTGGCTGGTTGCAGAGCCTCAAGCAGAACAGCTGCTCTGAAGCGCCCTTGAGGGGGGTTGGGAGAGAGAACGGCAGGTTGGGCCCTGCCTAGTACACACTCGGCCCGGTTCGATTCCCGGTGCCGCCTGTTCACGAGGATTACCAGCTGTGGTACCTTTTCATGTACCTGTTGGTCGAGAATTCGTATTTCTGTTCTGAATCCTTTGTAGGCTTTAGATAGTAACCTCTGATCCGGTTGCAAAGATTTTTCTCCCATTGGATAGGTTGCCTTTTAATTTTTTTTTTGGGGGGGGGGTTTCTTTGCTGTGCTTAAAAGTTTTACTTACGTATGTAGTTTCACTTATGCATGTATTATATTGTATGTATTTTTGCTTTAGTTGCTTTGGGTTTTGGTGTCAGGTTTTAAAAACCAGGAGTGGGAGAAAAAAACAACAACAACAGGAGTGGAGCCAGAGTGATAGCATAGCACGTAGGGTTGCCTTGCATGGAGCCAACCCGGGTTCGATTCCCAGCACCCCATAAGGTCCCCTGAGCACTGCCAGGAGTAATTCCTGAGCACAGAGCCAGGAGGAACCCCTGTGCATGGCCGGGTGTGACCCAAAAAGCAAAAAATAAATACACAAATTAAAAAAAACATGAGTGGGACCAGTGGGACCAGAGCGATGGCACAGCAGGTTCGATCACTGGCACCCCATATGGTCCTCTGAGTAGGCCCGGGAGTGATCCCTGAGCAAAGAGCTAAGAGAAGCCCTGAGTACCACCAATGTAGTCCCCCCCACAATGAAAAACCCAAAATAATAAAAACCCAAAATAATAAAAAACCCACAAGGGCAGAAATGTGGTTCCCATGGTGGAGCACGTGCCTTGCGTAGCTGAGATGCTGGGCCCACTGCCCAGCATACCCTGGCCTTTCGGTATGCTGGCCACTGCGGGGCCCACTGGGAGTGGCCCCCACAGTAATCAAAAAAAAAAAGGCAGTCCCAAGACTGTTGCTGAGAAGCTTGCCACCAGCTTCGTTCCAGGAGTTTTATGATTTTAGGACATACACTCAGATCTTCAGTTCTTTTCTTTTCCTTTTTTGCCTTTTTTTGGGGGAAGGGGGGGTCACACCCGGCAATGCACAGGGGTTACTCCTGGCTCTGCACTCAGGAGTTACTCCTGGCGTTGTTCAGGGGACCATATGTGATGCCGGGAATCGAACCCGGGTTGGCCGCGTGCAAGGCAAACGCCCTACCCACTGTGCTATCTCTCCAGCCCCAGTTCTTTTCTTTTCTTCTCCTTTGTTTTCATTTTTGTTTTTGGATCATACCCAGCAGTGCTCTGGGCTGGAGCAATAGCACAGCGGGTAGGGCGTTTGCCTTGCACGCGGCTAACCCGGGTTCGATTTCTCTGTCCCTCTTGGAGAGCCCAGCAAGCTACCGAGAGTATCTCGCCCACACGGCAGAGCCTGGCAAGCTCCCTGTGACGTATTCGATATGCCAAACACAGTAACAACAAGTCTCACAGTGGAGACGATACTGGGCCTGCTCGGCCAAATTGATGAACAACAGGAGGACAGTGCTACCAGCAGTGCTCAGGGCTTCCTCCTGGCTCTGTACTCAGCGATCACTCCTGGCCTGACTCAGGTGCGGGGCGGGGGGCGGGGGCGGTGTACACCAAGTCAGCCGAGTGCCAGGTGAGTGCCCACCCCGCTGTGCTGTCTTTTTGCCCTTCAATTCATTTTTGGTTGATTCGTGTGTGGTGTTAAGATAATGGCCCGGGTTCGTCATTCTTTGGCACTTTGCTGTCTAGTTTTTCCAGTGCCATTTATTTCGTTTCATTTTTTTTATTTTCTTTTTTTGATTAAATTATTTTTGGGGGAGGTGGTGATGGGATTGGACTATACCTGGCAGTGCTTAGAGCATACTCCTGGCTCTGCATGCAAGGATCACTCTTGTGCCTGTGTTTCAGATCCCCAGTCGCAGAGAGATCCAGTTCCACACATGATAATGCAAAAGCAAAGGAACTTCGGGGGTTTTTTTTTGGCGTGGGGAGAGGATCCCATTCAGAAGTGCTCAGGGCTTAACACCTGTCTCCTCAGGAATCATTCCTTGCAGTGCTCAGGGGACTATAAGGAGGGGGCCAGGGATCGAACCCAAGTCAGCCATGTTCAAGGCAAACGTCCCCCCCGGCTCCCGCTGTCTTATCCCTCCGGGTCCTGGACTCTGCTCTTTGATTTTGTCCCTTTCCCTCGGACTTCCTCTGCTTAGCATAACTGCTTCCAGGTTCCCTTGAGTCCCAGCAAGAGACAGGACTCTATCTTCAGGGCTGGAGTGATAATACAGCGGGGAGGGCATTTGCCTTGCACACAGCCGACCCCGGCTTGATTCCCAGCATCCCATAGGGTCCCCCAAGCTCTACCAGGACTAATTCCTGAGTGCAGAGCCAGAAGTAACTCCTGAGTATCGCCGGGTGTGACCCAAAAAGGGAAAAAAAAAAACCCTCTACCTTCCCTAGAAGGATGAGGAAGGAGAGGCCGATAAAATCTCAAGGCCGAACTAGGCTGCCAAAACGAAGAAAGACAAAAATGACTGTCTGTACTTTCAATGCACATATGATGGCATCGGATGCATCCATCGAGGACCTGATGGTACAAGCACGAAAGATCAAGTACAACATCATTGGTCTGACCAAGACAAGAAGGCATCAATCACATCACACCGTTTTCGACACTGGAGAAGAACTGTTCCTCGGAACATGCGGCAAAAGAGGCATCAGAGGTGTCAGTGTCCTTGTCAACACGAACTTCACCATGAGCATCGATTCAACCGAATGCCTAACAACCCGAATCGGATGATTCCACTTGAATAGATGTGGCTCATGCCGGCAATTTCTATCTTCGTTGTCTACGCACCAACATCCAATTATGATGAAGGAGAAATTGAGAAGTTCTACATGGAGCTGGAGAAGTTCTGTGAAGAAGACCACACCTTCTACAAGATCATTGTCGGTGATTTTAATGCCAAGATAGGACCGAGAAGATCAGCCGAAGAACTCCACATCGGGACCCATGGCCTAGAATGGAATGAACAGAGTGAGAGACTGTCTGAGTTCATCATGTCGACCAAGACCATCCATGGTAACTCACAGTTCCAGAAGGCCAAATCTAAATGTTGGACATGGGAGTCTCCCAGTGGACAGTTCCACAATGAAATTGACCACATCATATTCAGTCGACGGTTTTGCCTGACCAATGTCGCTGTTGTCCCAAAATTCCAAATGGGATCAGACCACTGTCTCCTTCATGCAAAATACTACTTCACAGAGCAGGGAGAAAGGGCTGCAAAGTTTAAGAAGTGAACTCCCAGAACGACCACCAACTGGGAGCTCTTTGGCATTATTGCGGCAACATGGGAAGATACCATCATTGACAACATTGACGAGGAATATGATCAACTGCAACAGGGACAAATGGAGACATTACCAGCGCCGGCTCAAGCAAATCGATGAGTACCGGGATGTCAAGTGATCAAGTGATCTTCCTCAGTGACTGATTAATATCCTGCTGTGTGGCAAATACCACATCTTTTTTTTTTTTTGATAGTTGACTTTTTTTTTTTTAATTTCTTTACATGTGAATTTTATTTTTTTTTCTTTTTTTTATTTTTATTTTTTTTACAGTTGTAGATTTACATTTTTTTGTGCTTGGGTTTCAATTATACAATGATCAGATACCCATCCCTCCACCAGTGCCCGTTTTTCACCACCATGGATAATATCCCTCCCACCCCCATCCCCCCATCCCCCCTGTCTCTGTGGCAGGGCAATCCCCTGTGTTCTCTCTCTCCTTTTGGGTGTTGTGGTCTGCAAAAGAGGCATTGAGTGGCAAACATGTTCAGTCCATAGTCTACTTTCGACATGCATCTCCCCTCCTGGGAGGAACCTCCAAACATCCTTTATTTGGTGCTCCCTTCTCTATCTGAACTGCCCTTTCCTCTAGGATACCCGGCTGGCCTCTAAGTTATGGAGTAATCCTCCTGGTGCTGATCTCAGCTATTCTTGGGTATTAATCTCTTACTTTGTTACTTTATATCCCCCAGATGAATGCAATCTTTCTATGTCTATCCCTCTCTTTCTGACTCATTTCGCTTAGCATGATACTTTCCATATTGTACCACTTGTATGTAAATTTCATGACTTCATCTTTTCTAAGAGCTACATAGTACTCCATTGTGTAGATGTACCAAAGTTTCTTTAACCAGTCATCTGTTCTTGGGCATTCAGGTTTCTTCCAGTTTCTGGCTATTGTAAAGAGTGCTGCAATGAACAAACAAGTGCAGATGTCACTTCGACTATACATTTTTGCCTCTCTGGGGTATATTCCCAGGAGTGGGCAAATACCACATCTTTATCTACTTACCTGCTCTTGGGCTGTTGGGCTGTTCCCAGACACTCCGGGCTCACACTGAGTTCTGATTTCTTCCTCCCTCTGAATGAGTAGTCCCAGCGCAGATAGAACTTGCTGAGAATCCGCAAGTTCTTGTCTCCCACTCTGTTGGCAGCCTTTTGGCATCACTTGCCTTGCTGCAGCCAACCAGGGTTCAATCCCAAGCCCCATCCGCAGTCGCCATCAGAAATGATTCCTTTTCTTGTTGCTGTTTTAGTTGCTCATGGCTTACTCCTGGCGCGATACTTACTGATCTCGCCTGGTGGGCTCTGGAGACCAGCTGGAACACCAGGGATCGAACCCGGGTCAGCCTTGTGCAAGGCTAATGCCCTACCCACTGGACTATCATTCTGAACCCCCCCTCCCCCGGGGGTGATTACTGAGCACTACCAGCTGTGGCACTTTAATTTTTTTCCATTTATTTTATTTTATTTTTCCTTTTTACTTTTTGGGTCACACCCGGCGATGCATAGGGGTTATTTCTCTGGCTCTACACTCAGAAATTACTCCTGGCGGTGCTGGGGGACCCTATGGGATGCTGGGAATCGAACTCAGGTAGGCCACGTGCAGAGCCAGGATGTGTGACGAAAGAAAGAAAGAAAGAAAGAAAGAAAGAAAGAAAGAAAGAAAGAGAGAAGGAAGGAAGGAGAAAGAAAAGAAAAGAAAAGAAAAGAAAAGAAAAGAAAAGAAAAGAAAAGAAAAGACTCAGAAGGTTGGTGTTAACCTGGAGATAAAAGTTGGCACACGTTATAGACTTATGCCCCTGGAGCGATAGCACAGCGGGTAGGGCGTTCGCCTTACAAGCGGCCAACATGGCCGACCCGAGTTCGATTCCTCCGCCCCTCTCGGAGAGCCCGGCAAGCTACCGAGAGTATTCGATATGCCAGACACAGTAACAACAAATTCTCCAATGGAGACGTTACTGGGCCCGCTCGAGCAAATCGACGATCAACGGGAGGGCCTTTACCTTTTTATAGACTTATAAATTTTTGTGCTTGGGTTTCAGTTATACAATGATCAAGTACCCCCCCCCCCCAAAAAAAAAGTTGTCACACGTGGAGGAAGTTCTGCCATGTTCCCTCCTTGCCCAGGGCTTTGGTCTTCAGCGCCTTTCTGGGAGGTGAAGGGGGCCTCGGATTGAGGGGATAAGGCCACGAAGTCGGTGTGGACACACGCATGGGCCTCATGCACCCAGGGTATGGGCTAGCCGTGGCCTTTCTGGACCTGGGAGCCATGAGCCTGGGGGACCCTGCAGAGCAGGGCTTGGTGTGTGGGGAGGCATGAGGCAGGGTCGGTGGCGTCTGTACCAAGAGCCCCGAGCTTGCTTTCCTCGGGCCCCCTGCCTGGAGCCTGGAGCGTGGCTACTCTGGCCTCTTCCTCCACTTGGAAAGTGGAGAGTTTGGGTGTTCCCAAACAGTGCTCCTGGCAGCACTTGGCCACGCAGGCTGGACAGTTCCATTCTGGGGCACTGCCCAGGACCTGCCGAGCTGAGGGTATAAAGACGTGGGGTGCCGGGGATTAAACTTGGGGTGTTGCATGGTCAACACGTGCATCCCAATCCCTGAACTCCTGACCAGGCCCCAGAGTTTGTTCTTTTTGGGGGGGGGGGGTCACACCTGGCGATGCACAGGGGTTACTCCTGGCTCATGCACTCAGGAATTACTCCTAGCGGTGTTACTCGGGGGACCCTATGGGATGCCAAAAATCGAACCCGGGTTGGCTGCGTGCAAGGCAGACGCCCTCCCCGCCGTGCTACCACTCCAGCCCCTCAGGGTTTGTTCTTGAGGGCCGGCAGGGTGCAGAGGTGTGGGCCAGCCTGGGCTCCACTGTGTGCCCGCCACCCCCTTGCCCGGGCAGAGTGAGGACAGGTGAAACCAGAGCCGGGGGTGCAGCTGTGGCCAGGACACGGTCGCTGGGCCACCTGCTCCCTGCTGGTGCGTGGAGTGGCCAGAGTCCCCGGGGAAGCTCACGTCTCGGCCTGGTGGCAGGAGAGAAATGCCGGTGTGCAAATCCGAGTGCTGTCAGAGTCACCTTCGGGACCTTGTGGGCAGCTCCGGCCGCCCACACACGGGGGACCCTCTTCATGAGCCCCCCTGGGTCCCTCCCTTGACCACCATCCCCACTGCAGTGCTCTGGCCCTCCTAAGCCCTCCTTCCTGTCCCACCTTGCACTCAGTGGGGTTTTTGGCTTGTTATTGACCACACCCAGCTGTGCTCAGGGAGGACTCCAGGCCCTGTGCTCAGGGATCAGTCCTGGCAGGACTTGGGGGGACCATATAGGATGCCGGGGACTGAACCCAGGTGAGCCGCATGCAAGACCATTGCCCTCCTCACCTGATGTACCATCTCTCGGGCACCCTGGCAGCCAGTGTTGACTTCGCCATCATCCCCTTCCCCCCCCCCCCACCCCAACCCCCCACGCCCCAACCCCTTTGCCCGCCAAGCCACAGTGCTTGGCAGGGCCTGGGCAGTCCCTCATTCCTGTGCTGCCCGGGCAAATCAGCTGGCAGCAGGAGGGATGGGGGTTCTGAGGCTGGACGCGATGGCCACTTCCTGCAGGAGATGGAGCAGGGGCCGAGTTGCTAAGTAAGACACCCCACCCCACACACACACCTGGCACTGGCAGAGGCCACCTCTGTCCTTGGGACTGGGGCCCTGGTGGTCGTTTCCATGCCACACGGAGGAAGGACCCAAATGCTGGGCACTTGCCCTCCTGCCCGGCCATCCTCCCTTCCTTCCTTTCTTTCCTTCTTTCTTTCTTTCTTTCTTCTTTTTTCTTTTTGGGCCACGCCCAGCATTGCACAGGGGTTACTCCTGGCTCATGCACTCAGGAATCACTCCTGGCGGTGCTCGGGGGACCCTATGGGATGCTGAGAATCGAACCTGGGTCGGCCACGTGCAAGGCAAACGCCTTACCCGCTGAGCTGTCGCTCCAGCCCATGCCCCACCTTTAAGAAAGGACTTTATCACACTCCAGCCTTTGCCTTGTTGAGCTCTTTACAGAGGTGGAGACTGGGGCAGTGAAGACGGTGAAACCCCTCCACATTTCCTCCCATTACCTCCTGCTCGCAGGCCCTGAGACCCCCCCCCTCCTTGTTTGAGGGACTCCCCCAATGTGGGCAAGCTGTGTGGTTAGAACCATCACGACTCCTTAGGCGCGTGGGAAAGGACAGTGACAGGGCATTCGCTGGGCCTCATTCACACAGGGGCTCCTGCAGGCCCTCTCCCCAGATGACCCCTTCAAAGGCAGCCGCTCAACGCACTGGCCCACGCCTGCCAAGCTGAGGATAAATGACACAGAATAAATGACTATTTAAAAAAAAATTTTTTTTTTTGGTCCCACTCAGTGATGCTCAGGGGTTCCTCCTGGCTCATGCACTCAGGAATCACTCCTGGCAGTGCTCAGGGGACCCTATGGGATGCTGGGAATCGAACCCGGGTCGGCCGCGGGCAAGGCAGATGCCCTCCCAACTGTACTATCACTCCCTTTCAGCCCTGACATTTGTCCCAGGCTCAGACCAGCACATGACAATGACTCCCAGCCCCGCCAGCCCCACACCCCCAATGAATCCCCCCCACCCCCCCACCCCAGGCCACGGTTGTGGGGGCTCATCTCTCAGTCACTCGATCCCCCACATCTGCCCTGCCCACCCCACCAGGGCTCTGAACGGGTAGAGGGGGAGCAGCGTGGGGCGTCAAGCAACAAGGGCAGGCACAGGGGCTGTGGGTGCAGGGGCGGTCAGGGTGGTCCTGAGAACAGCGGCATCTCGGTGCATCTCGATGCTGCGGGCCGAACTCAGGCCAGGCTCTCGGTGGGGGCAGCCTTGCCTGTGCCCCTGCGTGTGCCCGAGATGACCGGGCTGGGGGGTCCACTGTCTTAGGCGCTGCTGCGGGAGGGATGGGGTGCCGCGGGGTCCCACTTAGCTTCAGTTCCTCGCGGAGACCAAGGCCTCTCGCTTTGTGCCCAGCGCCACCCAGCGGAGAGAAGCGGAAACGCCGCAGAAAGGAAGCCCCCCACCCCCACCCCTCTGTCCTCTCCAGGGCCAGGCCGGGGCAGAGCAGGAAAAGGAGCCGCTTGCCCACCCTCAAGGAGCTCTCCACCGGCCAGGGGAAGGGCGGGGGGTCAGCAGGTGGGCGGGGAGCCGCAGTTCCCACTCACCCCTCGAGATACTGGGGGTGCCTGTCCCGCCTGAGCCCCAGGGCTGCCTGCATGTTTCCCCACCTGGCTTGAGTGGTGTTGAGTGAGTAAAATGAATTGGCTTCTTAGCGGCCTGGAGCGGGAACTGTGACTAGGAGGGAGGACGGGGTGCCACTCCAGGGTATGGCGTCCTGGGTTCAATTCCTGGCCCTGCCACTTTAGGATAATAGAGCAGATTTAAAAATAATAATAATAATAATAATTATGTAGGAATATTGCTATTTGTTCAGCCACTGATTAAGCTGATTGAATTGGGAATGAACTCCACATTACTTTTTTTTTTATTTTATTTTAGCGAGAGCACAGCAGGTAGGGCATTTGCCTTGCGCGTGGGCCAACCCGGCCCACCCGAGTTCGATTCCTCCGTCTTGGAAACCTCCGTCCCTCTCGGAGAGCCCGGCAAGCTACTGAGAGTATCTCGCCTGCACGGCAAAGCCTGGCAAGCTCCCTGTGACATATTGGATATGCCAAACACAGTAACAACAAGTCTCGCAATGTTACTGGGCCCGCTCGAGCGAATCAATGAACAACGGGAGGAGAGTGGACAGTGACGGTGTATAACCGTGAGATAGAGAAACAACGCTTTCATGTTTGAGATTCAGCCGTACAATGATGGAACACCCATCCCTCCACCAGTGCACAATCTCCACCACCAATGTCCCCGGTATCCGCTACCCCCTACTCCCGCCCAACACACATACACACACACACACACACACACACACACACACACACATCCCTGCCTCTATGGCAGGCAATTTCCCCAATACTCTCTCTCTCTCTTTCTAATTTGGGGCACTATGTTTCGCTCAAATTTTCCCACCATCATTCAAGCCTACCTGCCAGGGGGCGGATGCTAGATAATTTATTTTCCACTGCTCATTTTGAATATCATGAGAACTCGCATGGCCGCGATCGCACATGTAAAGTTCTAGATTATAAATGGCTGGGTTCCAGAGACATCTCTGTATGGCACTGATCCATTTTGGGATTCCATTGGGAGTCTCTGGGCCAGGGCTGTTGGTGCGCTAAGATGGAGCCCAGAGGCAAATTGTGAGTGTGGCAGCCAGTCCTCTGGGTGGGTGGGGACCGGTGGTGGGACAGCCCAGGTCCTCTGCCGCCATGTGGCCTGGAGATGTAGTCCTGGAACCCGCATATCGAGGGCCTGGCTTGAAGCTCTTGGTTACTGGGATTCCACCTGGAGTAAGCGGGGGGAGGGGGGCTGTACCTGCTTCATCTGGGGTGCCCTGGTTATACTGGCCGGTATTGGGGCCTGGAATGGAATAGATTTAAGGGTGTAAGAGACCAGGTGGAGCATGAAGGAAGCGAATGAAGTGGAGGCCAGCCGAGAGAGAGATGGCTCTGGGCTCTGGGCTCTGGGCCTTGGGCGGCATCCTCCGCCCACCTCCATACTCCCTACTTGGGGCCCTGCCTTTCCCAGCTCCTGGTCTTCCAGCCAACCTTTTCTTCAGACCCGCTCCCCAATTCTCTCCCGTGCCTCTGCCTGCAGCCACCTGCAGGTGCTACAGATGCCCCCACACACACGGACTCCGACCCCCGATCCCCAGCTTTTTTTTTTTTTTTTTGCTTTTTGAGTCAATGATGCACAGGGGTTCCTCCTGGCTCTGCATTCAGGAATGACTCCTGGCAATGCTTGAGGGACCCTTTGGGATGCTGGGAATCGAACCTGGGTTGGCCGCATGCAGGGCAAACGCCCTCCCCGCTGTGCTATCGCTCTGTCCCCTTGACTGTTTTTTGCAACTACATGGCATCTTCTTATGGTCGGGTGAGGGCGTTTGGGTCACCCCCGCAGTGCTCAGGGTTTATTCCTGGCTCTGCACTCAGGGATCACTCCTGACAGGGATCATTCTCAGGGTCATCATATGGGGTCCGAGGGATTAAACCCGGGTTGGCCACGTGCAAGATAAGCACCTTCCCCACTGTACCATCACCCCGGGCCCAGCTCCATGGCATTTTCTTTTTTGTTTGTTCTTTTGTGATCCACAAACTGTTGTGCTCAGGGTTCACTCCTGGGGGACTCAGGAGACCGTATAAGGGGTACTGGGGTCAATCCAGTACTGAGACGTGTGTAAGGCGAGAGCTTGGGTCTCTCTGGCCCCAGCACTTTCTGCTGTGCCCTCAGATGTCCAACACCCACCACCCAAGCTTCTCCCCTCTCTCCTCTCTCCCCCTTTCTCCCTCCCTGTCCCCCCACCAACTGAGCATCTCCTAAGGCCCAGTCACAGGCTGCCTGACTCCTGACTCCATCCTTGCCTGTCCCTCCTTGGTGCTCTCGGGCCCCCTCTGCCTGGAGAGGCCTCTAGGGTCCCGGAGTCCCATTCATTTACAGGCTGCGCTCAGAGTTCAGCTTCTCAGTGATACGGAACTGCAAGGAGTGGGTGGATGGAGGCCTCAGCCCAAGAAGAAGCCCTTCGTAAAAAGTCTGTGCATTGGGGCTAGAGCGATAGTCCAGCGGGAAGGGCGTTTGCCCTGCACGCGGCCGACCTGGGTTCGATCCCCGGCATCCCATAGGGTCCCCTAAGCACTGCCAGGGGTAATTCCTGGGTGCATGAGCTAGGAGTAACCGCTGAGCATCACTGGGTATGATCCAAAAAAAGCAAAAAAAAAAAAAAAAAAAAGGGAAATGTGATTCCTGCCTCTGGGCAGGCACCCAGCCTGTGCTCCCTGTCTCTCCCTGGGGTCCTGCACTTGGGGCCTGCTCCTTCCCCACTGGGTGGCCTAGGCAAGGCTGTCAGGGAGAATTAACTGGAGCTAGTGGGGATGGGGGGCACGTGGTGTGGGGAGAGTGTCACCTCTTAGATGGGAGGAGCTGATTAGCACTCCAGCTCGGCTAAAGGACTGTCAGGACTGCTGCTCATATGGGGGGAGGGAGACCCCAGGGAGGGGCAGCCATCCCCTTGCGACAGAGGGGCTCAAAGAGGGTTGTGACATCGTGGTGTTTTCTGAAGGGTCCTCCTGATTGCTCCATGGCCAAGGCGCCTGGCCTGCGGCCACCCCCCAGGGGGTTCTGTGAACTGACCCCCACACTCAGCCCCACTGACCTTCTCTTCCGCCACTCCTTCCAGGCAGACCTCAACACCAACATGGAGGACGAAGGCAACTCCTTCTATGGGGTGTCCAGCCAGTACGAGAGCCCAGAGAACATGATCATCACCTGCTCCACCAAGGTCTGCTCCTTTGGCAAGCAGGTGGTGGAGAAAGTGGAGGTAGGCACCACGCCACGGATCCCATGGATTCCCCAGCCTCACCTCCTCCCGGCTCTGGCCACTTCTCTCATAACCCACCCACTTCCGGTCACACAGAATCGGAAGTGATGGCCCCCATCTTAGGGGGGTTCTCAATACTGGCACCTAAAATGATTTTTTCTCGTCTTTTTTTTTGGGGGGGGGGGAAGATACCCAGCAGTGATCAGGGCTTACTCCTGGCTCTGGGCCAGGGGATCACTCCTGACAGGCCTGGGGGACCATCTGGGATGCTGGAGATCACACCCAGGTCAGTGTATGCAAAGGCAAGCACCCTACCCCCTGCACTATTGCTCCAGCCCAGGTTTTTTCATAACTCTTAAAGTGACTCCCTTTTCCCTCTTGTGGGACCTCATCTGTGCAAGGCAAAATGCTCTGATGCTGAGCCACATTCCTGGCTTGGAGTGACTCTGTGTGTGTGTGTGTGTGTGTGTGTGTGTGTGTGTGTGTGTGTGTGTGTATACACGGGAGTTCAGGGCTTAATCTTGTCTCTGTGCTCAGGGATCAGTCCTGCCAATGCTCAGGGAACCATAGGGAGTATTAAACTCAGGTCAGCCGCATGCGAGGGACCATGCCCACTGTACTGTTGGTGCTCCAGCCCTGGAGTGACTTTTGTTTTAGGGTCACACCCAGCGATGTTCAGGGGTTATTCCAGTCTCAGAGGTCAAGGGTTGCTCCTGGCAGTGCTCAAGGAACCGCGCGGTGCCAGGGAGGGAACCCAGGCCTCCCACGTGCAAAGTCTGCCCTATGCGTGCTCGTTCTAACCATCTATGGAAAGGAGGTGGTTTTTTCACATTCTTATAAGACCGTATGTGGTCCCTTGAGGCCCGCCTGCAGTGACCCCTGAGCACTGCCAGGTGGGGCCTAAAAACAAGCCAGTGAAAGAGTCCCCGCTGCCCTGGACCCCGCAGACCGAGTACGCGCGTTATGAGAACGGCCACTACTCCTACCGCATCCACCGGTCGCCGCTGTGTGAGTACATGATCAACTTCATCCACAAGCTGAAGCACCTGCCGGAGAAGTACATGATGAACAGCGTGCTGGAGAACTTCACCATCCTGCAGGTGGGTACAGCGTGGGGCGGGGCCAACGGGCAGGGTGGGGCGGGGCCGGCGAGTCCACAGGGCAGGGAGGGCCAATGGGGAGTCGAGGGGCGGGGCCAACAGGTCCGGAAGAGCCAATGGGGCGCGGTGAGGAGGGATCAATGGGTGGGGCTGGGCGGGGCCAACAGGCTTGCAAATGGTCAATGAGGTGCGGTGGTGCGGGACCAACAGTGGGGCGGGACCAGTGGGCCCACAGGGCAGGTAGGGCCAATGAGGAGGGAGGGGCGGGGCCAACAGCACCGGAAGGGCCAATGGGGCGCGGTGAGGAGGAACCAATGGGGTGGGGTTGGGCGGGGCCAACAGGCTCAGAAATGGTCAATGGGGCGTGGTGGTGCGGGATCAAAAGAGTGGGGCGGGGCCAGTGGGCCCACAGGGCAGGGAGGGCCAATGGGGAGTTGAGGGGAGGGGCCAACAGAACCGGAAGGGCCAATGGGGCGCGGTGAGGAGGGACCAATGGGTGGGGCTGGGCGGGGCCAACAGGCTCGGAAATGGTCAATGGGGCGTGGTGGTGCAGGACCAACAGGGGCGGGGCCAGTGGGCCCACTGGACAGGGAGGGCCAATGGAGGGAGAGAGGCGTGGCCAACAGGACCAGAAGGGCCAATGGGGCGCTGTGGGGCGGGGCCTGAGCTCTCCTCTCCGCCGTCCCCTGCAGGTGGTCACCAACAGAGACACGCAGGAGACTCTCCTGTGCATCGCCTACGTCTTCGAGGTGTCCGCCAGCGAGCATGGGGCCCAGCATCACATCTACCGGCTGGTGAAGGAATGAGAGACTCGGGGAGCAGGGGGGGGGGGACGCGACGACGTGTGTGCAGGGATGTGGGGGAGGGGGCCCGCTGGGGCAGCCCCTGGAAGTGCCCGCAGGGCCCAGGGCCCGGGAGCGTTCCTGCCCAGGAGCCTGCAGCGGGCGCCCCCAATAAACCCAGGCTGTTGTGTATTCCGGAGGACCGGAGCTGGCTGTCTGAGCCTCGCAGGGACAAGGGGGCAGTTTGGGAAGCAGGCTGGGCTGGCCTGATGCCCGTGCCCCGGGGGACTCGCCCTCCAACGTCACCAGACACCAATTCAGCGGGATGGTTCTTCGGTGGCCGCAGCAGGACCCCCACCCCCACCCCACCCCATCCCCAACTCTGCTGCTACCCCCACAGAGAGCCTCTGCGGGAGCCAGACTGGACACATGGGCAGCTGAGGCCCTGCCGGGGAGGAGGGGCCGCGAATGGATGGATGGATGGATGGATGGATGGATGGATGGATGGCGTCAGTCCCTTCCTGCAGGTGGGCATGGAAGGCCCTGCTGCTTTTGGGGGGTGCAGGGAGGGTCCCCAGATCCCAGAAGCGGGAGGCCAGTCAGGGTGGAGGCCAGGAGAGTGGGTCAGTGCATAGTGACCGGTGGGTTCTGAGCCTCCGCAGTTCCTCTTGCCTCCCACTTTCTGGGCATGACAGAGGAGGAGGAGGAGGAGTTGGGCAGGGGGACCCGTGGAAGCCAGCCCCCCGGTCCTGGGTAGACTTCTCCTCCCTCCGAGGCAGGCGGCCCTGCACTCCGACTGCAGGAAGTAACGGTGCCTTACCGAGCCTTAGCGAATGTGTCCCAGGTGCCCGTGCCAGATCATGTGCCCTTAAAGAGATTTAGCCCAACTCCTCTCCCCCACGGGCTGGCTCTTGGCCGCCACCGCCAGTGGCAGTGCTGCCACCTTCCCCCAGGGGGACCCAGGGTGCTCGTGGCTCCCCTTCTGGTTGGGGGAAGATCCCATGGGAACTCCAACGAGCATCTGGCAGCGCTCAAAGAGGGTGCTGAGGAACGCGGACTCTGGAGACAGCTAGGATTGCAGTCAAGGTGCGCAGCCACCCTTTCGCCGTGTGGTCAGGGAGCGGCTGGCTCAAGACCACTGTGCCTCAGTTTGCCCCATCTGTAAAATGGGTCTAATAAAATAGTACCTACCTCATGTTCTTAGGGTGCCCCTCAGAGTGCCGAGCAGAGAAGCAAGTCAGATACGTTATGTATTATTAATAGTATTGTTATTACTAGGGAAGGTTTGCGCGTAAGGAGTCAGACTGGGAACTCTGGGGCAGGCTGGTCCTCGGAGAGCTGGAACGGGTAGACAAGTCGGGGACAAGGTGCCACTGAGGCAAGAGGAGGAAGACTGTTCCCGAGGTGCAGGTGCCAACTCTCCCAGGTGCCTCTTGGGGCCAACACCCTTCCCCTCCTTCAAAATCTGCTGCAACCCAAACCAATGCCCCCTGCTAGACCTTGTGCAGTGGGGTGGGGGGAGGGCAGGGGTGCCCACCCATCCCCCAGGTCCCTTCATAGCCCTTGCCCACTCCCCACCCCTGCTCTGGGGGGGGGAGGGGCAGTCCTGTAAGGCCAGCTCTGGAGGCCTGGGACCTCCTGGCGCAATGCTCCGGCGTGTGGCCGAGTCCGCCCGGGCGTTATCCCGGGCCTTGTGCAGTTCCACGGGTTTGTATGGTTGAGAGCGCAGAAGCCCCCCTGCAGAGGTAGGTGGGGCCAGGTGTGACCCCTGGAGCCTGATGTTCCCCAGCTGCCAGCCAAGGAGGAGGCAGGTGCTTCTGCTCTGCCCGCCCCCCCCCCCCGCGCCCCCCAACACTTGGGGTCCCCTCTCGCAGCTCTGGGCAGCCCTGGCTCCCCGCTCCTTCCACGGAGAGCTGTCACCCGCTTCGGAGTCCCCCTTTCTGCACGCAGAAAGCTGTAGGCGAGCCTGTCCTGAGGCGGGGAGAAGAAGGGACCCCCCCATACCTGCACCCCCCGAGGTCCGTGTTTGCACATCGCTTCGGCCACGCTGCACGCAGTCCCAGCCCTTCTGATTGGCCGTGGGACCGGGCAAGGGGCACGCGGTGTGGGAGCGAGAGGGCGGGTTAGCCTCCTGGGTGCGAAGACAACAGAGGGCGAGGCAAAGGCTGCGGCACGGTGCGGGGTAACAGGGGCCAGGTCCCACCCAGGCCAGCTGCCAGCATGCGGAGGGCGGGCGGGTCTTTGGGTTTAGTGTGACGCAGGCTTGCAGCAAGGGCATGACTTGGTTTGATTGGACGTGCGGACTAGAACCCGGGGCCAAGCCTTGAGATCCCCCAGGCTGTGCCTTTTGGCATCTGGAATCTAACCTGGGTGCCCAGAGCATCAGAGGAGGGTGTGCTAAGTGCGTGTGTGCATGCGTGCGTGTGTGTGTCCGTGCGTGCATGCGTCCGTGCGAGAGAGCATGCGTGCGTGTGTGTGTGTGTGCGCGTGTGTCCTGGCGTGTATACGTCCGTCCGTGCGTGAGGGCGTGCGTGTATGCGTCTGTCGGTGCATGTGTCCGTGCATGCGTGCGTGCGTATATGTGAGCGAGAGAGCATGCGTGCACGCCTGCGAGCGAGCATGCATGCAAGCGAGCAACCCCTGCCAGGCGCACCTGGAACACGAGCTCCTTCCTGAGTGCTCCCGATCCCCAGCAGCACAGGCAGTGTCCCCGGGGTTGGGGGTGTGGAAACGGTCTCCTGCCTCGTGAGGTCTGTCAGTGGCCGCGCGGACTTGCAAGAAGGGGGACCTGCCTAACACAGCGAGCTGCGGCGCACGCGTGCGTGCAGACACAGCAGGCTCCAACTTTTCAGAATTGAGAGAAGACAAGCAAGCCTGCCCGGCGGTGGGGTGGGGGGCGCAGCTCCCCCCAGCTGCCTGCACTTGGGGCGGGGCGGGCAGTGGAGGCAGCACCCTTGTAAGCTGGGGTGCTGGTGGGAACAGGCAGAGATGGACTCAGCTGGTGGAGCTGTGAGACCGGACCACAGATGGACAGTGCTGGGCACCGTGCAGGGATCGAACCCAGGGCGCCAGCGTGCATTGAGCCGTCTCCCCAGGCCTAGCTCTAACCACCCCCAGTCCTGGGAACCTTCCCACTGCTCACTGAGAAACGGGAAGGAAGCGGGCGACGGCAGGTTTGACAGGCCAAAGACGCGGCGCGGTGTCCAGCTCAGGGTGCCCTGAGCGTGTGCGCGGCTGGGGTGTGTCCCCAGTGGGCACGGCCGGGTGGGGTACCAGAGAGGGCGCTGGACTCGAACACCTCCCACGGCAGCGAGGCGGTGGCAGGCATCCCCACCCTGGTGTCACAAACCGAAGGAAGTGGGCGGAAGGTGTGAAAGAAGTCCCAGAGAAAGTTCTGGAAGGGGAGAAGGTTCTGCAAGTTTCTGGAAGGGGGAGTACTGGCTCACTCTGGGTGAGAAGCTGGCCCTGTTGGCCTTGTTTTTAACCATCAGCAGGCAGGGGTGGTCAGGCACCTGGGGCGATGGCTCAGGGTGTTGGTTAGTTCGTGGATCTCTTAACATGCAGCTTTCAAGTTTTTGTATCTTTTGCTCTGTAAGCCCCTCTTTGTCTCTCGGATCCTCAGTAAAGTCTGCACCATCCACCAAGGTCCTTGTGTGAGTGATTACTTCCGCCGGAAATGCCCACGGTGCCCAGGAACAAGAGGCAGCAGAGCCCAGCAGGCTGCCCAGCCCATGCGGGAACTGCACACAGACTCTGCTCGTGCAGGGAGCCCTGGGGTCCACCTCCCGCACGTCAGCAAGCTTGTGCTGGGGGGCAGACCCCCAACCGCCCTCCCAGCCAACACCACTGGAGGTGGACCCAGTACAGAAAGACAAAAGCTTAGCAGAGGCAGCTGGAGCAATAGCACAGCAGGGAGAGCGTTTGCCTTGCATGCGACTGACCCAGATTCAATCCCCGGCATCCCATAGGGTCCCCCCGAGCACCGCCAGGAGTAATTCCTGAGTACAGAGCCAGGAAGAACCCCTATGCATCACCAGGTGTGACCCAAAAAGCAAAAACTAACTAAATAAATAAATAAAAAGCTAAACGAAGGCTGGGATCAAGTTGTCCAAGGTACATGGCTGGAAGCCTGATCACGTGACTCGGACGTGGCCCAGGTGATATGAATCGCTCCCAGTGGGTCCCAGGTTGCAACCGCCTCTGAAGCCTCCCGACTCTGTGTGGCTCTTGGTAATCACTGCGATGTGAGCCTGGTTCGATGCTTCCCGGTTCACAGGCTGGAGCTGGCATCTGTTGGTCCCTGGATCCAATGTTGGCAGGTTTGCCTGCTTCTGCTTCTCATTACGTTTCTCTCAGCTTGGGGGAGCCTCATGCCAGCTCGTAGGCGGCATTGGCCCCGTTTCCACATTGGGGTGGATCCTCCCATCGGAATCCTCCCATCTCTGCTTCCACCAGCCCTATTTTTTCATACATGGTTTGAAATGACGACGTGTTTGGTTGGTTGGTTGGTTGGTTGGTTGGTTGGTTGGTTGGTTTGGGGGGGCCACACCTGGCTGTGCTCAGGGCTCGGTGCTCAGGGGTCGCTCCTGACAGCGCATGGCGGACCCTATGGAGTACCGGGGATCAGACCCAGGTCAGTCACAAGCAAAGCCAGTGCCCCACTCACTGTCCTACACAGCGCAGAGATGACAACTTTTTGCACTGTGTCTTGCCAACCGCGTGCTGAGTTTGCATGGCCCAGAGTGGGGCGTGTCAAAACACTAGCAAGCTCCCATGGGGACACCCCTTCTCAGGGGTTTGGGGATTAGCTCTGAAGCCTTGTTTACCTGGAGTACATTACACCCCTTTACCACTCTGAGTGGGTATAACCATGGAGCCCAGGTCTGCCGCATGCAAGGCAGGCGCACCTTCCTGCTGTCCTATCTCTGCAGCCCTTATGAAATGGGGGTTATGTTTTAAGTGGTTGGGGATTAAAAATAAATCATAAGGGGGGCTGGAGTAATAGTACAACAGAAAAGCACTTGCCTTGCACCCAGCCCATCAGCTTTTTTTTTTTTTATTTTTATTAGTGAAACACGATGAGGTACAGTTGTAGATTTACAAATTTTTGTGCTTGGGTTTCGATTATACAATGATCAAATACCCATCCCTCCACCAGTGCCCATTTTCCACCACCATGGATCCCAGTATCCCTCCCACACCCATCCTGCCCTATTCCACCCTGCCTCTGTGGCAGGGCATTCCCTTTTGTTCTCTCTCTCCTTTTGGGTGTTGTGGTCTGCAAAAGAGGCCTTGAGTGGCAATCATGTTCAGTTCATAGTCTACTTTCAACATGCATCTCCCCTCCTGGGAGGATCCTCCAAACACCCTTTATTTGGTGCTCCCTTCTCTATCTGAGCTGCCCCTTCCCCTAGCATGTCGGCTGGTCTCTAAGCCATGGAGTAATCCTCCTGGTACTGATCTCGGCTATTCTTGGGTATTAATCTCCTGTTTTATTACGTTATGTTCCCCAGATGAATGCAATCTTTCTATGTCTATCCCTTTCTTTCTGAGTCATTTCGCTTAGCATGATACTTTCCATGTAGTACCACTTGTATGTAAATTTCATGACTTCATCTTTTCTAACAGCTACATAGTACTCCATTGTGTAGATGTACCAAAGTTTCTTTAACCAGTCATCTGTTCTTGAAGCCCACCAGCTTTGATCCTCAGTATCCCCAGGAGTGATTCCTAAGAGCAGAGCCAGGAGGAAGCCCTGAGCACCGCTGGCTGTGACCACCAAAGCAAACAAACTTCCAAAGGAGAGCACATTTGTGACGGGGACAATGTGCAGTCTGATTCTCAAGGCGGGACAATCAGGCAGTGGGCAGGGCGGTTGCCCTGCATGGGGCTGACCGGAGTTCAATCCCCACCATCCTACCTGATGCTCCCTTGAGCACTAGGAGTAATCCCTGAGCGCAGATCCAGGAGTAACCCTTGAGTACTGCTGGGAGTAGCCTAGGAAAAAACAAAAGTCCAAGTCTCTTTGACCAGAGAGATAGTACAATAGGCAGAGAGATGATACAATGGGCAGAGTGCTTGTTTGCCCTGCACTCAAGGGCTTGATCCCTGACATCCTGTACGGTCCCTCAAGCCCTGCCAGGAGTGAAAATGAGTTGGCATGTAAAAAGAGAGGTTTGTGATTGGGACCACTGAGCACTCAGAAGCTGTCACTGCACCGGAGGACTGCATGGAGGTGGTGTCAGAGGTCCCAGGGCCTGAGTTGCTTGCTGTCTCGCCCTGGCTGGGAGGAACGGGAGGGGATCTTCCTCAGGGCGGTCACTGAGATTGGTCATTTGCTGCTTTCACTTCCCAGAGACGCACCCTCATCCGTCCCGGGGGCCACAGCCAAGGTCCAGGGCTGTGTCCCACCTCCCGGCCCCACCTGTCCCCATCCTGCTGTGTCCCTTCCCTTTGGGGGGACCTCACACCTGGCATTGCTGGGGGATCACCTGGTTAGATGCCCAGGAAGAGCTCTCAGAGCCTCTTCAGCCCAGGGTGACGCCATCTCTGGGCTGCTTGTTTTTGTTTTATTTTTCATTCATTTTTTTATTGAATCACCTTTAGACACAGTTACAAAGTTGTTCATGATCTAGCTTCAGCCATTCAATGATCCAACACCCTTCCCTTCGCCAGTGGGCGTTTCCCACCACCAGTGTCCCCTCCCGCCTCAAAAGCAGGTACTTTTCCTCTCTGTTTTCAACACTCAGTTCTTGTCCAGAGTGACCGTTTGCAACTATTATTGTATTATTGTTATACTGGTCCCTTCTCTATCCTAACTGCCCTCCGCCCCTCCCCTCCCCCCCACATACTTGTGGCAAGCTTCCAATCATTGACCAGTCCTTCCTGGCCCTTGTTTACCCGGACCTTCAGTGTTAGTCTCCTACTTCTTGGTTTTTTTTGTTTTGTTTTGTTTTGGGGTTTTGTTTGTTTGTTTGTTGTTTTTGCTTTTTGGGTCACACCCAGCAATACACAGAGGTCACTCTTGGCTCTGCACTCAGGAATCACTCATGGTGGTGCTCAGGGGACCATAAGGGATGCTGGGACTCGAACCCAGGTCGGCTGCGTGCAAGGCAAACGCTCTACCTGCTGTGTTAGCGCTTCAGCCCCATACTTCTTATTTTATATCCCACAAGTGGGTGCGGTCATTCTAGATCTGTCTCTCTCCTTTCTTTTCTTTTTTTTTTTTGGTCACACCAGGCGATGCACAGGGGTTACTCCTGGCTCTGCACTCAGAAGTTACCCCTGGCGGTGCTCAGGGGACCATATGGGATGCTGGGAATCGAACCCGGGTCGGCTGCGTGCAAGGCAAACGCCCTACCCGCTGTGCTATCACTCCGGCCCCATGTCCCTCTCCTTCTGACTCATTTCACTGAGCATGCTCCTCTCCTGTTCTTGGTTCCTCCTGGCCTTTGCATTAGTGTTGGCCTTTCCTTGGCCCTGGGCTTCTGATCCTTCAGCTGTACTGTACTCCCACCCCACCTCCTCTTTCTCCTTTAGATCTGTGTCCTCAGCCTATGCCGGTGGAGGCCCCTTCTGACCTTATTTCCTTTCTATGTCCCTTCGATCCTTGTCCCACCCTATGGTCTCTCTCTCTCTCTCTCTCTTTCTCTCTCTCTCTCACACACACACTCTCTCTCTCTCTCTCCATCTTTTATTTTATTTTTATAAAGTAGTTCACAACAGGCTGGAGCAATAGCACAGCGGGTAGGGCATTTGCCTTGCACCGGGGACCTGGGTTCAATTCCTCCGTCCCTCTCGGAGAGCCCGGCAAGCTACCAAGAGTATCTCGCCTGCACGGCAGAGCCTGGCAAGCTCCCCGTGGTGTATTCAATATGCCAAACACAGTAACAACAAGTGTCACAATGGAGACCTTACTGGTGCCTGCTCGAGCAAATCGATGAAAAACGGGAGGACAGTGCTACAGTGCACAGTATTTGTAAATATTGTACAGTTCACAATATTTGATTACATGAACATATGAACACCAATCCCACTACCATTTATACCTTCCCTCCACCATATTTTTGATGTTTCCACCCCGAACCCTAACCCCCGCCCCAAAGTAGAACCGAAATAATTTATTTTGTATTATTCGGGCTGGAGTGATAGCACAGTGGTAGGGCGTTTGCCTTGTGCACAACCAGCCCGGCCAAGCCGGGTTCGATTCCTCCGCCGCTCTCAGAGAGCCCGGCAAGCTACTGAGAGTATCTCGCCCATGTGGCAAAGCCTGGCAAGCAACTTGACATATATGATATGCCAAACGCAGTAACAACAAGTCTCAAAAAAAAAATGGAGACATTACTGGGCCCACTCGAGCAAAGTGATGAACAACGGGAGGACAGTGGACAGTGTTTGTAGTTGTTATTAATAAACTTGCTGAAAATGCTCCAAAAAAGTTTCCTTAGAGGAAAGTGTGTGAAGAGTGTTGTATTTCACCCAGGGGCTATTAAGCCTTTCTATAAGAGATCACTAACATGTTGTTAAAGGTTGAGCCTGTGTGCTTTTGCATATATATATATATATATATATATTTATCACTGTCACTGTCTTCCTGTTATTCATCGATTTGCTTGAGCGGGCCCAGTAACATCTCCATTGTGACAGTTGTTACTGTGTTCAGCATATCGAATATGTCACAGGGAGCTTGCCAGGCTCTGCCGTGCGGGCGAGATACTCTCGGTAGCTTGCCGGGCTCTCCGAGAGGGGCGGAGGAATCGAACTCGGGTCGGCCATGTTGGCTGCGTGCAAGGCAAACGCCCTACCGCTGTGCTATCGCTCCAATATATATCTCACTAGCATCCTGTTGTTCATCGATAGCCTAGAGCAGGCACCAGTAACGTCTCCTTCTTCCTAGCCCTGAGATTTTAAAAGAGCCATTTCAATGCTCTTTCAGGATTAGGAAAATGAGACCCATCATTGTTACTGGTATTTGGCATATTGAGTATGACACAGGAAGTTTGCCAGACTCTGCCGTGCGGGCAGGATACTTTTGGTAGCCTGCCAGGTTCTCCAAAGGAAAAAATAAGATAACAAGATGTTGTGCAGCCGCAAATGTGGCCACGTGCTTCCGGGAGCTGGGTTTTATAGTCTCTGTGTCTTGGCCGTTGATGGGACCAAACTGGCGCTGGCAGCAGCTGGTGGGTATGACACCTACCTACTGGAAGATTGGGGGTCTGGTTGGAGAAGGCCCAGTCCCAGTCCGAGTAGGCTTGGACTATAAAACCCAGCTCCCGGAGGAGAACAGCACAGTCTCCTGCCCCCGTGCCTGGCTGTCCTCACCGGGGCCCCTTGGAGGGGGGAGGGTTGAGTTTCTTCCCCCCCCCCCCGCCTTCCCCAAGCAGAGCCCCAGCAGCTGAGGACCTCCGGAGCCAGCCACGGCCATGCTGGGACCACTTTCCACATGTCCGGGCGGGCCTCATGCATGAAAGAACTGGCAGAGGAACCCAGGCATATGGGTCCCGGGGCTGAGGTCTCCAAGCCTACTCGGACTGGGACTGGGCCTTCTCCAATCAGACCCCAACATATATGTGTGTGTGTGTGTGTGTGTGTAAATATTTATTTTCCTCTAAGATTGGTTGCTTTCTACTTTAAGCCCCATCAAATGTGGTGTGCTACTCACAGAGTATGAGTAACGTGAGGTATGTGATGTCCAGGGATAGGTTTACTCCTGGGTGAGGCTCGACCCCAGTGTGTGGAGAGCAGCTGTGCGCATGACGTTGGTTCAGTTGAGGCTTTTGGCTGCCAGGGCTGAGTCCCTTGGGGTGGGGAGGGGACTCACCCGCCCCTCTCCAGGGTGCCCCAAATGCAACAGCCTGGTGCGGGGTCCAACAGCACGACTATGGTGAGTCGTTTCATGCTCTCTCCAAAGAGATTTATAATGAGTCTCTGGATCATGGCCATTGATGAGATTATCTGGCTCCAGTCAGAGGTGGCTTATGGGCGTGGCTACCAAGTTGCCAGAAACGAGGGGTGTTGGGGGGGGAGTTACCCTTTGGTCTCTTCGTCTGTCAATATGACTGTTGATGTGATTCTAATTTGTGGAACCCCTTGGAATATTCTGCCCCGTCTCCCTTTGCTGAGAAATGCTGCTTTAGCGATCTTTTGGGGGAAATAAAATCCCTCTGGGGGCCAGGGTATACAGTCACTCTGGTTCAGTCCCTGGCACTGTATGCAATTGCCCTAGCACAGAGAAAGGAACAGGCCCCGAGCATTGTGGGGTGTGACCCCACCCGCCTGCCACCCTCAAAAAGTGATAGAGCACTTGTCTGACAACGTGTGAGCCCCTGGGTTCCATTGGCCACACCACCAATATTTAAAGAGACAAAATCCCCTTCTAGCTGGAGTGATAGTACAGCAGACAAGGTGTTTGCCTTGACACCCCTGACCCAGGTTCAATTCCTGACAACCCATATGGCCTCCCAGATCCTGCCGGGAGTGATCTCTGAGTGCAGAACCAGAAGTAAGCCCTGAGCACAGCCATGTGTGACACACAAACCAAGTCACAGAAATAAAAGGATTTTGAATCTTTAATTTGAGGAAGCGGGTTCACAGCCAGAGGTCTCAGGGATTACTCCTGGTTCTCAACTCAGGATTGCTCTGGGCAGGGTTCAGGGAACCGGATGTGGCGCTGTGAATCACAGCTGGCTCAGTCATCCAAAAGCAAGCACCTTACCAGGGTACTGTCTCTCTGGCCTGACTTTGTATCTTTGAAACCATGGAGCACCATAACAACTCTGGACATATTTTATATGAAGGAGCAATAAACTGCCTTCCAGTTGCTTTTTTTTTTTTTTTTTTTTTTTTTGCTTTTTGGGTCACACCCAGCAATGCACAGGGGTTACTCCTGGTTCATGCACTCAGGAATTACTCCTGGCCGTGCTTGGGGGACCATATGAGATGCTGGGAATCGAACCCGGGTCAGCCGCGTGCAAGGCAAACACCCTACCCGCTGTGCTATCACTCCAGCCCCTCCAGTTGCTTTTAATGTGTGTGTTTGTGTGTGTGTGTGTGTGTGTGTGTGTGTGTGTGTGTCCTTAGCAGCCAATTGGTTTTAACTAACACATTAATTGATCTGGTGGCTGAAGCATGAAGAACTGTAACAACCAAATAGTAATGAAGAGCTGTCACTGTCACTGTCACTGTCCTCCCATTGCTCATCAATTTGCTCGAGCGGGCCCAGTAACGTCTCCATTGTGAGACTTGTTACTATGTTTGGCATATCGAATACATCACGGGTAGCTTGTCAGGCTTTGCCGTCAGGGCGAGATACTCTCGGTAGCTTGCCGGGCTCTCCGAGAGGGGCGGAGGAATCGAACCTGGGTCGGCCTCGTGCAAGGCAAACGCCCTACCCGCTGAGCTATCACTCCAGCCCATGAAGAACTGTAACAACCAAATAATAACAATACACACATGTCCCCTCTCCCCCCCGCCCCCCCCCACACACACTGTCTATAACACTTTGGTTTGCAAAGCACTTTCAACTACACTGATTTTTTTTGTTTTGGCTTTGGTTTGTGGCAGTGCTCAGGACTTACTCCCGGCTCTGTGCACAGGGATCACTCCTGGCCTGTCAGCTTGCTGGACCATTTTGGATACCTGGAGTTGAACCTGGGTCATTAGCACTCAGGGGAAGTGTCTGCACCACTGCACTCCCTGGCTCCAACACTGTGGAAAAAAGCAAAGCAAGCCAGCAAAGAGACGTATTCAAGAAAGAACACATTTTTTAATTTTCTTTTGTTTGGGGGCCACACCTGGCAGTGCTCAGGGCTTATTCCCCCTCCCTCTCCCTTCCCCTCTGCACTCAGGGATCACAGCCATCACAGACTCCTCATCACTTCTGGAAAATGTCCCTATACCCCTGCTCTCCTCCCCACCCCACCCCCAAAAAAAAAGGCAAAAAAAAAAAAACTGGGGCCAGAGAGATAGCACAGGGGGTAGGGTCAACCCTTGCATGTGGTCAAAATCCAACAAGAGTGATTTCTGATTACAGTGCTAGGAGTCAGCCTGAGTGCTACTGGGTGTGGCCCTGAAACAACCAGAAAAAAAAAAAACGCAGGGGCTGAATGGAGGATAGCACAGTGGGTTGGGCATTTGCCTTGTAGGCAGCCGACCCAGGTTCAGTCCCTGGCACCCCACAGAGTCCCCTGAGCACGGACAGGAGTAACCCCTGAGTGCAGAGTCAGGAGTAACTCCTGAGCTTTGCTGGGTGTCACCCAAAAAGCCAAAAAAAAAAGAAGAAAATAAAAAGAAAACATGAGAAAATTCTTCTATTTTATGGACAAGTGTGGGTGGTGGAGAGGGTGTCCAGATGGAGGGGAGGAGAGAGGAGGCTAGACCTGACACCCCACCCCGTGTCTGCCAATGGGGCTGATCACAGGCCAGCTTGTTCAGACCAGGAGCCTGGGGGCCAGTGGCTACCGGATGCTTTCTTGGTCCCCAAGACATTAGCCTCTGGCAGCAACCCCGCACCCCTCCCGGGCCCAGCTGAGAACCTCTCATTCGGCTTTTTGGGTCACACCTGGCGATGCCAGGGGTTATTCCTGGCTCTGTGCTCATATGGTAGTGCTCAGGGGACCATATGGGATGCTGGGAATTGAACCCGGGTCAGCCGCGTGCAAGGCAAATGCCCTACCTGCTGTGCTATTGCTCCAGCCCTAACTTTTTTTTTTTAATGTAGGAGTACTGCTATTTATTCAGCCACTGATTAGCTGATTGAATTGGGCATGAACTCCACCTTACTTTTTTTTTTCATAATTTTATTTATTTATTTTTTCTTCTTATATTTATTCATTGAATCACTGTGGGAAAAGTTACTAAGTTTTCAGGTTTAAGTCTCAGTCATACAATGATCAAACACCCCTCCCTTCACCAGTACTCATTTCTCACCACCAAGGACCCCAATATACCCCCCACCCCTCCCAATGCCTGTGAAGCTGATGATTTCCACTGAACTTTTCTCTACATTGATTACATTCATTATTTCGACAAAAGATGCACCACTATTGTTTAGAATTTCCCTCCCAACAATCAGAATTGCTGAAAAGGCATTGTGAAATACTTTGTTTCCTATAGCTGGTTATGAGAATCATATAATGATTTTGGATGTCTGCAAAGAGCCAGATAATTATGAGATTGGTTTCTGTGTGTGCGGTGTTATGGCTGTGCCGGAGAGCCACTCGTGGGGGGCAACTAGTGACCTTGGTAGGGCGTGAAGGACGAGCCGGTACCACCCTCTTTCCCATGAGACTGCAGTTGTCCCATCACTGCCAGCTCATACCTGGCTTTCCCATAAGCTCTGAGGCAGCGGCCACCCTGCTGCTGGGGGGGGAAAGGCGGAAGGAGCAACACCCTTTCCCTCCCGGGGAGGCATGGCGCCATAGTTTAAGGCATGGTCCATTCACTTTTCTGCCACATTGCTAACTTTTTAAATTATTATTATTGAATCACCGTGAGATGCAATTATAAGCTTTCATGTTTGACTTTATTTATTTATTTATTTTTGCTTTTTGGGTCACACCTGGCAATGCACAGGGGTTACTCCTGGCTCTGCACTCAGGAATTACTCCTGGCGGTGCTCAGGGGACCATATGGGATGCTGGGAATCGAACCCGGGTCAGCCACGTGCAAGGCAAACACCCTACCCGCTGTGCTATTGCTCCAGCCCTCATATTTGACTTCGACCATGCACTGCACTGTCCTCCCGTTGTTCATCCATTTGTTCGAGTGGGCACCAGTAACGTCTCCATTGTGAGACTTCTTGTTACTGGTTTTGGCATAGCGAATACGCTACGGGGAGCTTGCCAGGCTCTGCCGTGCGGGCGAGATACTCTCAGTAGCTTGCCGGGCTCTCCGAGAGGGGCGGAGGAATCGAACCCTGGACGGCCGCGTACAGGGCAAATTCCCTCCCCGCTGTGCTATTGCTCCAGCCCCCACCTCCAGCTTTAACCCTCAGAAACGGAAAGCCCTCGGGTAATGCCGCTCTGTCTGCCCGCTCACGGGGCTTCCTTTTATCTCCGCTTGACCCCGGCAGCCCCACACCTGGAGGACATGAAAGCCAGCGGCATCCTCCAGGGCCCGCCTCCCCACAACACCCACCTGCGCTTTCTCCATCGCACCAAACCTTGGATTCCTGCCTGCATTCCTGGGTCTGGCATTTGCTTCTGCTCTGTCTTCTATAGCCACTCATCACACTCCCTCAGAGCTGAATGTGCCCTCGGACTTCTTTTTTTTAATTTTTTTTTGAGTCCTCTGCACTATTTGGCCTCTGGCCTACGGCCTCTGGCCTTGGCTCTGCAGAAACCGTGGAGGGGAATGGAGTTGAAGAGAGACTACAGAGGGCAGGGTGTCTCCCTTGTACGCAGTGGCCTTTGGGTTCCATCCCTGACACCACATATGGTTCCCTGAGCCCCACCAGAAGTGATCCCTGTGTGCAGAGTCAGGAGTAAGCCCTGAACCCGCTGGGTGTGACCCAAAAAGCAAAAAATAACAAAACAAGACCAAAAAAAAAAAACCCCCAAAACCCATGAGGGCTGGGGGCTGGAGTGATAGGACAGCCGGGAGGGCATTTGCCTTACACTCGCTGACCCGGGTTCAATTCCCAGCATCCCATATGGTCCTCTGAGCACCTCCAGGAATAATTTCCGAATGCAGAGCCAGGAGCAACCCCTGAACTTAGCTTGCCTTGCATCCTCACCTCCCAATTTGAATCCCCATCACCACACAGGATCCCCGAAGCACTCCTGAGCACAGAGCCAGGAAGAGCCCCACCCTGAGCACCGCCAGGAGTAGCCTCAATTTCCAAAACAGCAACAACAGCGAAAGGGTCTGTAATCTGAGCTCAGTAAGAGGGCAAGACCCACCTGCTCCAATCTGCAGAGTGGGGCAGTTCCCTTAGTCAAGGGTAGCAGGAGTTGCCCAGGACCCAGGTTTTTTTTATTATTTTTTTTTTTTAGTTAGTGAAGCCGGGGCTGGAGCGATAGCACAGCGGGGAGGGCATTTGCCTTGCACGTGGCGGACCCGGATTCGATTCCCAGCATCCCATATGGTCCCCTGAGCACCGCCAAGGGTAATTCCTGTGTGCAGAATCAGGAGTAACCCCTGAACATCGCCGGGTGTGACCCAAAAAGAAAAAACAATTAGTGAAACCCCATGAGGTACAATTGTAGGCTCACAAATTTTCATGCTTGGGTTTCAGTTATACAATGATGAGTACCCATCCCTCCACCAGTGCCCATTCTCCACCACCAATGATCCCAGTAACCCTCCCCCCACAACCCATGCCTCCCTCCCCCACTCCTCCTCTGTGGCAGGGCATTCCCTTTTGCTCTCTCTTTCCTTTAGGATGTTGTGGTTTGCAATAGAGGTATTGAGTGGCCATCGTGTTTGGTCTATAGTCTACTTTCAGCACGCATCTTGCAACCCCGGGCGAGTCCTCCCAACACCCTTTACTTGGTGTTCCCTTCTCTATCTGAGCTGTGTTTCCCCCCAGCATGTGCTGCCGGCTTCCAAGCCATGGAACAGACCTCCTGGTACTTATCTCAACTATTCTTGGATGGTCGTCTCCCATTCTGTTACTTTATATTCCCCAGATGAGTGCAGTCTTTCTATGGCTGTCCCTCTCTTTCTGGCTCATTTCACTTAGCATGATACTTTCCAGGTAGAACCACTTGTTTGCAAATTTCATGGCTTCATCAGGACCCAGCTATTGTCTGAGAACAAGATGCTCTGTTTCACCCACCTAGAAGACGCAAGAGACCCCAAGTCTCTACGTCACCGGGATCCTGGGAAAGTTCCCAGTCGGGCACTAGTGTGACAGATGTGCAGGGTGTGGCTCCCGGACCAGCCCTGGTGGGCATCAGCCTCAGGGGCTGCTGGGATACAACTCCTCCTCCCACTCCACCAAAGTCCTTTCCACTCCAAACCTGCAGGACGTGCCTATGGCCATCCTGGTTCCGGAAACAGTAGCTAGACCAGGATCAAGAAAAGCTCTGGCTCCAGCCTGGTGGGTCCATGAGGACTAATCCTCCCCCCACTTTTTTAAAACTTTTTGAGCCATGCTGAGCAGTGCTCAGGGGTGACTCCCAACTCTGTGCTCAAAGGTTGCTCTTGATGGTGTTGGAGAAGGAACGCAGGTCTCCTGTGTGCAAAAGATGTGCCCAGCCTTTCTTTTTCTTTTTTTTTGGGGGGGGCCGCACTCAGCGATGCACAGGGGTTACTCCTGGCTCTGCACTCAGGAATTATTCCTGGCGGTGCTTGGGGGGCCATATGGGATGCTGGGAATCGAACCCAGGTCGGCCTCGTGCAAGGCAGACATCCTACCCACTGTGCTATTGCTCCTGTCCCAGTTGCCCAGCCTTTGAGCTTTCTCTCTATCCCCAGCAATCCATCCTTCACGGAGCTGGTGTTGGTGGGCTCTGGACAGCTTCCTTTCCGGCAAAGGCAGGCATTTGAGCAACAAAAAGATGTTTTACTATGCTTAACAAAAGGATCAGTAACAATCAGATCAGTAAAAAATGGAACAACACTGTCCTTCCGTCGTTCATCAATTTGCTTGAGCGGGTCCAGTAACGTCTCCATTGGAGACTTTGTTGTTACTGTGTTTGGCATATCGAATACGTCACGGGGAGCTTGCCAGGCTTTGCCATGTGGGCAAGATTCTCTCAGTAGCTTGCTGGGCTCTCCGAGAGGGGCGCAGGAATCGAATCCGGCTCAGCCGGGCTGCCTGCCTTTCTTTGCACTATACTAGTTGTTTGAAACTGTCAAACCTTCTACATAAGAGTTGGAGAGACAGTACTAGTTTTATAAACACTGCAGCACTGTCCTCCCTTTGTTCATCGATTTGTTCCAGCGGGCCCAGTAACGTCTCCTTTGTGAGACTTGTTACTGTGTTTGGCATATCGAATACGTCACAGGGAGCTTGCCAGGCTTTGCCGTGCGGGTGGGATACTCTCAGTAGCTTGCCGGGCTCTCCGAGAGGGGCGGAGGAATTGAACCTGGGCCAACCAGGTCAGCCGCGAGCAAGGCAAAGGCCCTACCCGCTGTGCTATCGCTCCATTTTTTTTTTATAAACAAAGGAATGAAAATCTGTAAATTGAGGGTCCAGAGCCAAAGCCCAGCAGGTGAAGGGCATTTGTCTTCCATGCAGCCCACATAGCACCCCATAGGGTTCCATAGGGTCCCCTGAGTAGCCAGGACTGATCCCTGAGTGCAAAGGTAGGAGTAAGCCCTGAGCACTGATAGTATGCCCCCCAAAACGCGCGCACACGCACACACACACACACACCACACAAACACACACACACCCCTCAAAACTGTATTGGACTTAATAAAATTAGGTACTGGAGCCAAGGAGATCACTCAAAAGGACTGGAACCCATGTTTTGCACGAGGCTGGCCCGGGTACCATCTCTGCTACCCCAGAGCCCACCAGGGGGTGAACCCTGAGTGCAAAAGCAGGAGTAAACCCTGAACACTGCTGGGTGGTGGTCCAAACCCCCGGACAACAAAACTTCTGCACGTGAAAGCAGAATGCTTTTGTAATCGTTCCTAAGCTATTAGATTACTATCTCCCTCTCATGATATTCATAATATCACTGTATTACTGTCATCCTGTTGATCGTTGAATTACTCGAGCGGGCACCAGTAACGTCTCTATTCCTCCCACTCCTGAGATTTTAGTAGACTCTTCTTGTCTTTTCCCAACGATTGGAGGCTCTTTCGGGGTCAGGGGAATGAGACCTGTTGTTGTTACTGTATTTGGCATATCGAATATGCCACTGGGAGCTTGCCAGGCTCTGCCCGTGTAGGCAGGATACTCTCGGTAGCTTGCCGGGCTCTCTAAGAGGTATAAATTTGTATATTTCTCTCTATGATTTGTTGCCTACTGTCTGAACCCCATCAGATATGGTATAATAATTGTGTAAAATGGGTAGGAAGTGTCTTATAATGTGTCATGCGGCCACTTTGCCGCTGCAGAGTCCAGAAAGTGGCCTGGAGCATGGTGGTGATTGGGTAGTGGAGGTCGGCTGCCGGGGCTGGGTTCCCTGGGGTGGGGAGGGCTCTCATAGAGTCCGGATATTCATAATAAGCAATAGAAAATAAATTTTCTAGCATCTGCCCCTGGCAGGCAGGCTTGAATGGTGATGGGAAAATTCGAGATAAGGGTGGTGGGAAGGTGTAGTGGTGGGGGGGTTGGTGTTGAAATATTGATTGTAATGAATGTGAAAAACCTTATGAAAATAAAATTGATCACTTGATCACTTGACCACTTGACATCCCGTTACTCATCAAGTTGCTCGAGTGGGCGCCAGTAACGTTTCCATTTGTCCCTGTCGCATGCTAGTGTAGCCCAATGGCATCTGCTCTTTCTAGGAACACAAACAGCCTCAAACCGATCATTCAGGTTCTTGACAAAGAAGACTGACCATCTCATAGGTGGGCGGCCATGTGATCTTTTGACGTCCCCTGGAATCCAGTCGGTAATGGCTCTAGTCCAGCGGTCATCTCCAAATCTCATTATGTGTCCAGCCCATCTGATTTTTGACATATTCTCAAATGAGACAGCGTCCCTGATTCTTGACCGTTGACAGAGGTCGGAACTCCAGATTCTTTTTCTCATTTGAGTGAAGCGTGATACTCCAAGTATAGCTCTTTCGATTCCTCTTTGGGAGACCCGAATAGTGCTCTCATCCTGTTTTCATAGGGCCCAGGTCTCTGAGGCATATGTTAATGCAGGAAGAACAGTAGAATTGAAGAGACGTGCCCGGAGCCGGAGGTTCTTTGTCCTCTTAGCTATTTCTTCGACACTCTTGAAGGTGTTCCAAGTCGCTCTCTTCCTCCCGCGCAACTCAGGTGCCAGGTCATTCATCATGTTGACTTCTCGACCTAGGTACACATAGCTGTTGCATTCAGAGATGTTTGTCTTGTTGAGAGCGAATGGAATGTCAGAAACGAGATCATTTCTCATAAACATTGTCTTCATGAGATTTAGCTGTAGTCCAATCTTTCCACACTCACAGTCGAAGTTGGCCAGCATTTGTGCCGCTTGGCTGATGTTTGGTGTTATTAGAACGAGGTCGTCAGAGAAGCAGAGGTGGTGTTAGTTGCCAACTGTCTATCTTCATTCCCATTCCTTCCCATTCCAGCCGTCGCATGATGTTCTCGAGGGTGACACTGAAGTGTTTTGGTGAAATGGTATCACCCTGCCAAACCCCTCTCTTAACATCAATGATCACTTCCCTAGAGAATGGTGAGATCCTGGTAGTGAATCCGCAATACAGCTCACAGAGGATACTGATGTATTGACTTTGAACGCCCTGTTTGGCTATGTAATGATGACCGCTTCAGTCTCAATAGAATCAAAGGCCTTCTTTAAATCAATGAACGTTAGACAGAGCGGCATCTTGAACTCCCGAGAAATCTCAATGAGCTTGGTGATCGTGTGGATATGGTCGATGGTGCTGAATCCTTTTCGGAAACTGGCTTGCTTGCATGGTTGTCCTTCATCTAGTGTTCTGCCAGTTCTATTCAGGATGACTCAAGTGAACAGCTTGTAGATGACAGACAATAGGCAGATTGGGCGATAGTTGCCAGTGTCGTGGATGTCTCCCTTCTTGTACAGTAGAACAGTCCTGCTGGTTTTCCATTGGGACGGAAACTTGCATTCAGACAGGTAGCATGTGAAGAGCCGAGCCAGCGTATTGATGAGTACTGACGGCAGGTTCTGCAGGTGTTCGGGTCTGACCTTGTCTGAGCCAGGTGCTGTTCGCTTCTTTACCGATGAAATGGCATGTCAGATTTCGGAAGGGAGAACGTTGGGAGTCATATATCCATCCTGTGGAATTTGGTATGTGGGCAGGTGGACATGGCTATTGAAGAGATCCAAGTAGAAGTCATGAATAATCTTCTCCATTGCCTTTCTGGATGGAAGATGTGATAAATCCATCAGGACGTTGGAGGGCAGTCGTCCTGGTCTTGTAGTTGGCGAAGGACAGGCGGGCGTTGCGAATGCTTTTCCTAGCTTCTGCCGCATCTGCCAGCACTGCTGCTCTTCTCTCTTTGAGGCCTTCCTTTATCGCTTTTCTGCACTGCTTTGCGAGCTCGGACATTCGCTTGCGGTTGCCTGAGGTTTCCGCCAAGCCACGTTGGCGAATGAGCTCGAAAGTTTCAATTTCTCCTTCATCATAATTGGATGAAGATAGACAACGAAGATAGAAACTGCCGGCATGAGCCACATCTATTCAAGTGGAATCGTCCGATTGGGGTTGTTAGGTATTCGAATGAATCAATGTTTATGACCAAGTTCGTGTTGACAAGGACACCGACACCACCGGCACCTCTTTTGTCACATGTTCTGAGGAATAGTTATTCTCCAGTGTCCAAAACGGCGTGATGTGATTGATGCCTTATTGTCTCGGTCAGACCAATGATGTTGTACTTGATCTTTTGCGCTTGCACCATCAGGTCCTCTATGGATGCATCCGATGCCAGCGTACGTGCATTGAAAGTACAGTCATTTTTGTCCTTCTTCGTTTGGGCAGCCTAGTTCGGCCCTGAGATTTTATCAGCCTCTCCTTCCTCATGCTTCTTAATGCTGCTGTATTGGTGGCTCTTTCCGGGTCAGGGGAATGAGACCCATTGTATTTACTGGTTTTGGCATATTGAATACACCACGGATAGCTTGCTAGGCTCTGCCGTGCGGGCGGGACACTCTCAGTAGCTTACCAGGCTCTCCGAGAGGGATAGAGGCTTTTAGGGCAACCTCTAATCATCCTTGCAGGTGTTTCCATTGCTTCAAACCATATTTTAACCTCATCAAATATGGTGCGGTAATCTTGTATTAAGTGTTTTATGTGGCCGCGCAGTCCGGAAAGCATCCTGGAGTGTGGCGGTGGCTGGGTAGTGGAGGTAGTGGAGGCAGCCCGGCAGACCTGTTTAATTTAACTTGATTGTGTTGGGGCCACACACCCAGCTGTGCTCAAGCCTTTCTCCTGGTTCTCCACTCAGGGAGCACTCCTGGTTGCCTCCGGGGACCAGACAGGAACTGAACCAGGATTGACTGCATGCAAAGAAAGGCTCTACCCGCTATATGATTCTGGTCCCTTCCCATAACTAATTTCATTAACTTCAGTCCAACTGAAAAACAAAAACGGGGGGCTGGAGAGATAGCACAGCGGGTAGGGCGTTTGCCTTGCACGCAGCCAACCCGAGTTCGATTCCCAGCATCCCATATGGTCCCCTGAGCACCACCAGGAAGTAACTCCTGAGTGCAGAGCCAGGAGTAACCCCTGTGCATCACCAGGTGTGACCCAAAAAGCAAAAACAAACAAACAAACAAAAACAAACTAAACAAAAAACGGACTGGAGCGATAGCACAGAGGATAGGGCATTTGCCTTGCACACAGCCCACCTGGGTTCGATTCCCAGCATCCCATAAGACCCCCCCAGCACCGCCAGGAGTAATTCCTGAGTGCATGAGCCAGGAATAACCTCTGTGCATCACCAGGTGTGACCCTAAAAGTGTGTGTGTGCGGGGGGGACACAAAACAAAACAAAACAAAAAACAAAACTTTAGTCCACCTTACGAATTTTGTTTCTCTGTTCCAGAAAACTAGTATTTCTTGTTAAATCTTTGTTCATTGTTATTTAATGTCTTTGTTCATTCACTACGACTTAAAAAAATTTTTTTTGGTGGGGGATCACGGTGAATTACAGAGTTACAACGTTATTCTTTAGTTAAGTTTCAGGGTTACAGTGTTTCTTCACCAATCCCTTCACCAGTGTCCACTTCCACTAATGTCCTGTTTCCCTTCCGTCCCCACCCCCACCTGCCTCAGTGGCGGGCACTTTTCCCCTCCCCCATGGTTGCAGTGTTCCCTTCCCTAACATCCTCCTCCCCAACCCTTCCCCAGTGGCAACATCCTTCTGAAGGCCAGTTCCCCCCTACCGCCCCTCCCTACCTCCCCCTCTCCCCCTCTTCATTTCTCTTGCCTTTGGGTATTCACTGTTCCCCGAAGGAGTGGGTTCTAAATTCCCAGCATATGAGAGAAATCCTTCTGAGTCTGTCTCCCCCACCCCCACCCCCGACTTCACACACGATACTCTCCAGACCCATCCGCGTAGGGGCAAATTGCATGACTTCATCTTTCCTGACGTATCACTTACCAATTTGATTAATCAAATTAACTTAGACCGTTTAAGCTAGAATCAAGCGTTTCAAACCTCTAACAAGGCAGACTTATAAATTGAATGTCGTCCAGGACACTCGGCGTTTCAACCCTCTTCGCGAAGCCTCGTCAGTCTCAACTTAGCTAATCAGATTTATTGAAGCATTTAACCATTAAATTGAATACGCAAGAATTAAATTCGTAGCATATGCTTAATGTGTCACACGTGTTTATACATTTCCAACATCTTTAAGAGCAGGGGGAAGATTACACGTTTTAAAGTGCTTAGGGGCCGGAGTCATAGTATAGCGGGTAAGAGGCTTGTCTTACATGCGGCTGACCCGGGTTCGATCCCCAGCATCCCATATGGTCCCCTGAGCACCTCCAGGAGTCACATCCCACCAGCACAGAAACAGAAGTAGCCCCTAAGCACCACTAGGTGTCACTCCAAAACAAAGCAAGACAAAAGGAATAAAAGACTAGAGGCTGTGGATGTAGTACAGGCCTTGTTTGGACGAGGCTCCAGTTCAATTCCCAAATTACCATGGGGTGGCTTGATAGCACAGTGGGTAAGGCACTTGCCTGGCAGGCAGCTGACACGGGCTCAATCCCTGTCACCCATAGGATCACCTGACCCCTGCCAGGAGTAATCCCTGAGCACAGAGTAAGCCTTGAGCAGTACCAGGTGTGTTCCCCCCACCCCCTCCCAAAAAAGACTCACCAAAAATAACTCAAAATAACTCCTCTATTTTTTTTTAATTTTATTTTTTATTAGTGAGACATCATGAGGTACAGCTGTAGACTTACAAATTTTTGTGCTTGGATTTCAGTTATACAATGATCAAATACCCATCCCTCCACCAGTGCCCATTTCCCACCAAGAAGGGAGCACCAAATAAAGGGTGTCGGGAGGATCCTCCCAGGATGGCAGAAGCATGCTGAAAGTAGACTATAGACCAAACATGATTGCCACCCATTGCCTCTTTTGCAAACCATAACTCCACTATTTTAAGTGAATTTTATTTGATATAGAAGAAAATTTTTGTTTTGGGGTTACACTCCACAATCCTCAGGGTTTATTCCTAGCTCTGTACTCAGAGATTAAACCCAGGTGGACTGCGTGCTGTTGCGTGAATATTCGTTCAGTCAGAGGCGCTGAGACAAGGAACTCAGAGGGGAATTAGTTTCACGGAAGGCCCCGATTCACTCAGGTCCTGTGACAAACGGTAGAGGGTCCTGAGATCTCCTTTTATTACCATTCGACCGTAGATCCCTCCAAAAGGCACAATACAGTGACATCATCAATAAGGAAGTCACAGGAAGAACATTGAGGCAGCAAGACATACATTGTTTCTCTAGGTCTGCAAGTCAGTGGGTTAAAGAAATACAAAGCCACAAGCACCTGGGGTTTGCATTCCAAAGCCTGGGTCCAGGCTTCTGCGAGAAGAAAACTGAGTCTTTCGGTAAACTGAAATTTATGTTATTTACTGAAGACAGCTTGAAGAAAGAGATGTTCAGCCTCATCCAAACCAGTCAGGACACACGAGTTAATATGACCCATTTTCATGGGTCCCTATGTTCCAGCCCATGTGCGGGACAGTCTACATAGGCTCATCCTGACGACCTAGTCCAGCCCAAACAGCGTGCCATGCTTGTACTCTGCTCCATTGGACAGTTCCTGTGATTGGATTTTATCACTTGATCACTTGACTTCCCGTTAATCATCAAATTGCTCAAGCGGGCGCCAGTAACATCTCCATTTGTCCCTGTCGCGTGCTAGTGTAGTCCAATGGCCTCTATTCGTTCTAGGGACACGAAGAGCCTCAAACTGATCATTCAGGGTCTTGATGAAGAAGTCTGACCATTTGGTAGGTTGGCGGCCACGTGTCTTTTGACGTCCTGTGGAATCCATTCGGTAGTGGCTCTAGTCCAGCGGTCATCTCCAAATCTCATTATGTGTCCAGCCCATCTGATTTTTGACGTCTTTGCAAATGAGACAGCATCCCTGATTCTTGATCGTCGACAGAGGTCGGAACTCCGGATTCTTTCTCTCATTTGAGTAAAACATGATACTCCAAGCATAGCTCTTTCAGTTCCTCTTTGGGAGACCCGAATAGCGTTCTCAACCTGTTTTCATTGGGCCCAGGCCTCTGAGGCATATGTTAATGCAGGAAGAACAGTGGAATCAAAGAGATGTGCCCGGAGCTAGAGGTTCTTTGTCCTCTTAGCTATTTCTTTGACGCTCTTGGAGGCATTCCAAGTCACTCTCTTCCTCCTGCACAACTCAGGTGCCAGGTCATTTGTCATGTTGACTTCTCGACCTAGGTACATATAACTGTTGTATTCGGAGATGGTCATTCTGTTGAGAACGAATGGAGCATCAGGAACGAGGCTGTTTCTCATAAACATTGTCTTCGTGAGATTCAGCTGTAGTCCAACCTTTCCACACTCACGATCGAAGTCTGCCAGCATTTCTGCTGCTTGGCTAATGTTTGGTGTTATTAAAACAATGTCATCATCAAAGAGGAGGTGGTGTAGTTGCCAACCATCTATCTTCACTCCCATTCCTTCCCATTCCAGCCGTCGCATGATATTCTCGAGGGTGGCACTGAAGAGTTTTGGTTAAAAGGTATCACCCTGCCGAATCCCTCTCTTGACATCAATGATCACCTCCCTAGAGAATGGTGAGATCCTGGTAGTGAATCTGTAATACAGCTCACAGAGGATCCTGATGTATTGAGTTTGACTGCCCTGATTGGCTAGGGCTTCGATGACTGCTTCAGTCTCAACAGAATCAAAGGCCTTCTTTAAATCAATGAACGTTAGACAGAGCGGCATCTTGAACTCCCGAGAAACCTCAATGAGCTTGGTTATCGTGTGGATATGGTCGATGGTGCTGAATCCTTTTCGGAAACCGGCTTGCTCATATGGTTGTCCTTCATCTAGTGTTCTGCCAATCCTATTCAGGATGACTCGAGTGAACAACTTGTAGATGACAAACAATAGGCAGATCGGGCGATAGTTGCCAATGTCATGGATGTCTCCCTTCTTGTACAGTAAGTAGTACAGTTCTGCTGGTTTTCCATTGGGACGGAATCTTGCATTCAGACAGGTAGCATGTGAAGAGCCGAGCCAGCTTATTGATGAGTACTGACGGCAGGTTCTGCAGGTGTTCGGGTCTGACCTTGTCTGGGCCAGGTGCCGTTCGCTTCTTTACCGATGAAATGGCGTGTTGGATTTCAGAAGGGAGAACATTGGGAACAACATATCCATCCTGCGGAATTTGGTATGTGGGCAGGTGGACGTGGCTATTGAAGAGATCTAAGTAGAAGTCATGGATAATCTTCTCCATTGCTCTTCTGGAAGATGTGATAGATCCATCAGGACGTCGGAGGGCAGTCATCTTGGTCTTGTAGTTGGCGAAGGACAGGCAGGCATTGTGAATGCTTTTCCCAGTTTCTGCCGCATCTACCAGCACTTCTGCTCTTCTCTCTTTAAGGTCTTCCTTTATTGCATCTCTGCACTGTTTTGTGAGCTCAGAAGTTCGCTTGTGGTTGCCTGAAGCATGCTCCAAACCATGTTGGCAAATAAGCTCAAGAGTTTTCGAAGACAGGCTTTTTTTTTTGTGTGGCTATCTCTCTCTCTTGGCATTCCTTGCACAATCATGGAGGTGCTAAACCAGTCGATTGTATTTCTTGTCAATGTCGTCAACAACGGCATCTTCCCATGTTGCAGCAATAGTGCCAAAGAGCTCCCAGTTGTTGGTCATTCTGGGAGTTCTCTTCTTAAACTTTGCAGCACTTTCTCCCTGCTCTGTGAAGTAGAATTTTGCGCAAAGGAGACGGTGGTCCGATCCATTTGTAATTTTGGTACAACAGCGACATCGGTCAGGCAAATCACAAAAATCCCTTATGAAATTGTCCCTATGATTTTATGTCACTGCACCCTTAAACCCAGCACAACAGTATTAATATGCGCTTGTGGCATTTCTCCTCTATTTCTTTTCAAGTTCCTTAATCAAGAATAGGAAGTGGCCAGGGCATGCACCCCAGTGTGTGTGTGTGTGTGTGTGTGTGTGTGTGTGTGTGTGTGTTATAACCTGGGCCTTACACATACAAGGCATGCACTCTGCACTGAGCCATCAACCTGGGCCTTACACATACAAGGCATACACTCTGCACTGAGCCATCTTCCAGATCCCTTCTGTTGATTTATTAGTCACACTCTTTTCCTTATATTATTATTATTATTAATATTTTGCTTTTTGGGTCACACCTGGCGATGCACAGGGGTTACTCCTGGATCTGCACTCGGGAATTACTCCTGGTGGTGCTCGGGGGACCATATGGCTTGCTGGGAATCAAACCCAGGTCGGCCGCATGCAAGTCAAATGCCCTCCCTGCTGTGCTATCCTTTCCCTTATGCTGACATGGTGACACGGTCCTCCCGTTGTTCATCGATTTGCTCGAGCGGGCCCAGTAACGTCTCCATCATGAGACTTGTTGTTACTGTGTTTGGCATATCGAATACGTCACGGGGAGCTTGCCAGGCTTTGCCATGCGGGCGAGATACTCTCGGTAGCTTGCCGGGCTCTCCGAGAGGGGCGGAGGAATCGAACTCGGGTCGGCCATGTTGGCCGCTTGTAAGGCAAACGCCCTACCGCTGTGCTATTGCTCCTGAGCATAATTACAATAGCTCCTTTAAAAGCCTTGCCTGGGGCCTTAGAACAGCAGGTAAGGTGCTTGCCTCACTAAGGCCCACCCAGTTAAGATCCCTGGAACCCCCATGTGGTCAGCTGAGCACCACAGGATATGATCCAGTTCCCCCACCCTAAACTTTGAGAAATAAAAAATATAAACCTTTGCCTAGTCATTCCAATATTGGAGTTGTCCTGGATTGGCCTCGGGTTTGCCTGTTGCTTTGTTTGTTTTGGGTTTGGGGCCACACCCAGTGATGCTCAGGGGTTATTCTTGGCGCTGCTCTCAGGAGACACTCCTGGCGGTGCTCAGGGGATCAGAAGGGATGCTGGTGGGGATAGAACCTGGGTCAGCCACATACAAAGCAAACAAACGCCCTACCCACTGTACTATCCTTCCGGCCCCCCGGGGTTTGCTTCTTCCTTGGGAGTAGATGACATTCTTCTGGCTCTCTGTTTGGTTGAGTAAATTTGGATCATATGTCACTGTCACTGTCCTCCCGTTATTCATCGATTTGCTTGAGTGGGCCCAGTAACGTCTCCATTTTGAGACTTGTTGTTACTGTGTTTGGCATATGGAATACGTCACGGGGAGCTTGCCGGCTTTGCTGTGCAGGCATGATACTCTCGGCAGCCTGCAGGCTCTCCGAGAGGGGCGGAGGAATCGAAACCAGGTCGGCTGGGCTGGCTGCGTGCAACGCAAATGCCCTACCCGCTGTGCTATCACTCCAGCCCAATTTGGATCATATCTGGAGTATTTTGAAGGTGGAAGTGGAGATGTGACTTAGTGGGCCCCACCCAGCTTTGCTTGGGAGGCCCTGAGGTGCCAGAGATCAAAGCCAGGCCCTGTGCATGCCAGGCGTGCCCTCGGGCCTCAGCTGGCCTCTTTCATCTCTGACTAGGCAGTAGCCTGTGTGCCCCAGCCCGTCTGATTCAGATTGTGAATCCTGCATTCCTCGTCCCTGCCGCTCCCTTTCTCGGCCAACTCCAAGGCTCTGGGCTTTATCTTGTCTACCTGCCAGAAATACAGAGGGATTTCTTTTTCTTTTATATATAATTTATTTATTTTATTGAATCACTGTGGGAAAAGTTACAAAGCTTTCAGGTTTAGGTCTCGGTCATGCAAATATCAAACACATTTCCCTTTACCAATACTTATTTTTCACCACGAAGAACCCCAATAAACCCCCACCCCACACCCCTCCCAATGCCTGTGAGGCAGATGAGTTCTAGTTAACACTCTATCTACTTTGAGTAGATTCATTGTTTCGATAAAAGATGCACCATTATTATTTAGAGTTTGCCCCCCAAGCCCCAAATCAGACATGCTGAAAAAGCATTATGAAATGATTTGCTTTCTACAGCTGGGTTCAAGAATTAAATGATGTCACGCGGCCGCTATTGCAGCCGCACAGTTTTGGATTTCTGCTATTTTACTTATTAACCCTGGAAGTATTTCTACTGAGAGTCAGGTAATTGAGAGATTGGTTTCTGTGCTCTGGAGTCATGGCTGTGCCGGAGAACCGCTCGTGGGGGGCAACTGGTGACCTCGGTAGGGCGTGAAGGACAGGCCTGAACGTCCCCCTTCCCATGAGGTTTTAGTCGCCCCATCACCCCTGGCTCATACCTGCTCTCCACAAGGCTCCCATGCAGCCGCCATCTTTCTTTCCAGAGTGGGGAGGGCGGAGGGGAGCAACACCCTTTCCACTCCGGGCAGGCATGGTGGCGTAGATCAACGCATGGTCCGTTCACTTTTCTGCTCCAAGCTGCTGGGTTCTGCATTAAGTCCTCGTACAGCGGGATTTCTATGGTGTGTATGTGTATGTGTGTGTGTGTGTTGGGGGGAAGAGGGTGTGTGTGTGAAGATTTTTTTTTTTGATTCACCGTGAGGTATAGTAACAAAGCTTTTATGTTTGCACTTTGATCATACAATCATCAAACACCCGTCCCTTCACCAGTGCACGTTTGTCACCACCAAAATCCCCAGTATTCCCCCCCACCCCCCATTCCACAACTCCCCCTGTCTATGTGGCAGACAATTTGCACACTACTCTCTTTCTCTACTTTAGTTACCTTCGATATTTGAGCCCAGTCCCACCACCACTCAGACCTGCCGAAAAGGAAATGCTAGGCAATGTGTTTTGTATTGCTTGTCATGGATACAATATAATGTCATGCACCGCACGTTCTAGGAATTCTAAAGTTTTATTTTATTTTATTTTTTCTTTTTTGGGTCACACCTGGCAATGCACAGGGATCACTTCTGGCTCTGCACTCAGGAGTTACTCCTGGCGGTGCTCAGGGGACCATATGGGATGCTGGGAATCGAACCCGGGTTGGCCGCATGCAAGGCAAACGCCCTACCTGCTGTGCTATCTCTTCAGCCCCCGGAATTCTAAAATTTTAATAATTAGGGTCTGAAGAGATCCCGCAGTGAGTTGCTCGGGTATGAGATTTGTGTGTGTGTCCTTTTTTTTTTTTTCTTAATCCGGGGCACAGCTGGAACTTCTCAGGTCTTACTCCTGGCACTGTGCTCAGGAATCACTTCTGGCATGCTGTGGGGACCATATATTTGGGATGCCGGGGTCAGCCATGTATTGCAAAGCATGTGCCTTACCCACTGCACTAAGGCTCTGGTTCCATGTTTGTTTGATTTTATTCTGTTTTTTTTTTTTGGGTGGCCACAAATGGTGGTGCTCAGTTGGTGTGTGTGTGTGTGTGTGTGTGTGTGTGTGGTGTGTGCGCGCGCGCGTGTGCATGTGTATATGCGTGAGTGTGCATGGTGTGTGTGTGTACATGTGTGTGCGCGTGTATGTGTGCGTGTGGTGTGTGCGTGCGCGTGTGTGCATGTGTATATGCGTGAGTGTGCATGGTGTGTGTGTGTGTACATGTGTGTGCGCGTGTATGTGTGCGTGTGTGTGTACATGTTTTTGGGCCACATCCAGCGGTATTCACACTCAGAGATTACCCCTGGCTCTGCACTCAGGTATCACTCTTGGCAAACTTGGGGGGATGCCAGGGAATAAGCCCAGGTTGGCTCCGTGCAAGGCAGGTGCCCCACCCACTGTGCTCTCTCTGTGCCCACTCAGCACTTGCTCTGGCTCTGTGCTCAGGAAACACTCCTGGTGGTATTCATGGGACCATATGTGGTGCAGAGAATCAAAGCCAGGGCTTTGCTCAATCAAGGCGAATGCTGTAACCACTGGGCCGCCTCCCAGGCCCGTCTGTTGGCGTTTTCCCCATCCCATGCTGCCCCCTGACCAATATCCGGAAAACCCACACCAAAATGGGGAGCCATTCCATGCCAGTTGTTTCTTCCACGTTTGTTTTTGTTTGTTTGTTTTTGCTTTTTGGGTCACACCTGGCGATGCACAGGGGTTACTCCTGGCTCTGCACTCAGGAATTCCTTCTGGCGATGCTCGGAGGATCATATGGGATGCTGGGAATCGAACCCGGGTCGCTGCGTGCAAGGCAAACGCCCTACCGGCTGTGCTATCACTCCAGCCCCCCTCTTCCACATCTTAATGAATTACTGTTAATTATTTCTTTGCGGGGCTCCCACTTGGTTCCTGGGAGGCCTAGGTCTCTTCCTGGCATTCCTGAGCTACTGGACTGGCGATTCAATGCCAGGCCTGATGATGTGATGCTGTCTATCCAATGGGGCCATGGAGACCTGGGCCACCCCAGAAGTACTAAGGGGTCTCCTGCTCTGTATCTGGGGTGCACAGGGCCCTCCAGGACCACACCCAGAAGTGCTCAGGGGCCTCAGGGCTACACCTGGCGATGCTCAGGGATGGGATGGAACCAGGAATGTGTAAGCCAGGCACAAGCCTTCACAGTTCCCAATCCTGACCGAACCCAGCTCTCCAAAATGCGAGGCATGCATTTTGTCACTATGCCACGTCCTGGGCCTTTGACTTATCTCTATCTTATTTTATTTTATTTTATTTTATTTTTTCCTGGCTGACCCAGGTTTGATTCCTCCGTCCCTCTCAGAGAACCCAGCAAGCTGCCGAGAGTATCCCACCCACACGGCAGAGCCTGGCAATCTCCCTGTGGCATATTCTCTATGCTCAAAACAGTACCAACAAGTCTCACAATGGAGACATTACTGGTGCTCGCTCGAGCAAATCGATGAACAACGGTAGGACAGTGCTACAGAGCTATTATTTGCTTGCTTTTTGGGTCACACACCCAGTGATGCACAGGGGTTACTCCTGATTCATGCACTCAGGAATTACTCCTGGTGGTGCTTGGGGAACCCTATGGGATGCTGGGAATCGAACCTGGGTCGGCTGCGTGCAAGGCAAACGCCTTACCCACTGTGCTATTGCTCCAGCCCTTCTATTTTTATTTATTTATTTACTTTTTTGGGTCACACCCAGCAATGCACAGTAGTTACTCCTGGTTCATGCACTCAGGAATTACTCCTGGCCGTGTTTGGGGGACCGTATGGGATGCTGGGAATCGAACCCAGGTCGGCCGAGTGCAAGGCAAACACCCTACCCGCTGTGCTATCACTCCAGTCCCCCCTTCTATTTTATTTTTATCTTTGGTTTCAGAGCCACACCTAGAGGTGCTCAGGGCTTACTCCTGGCCCTGGCCCTGCGTTTAGGGATCACTCATGGTGGGCTCAGGGGGCCCAATAGAGTTCCAGGAATCGAACCAGTGCAGGAGTGAGTTAAACAAGCATCTTCCCCACTGTGCTATTGCTCCAACTTTAAAAAAAAGTGTTTTTTTTTTTTTTGCTTGGGTCGTATCCAAGTAGTGTGGGGGCAACATGGGGCTCAAGGGACCACTATGTGGGGTACCAGAGATTGCACCTAGGCTCACACCCCTAGTCCCCTGAGTTATCTTTAACCTTTCCTTTGTGTTTTACCTCTCATTGTCACATCCCCCCAGGCAGTCTAGGTTACTTATAAGCCAAACCTTCTGGTAACTCCGGACTTTGTATTTGCAGTGAATAACTTGCTTTTCTATTTCCCCTATAACTTCGTATTTTACTATAGAGCAATGTTCTTTGGTTAAACACAGGAAAAAAAAAACATTAATGCTGTGCTCCTAGTATTTGGGGGTTGATTGACTCCGAAATATTTCTACTCCTGGGCATTGGTCATAATTACTTGAGTCAAGCTTCAGTTGCTGTACTTCCTAACACCCCAAAGGGAGGTTCTGTCATGGGACTGGCATGGACCCAGGGCCAGCGGCAAAACTACCCTGGCATCGAAATGGGACAGTCTAGAAAGCATAAAGGCATGGTCTTGATGCGAGCTGTCATGACTTAAGAGACAGGACCCTCATGGGGAAGGACAAGGTGAATTGACCTGAGGACTTAGTCTGGGATTTACGGTAGAAGACTGACTTGCCCTTGGAGCCCAGAGAACTAAGTTTTTTGGAATCCATCGCTCTTACTGTGTTTATCCAAATAACTGTAAGTATTAATAAGAAGTAAACATAATTGTTTAAAAATATTTGCTAGCAGCTAGGGAAAGAGAAAAGCAATATAATGCTTGTCACCCCTGGGCAAATCTCTCTGTATAGCCCCTGGGAGACAGAGTATTTCCTTAACTTAATTCCCCCCAGGAGAATTCCCTCCACCAAATGCTTTACCTCTCTAAATGATCGATCACACTTAGGGGCAGTCCTATACCTCAATCCCCCCTCAGATGTTCTATGTGTATGTGCTAACAGCTCTGCAATAAACAGGCCATTTTGAACATCAGTCTGTGGACCCCGTCTCTTTGTTCCTCCCCTGAGGGGGCCTGGACAGGCGGCTCTCAGCCACCCAACCCACACATTGCACCCCACACTTTTTTTTTTTCTTTTTGGGTCACATCTGGCGATTCTCAGAGGTTCCTCCTGCCTCTGCACTCAGGAATCACTCCTGGCGGTGCTCAGGGGACCACATGGGATGCTGGGAATCGATCCCAGGTAGGCCACGTGCAAGGCAAACGCCCTCCCCGCTGTGCTATCGCTCCAGGCCCCGCCCCCACCCTTTGAACTCATGCTCCTCCAGCCCTAGGCCTGAATCCTCCTCCACCCACTGACTGCTTTCTGGAACATTACATCCTCAGCTCCCATTCTCAGTTCTCTCCTGCTTAACTCTGGCTGGGGTCATGGCCAAGCGACAAAGGCCCCTTCCCAGGGGCTTTCACCTCACATGCCCTGTGGGTATTCTTAGCTCTCACACCTTCCCCTGCATGTCCCCCGGAGTAGCTCCCCCCAGCCCCCGCCCGCTCTCTGAAGCTCCCGGGAACCCTGGCAGGATGCTGGTGACCCGCTCTCCCTAGGACCCCTCATCCATCCCCATGGCCTGGTGCACCCACATGCCTTCTGCCTTCTGAGTCCCCTGGAATCTCCCAAGGACTGGTGTCATCCTGGCCCGGGCTAACACCTCCCACATCCACCGTGGCAGCCGCCTCCCTCCAGGCTGCGCTGCCAGAGGGACAGACTCCAGACGCCACTGTGACCCTGTCACTCTCTCAGTTAAGGCCCTGCGGGAATGACTTCTTGCTCTCAGGGCGCTGGCTCCTGCCAAGGCTCTGCGTGCCTGGCGTCGTCCACGCTGCCTTGCCCTTCTCTGCAGTGTCCAGACACCCCTCAGACCATGGATGTTTCCCGTGGCGGAGCGAGTTCGTGCTAGGGTGCGATGCATTTTAGACAGATTTTTATTTATTTATTTATTTATTAATAGCGGTAGGGCGTTTGCCTTGCATGCAGCCATCATGGCCGACCCGAGTTCAATTCCTCCGCCCCTCTCGAGAGCCCGGCAAGCTACCGAGAGTGTCTCGCCCACACGGCAGAGTCTGGCAAGCTCCCCGTGACGTATTCGATATGCCAAACACAGTAACAACAAAGTCTCCAATGGAGACGTTACTGGGCCCGCTCGAGCAAATCGATGAACAATGGGAGGGCCTTTTTATTAGTGAGACATCATGAGGTACAGTTGTAGACTTACAAATTTTTGTGTTTGGGTTTCAATTATACAATGATCAAATACCCATCCCTCCACCAGTGCCCATTTTCCACCACCATGGGTCCCAGTATCCCTCCCACCCCCCATCCCCCCCATCCCACCCTGCTTCTGTGGCAGGGCATTTCCCTTGTTCTCTCTCTCCTTTTGGGTGCTGTGGTTTGCAAAAGAGGCAATGGGTGACAATCATGTTCGGTCTATAGTCTACTTTCAGCATGCTTCTCCCATCCTGGGAGGATCCTCCCAACACCCTTTATTTGGTGCTCCCTTCTCTATCTGAGCTCCCCTTTCCCCTAGCATGTGTGGTACATTTACACAATGGAGTACTATGTAGCTGTTAGAAAAGACGAAATCATGAAATTTACATACAAGTGGTACTACATGGTAAGTATCGTGTTAAGCGAAATGACTCAGAAAGAAAGGGATAGACATAGGAAGATTGCGTTCATCTGGGGAACATAAAGTAACAAAATAGGAGACCAACAGCCAAGAATGGCCGAGATTAGAACCAGGAATTTTACTCAATGGCTTGGAGACAGATTTTTATTTTAAAGCCGGGAGACAGTCTCCCGGTGAGGGACTTGCTTTGCCCAGGGCTGACCCAGGCTTGAATCCCCGGCGCCACATAAGGGTCCCTGGACACTGACAAGAGGTCTCTACTGCACAGAGAACCAGAGATGTGATTGGACCCTGGGCACAGCCAGCTGTGGCCCCCAAATCCAAAGTAGATAATAAACCATTACATGCTTATGTCTGCCCTTTGGCTTTGGAGCTACACGCGGCGATGCCTGAGGGCTCCTCCTGCCTCTGTGCATGGTGGACCTCATGGTGGCAGGGATGGAAGCCCAGTTTTCCAAGTGCAAAGCAGGAAATGGACCCCACCCTGCTGAGCTATTTCCCCAGCCCCTGTTGGTTTTTTTGTTTTTGTTTGTTTTGTTTTGTTTTGTTTGCTTTTTGGGTCACACCCAGTGATGCTCAGGGGTTCCTCCTGGCTCTGCACTCAGGAATCACCCCTGGTGGTGCTCAGGAGACCATATGGGATGCCGGGAATCAAACCTGGGTCGGCCACATGCAAGGCAAACGCCCTACCAGCGATGCTCAAGGGTGATTCCTGGCTCTGTACTCAGGAATTACTCCTGGCGGTGCTCGGAGGGATCATATGGAATGAGCCAGGGGTCAAACCCGGTTGGCCGCATGCAAGGCAAACACCCTCACTGCTACACTATCTCTCCGCCAGCCCCGTATTTTAAAACAAAAATCTCTAATTTTTTTTTTTAATATTTTGCATCACACCTGGCAATACACAGGGGTCACTCCTGGCTCTGCACTCAGGAATTACTACTGGTAGTGCTCAGGAGACCATACGGGATGCTGGGAATTGAACCTGGGTCGGCTGCGTGCAAGGCAAATGCCCTACCCACTGTGCTATCACTCCAGCCCCCAAACAAAAATATCTCTAAACCGAAATGCAAACACGAAAAAGTTCGTAAGTTTGTAACTGTACCTCACGGTGATTCACGAATAAAAATAAATAAATTCAGGGGGCTGGAGAGATAGCACAGCGGGTAGAGCGTTTGCCTTGCACGCGGCCGACCCGGGTTCGATTCCCAGCATCCCATATGTTCCCCTGAGCACCGCCAGGAGTAACTCCTGAGTGCAGAGCCAGGAAGAACCCCTGTGCATCGCCAGGCGTAACCCAAAAAGCAAAAAATAAATAAATAAATTCAAAAGAAAATCTCTAAACCCAAAAACCTAAAAATACCTCTTTTAGGTTTCTCAAATAGTGCTCAGGAGTAGGGGAGGTGAGAGTATGTGGCCACGGTGAAGGCTGCTCAGGTCCAGTGGTGTTGGGGCCACCAGGCTATATCCGGCAGGGCTTGCATGTGCAGGGCATGTGCCCCGGTCCCCAGCAAGTGCTCCATGCTCCCAGACCCGTCTCTCTCCTTCCTCCTTCTCACTCTCTCCCCCTCTCTCTCCCTCCCTCCCTCTCTCTCCCCCTCTCCCTCCCTCCCTCCCTCTCTCTCTCCCCCCTCTCTCCCTCCCTCCCTCTCTCTCCCCCTCTCTCTCCCTCTCTCCCTCCCTCTCTCTCCCTCTCTCCCTCCCTCCTTCCCTCTCTCTCCTTCTCTGTCTCTCCCTCCCTCCCTCTCTCTTCCCCTCTCTCTCCCTCCTTCCTTCTCTCTCTCTCCCCCTCTCTCTTTCCCTCTCTCTCTCCCTCCCTCCTTCTCACTCTCTCTCATTCTCTCTCTCCCTCCCTTCTTCTCTCTCTCCCTCTCTTTCCCTCCCTCCCTCTCTCTCTCTTTCCCTCCCTCCCTCTCTCTCCCTCCTTCTCTCTCTCTCTCTCTCTCTCTCTCTCTCTCTCTCTCTCTCTCTCTCTTTCTCTCCTTCTGGACATTATGGCTTTCAATACAGATACTAAACATTATCATGTATATGCCTTTACCAACTTTCAACACTCAGTTTTGTTTTGTTTTTTTGCTTTTTGGGTCACACCCAATGATGCTCAGGGGTTACTCCTGGTTCATGCACTCAGGAGTTACTTCTGGCGGTGCTCAGGGGATGCACTCAGGAATTACTCCTCAGGGGACCACGAGGGATGCTGGGAATCAAATCCAGGTCGGCTGTGTGCAAGGCAAATGCCCTACCCGCTGAGCTATTGCTCCAGCCCAACACTCAGTTCTTGTCCAGAGTGATCACTTCTAACTATTATTGTCATAATGGTCCCTTCTCTATCCTAACTGCCTTCTGCCCCCCAACACATTTGTGGCAAGCTTCCAATCATTGACCAGTCCTCCTGGCCCCTGTTTTTCCTGGCCTTGGATATCAGTCTCATCCTACTATTTTCTTATATCCCACAAGTTAATGCAGTCATTCTATATCTGTCCCTCTCTTTCTGACTCATTTTACTCAGCGTGATCCTCTCCATGTCCGTCCATTTATAAGCAGATTTCATGACTTCATCTTTCTTAACAGCTGCATAGTATTCTACTGTGTAGCCGATGATGCATTGTTTGTTTCCAACCAGCCAACTGAGTCGATTCCCCACTTGCTGCCTGAGGGCTGAGTTGTGTGATTATTCTTCTGTGTGTGTTTGGGGAAAGGGGTGTTGGGTCACACCCGAGGATGCTCAGGGGCTACTCCTGACTCTACACTCAGGAATCACTCCTGGCAGTGTTCAGGGGACCATACGGGATGTTGGGATTAAATCGGCTGCACGTACAGCAAATGCCCAACTCACTGCGCCAATCCACCACGTCTCGCCCCCTCGGCCCCCAGGGCTCAGCTAAAGGGTGTGTGTCATGTGTGGTTGGTGCCACCTTTCTGCCACTCACTCCCAGACCCTACTGGTGTCGGTGGGCCCCACGGGTGACTCATATGTGTAGTAGGAAGGGGAAAGACGGTCACTTTCTCCCCACCCGCCTCTTCCACCCAGGACCCAGGGTTACTGGGTTCTTGTCTCGCCTCGCAGAAAGGAATTTCAGGAGTCGACGAGCAGTGAAATCACACAGTTTGTATTTGGAGGTTTTGAAGGCAAGGAGGGAGAGAGAGTGGGAGAGAGTGGAGAGTAACCCGCTCAAGAGACAGCCCAGACTTCTCCAAAGGCAGAGAGAGCCCCTACACACACCCCGGCATTAGGTATGAAAGTGATGTAGGCAGGTAGAAAGGGAAAGGCCCTTTGCAATGAAACAAAGTTTCATGGAAGAAGAATTCTAGGAATGACCCACCTTGTGGGTACAGAAAACAAAGGCCTGATGAGACCATCCAAGACCATCCGCAGACCCTGAGGATTTAGGCCTCCACCCCATGAAATTCCTCTTTTTGGACCTCCCTGGTAACCTCCTTAGCAACGGACTTTTACCTGGAAAGAAGCCCCACGTGGGGGCAGGTTGGAGAAACCCTATAAAGGCCACCTTGAACAAAGGAAGGGCGCGCAGATGCTGCCTGAGCCCTTGTGTGCTTACGCCCACGTGGCTGAGCACATGTGGGCTGAGCACATGTGTCGCCCGTATCTCCCCTCTTGAGATGTAGACTTTCATGCTTTCGTGTCTAATGCTAGGATGTGTGTAGGGCTCTCTCTCTCTCTCCAACCTTGGAGAAACCCGTGTTCTCTCTTGAGTACGTTACTCTCTCTCTCTCTCTCTCTCTCTCTGTCTCTCTCTCTCTCTGTCTCTCTCTGTCTCTCTGTCTCTGTCTCTGTCTCTCTGTCTCTCTCTCTCTCTCCCCCTCCCCCCCACACCTAAAAATATATCCTCCAAATAAAATCTATTTACTTCACTGCTTGTCTACTCCTGAAATTCCTTTCTGCGAGGCGAGACAAGAACCCAGTAACCCTGGGTCCCGGGTGGCAGAGGCAGGTGGGGAGAAAGTGACCGTCTTTCTCCTCCCCGCTTCACGTTAGTCACCCGTGGGGCCCACCGACATCAAAAGCATGAAAGTCCACATCTCAAGAGGGGAGATGCAGGCCATGCATGTGCTAGGGCACCACGTGGACTCGGCCACGTGGGCGCAAGCAGCTCATGGACTCAGGCAGCATGTGCGCGCTTCCTTTGTTCAAGGTGGCTTTTATAGGGTTTCTCCAACCTGCCCTGGTGTGGGGCTTCTACCTAGGTCAAAGTCCATTGCTAGGGAGGTTACCAAGGGGGTTGGGAGTGGCGATGGTCTTCTGTGGAATTCCTTTCCTGCCTTGTTTCTGCAGGAGCTTCTGTGGGAGGGGGTTGGTGCGACCTCCTCGAGGTCTGCAGTTCAAACAAGGCTCCAGTTCTCCATGAGGTCAGGGCTGTCACTTCCCAGGAGATTTACTGCCATTGCCTTGGGAGGGGCCTCCCTACCTGCCTGCCGACATTACTCCCATGGCCCTTTGAGTCCTCCACATCAGGCCCTGTCAGGCCAACAGCGCCAGCCTAACCTTGTGGACCCCAAGGAAGAAAATGTTACCTTTGTTCCATTAGAAATGCCCCCCATGTCCACGTGGGGGATGGGGAAATACCCCTGTGACCTGGGAGAGCTGCTGGAGGGGGGAGGGGCGGAGAAATGAAGCTGGAGGCTGGACTGAGCCCTCATGGCCACAAGGGGACCCCCGAGGGAGGCAGTGTCAGTTGACTTTTTACCCTGAGACTCCACCCCCCCCCCCAACGGAGAACCCTGGGCTTGGACTTTGTAAAATGAAAGGCTCGCTTTGAAGTTTAAAAAGAATGCTTCTGTTTCATCATTAACAAGCCAGTCTCCTTTGCTGACTTGCATAGGTTAAACTTTAGCTGGCTGGCTTTGTTTTAACCCTTTGAGAATAATGGTGCAAGGACTGGAACAATAACACAGCGGGGAGGGCGTTTGCCTTGCACGGGGCTGACCCAGCATCCCATATGGTCCCCTGAGCACCCCCAGAAGTAATTCCTGAGTGCAGAGCCAGGAGGAACCCCTGTGCATCATCTCTGGGTGTGACCCAAAAAGCAAAAAGCAAAACCCAAACAAAACAAAACAAAAAAGGTGCAGGGCTGGGGTGAAGTAAGATGGCTAGTGTCCACACTGGACATGGTCCCCGAAGCCCAGAGGGTGTCCCGAAAGACAAACTGAGGAATAATGATGGATTCTTTCGGAGCCCAAGCTGAGGAAGGTGGGTCTGTCACTGAGAGAGGTTTATTGTTATTATCCTTATAATTTACTTTGGACAAAATGGCAGGCTACCGAATGTAACCTGCCCACATGGCAGAGTCTGGCAAACTCCCCGTGGTGTACCCAATATGCCAAATATCAGTAACAATGATGGATCTCATTCTCCTAATCCTGAGAGAGCCTTGAATGTGGCACTTTTTAGAATCTCAGGGCTAGGACGAAGGAGACGTTACTGGTGCCTGCTCGAGGCAATCGACGAACAACAGGATGATCGTCATCGTGATCATCATAATTATTGTGTTATTGTATTAATTCTACATAATAATTAATATATTGCACGCAACCGACCCGGGTTCAATTCTTCCATCCCTCTCGGAGAGCCCAGCAACCTACCGAGAGTTTCCCGCCCACACGGCAGAGCCTGGCAAGCTCCCCGTGACGTATTCGATATGCCTAAAACAGTAACAACAAGTCTCACAATGGAGATGTTACTGGTGCCCGCTCAAGCAAATCGATGAACAATGGGAGGACAGTGCTACAGTGCTGCTGCTATTATTATTATTATTATTATTATTATTTTGGATTTGGGGCCACACCAGCTATGCTCAGGGCTTACTCCTGGCTCTGCACTCACATATCATCCCTGATGGGCTCTGGGGACCATATGGGGTACCAGGAATCAAACCCGGGTCGGCTGTACACAAGGCAAGCACCTTACCTGCTGAACTATCCCTCCGGCCCTGGAGATATTCTATTGACTGTTCCCTAGCTCTGGTCCTCAGTTGGATCCCAAATAATAAGACTGGGAACAAAACTCTGCTTTGGAACTTTGAATTCACAGCACAGCACTGACGATTTCAGTCGATAACCCAAAGGCCTTTGGCAGGGCACTCTGCTTGGCCTCTGTTTTTCTATCTGGTTTCACAGCATCCACTTGCTTCTGTCTTTACAGAGACCTGGCTAACAGTTCCCAGCCACCATCACCAGCCCGTCATGACAGCTCAAGAATCTATATTCTTCGGATGCAGTTTTAAAGTCTGTGGCCCCCCACGGGTGGCTTATGTGAGGCGGGGAGGAGAGAGACAGTCACTTAATCCCGATTCGCCTCTGCCACCCGGGACCCAAGGTTACCGGATTCTTGTCTCATCTTGCAGAAAAGAATTTCAGAATTTCAGAAGCAGTGAAGTAAAAAGAGATTTTATTTGGAGGGTTAGGAAGGGGAGGAGAGAGGAAGTGAGAGAGAGAGAGAGAGAGAGAGAGAGAGAGAGAGAGAGAGAGAGAGAGAGAGTAACACACTCAGGAGAGAGCGCGGGCTTCTCCAAGGGCGGAGAGAGCCCCTACACACAGCCCAGCATTAGGTATGAAAGTAGGAAAGTCCACATCTCAAGAGGGGAGATGCGGGCCACATATGTGCTTGAACACTACATGTACTCGGCCACGTGAGCACATGGGCTTAGGCAGCATATGCATGCCTTTCCTTTGTTCAAGGTGGTTTTTATAGGGATTTCCCAAGCTGCCCCACATAGGACTTTCTGGATTAGTAAGAGTCCGTTGTAGCATTGGAACAACCTCAGAGGTTGTTCCCAAGGGGGTAGAGTTGGTAGTGGTCTTCTTTGAATCTCCCTTTCTTTTCTTTTTTCTTTTTTTTTTTTTGATTTTTTGGGGGGGGTAACACCCATGTTGCACAGGGGTTACTCCTGGCTCATGAACTCAGGAATGACTCCTGGTGGTGCTCGGGGGGACCCTATGGGATGCTGGGAATCGAACCGGGTCAGCCACGTGCAAGGCAAACACCCTACCCACTATGCTATTGCTCCAGCCCCTGAATTTCCTTTTCTTGACCTTTGTTCCTATTGGATCTTCTCTCAGAGGATGGGTCTAGCCTCCTCTGATCTGGGCTAGCTGAGGGTTAATCAGATTAAAGGAAGGAATTCAGGATTCTCAAAAGTAATTTCTTTCAGGCCCTTTCTATAGGGAGGGGTCTATCTCCTCAGGTTTCACTGCTGGAGAAGGTCTTACCAGGTCTTACCTTCTGTATCCACAAGGTGGGTCAGACTTAGGATTGGTGGCTTTATTATTGCCCAGAAATTTCACTGCCATGACGTGGGGGTTAGGGAGTGCTTCCCTAATCTACCTGCCTACATACATTTGATCCTCGCTTTATAAAACGTGGCTGGTTCAGACTCATCCCAGCTCCGGGAATCCAGACTCTGGGCTGTGTCCTGTGAGGGAGGAACACACCCAAGCACACACCCACACATCTATGTGCACCAACATGCATCCGTGCTCACACACACAGCCCCGTTCACACACCATGCACACCCAGGTGTACATGCACCCATGCACACCCAGGTATATACGCACCCGTGCCCACACACCCATGGGTGCCCACACATCCAAGCTTGCAAACCACACATTTATAGGCACATTCCCACACATCAATATGATGCAGGTGGGTCAACAGGGAAAGGCCCTCAGCAGTGAAACTCAGGTCAACAAAACTTCTGGGAGGAAAATTCTAAGGCTGATCCACTCTGTGGATACAGAAAGAGATCTGATAAGACCCAGGTCTTATCCTGTCCTCACCGGGGTCCCTTGAAGGGGGGCGGGTTGAGTTTCCTTCCCAGACCTGACCAGAGCTCCGGCAGCCGAAGACCTCCAGAACCAGCCACCACCATGCTGAGACCGCTCTCCACACGCATGAAGGTACCAGCAGAGGAACAAAGGCATGCGGGTCCCGGGGTTGAGATCTCCAAGCCTGCTCGGAGATTGGGGCAGAGCATTCTCCACCCAGATCCTCTACCTTCCAGTAGGCAGGGGTCACACCCACCAACTGGTCCCCTGGCGCTGTGTAATCCCATCAAGGCCAAGATCCAGAGACTATAAAACCCAGCTCCCGGAAGCGGAAGCGTGCGGCCGCCCGCATCTTATCTCATTCTTACTTTGGACAAACCCGGCAGGCTACCAAAAGTACTACCCCACACGGCAGAGTCTGGCAAACTCCTCGTGGCGTACCCAATATGCCAAATACCAGTAACAATGATGGGTCTCATCCTCCTAAGCCTGAAAGAGCCTTGAATAGGACACTTTTTAAAAATCTCAGGGCTAGGACGAAGGAGACATTACTGGGGCCTGCTCGAGGCAATCGATGAACAACAGGATGGTCGTGATTGTGATAAGACCCAGAGGAGATTGGACCCCTCCCCATGAAGTTCCTCAAACCCTTGGACCTCTCCCTTAACTTTAGTGATTCAGTCCGAGAAGACTCCAGAACATTCCGGATCAAGACAGAGACAAGCCTATAAAGGCCACCTTGAACAAAGGAAGGGCGCGCATATGCTGCCCACGTGCCCATTTGGACGAGCACATGTGGTGATTGAGCACATGTGTCACCCCATCTCTCCTCTAGTAGCTGGTTGTTTACTTTGATGCTTTCATGTCTAATGTTAGGTTTTGGGTAGGGGCTCTCTCTCTCTCTCTCTCTGCCCTTTGGAGAAGGCCGGGTTCTCTCTCCAGCACATTAGTTTCTCTTTCTCTCACTCCCTCCCCCTCAAAAAATCCTCCACATAAAATCTATTTACTTCACTGCTTGTCTGTCACTGTCACTGTCATCCTGTTGTTCATCGATTGCTTCGAGCAGGCCCCAGTAACGTCTCCTTCGTCCTAGACCTGAGATTTTAAAAAGTGCCACATTCGGGGCTCCTTCAGGGTCAGGAGAATGAGACCCATCATCATTGTTACTGGTTTTTGGCATATTGAATATGCCATGGGGAGTTTGCCAGACTCTGCTGTGTGGGCAGGATACTTTTGGTAGCCTGCCAGGTTCTCCAGAGTAAAGAACTAGATAATAAGATGTTGTGCGCGCAGCCTCAAATGCGGCCACGTGCTTCCGGGAGCAGCGTTTTATAATCTCTGGGTCTTGGCTGTTGATCGGATTACAGGGCAGTGAGGGCAGTTGGTGTGTGTAATGCCTTCATACTGGAAGATGGGGGATCTGGGTAGAGGAGGCCCAAGTCCCAATCCGAGCAGGCTTGGAGATCTGCGCCCTGGGTCCTGCACACCTGGGTTCCTCTGCCGGTTCCTTCATGCGTGAAGCTCATCCGAACTGCTCGGTCTACTGAAGTTCCTTTCTCCGAGGCAAGAGTTGTAAGGTCCCTTGGGACCCCGAGGGAGATTCCAGAGTTAAAACTCTACTAATTAGTAACTCTCCCTTTCCTGCCCCCTCCCTAGTAGAGTCTTGGCTGTGAAACTCTTCCTTATTGGGATGTAAATTCTGAAACCATTTGTTGACTCTTCCCTGCTGGGATGTAAATTCAGAAACCATTTGTTGGGCCTTCCTTATCTGTTACCTCTGTTAGGAACTTTTCCCTTATCTGCTTCCACCAAATCAAAGGGAGCCAGGTGAGTTACCAGATGCCCACTAGCCACAATGCCTATGTACGTAAATGCTGATCTTTGAATCTATAGGCTAAGGACTGATGTACTTTTAAATGGATTGGTTAAGAAAGTATATGTTGTTACAAATCTATCGGCTATGAAATGCGCGGGCTTTGCTGTAACGGCCAGTGAAGGCCTATATAAGATCCCCTTTGAAGAAGTTCGGGGTCTTGCCTCACCTAACTGACCTGCGTGTCTGTGTAGGCGGCTTGACCCTGGCTAGCCAGTCTTACAATAAACCTTGCTTGCTGTTTGCAGTCTCTGGAGTCTCTTTGTCGTTAAAGGGAGATCACGATCCGCGTCCTAACAGACAGAGTAATCCTGGGTCCCAGATGGAGTAACCCTGGGTCCCAGAGTAACCCTGGAGTAAGTGATCATCTTTCTCCTCCCCGCTTCACAAAAGTCACCCACGGGGCCCACGACATACATGCATTGCACCCACACATCCATGCGTGTGTCCACACACCATGCATACGCCCACACATCCATGCAATCACACCCACTCAGAATCCCTGGCGTGCATGTGTCTGTTGATCGATCTCTCTTAGACACTGGAGAACTTGGAATCTTCCCACACTCAACCCCCACATCCATCTAAATATAGCCAGGACAGCCAAAGCCCCAGTTCGGTTGAAGAGTTGCCAAACTCCGACCAGATGTCTGTTTTGGTAAATAAGGGCTGGTCGGACAGTCAGGCTCATTCCTTTCTCCAGTGTTTATGGCGGCTTTTCTGCTGAGTAGGCTAGTGACTGAACCCACAGATCAACTCAGAACTATCTAGTAGCCGGTTGTTTACAGGGAAAAAAAAAAGTTTGCAGGCTTCGGGTTTAATCCTTTCTCTCCACATGATTGTAGTAACAACCGATAACAAAGCAGAGTGGCTAGATTTAGCAACTAAGAGATCAGACAAAGGTTAAGATTCCTGCTTGGCGAGAGCAACTGAGGCTGCAAATTCTGCACCAGTAAGGACAGTCCCTGTGCACCGCCAGGTAGGGCCCGCAAACCAAACTGAACCAAACAAAAATATAGGCCACTCGGATAAATAGTGAATTTCCAATCAAAGGCACTGTTTGTTGGCTCCAGAAGAAGACTGGCCCAGAGTGGACTTGAGATTCAGTGATGGAGTTTTGTTCCCAGCACTATAAAGGTAAAGGTAAAGGCCCTCCCGTTGATTGTCGATTTGCTCGAGCGGGCCCAGTAACGTCTCCATTGGAGACTTTGTTGTTACTGTGTCTGGCATATCGAATACTCTCGGTAGCTTGCCGGGCTCTCCGAGAGGGGCGGAGGAATCGAACTCGGGTCGGCCATGTTGGCCTCGTGCAAGGCAAACGCCCTACCCGCTGTGCTATCGCTCTAGTCCCTTGCTATATAGCACTCTATAGCACTATAAAGATAAATAAATAATAAACAAACAAACAAATAAAAAGGAAAAAGACTAAGTATATCTGGGATATTGAAACAAGAAGTTGCACAAGGGGATAGACCATAGCACAGTGGGGAGGGCGTTTGCCTTGCATGGGGCCGACCTGGGTTCGATCCTTGGCACTGCCAGGGGTGATTCCTGAGTGCAGAGCCAGGAGTAACCCAGGAGCATCACTGGGTGTGGCCCCAAAGGCCCCACCTCCCGAAAAAAAAAAGTTGCACAGAGCCTTGATTGTTCCCTCAAATCTGCTAATTTACTTGAAACTTTGTGGGGTTTTGTTGGTTTGTTTGTTTGTTTGTTTGTTTTTGTAGGGGAGGGTCTGGGTCAGACCCAGAGGTGCTTCCAGGCTACTCCTGGTTGTTCTCAGGGGACCATATGCTGGATCAAACCAGGATTGGCCACGTGCAAGGCACATGCACTTAAACCACTGTTCCTTCTCTCCGGCCTCCCACTTTGATAAACAAGGAAGTTAGAGGTGGAGAGAAGGGCTCTGGGGATGTTTCATTTTTTAATTCTGTTTTTGCGGGTATTGTGGCCTTCACCCAGGAGTGGTTAGGGGCTGTTTCTGCCGGTGCTCAGGAGACCGTGCAGAGCTTCGGGGGCCATGCGGTACCGGGGGATTAGACCTGGGGGTCCCGCAAGCAGACCAAGCCAAGTGGCTGAGCCTGCTGAGCTATGTCTCTGGCTCCAGACTTGCTTTCCTTCTTTGTTTCTGGGGACACGCCTATTGGTGCCCAGGACTTACTCCTGGCTCTGCACTCAGGAATCACTCCTGGCGGTGCTCGGGGACCATATAAGATACCGGAGATCGGACCTAAATCGGCCCTGTGCAAGGCGAGCGTCTGAGCCGCTGTACTTCCGCTCTGGACCCTGTTCACTTAATTTTTGGAGTGGTGCTAGGAATCGAACCCAGGTCCTCACACATCCAAGGCTCGCGCTCTGCCGCTTCCTGAGTCACATTCCCAGCCCCTAATTGATCAGGTTCCAGGCTCCTGATTTTTAATTCCTGAGAGGTGCAGAAACAGTGACTTTTTTTCTCAGGGTGTGGGGAAGCAGGGGAGAGGGAAGAGGGGGTGACCTCCCCCAAGTAAGGCATGTGCTCAAGCTTTTCTTGCATTCTCCCCCCCTCAGCGGATAGAGGCTGGATGATAGTTAAATGCAGTTAAATCAATGCCCAGTTCTTGCTGCCACTGGACACCCTGGGTTCAGAGCTTGACCCAGTCACTGACCCACTAATCCCCCTGGAAGAAAGTCACTCATCCACTAAACCCCCTGGGAGAAAGTCACTGACCCACTAAACCCTCTGACCAGTCTGCCCAGAGCTTTGGGTCTGCAATTGTAAGATGCAATTGTAAGGGGCTGGAGTTGATAGTATAGCGGGTAGGGCATTTGCCTTGCACGCAGCCAACATGGCCGACCCGAGTTCGATTCCTCCGCCCCTCTCGGAGAGCCCGGCAAGCTACCGAGAGTATCTCGCCTGCACGGCAGAGCCCGGCAAGCTAGCAGTGACGAATTCAACATGCCAAACACAGTAACAACAAAGTCTCACAATGGAGACGTTACTGGGCCCGCTCGAGAAAATCGATGAACAACAGGAGGACAGTAACAGTAACAGTAACAGAGTAACAGGAGTAATAGTACAGCGGGCAGGGCATTTGTCTTCCACACGGCCCACCCGGGTTCGATTCCCAGCATCCCATAGGGTTCCCCTGAGCACCGCCAAGAGTAATTCCTGAGTGCAGAGGCAGGAGTAACCCCTGTGCAACGCTGGGTGTAACCCAAAAATTAAAAAAAAAAAAGATGCAATTGTAAGATGCAATTCCTACCTCCAGGAGTGAGTGTGAAGACTGAATGAATGAAAACATTTTGAGTACTAGAATCATGCTTGGCACACAAGCCCTTGGAAAATGCTAGTTGTTCTGCGCTGGAGGAATCTATTTGCTGCCAGGCATGGGGGGTGTGGGAGGGTACTCAGCTTCCTGCAATGCCAGGTATCTCCACTAGGTGTCGCAATTCAGCAGGCCCTGTCCCTCAGCGGGGGAGCTTGGCTGGAAACGGAATGTTTGCTTATTATCATTTTTGATTTGATTTGGCGATTTCAAGGGGGATAACACGACAAACTCGCTATTGAAATTTCTGGGATGCGGGGATTTCAACGGCCCGGCAGGCAGCCAGGGCTGGAAGGAGCTGCTAAAAGGCCTGCCTTTGTTCAGAGCGTGGTGACATAGCAGTCAGATAATATTGGGAATATTTTGAGAATGAAAGACTATTTTGAGAAGAGGAGAAAATGTGATGCTTCCTAAGAACCGATCTGGTCTTTTTTTACCGAGAGAGTAGCTTTTCCGTTTTCAGTGTTTTCCAAGTTTCCTTCACAGAAACTCACTAAGAACCTCAACAGTAGCTCAGGGCTTTGGGGACCTACTTCCTAAGAAGTGGTTTTTTTTGCTTCTTGGGTCACACCCGGTGATGCTCAGGAGTTTCTCCTGGCTCTGGACTCAGGAATTACTCCTGGCGGTGCTCAGGGGACCCTATGGGATGCTGGGAATAGAACCCGGGTCAGCTGAGTGCAAGGCAAACGCCCTCTCTGCTGTGCTTTCGCTCCAGCCCCTCCTAAGAAGTCTTGCCTTTTGGTCAGACCCCTTATTCGAGTTTGGTCCTCTGTGGACACAGTCCGGGTGTTTGTTTGTTAGTTTGTTTTTTGGGGGCCTCATCCCCTTGTACCCAGGGCTTACTCCTGGCTCTGTGCTCAGGAATCACTCCTGGCAGTGCTCTGGGGACCATAAGGTGGGGTGGTAGTGCTGGGATTGTATCTGGGTTGGTCAAAAGCAAGGAAAACACCCTACCCATTGGACGGTCACTCCGGCCTGTCCGTGTGCTCGGTGTTGAGGAATTTTCTCTCCTTCCTCACCCCTGCAGCTTCTCCCCAACAAGACAGACTTGCCCTGTGGCTCTAACCACTGAGTTCTCTGTCCCTGAACGTGTCGCAGGCGGGAGAGGAAAGGCCGCTCTCAGGGCTAAAACAAATCGTGTCCTCGCAGAACTCTCAGAGGCTGCGGAGTTTTGTTTCAGACTGGCTTTACCCAGCAGCACTCAGGGCTGACTCCTGGCTCTGTGCTCAGGGCTGACTCCTGGCTCTGTGCTCAGGGCTGACTCCTGGAGATGCTTGGGGCATCATGTGGGGTGCTGGAAATAGAACCTGGATTGAATGCATGCAAGGCAAGTGTCTTCTTTTTTTTTTAATTGAATCACCGTGAGATACAGTCACAAAGCTTTTATGTTTGAATTTCAGTCATACAGTGATCGGACACCCATCCCTCCACCAGTGTACATTCTCCACCACCAATGTCCCCAGTATTACCCACCCGCTTTCTAACCCTCCCTCTGCACCCACGGCAGACAATTTCCTCCATACTCTCTCTCTTCTTTTGGGCATTGTGGTTTGCAATATAGGTACTGAGAGTCTATCACTTTTGGTCCTTTATTACTTTCAGCACACATCTTCCATCCCGAATGATCTCTCCGACCATCACTGACTTAGTGATCCCTTTTCTATCCCAGGTAAGGCAAGTGTCGTATCCTCTGTACTCTCTCTCTGACCCAATTTTTTTAATAATAATTTTTTTTAAAAAAAGGAGGCCAGAGAGAGAGAGAGAGAGAGAGTACAGCAGGTTTAGAAATTCCTTACACGGGGCTGGAGAGATAGCAGAGCGGGTAGGGTGTCCGCCTTGCACGCGGTCGACCTGGGCTCGATTCCCAGCATCCCATATGGTCCCCTGAGCACCTCCAGGAGTAACTCCTGAGTGCAGAGCCAGATGTAACTCCTGTACATTGCCGTGTGTGACCCAAAAAGCAAAAAAAAAAAAAAGGAAAAAGAAAAAAAAGAAAAAAAGAAATTCCTTGCAGTCAATCTTGGTTCGATCCCTGGCACCCCATATGGTTTCCAGCAGTACCCTGCCAGGAATGATCCCTGAGTGTAGAGTCAGAAGTAAGCCCTGGTCACTGTTGGCTGTGGCCCCACCCCATACCAACCATAAAAAGAAAAACACAAATCTTTAGGGCTGGAGAGATACTATAGCAGGTAAAGCGTTTGCTTTATACGCAGCTGACCTGGGTTCTATCCCTGGCACCCCTTAGGGTCCTCCAAGCCCTGCCAGGAGTGATCCCTGAGTACAGAGCAAGGAGTAAGGCTTGAGCATTGTCATGTGTGGCCCCCAAAGACCCCCCCCAATGGGGGAGTTTTGGATCATACCCTGTGGTGCTCAGGGCTTACTCTGGGCTCTGTGCTCAGGGGTCCATCCTGTCAGGGCTGGGTCCTTCATGCTGACGCAGGCATGGGACCTGGGAAGGCCATACTATCTCTTCAGTCTCAGCTCCCCTTGCTCAAACTCAGGAGGAGACCAACATCTGTTGAGCGCACACCACACAGCCAAACATTGCATTTTGGGGAACCCCGTGGGGCTGGTACTATTATTATTATTTTGCTTTTTGGGTCACACCTGGTGATGCACAGTGGTTACTCCTGGCTCATGCACTCAAATATTGCTCCTTACGATGCTCGAGGGACCATATAGGATGCTGGGAATTGAACCCGAGTCAGTTGCCCGAAAGGCAAACACCTTACCCGCTGTGCTATTACTCCAGGGACTGGTATTATTATTGTTAGTATTTTGTTTGAGGGCCACATCCAAACCCTGGTGCTGAAGGCTACTATGGCCTGGGTGATCAGGGGTCCCTCCCTGGAACTATGCAGTGCTGGGGATCACAGGGGACCTCCCTCCTACAACAACCCACCCCATGCGCCAGCCCTTTGAGCGCCGGGGTGGTGTCACTAAAGGCCCTCTCCTAGGTGTCGGTGGGGGTTGGGGCGGTCTAGCCCACGAGAGCCATGTGAGGATGCACTCATAGATCTGACTGGCATGGTGCTGTGGCAGCCATAATGCCAGGCTCACTCCCCGTGTCTGACAGTGAGACGACCACTCCCCAGCACTGTTTTTTTGTGTGTGTGTGTGCTTTTTGGGTCACGCCCGGCTATGCACAGGGGCTACTCCTGGCTTTGCATTCAGGAATCACTCTTGACGGTGCTCAAGGGACCCTATGGGATGCTGGGAATTGAACCCGGGTCGGCGCATGCCAGGCAAATGTCCTACCTGCTGTGCTATGGCTCCGGCCCCCCAAGCACTTTCTTTCTGGAGATTGCTGTGTCCCTTCCTGCAAACTGGGCAGAGTGACCCGCGGCCACTAGCCGGTGTCCACCTCCACTGCAGGGGTCAGGACTGGTCAGGTGGGGGCATCCTAGGGGAGAAAGAGGGCAGTCAGGAGACCTTATTAATGGGGTTTATCTCTGGGACTCCAGAAAGATTGTGTTTGCAAGAGGTCAGGAAAACAGGAGATGCTTGGAACTTTCCAGGGGAATTAGGACAAAGGGATTCTTTGTGATCCCAGGCAGGTTTGGGGGGGCTGGAGAGAAAGTATAGTGGGTGGGGGCAGTTTCCTTGCACATGGTCAAGCTGTGTATGAGCCTCAGAATCCCATAGGGTCCTGGAGCACTGCCAGGAGTGATCCCTGAGCACTACTGTAAGCACAGGTGTAAGCCCTGAGCGTTGCTGGTGTGGCCCAATTAAAAAAAAAAGTGTTATTGTTACTGTTATTTTTTTTGTTTTTTTGTTTGTTTTTGGGGTCGCACCCAGCGATGCATAGGGGTACTCCTGGCTCTGCACTCAGGAGTTACTCCTGGCGGTGCTCGGGGGACCATATGGGATGCTGGGAATCGAACCCGGTTTGGCCGCGTGCAAGGCAAACGCCCTCCCCGCTGTACTATTGCTCTGGCCCCAGGTTTTTTGTTTTGTTTTGTTTTTCTTTTTGAGGATCCCACCCTGGAGTGCTTAGGCCTGTTGGGGCGGAGGGGGGTATCTCCGTGCCATACTGGGAATCCAAGCCTCACATTCCCAAGCTGACCATGTGCTCTGGCTCTTTTTTTTTTTTGCCTTTTTGGGTCACACCCAGCGATGCTCAGGGGTTACTCCTGTCTCTGCACTCAGGAATTAACCCCTCTCGGTGCTTAGGGGACCATATGGGATGCCGGGGATCGAACCCAGGTCTGCCACGTGCAAGGCAAACACCCTCCCCACTGGACTATGGCTCCGGCCCCTGCTCCGGCTCTTTAAGCCTCTCCCAGGCCCTGCGGTCAGGCCTGTTGTTTGTTCTGGTCATACCCAGCAGTGCTCAGGGCTTACTTTTGGCTCTGCACTCAAGGATCACTCTTAGGAGACCCTATGGGGTGCCATGCCTTGGATTGAACCAGGGTCACCTGTATGCAAGGTAAGCACACTATCCCTTGTGCTATCTCTCTGGCCCCTGCACTCAGATTTTATTTTTCACTTATGTTTAAAAATTGGGGGGAGGGCCACCCCGGGTTGTGCTCACTGCTAATTCCTGTTTTGCACTTAGGATATCACTTCTGGTAGGCTTGGGGACCATATGGGATGCCAGGGATAGAACCCCGGCTGGCCACTTGCAAAGTAAGTGCCCTACCCACTGTATTATTCTGGCACCTGCAGCCAGGTTTGAAGAACTTGTTTTTGGGGAGGGGGGACTGGAGCAATACTACACAATCCTACAGTGGGTAGGTAGCTGACCTGGGTTTGATCCCTGGCACCCCAAATGGTTCCCCCAAGCCCTGCCAGGAGTGATCCCTGAGCACAGAGCCAGGAAAAAGCCTTGAACAGAGGCAGCTGTGGTCCCAAACCAGCACCCATCAAATTAAAAAATGCAATTTTGCACAGGGGACACAACCTCCACAAGACCTGGGTTTGTTCCATCCCTGGTTCTCCCCGGCACGGCCACGGTCTCTCCCAGCGAGTGACAGTGCTGGTGAGAATCACTGGACGCATCTGGATCCTGAAGAGGAAAGAAGGCTACTTGGCGGTCACTTCGGAAGCGTGTCCAGGCCCTCTGGGTTGGATGGCCCGGGCCTGAAACGGTTTCACCCAGAGCTGCCTAACTCGAGTTTTTCTGGCAGCAGAGACCAGCTTCCACGGCTTGGTACCTAGTGCCGAGGGGGAGACTTTCGAGCTAGAGCCCCAAAGGAGGGAGGGACCTGCGAGGCAGGGTCCTGGCACTAAGACGGCCGCAAAATACCAGGGTGGAGGCGCTTCACCGGCCAGGCACGAGGGGGAACGCTGAGACCCTGGGCAGCGGTGTCAGCTCCCAGGCCCTGACCTCACTCTGCGTGCTGTCCAGCCCCTGGGGTTGCTGAAGGCGTCCAAACGCCTTTGCCCGCAGGAGCGGCCGTGCGGGGTGCGGGGCGGAATTCCGGAATTCCAGGCCCGGGACGCCAGTGCCCAGCTCGGCCCGGGCCTCCCTCGCGGGCTCCCGGGGCTCTAACGCTGGAGATCTTCCCAGGGAGTGTAGGAGGAGCCCCGACTCAGGTCCCCAAGGCGGGTCGGCCGGGGCCAGGCCGGCGCGGATCCCCGTTAGCTGCCCTAGAGCTGGACCAAGGGCCCTTGCAGCCTCGCCCCGCCCCACGGCCGGCCCCGCCCCGCCCCGACCACGCCCTCTGCCCTAGACTCCGCCCACACCGGCCCCGCCCGGGCCCGCCCCAAGACATCGCCACGCCTCCTGTCTCGCCCCGCCCCCGGGAGGGCCCCTCCCCTCGGCCTCGCCATTTCCCGTACAGACCCTGCTCCTAGACATCGCCACGCCCCCGGGCAGGCCCCGCCTCCCGGTAGGCCCCGCCTCTCGACCTCGCCATTCCCGGGCAGGCACCGCTGCTACATTTGGGCACCGCTCCTACATATGGCCACGCCCCGGGCAGGCCCCGCCTCCCAAAGGCCCCGCCCCTCAACAGCGCATTCCCGGGCAGGCCCCGCCCCTCGGTCTCGCCGCGCCCTCGGGCCGGCCTCGCCTCCCACTAGGCCCCGCCCCTTTGCCGCGCCATTCCCGGGCAGGCCCCGCCCCTCGGTCTCGCCGCGCCCTCGGGCCGGCCTCGCCTCCCACTAGGCCCCGCCCCTTTGCCGCGCCATTCCCGGGCAGGCCCCGCCCCTCTGTCTCGCCGCGCCCCCGGGGAGACCCCGCCTCCCGGTAGGCCCCGCCCCTCGCCCTCGCCATTCCCGGGCAGGCCCCGCCCCCCGTTTCCGCTGGCTGCGGCGGCGGCGGCGGTGCGCGAGCGGGACTTGGAGCGAGCCGGGACCCCGCGATCGTCGGAGCGCGCGGTGAGTGCGGGCCCGGGCGGCGGGGCCTCGGGCCTGCGGGAGGCCGCGGGGCCCGGCGGGCGGTGGGCGGGCCGGACCAGCCCCCAGCCGCACCCCCGAGCCCCCCGGGAGCCGGGGGTCTGGAGGTGGGGGGCGCTGCGGGCGCGGGGGTCTGCGCGGGGCGGGGGCCGGGGTCTGCGGGGGTCGCAGGGGCGAGGTGCCCGAGCTGTCAGGCCGGGCCGGGCGGGCGCCGTGCGGGCAGCGGCGGAGCCCGGCGGCTCTTGCAGGTCCGGCGCCAGGAAAACTTTCTTGTGGTTCAAGCAAACAGACAAAAAGTCGGAACCCGGGACAAGTTGTCGTGGGAACCGCGTCCGGGCCGGAGCGTGGTCGGGGTTCTGCAAAGCCCTCGCGCAGAGCTCTTCCCCTCCGCCCCAGTCAGTGCCCGAGTGCTTGAGCCTGGAACAATGGGGCCCCGGGGTCCGGCCTCTGCACCTTTTCTTTGCATTCCACCCTCCCCCCCACCCCAACCAAACAAGCGAACCAGAACCCCCCCCCCCCCCCCAAAGAAACCAACAGAATAGAAGGTGGCAGCATTGCCCGTCTCTTTGGTCCAGGGAACCAAGTTCATTGCTGTTCGGTGCCCCTTTGGCCGGCAGCTGTCCCCTTCTCTGCGGTGACGCAGGTATTTCCTCCTCCAGGAAGCTTTCCTGGACTAGTGGAGCAAACTGAGGACTCATGCCCCTGATCCCTATCAGCCGAGCTTCCCTCTCTCTACTAAAAATAGCCTTCAAGAATGTCTTGTATGTATGTTCTGCTATAAAGATGTGCAGTCAGCTTGTCACTGTAAGAAGGGGGGTGGGGTGGGGGGGAGTTATTATGGATAATTTCAAACAATGGCCTCGACAAATCATTTATATTTAGCTGAGGAATGCGGCCAGGGAGGCCGACTTTCACACCGGCTTCCTCTCCCGCGCGTCTGGGCCTGGCCTGGCCCGTGCAACTGAGCTGTGAGGGCCGGGGTGACAGGGGGAAGGAGGGGTTCAGGAAGGGTGAGACCCCCGAAGGGTCCCTCAGACCTATACTTTCACTGCGGAACTCCCGTGGGCAAGACCCTGAAGGGCAGTAGTGTGGACCAGAATGGAGTGGGGTCTTCTTGCGGGATGGGTTGGCGGGGGCGTGTATGGGTTGGAGCCCAGAGCTGACTCCTGGTTCTGCTCAGAGATGATTCCTGGCTCTGTGCTCAGGGATCACGCCTGGAAATGCTTGGGGGCACCATATGCAGTGCTGGGATTGAACTGGGGTTTGCCACGTGTAGGGCTGAAGTGGGGTGTCTGTGTGTGTCGTACTGAATCGGCTTTTCATCTTTGACTCTCGGGGCCGATATTACAGTCCTCAGGCCAGGTTAGTCTTCCTAGCCCCAGAAGGGTCCTAGTCTCATCGTTACTTACTTTTGGATCATGATAGCATTTGTCCATGATCATGCCCTCAACTTATAGTTGAGTATCGTGGCGCTTTGGCCTGGCCCATTTCGATGGCAGGGTAGCTCACAGCTTGCCCTGGGTCCATTCAGTCCCTCGTCGGGACCCTGCTTTTGGGGTGCTAGGACCTAAGGGCAACTGAGTCAAGAAAGCAGATGCCCAGGAGTGAATATTATTCGGAGCCAGTCAACTCCCAAGTTACAAAGCATAATATTAACTGTCTTCCTGTGTCCATACAGAGAGGACATTGCTTTAAGGTAAACTATGCAAAGGATATAACTTACAATACAAGTTCAGTGTCCTTAGAAGGATCTGATCTTACAAGCTAACAGAATCTGATTAGGGAGAAAAGGTGATTAACTGACTGGGGAGGAGAGCACAGAGAAGAGTTTACAGATAAACCGAGGAATGGGAGTGACTCGGGAGCACTGTGATGGGTGTAACCTGAGCTCCTTGTGGCAGATGTTATTCTACAAATATGGTCACTGTCACTGTCCTCCCATTGTTCATCAATTTGCTCGAGCGGGCCCAGTAACAGTCTCCATTGTGACACTTGTTACTGTGTTTGGCATATTGAATACTTCGTGGGGAGCTTGCCAGGCTTCGCCATGCGGGCGAGATACTCTCGGTAGCTTGCCGGGCTCTCTGTGAGGGACGGAGGAATCGAACCTGGGTTGGCCAGGTGGGCCGCCTACAAGGCAAATGCCCTACTCGCTGTGCTATCGCTCCAGCCCGATATTTAATATTAATAGCAACAAATGGTGTTTTTAAAGTCATTTGTAGCTGACTGTGTGCTTACTCAACACCTTAGTTGTCTATAATTTTATCGGATTCACCCTTAATCTTGTCAAGTCCTTGTTGTCTTTTTTGGTTTGGAGGCCACGCCCAGCGGTGCTCAGGGCTTCCTGCTGGCTCTGTGCTCAGGGACCACTCCTGGTGGGGTCTGGGGAACCCTGTGGGATGCCGGGGATCAACCCGAGTTGGCCGCAGGCCAGGCAAGTGCCCTGCCCGCTGGACTGTCTCTCCCGCCACTGCGATTTGATTTTTCCTACCCTTCTTGGAGGATAGTGAAAAAGGAAGCTCAGAAGAGAAGTGACTTCTCCGAGGTCACCGCGCTTGTTAAATGGAAGAGGCAGAACTTGAACTGCGACTTCTCACCCCGTGGTCCGGTGCTTGCTTGCTCTTCCAAGCTGCCATTCTTCGGCGTGCAACCTGAGCTGAGCCTGGCACTGCCCGTGCTCAGGCTTCTCCCTTGCCAGGGCTCCCAACCGCCTAGGGTGCTGGGGATTGCACCTGGCTCTGCTGCGTGCAAGGCAAATGCCCTACCCACTGTGCTACCCTACCCCTCCAACCCCTCCCTCCTCTCCCCGCTCCCCAGCTCCTTGCTTTGGCAGGCCTGTGGATCAGAATGTTTTCAGGCTGTCTTTCCGTTTCTGATAATTAACAGTCTGCGATGATCGGGGCTGCCCTTTAGCTAAATGAGTAAGTGGGCTTGATTTCCTGGTGGTTTTTTTTTTTTTTTTTGCTTTTTGGGTCACACCTGGCGATGCACAGGGGTTACTCCTGGCTCTGCACTCAGGAGTTACTCCTGGCAGTGCTCAGGGGACCCTATGGGATGCTGGGAATCGAACCCGGGTCGGCCGCGTGCAAGGCAAACGCCCCACCTGCTGTGCTATCTTTCCAGCCCCTGATTTCCTGTTTTGTTGTTGTTTTTTTGGGTCACACCCGGTGATGCACAGGGGTTCCTCCTGGCTCCTGCACTCAGGAATTACTCCTGGCGGTGCTCGGGGGACCCCATGGGATGCTGGGAATCGAACCCGGGTTGGCTGTGTGCAAGGCAAGCGCCCTTCCCGGTTGTTGCTATCGCTCCAACCCCTTGATTTCCCTTCTGTGTGGTTGGAGGGACGTTCCCCCCCCCCACTCCGTACCCAATTGTAAATGTCAAATCAAGCTCTCCCCAGGAGCCATCTTCATCCGGACCCCCAGCAGCCCTCATCCAGTGGTACTTGCTTGACTAAGCTCCTCCCGGGTGCCTGATGCGTGTCGCCCTCCAGAGATGGAAGAGTGGGTACTTTGGACAAGAAGCACTTTTGGGGGTGGGAGTCCAGGGTTGGGCTCAGCTGCCTGGTGTGGGGCTGTGGGGTGAGAGCCTGGGTCTTCTCTGCGCCCAGGGCCCACTTCCGGCGGGCAGAAGGAGGGTCGCCCCCCCTCCTCCCCAAGCTGGGGGAAGTTGTGAGGGGATGATGTGCAGGAAGGCGGAGCCCTGGGCCCGCACAGAGCAGGTGTGCCGTCAATAGGGGGTGTTATTTATAACCAGGGAACTGGGTCTATAGGCTCAGAACGAGTGACGGCAGGAACTTCATTCTAGAGGCCCGGGCCTGCGAGCGTTCCATCGCCACTGACTAAGAGGGAGTGAATGAATCTCCTCCAGCCCTCTCACCCTGTGCTCCTCATTCTCCCTGTCTCACCCAGCCTGCCTTTTTTTTTTAAATGCTTTTGGGGTCACACCCGGCGATGCTCAGGGGTTCCTCCTGGCTCTGCACTCAGGAATCACTCCTGGCGGTGCTCGGGGGACCCTGTGGGATGCTGGGAATCGAACCTGGGTGGCCGCATGCAAGGCAAACGCCCTCCCCGCTGTGCTGTTGCTCCAGCCCCCAGCCTGCCTCTCTAGCCCTATCTCCAACTCCCCTGTCTGTCTGTCTGTCTGTCTCTCTGAGCTCTGGGTTCAGCCAGACTGACCTCCCAGCATGCCTTGAGCCCTCCTTTTGTGCCCTGTTTTTGGTGAACTCAGTTTCACCTCCTCCTGGAGGTGAAATTTCTAACTCTTTCTTTCTTTCCTTCCTTCCTTCCTTCCTTCCTTCCTTCCTTCCTTCCTTCCTTCCCTCCCTCCCTCTCTCCCTCCCTCCCTCCTGCCATCCTTCCCTCCTCTCTCCTTCCTTCCTTCCTTCCTTCCTTCCTTCCTTCCTTCCTTCCTTCCCTTCCTTCCTTCCTTTCCTCCCTCCCTCCCTCCCTCCCTCCCTCCCTTCTTCCCTCCCTCCTGCCATCCTTCCCTCCTCTCTCCTTCCTTCCTTCCTTTCTTTCTTTCTTTCTTTCTTTCTTTCTTTCTTTTTCTTTCTTCCCCTCCTTCCTCCCTCCCTCCCTTCCTTCCTTCCTTCCTTCCTTCCTTCCTTCCTTCCAACTTCCTTCCTTCCTTCCTTCCTTCCTTCCTTCCTTCCTTCCTTCCTTCCTTCCTACTCTTCCTTTCTTCCTTCCTTCCTTTCTTCTTTTTTTAAATTAAATTAAATTTTTCTTTTCCTTTTTTTTTGGGGGGGGTCACACCCGGCAATGCACAGGGGTTACTCTTGGTCTTTGCACTCAAGAATGACTCCTGGAGGTGCTCGGGGGACAATATGGGATGCTGGGAATCGAACCCGGTAAGCCCTACCCGCTGTACTATCGCTCCGCCCTCCTAACTCCCTTTCAAGACCCTCTTCCTACCTGGATCTCTCATGGAGTATACCCACGTCCCTGGGTCCTCCATGCTCAGAGGTTCCTGCCGGGACATTTTCTGCCCTCCTCTCTCCTGGCACCGTCTGTCCGTGGCCTGGGTTGGTTCTTAGACAGTGCCCCGAACACTTGCCCCATGTGTCACCGCACTGCGGTGGGAGCGAGCGGGAGGGTACAGACTGGCCGGAGGGGAAGGTGCTTGTGCTCTGGAGGCTTTGAGTGCAGGAAAGGGTGAGGAAGAGGGTTTGAAAAGGAGAGGTCAAGGCCCTCAAGGAGAGGCCTGTGTTTGGAGACAGCCGAGTGGGTTCCAAGGGGCATATGAGTGTCGCAGTTTATTTTTTCTTTTTGGGTCACACCCGGCAATAATCACTCCTGTGGGTGCTTGGGGAACCCATGCTGAGTCGGGAATTGAACAGGGTTGGCTGGATGCAAGGCTTTCCCTGTATTATCTCTCTGTCTGGCCCCTATTTTAATTTCTATTTATTTAGTTTTGTTTTCTCTGGGCCACACCTGGTGATGCTCAGGGGTTACTCCTGGCTCGGCACTTGATGCTCCAGGGAACCTGTGGGATGCTGGGGATTGAACCCGGGTTGGCTGCATGCAAGGCAAATTGCCCTCCCCGCTGTGCTGTTGCTCTGGCTCCTGGCCCTTATTTCTTTATTTTTTGGCTTTTTGGGTCACACCTGGCAATGTCCAGGGGTTATTCCTGGCTCTGCACTCAGGAATTACTCTTGGCGGTGCTCGGGGGACCCTATGGGATGCTGGGAATCGAACCCGGGTCGGCCGCGTGCAAGGCAAATGCCCTCCCGCTGTGCTACAGTTCCAGCCCCAAGTGTTGCAGGTTTAAGGAGCATTTCCTGCCGTGGGTGTGTTGGAGGTAACCTTTTTTATTGGGGGGGGGTGAGGGGTGGGGGTAGGACAGACTAGCAGTGCACAGGGGTTACTCCTGGCCCTGCACTCAGGAATCACTCCTGGCGGTCTCAGGGGACACAGGGATGGACATGGTCTCCAGCCCACGACCCCTATTTTTAATCTTTAAAAACAACCATGGGCACCACACTTGCCCTTTCAATCTTTCATAGTTGGGGGTCCTACAGCCATCATTGATGGTGCATCTCCTCAGGCGATACCTGGAAATGATGGGAAGGTGTTGTAGGTGTGCTCTCTTTTCTTGGTTTTCGGGCCATACCTGGCTGTGCTCAGGCCTTACTTCCGGCTCTGTGCTCAGGGATCACTCCTGGTTGGTTCTGGGGACCATTCGGGGTGCTGGGGATTGAGCCTGGGTCAACCGTGTGCCAGGCAAGTGCCCTTCCCACCGTCCTATCACCCCTGCCTCTTGTACTCTCCCACTGAAACCACATCCTGGTCCTGTGATGGCGAATGTTGGTCCGTCCTGTTTCGATTTCCCTCCTTGGCTTCCCTTTGTCATGCTGTCACTGCAGCGATGGGCGAGTCTCAGCCTTGGTCGCTGTGCTCACCCACTTTTCACTGTGACCACACACTTTGGTTGTGACCACGCCCACTGACACAGTCCCCAAAGGCTCTTCTCTTTGTTTTGGTTTTCGGGCCACACCTGGTGATGCTCAGGGCTGACCCCTGGCTCTGTGCTCAGGGATCATCCCTGGTGGTGCTCGGGGGACACTATGCTGCTGGGGATTGAACGCAGGTTGGCTGTGTGCAAGGCAGGTGCCCTACCCACTGGACTGTCTTTCCGTCCCTAGTCCCTAAAGTTTAGTCGTGGCACTGGGAATCACAGTTGCCTGCATTGCCCGGACTGCACTTAGCGCAAAACGTGTGCCAGTTGGGGGCTGGAGCGATAGCACAGCGGGGAGGGCGTTTGCCTTGCATGGGGCTGACCTGGGTTCAATTCCCAGCATCCCATATGGTCCCCTGAGTACCGCCAGGGGTAATTCCTGAGTGCATGAGCCAGGAGTCATCCCTGTGCGTCGCCGGGTGTGACCCCCCCAAAAAGAAAAGAAAGTGAGCCTGGCTGGGGCTAGAGCTGTAGTACCATGGGGAGGGCGCTTGCCTGGCCAGCGGCTACTCAAGTTTAATCCTCAACACCCCAGGCGGTCCCCCCGGGGTGGGGGGGCCCACCAGGACCGACCTCAGAGTGCAGAGCCCAGAGTGAGCACTGAACCCGCCCAGCCAGATGTGACTCGTAAACAGAGAAACCAGCACCCCCCCCAAAAAAAGTGAAAGTGGGATCAGGACTGTTGGTGAGTGGGTCGCATGCAGGTAGGCTGAGGAGGTAGGTAGAAGGAAGGTTGTGGAACTGGTTGTGAAGAGCTGGTGCCAGTCATGGTCCCCAGGGGCTACAGTCACCAAGCGCAGACTGGCCGTCCTCCAGGGCACCGTGCTGAGAGGCGCAGAGTAAGCTGTGCCCTCCTGAAGCCCCCCTGCCTGGCCCCTTCCCCCTCCCAGGAGCCAAAGTCACGCCCTCAGCACTTCCTCCAACCCTCTGGGGTCCTGTTTCCCACGGAGCCAACTGTTTTCACCGCCCAAGGTAACTACCCAGTCCAAATCCAGACTCAGGTCTCAGAGGTACACTCTTTTGGGGGGAGGACTCACATGCTGGCCACACCCAGAGGTGTCCAGGGCCTCCTCCTGGTGGGCTTTGAGGGAGCAGGTGCAGTGCCAGGAATTGAATTAGGGTTGGTGGTCACGATCACGACCATCCTGTTACTCGTCGATTGCCTTGAGCAGGCCCCAGTAACGTCTCCGTTGTCCTAGCCCTGAGATTTTTTAAAAAGTACCATATTCAAGGCTCTTTCAGGGTTAGGAGAATGAGACTCATCATTGTTAGTGGTATTTGGCATATTGGGTACACCACGGGGAGTTTGCCAGACTCTGCCAGTCTGGCCACGGGGAGTTTGCCAGACTCTGCCGTGTGGGCAGGTTACATTCGGTAGCCTGCCAGTTTGTCCAAAGTAGGAATGAGATAATAAAATGTGATTATAAGACATTTTTGGTGGTGTGCCAGGAAAATGTCTTATCCGCTGTTCTCTCTCTCTCTCTCTCTCTCTCTCTCTCTCTCTCTCTCTCGTCCCTCTCCCCGGTTCCCAAACTTATATATTTTTGTTTGTTGGTGTGTTTGGGGGCCACACCTGGCTGTGCTCAGGGGCTCTTCCTGGCTCTGTGCCTGGGAGTGACTCTTGGTCCTGGGAACTGTAAGTGGTGTCGGGATAGAACTGTGGCCAGCAGGTGCTTTGACCCTGTACTGTGTCTCAGGCTCACGTGACACATGGCTGCATTTTGAAACTCTGGTTCACACGCACTTGTCAAAATTACACATGTTCCGGAGCTGGAGCAATAGCATAGCGGGGAGGGCGTTAGCCTTGCACGTGGCCGGCCCGGGTTCGAATCCCAGCATCCCCTCGGGTCCCCCCCGAGCACCGCCAGGAGTGATTCCTGAGTGCGTGAGCCAGGAGGAACCTCTGAGCATCGCCGGGTGTGACCCAAAAAGCCAAGATAAATACATAAATAAAAGTTGTTTATAAAGACTGGAGGCCGCTAGTCTCCTGCGTGGGCTCCGAGGGCCGGTCCGTTGACCCTTGTGTGCAGTGTGAGGACGGCAGCTCCCTAAGCTGGGGCCGTGACCTCCGGCTCCTGTTCTGTGCCATCGCCTCACCCTCCCTCCCCCCTCTCTTTCCCTCTCTCCCTCTCCTCTCTCTCTCTCTCTCCCCCTTGCGGGCTCTCTCTCTCCCTCTCCCCCTCTCATTTCCTCTGTCTCCCTCTTCTCTCTCCCCGCCCTCTTTCCCTCTCTCTCCCTCTCCTCTCTCTCCTCTATTTCTCTCTCTCTTCCTATCTCTCTTTCCCTCTCTCTTCTCTGTCTTTTCTCTCTCTCTCCCTCTCCTCTCTCTCCTCTCTTTCTCTCTCTCCCTATCTCTCTTTCCCTCTCTCTTCTCTGTCTTCTCTCTCTCTCTCTCTCTCTCTCTCTCTCTCTCTCTCTCTCTCTCTCTCTCTCTTCCTGCAGAGCAGCTGGAATGACAGTACAGCGGGGAGGGTGTTTGCCTTGCATGCAGCTGACCTGGGTTCGATCCCCAGCATCCCATAGGGCATCCCAGCACCACCTGGAGTGCAGAGCCAGTCCTAAGCCCTAATAATAATAATAATAATAGTAAATTTCCTGCCAAAATATCCTGGATCTTTTTTTGTCTGTCCACCACCAGGGTGCTTGCAGGAAATTCCCCGTTGTGGGGGAGGGGGGGAACGGTCAGTGTTGGGCCAGTGACTGTTGTGTGATGGGGCCACTGAAGTCTCTCCTGTAAAGGGTCTGCCCCAGCCTCTCGCCTATCCCTGGTGTGGGCTTCCGGTCTGTGAATCTTTAAACCTGACCTTGGGGGCCAGGAGATAATTACTTTCTCTCCCCCAGCCTTCCTTTCCTTTCTTTCATTTGTGTTTGTTTGTTATGTTTTGGGACCATGCCCAGCGATGCTCAGCGATGCTCAGGGCTGACTCCTGGCTCTCTGCTCAGGACTCACCCCTGTGGGGTGCCGGGGAGCAGGCCTCGGTGGGCGCGCTGCTTGTACGTCAAGTGTCCTACCCACTGTGCTATTGTGTCACCCCACCCTCCACCCGAACCCGGGGCTCGCCGGCCAGTTTTCAGCTGCTCCCTGGGTTATCCCACTTGTGCAGAGGAAGCCCAAGGAAGCGGGAATGGGCTGCATCTTCCTGGTTCCCATCTCGTCCCGGCAGGTCTGGGCGCCAGCTGGGGGGGGGGGGGGGGAATGTCCCGCCCAGAGCACAGGCCGTTGAGAATGAGTGGGAAGTGGGGATCCTGCCCGCCTCCTCCCCCTGCCCCTCACCCCTGTGCCTCTGAGGAAGCAGCTACAGCAGTGGGAGCTCAGGGCACTGATGGTGTAGCCAGGCTGCTCCCAGGCGTCACTGTGACAGACCTGGGCCCTGATGGTGTTTTTTTTATGTTTTTTTTTTTTCTTTTTGGGTCACACCCGAGGATGCTAAGGGTTTACTCCTGGCTCATGCACTCAGGAATGACTCCTGGCGGTGCTTGGGGAACCCTATGAGATGCTGGAAATAGATACCGGGTCGGCCGCGTACAACGCCCTACCCCGTTGGGCCATCGCTCCAGCCCCAACAACCTTTTTCAATTAAAAATTATTTTAGGGGCTGGAGAGATAGCACAGCAGGTAGGGTGTTTGCCTTGCACGCTGCCGACCCGGGTTCAATTCCCAGCATCCCATATGGTCCCCTGAGCACTGCCAGGAGTAACTCCTGAGTGCAGAGCCAGGAGTAACCCCAGTGCATCGCTGGGTGTGACCCAAAAAGCAAAAAAAAAAAATTATTTTCGGTTTTAGGATCACACCCAGTGATGCTTGGGATATTCCTGGCTCTGGACTCAGGAATTACTCCTAGTGGTACTGGGGGGGGGGGGAGGGGGCACCTGTGGGATGCTGGAGATCGAGCCCAGGTCTGCTGTGTGCAAGGCCAACGCCCTCCCCCTGCTGTGCTCTCTCTCCAGCCCCCAGACCTGGGCCTCTGAAGGTTCTCATCCACCTGCTTTTATCCCCTGGCATCCCCCAGGGGTGGGGAGTGGTCCTGAGGCCTTCCACCTTCCCAGCATCCCTGTGATTGGACTGGATGGTGGAGGGCAGGGCCCTGAGAAGGTCGGAGCTGGCTGGGGCTGGGGGAGCCCACCCCCTCCTGCGCTGTGTGGGGAGTAGTTGTGACCTGGGGGTGGGGACCACACCCAGCCCTGCTCAGGCCTCACTCTCAGCTCTGTGCTCAGGGATGGCTCAGGGACCAGGCTCCGGGGACCTTATATGGTGCCAGGGCTAGAGCTGTGCCCCCTGCACTGGCTCTGGACTCAGGAATGACTCCTGGTTGGTGCTCAGGGGTCCCTATGGGATGCTGGGAATTGAACCCGGATTGGCTGCGTACAAGGCAAATGCCCTCCCTGCTGTGCTATCACTCCAGCCCTGAATTTTTATTTAGTTATTTTTGTTGCTTTTTGGGTCACACCCTGCGATGCACAGGGTTTCCTCCTGGCTCATGCACTCAGAAATTACCCCTGGCGGTGCTCAAGGGACCATATGGGATGCTGGAACTTGAACCCAGGTTGGCCGCGTGCAAGGCAAACACCCTCCCCGCTGTGTTATCGCTCCAGCCCCCATAATGCATTCTTTATACACTTCACTCCAGAAGGTTTAGACCCTTTTAAAAAAACTTCCCATCACGTCACATCCCACGGTGGGGGCTGTTTTGGGGCCACAGCCCGCGTGCAGGGGCTGGGCTCTGTGGCACCGGGACCTACCCCAGCCCACCTGCAGGTAAAGCATGTGCTCGCCCCCTCCCCCCCATGCGCTCTCTCTAGTTCCCTTCATTTTTTTGGCAAATGAACAGACCCCCTGGAATTTGGGACCTCCTGGAATTTGGGATCCAGGCTGCCAGGATGATGATTCCATGGTGAAACTGGCAAGACCCGGCGGCTGGCTCCAACGCCGCCCGCCCTTCCCTCCCCACACACACCTGCACCCCTTCTCCTCCGCCCTGGGATCCTCTCCAGCTCCCTCCGGAGCCCCCCCCGCCCCCCGCGGGAATGTGGGAGCCCCCATTCCCGCCTCCCAAGGTGTCCGCTTTCATCCGGCTGTGCACTGGGGTGGGCCGGGCTGCCCAGGGCCCTGCAGGGCTGTTGCATGGCACAGAAAGCCGGGCGTGGGGTGGGAGGGGTGACGGGGATCGCCGCCCCCTCTCTGAGGTGCTTCCGGCCTGTGCAGGTGTCCCCCCTGCCCCCCGCCAGGCAGAGCTGGTGAGGGAGCTCCCCCACCCCCTGAGGCTGGCACCCCACCCCCCTGCCGTCTCCCCTCACCCGTCACTTCTAGCCAGACGACCACCCTCCTTGGTGTATCTGCAGAGAACTTTCCAGACAGGAAGTTGATCCTCTGCCATGGCTTCTGGGGACTTTCTCCTGCCGGACCCTCCCTCGAGTGTCTGGTGTGGTGACCCAGGAGGATGGGCCTCATCCTGGCACTGCTCTGACCTCTGCCATCTCAACGCTGCCAGTTCTGGCTTTTTATTTTGTGCGCGCACGTGTGTGTGTGTGTGTGTGTGTGTGTGTGTGTGTAAGAGCCAAGAGGTGCTCGCAAGCAGTGCTCAGGGCACCCTGGGGCCGCTTCATGAACCTGGCCAGCAGAACTGGCGGTTCTGTGGTCAGTCACGGTGATAGGCTGCTTTGGGGAGCACCGGGGGCCCCGCAGGCGGTGCTTGGGGGTCCACTCTCCGTTCTGGTTCTGCCTTAGAGCGGCCAAGCAGGAGGCTTGCTGAGTGGGCGATGGCTTCGTGCAGCTTCCTTTGCTGAAGGTGGATTCCCCCAATGCCCCTCCCCACCTTCTCCTTTCCTTCTCTTTCTTTTCGTGTTTCCTCTGTGTTTCGACCCACACCTGGCAGCGTTTCAGGGGCCGAGTGTTGCCCGCCGAGCGCTGGAGCTGCCACACGCTCAGCCGTACTCCCCAGCCCTACTGATGGTGCCAGTGGCAGGCAGGGGGCCGGCCTGCCCGCGTTTTGGGTTTTGGAGTTTTGGTCTTTGGTCGAGGGCCTTCTCGGAGATCCTTTCCTCTTCCAAGTAAGCAAGCGCCCCTGTTGTTCTGGGTTCTGGTTGCTTTGGTGGCAGAGGGAAGCCTGGAGGGAGGGAGTGAGTGAGTGAGTGGCCGGGAGGGCCCAGCACGCGTCGCTCCGAAGGGGACCAACATTTACAGAGATGGTCACTCCGCTGGTCAGCGCAGGCTCCAGCCTCCACTTCCGTCCCGGGCAGGCTGTGTGTCTTGTTGCCACGGAGTGGTGGGGTGGGGGAGGTGTCACTGCCGGCGGTGCCTGGGGTTCCCCGTGGCTCCAGGGATGGGCCCGGGGCGCCCACCTGCAAATGCACTGACTCCCAGCCCACTGGCCACCTCCTGCCCGACGCAGGCCCCATTGCTTTACTCCAGGTCCCAGCCTGTAACTCCAGCTTCCATTAGAAGCCGCGGCATGATGAGCCAGGAGCGTCCAGCCTCCAACTCCTTCCCCCGGTCTCACACCGTGAAGGTGACCAGAGAAACTCATCCGGACCAGGTTGGGTTTTTTTGGGTGTTTTTTTATTTTTTTGCTTTTTGGGTCACACCCGGCGATGCTCAGGGGTTACTCCTGGCTCTTAGGAATTACTCCTGGTGGTGCTCAGGGGACCATATGGGATGCTGGGAATCGAACCCAGGTCCGCTGTGTGCAAGGCAAACACCCTACCTGCTGTGCTATCTCTCCAGTCTCCATCCTTTTTTTTTTTTTTTTTGGCTTTATGGGTCACACCCATCACGATGCACAGGGGTTTCTCCTGGCTCACATGCACTCAGGAATTACTCCTGGTGGGGGGATCCTATGGGATGCTGGGAATCGAACCTGGGTTGGCCGTGTGCAAGGCAAATGCCCTACCGCTGTGCTATCGCTCCAGCTCCCAAAGCTGGTGTTCTTGAGAAGGTGTGTGTGTGTGTGTGTGTGCGCGCGCGCATGCGCGCACAGGGCAGAGGGCTCCTCTGTCGGCTGGGACCAGCAGGGCCCAAAAGCAGAGGGTGGCTCGGACTCTCCTTTGTCTGGAATGACCCGTGCGCTCCGTCTACCACACCCCTTCCGCCCCTGGCTTCCTGCCAGCTCCATGGAAATTCACTGTCAGCTTCGTGCTCACTCACTTTCGGAATCTTGTGACAACTCTCGACTCTTGTAGTGGACTCTCGGCTTTGGTTAAAATATGTGGTCTTATGACCACATTAAAGTGGGCTGATTCCTCAGGCCCCCACTTTATCACATTATTATTATTATTATTGGGCTGGAGTGATAGCACAGCGGGTAGGGCGTTTGCCTTGCACGTGGCCGACCCGGGTTTGATTCCTCCATCCCTCTCCGAGAGCCCAGCAAGCTACCGAGAGTATCTCGCCCACACGGCAAAGCCTGGCAAGCTACCCGGGACGTATTCGATGTGCCAAACACAGTGACAATAAGTCTCACAATAGAGACATTACTGGTGCCCGCTCGGAAGGACAGTGCTACAGTGCATGCTGTTATTATTATTATTATTATTGACCGCGTGGCCGCCCACCTACCAGATGGTCAGACTTCTTCATCAAGATCCTTGAACGATCAGTTTGAGGCTCTTTGTGTTCCTAGAACGAACAGACGCCATTGGGCTACACTAGCATGCGACAGGGACAAATGGATATGTTACTGGCTCCCGCTCGAGGAAATTGGCAATTAACGGGAAGTCAAGTGATCAAGTGATTATTATTATTATTATTAGTTGGTTTGGAACACACACCAGCAGTGCTCAGGGGCTATTGCTGACTCTACCTGGGAGTGACGTCTGGTGGCACTTAGGGGCCCAGATATGGTGCCTGGTTTGGACCTGGGCTTGATGGCGTATGGCAAGTGCCTTCACCCCTGCGCTACCTCCCTGGCCCAAATGTTCATTTCGGTCCTCACGGCTTCAAGGAGACGGATGATTCACACCGAGCACAAGGGGAAAACCCAGTAAACCGGAATCCAGGTGACAGATCTGACCTTCGATCTTTGGGGGTTGGGTGGGGGTGGGAGGTTGGAAAGTGCTCACCCAGAAGTGCTCCGGGGGTGATCCGGGCTCAGGAGCATGCCCTGGCGGGTGCTCGGGGACCATTCATAGTACTGGGGGCTCGGACCGGTGTCCTCCGCTTGCCAGGCAGGTGTCATCACCCCTTTTCTATCTCTCCCGGCCCTCCGCTCACTCGCTGGGGAGGCTTGGCTGGCGCCGTGGGGGGTCCCCCACCCTCTGGTACAGGCACCGTACCCCATCGTCAGAGCAGCTGCTTAATGAGCCCTTCCAGCAGTGTTTCTCCACTGGGGGGGCCGCGGGATCCCCCAGGAGGCCACAGGCGAAAGCTGCAGCAACGGGGGACTCCAGGGTGAGACCAGGGCTCCAGCCGGGAGCACGGGGCGGTCTCAGGAAGGTCGGAAGGGGCCACAGTGGGTAAAGAAAGGCCGAGAAACACCGAAGAACTGAAGCAAACACCTTCAGATCTGGCAACACCCAGCCCTGCCTGACAGCCCCAAGGACGGCGGCCCAGGCCCTGTGTGTGCCCCCGCCCTGCCCCCCCCCCCCCCCAGGGAGGGATGTGTGACCCTCCATCAGCTGGGGAGATGGGGAATGTGACCTCAGGTACCGAGCAGGCGCTGGCGGCCTGTGGCTGTCCCGGGGGTCTGTGTGTATCATGGAGAGGCTCACCCCACCCTTCCCTCATGTCGCTGCCCCCCTGAGGGGCGGTGTCAGCCCCCTGCATCTACTTCTCCCACCATGCCCTGGTCCCAGCCTGCTACCTGATGATGCGGCCTGGCGGGGGGGGGGGGCAGGGCGGAGGCCTGGGGGGGCAGTGCCCACCTACCCTCGGCCCAGCCCCCAAGAGGGCTCAGAGCCCCCCCCCCCCCACGCTGTGCTGAGTGTGGGGAGTGGGGGGGGGACGGGGTGTGAATCAGGAGAGTGACATGTTTGTTTTAGGGCAAGTGGGGCCAACCTCGGGGGGCTTGTAATTTTCCACTTGTCTTCATCCTGGGAGATCCTGAACAGCTTTGTTTAAAGGCCGGACACGGAGATGGCGGAGACCTGAGCCAGCAAGAGCCGCTCGGTCCCCCAGGAAGGCAATTAGGGTCAGAGCCAGAGTTTGGATCTGGGGGCTGCCAGGGGGGTAGGGGCGGGGCGGGGGGAGTGCTTTGAGCATTCCCAAGGCCTTGAGTCACCTCAGTAGCCAGCTCAAAGCAGGGGGGGGGTGGGCAGGCAGCGGGAGGTTGTGGGGAGCCCCAGGGGCTCCACTGATCATCCAGACTGCGGGTTGGGGCAGGGCCTGTGTGGACCCTGAGGGGTAGGATGGACCTGCAGAGTGGGCACAGCCTGGAAGCTGGACTGGGTGCTGGGCATTGGTTCTTGGAAACTGCAACTTGACTGGGTCCCTTCCCCAGGGCCTGCAGTGATTACAGGGCCCTCCCATCCGCCCCCACCCCTCAGAGGGGGTGGGGGGAGTGAGTCCGGCACCTGAGGGACAGGTAGAGTTTGTAGGAAAGGAAGGGCACCCAGTGGCTGTAATGTGCGCCAAGCTTGGAGAGAGCGGTGTGTGGAGGTGTGTGTGTGTGTGTGTGTGTGTGTGTGTGTGTGTAGGGGTGTGGCCGGGTGAATGGAGAGTGTGACTTGGGTTTGTGAATGGGGCTGTGGCCTCCAATGTGTTTAAAGTCTGACTGGACCTGTGGGAAACTTGGTTTGGAGCGTAGGGGCGTGGTGGGGCATGAAGAGGGGCGTGGCTAGGCATGAAGAGGGGCGTGGTTGGGCGCGCAGATGGGCGTGGCTGGGCACGCAGAGGGCGTGGCTCGCAGGAAGAGGGCGTGGTTGGGCATGGAGAGGGGCGTGGCTAGACACGAAGAGGGGCGTGGTTGGGCGTGTGGAGGGTGTGGCTCGCAGGAAGAGGGCGTGGTTGGGTATGAAGAGGGGCATGGCTGGTTGTGTAGAGGGGCGTGGTTGGGTATGAAGAGGGGCGTGGCTGGTTGTGTAGAGGGGTGTGGCTTGTTGTGTAGAGGGGCGTGGCTGGTTGTGTAGAGGGGCGTGGTTGGGTCTGAAGAGGGGCGTGGCTTCGCATGTCCTGGGTGAGGGTTGGAGAAGTAGGCGCCTAACTGGCAGAGAATGGGGTGGGTGCGCCTTAACTCAGGCACCTTGGGCTGGTGGCTCTTTGGTGACTGTTCTTCAGCGCTAGGGTAGGAACCCAGGGCCTCACATGGGCTTGGCACGTGTTCCGCTGCTGAGCCACTTCCCTGGCTCTTGGAGGCCCGTGGACCCTCTCCCGGGAAGACTCCTTTTAGGAGGCCAGCTGTAGAGAGCCAGTGCTGGTCTCAGGCTGCGGGGATGACAGCACGAAGTGGGGCGTGTTAGGAGAAAATACACTCATGGCAGATCTCAAAAGTGAAACTTTCCTGGTTTTTGGTGGGGGTTGTTGCAAGCATAAGCCAGATTCATTCAAAGCGTTAGGAAGTTGTGGGAAAGGGAAACCTATTAACCTGCCCTTCAGATAGACTGTGAAAGTACAGGTTTATATCCTTGTCGGGTATTTTTTATGCTAGACTGACAGTCAACTGTCCATTTGTCCTTAATTTCCGTAAACAGGGTTGTGTGAGCCCCTCAGGCCTGCTGGCCACACCAGCGCCTCTCCAGTGGCCTCCTCCTGGGCAGCAGCTACGTGGCCTTGCTCCCCCCCGCCCCCCATGCCACACAACAGTTTTCTCGGGCACACAACAAGCCACCCTGCAAGCTAGCCACAAGTGTAGCCTCCGTTTTACCGACTCCCAGTTCTTTGTGTCGGGCCTTTGGGGCCTGCTCTTCTGGACACATGACTGTGGCAGTGCAAAAGCCCCTCTCATGGTTCTGCACAGCAGCGCTGACCGCGGGGCCTCTCTGCCCCTCACGTGACGTCTCATGCTTAAGGAAACCGGTCACAACAGACTCCCAGCCCTCTGGAGACTGAAGCCCTGACTTCTGTGGAATGCCAGACTCTGCCTCATTGATTTATTTAGGGTCTGGGGGCCTTCGCTGGTGGAACTCAGCCTGGGGCTCCAGCAAACAAAACGCAAGCTCCGAGGCAGCTGTCTGGCCTGAGATTCTGCTTCTTGTACTGTTTTTGTTTTGGGGTCCCATCTGGGGACCATCTGGGATGCCGGGGATTGAATTTAGGTTGGCTGCATGCAAGGCAAGTGCCCTGCCCATAGTGCTACCACTCTGGCCCCTGAGATTCTGCCCCTTCATGGGAGGAGTGGTCATATCACACTCGAAATGTGTGTGTGTGTGTGTGTGTGCGCTTGCGTGTGTCTGTGTGTGTCTGTGTGTCTGTAGGCGAGGAGGACCCACACAGAATGTGCCCGTTTTTCACATGCACAAAAGGAGAAATAGGACATCTGGAGAGAGACCCACAGATCGCTGGAAACAGCCCAGGAGGGCCCCTTCTCTCCAGCCCAGGGGAATGAACAGGGGCAGGACTTTGAAAATTTTCCTGTGTGTCTGCCTTGGGGCCACGTCAGCAGCATTCAGGGGCTCCTCCTGGCTCTGTCAGGGGTCACTCCTGGTGGTTCCCTGGGGGCCCGTGTGCGGTGCCGGGGATCAAACCGAGGTCGACTGCACGCAGGGCAAGCGCCATGACCCCTGTACTCTCTCCTAAGGCCTCTTAAGCTTTCACCCTGGGGGTGTTCCCGGCGGATTGTCGGGGTTTGTGTTGCGGGACGTGGGGGGAGTCCTGGGGAGCTTGTGCTGGACGGGGTGGTGGGTTACCCGGACTTTGGGCTCTGTGGTCGGCAGTTCTCTGGCCCGGGGACTGCTGAGGCTTTCCAAGCAGCCCTGGAACCTCTGGGGTGTTTTCAAGAGCTTGTCCAGCTTAGCACCCCCTCCTCCCCCCCTCCCCCCGCTTAATTTTATGGCCTCTCTGAGGAATGCGGGTGAGTGAGTGACTGCCTTTAAAGAAGCCAGCTGGTCACTCGGATGCTGGGCTTCAGCTGGGAATTGGTTCATTCACTCACCCCGAGGAGAGAGAGAGAGAGAGAGAGAGAGAGAGAGAGAGAGAGAGAGAGAGAGCATAGCGACATAGCGGCACCTGCCTTGCATGTGACCAGCCTGGGGTCGCACCCTGGCATCCCATATGGTCCCCTGATCCCTCCAGGAGTGATCCTTGAGCTCAGAACCAGGAGTCAGGTCTGAGCAAACCCCCCAAAGAAATCATTTAAATAAAGAGCTGGGCGCAGCTCCCAAGCATCTCTGGGTGTGATACAGTCCCCACCCTCCATCAAAGAGAGTGGAGAGTCAGTGAGTTTCACACCTGAGGCCCTTTGCTTGCTTGCTTGCTTGCTTTTTTATTTTATTTTATTTTTTGGTTTTTTGGGTCACACCTAGCAATGCTCAGCGCTTACTCCTGGCTCTGCACTCAGGAATTACTCCTGGCGGTGCTCAGGGGACCCTATGGGATGCTGGGGATCGAACTCGGTTCAGCTGCATGCAAGGCAAACCATCCTACCTGCTGTCCTATCGCTCCACAGACCCCTCATGACTTTTTAAAATTCTATTCCCTATTTCGACTTTTTGTTTGTTTGGGGGCCATAACGGCTGCGCTCTTGGCAGGCTCAGGGGCCCCTATGAGGTGCTGGGGACCGGATGTACTTTGGGGGCCTGGTGCCCTCCACTTGTCTAGGGTGGGGGCACGAGGTGGATACCACCATGCAGGGTGGGGGGGTGGATCACAGTGCATAGCGGTGGTTTGGGGGCGCGCCTTCGGCGACCTTGGCTGGGTTTGCACCACTTGGTCCGGGCTGGGCTTCCCGTGTGCTCCGGCCTGGCCTCAGGCGGATGGACGCGGCACCTGGCTGATGCCGTGAACCTCCCTCTGGCCACGCCAGCACCAGGAGAAACCTCATTAACTGCCTTTGGCCAGAGGATTGGAAAAACTGCACCGAGGTCCTCAGCCGCTGCCAAGGGCAAGCTGGCTTCACGGCAGGCAGGCCGGTTGGAGGGAGATTCCCCAGCTGCAGAGTTCCCGGCCCCCCATCCCGCGCCCCCCTCCCCCTCCCCCTCCCCTGCCCCCTGCCCTTCCCCCACCCACCCCGTCTCCCATCCTTCTCCCGTCCTTGAGTCCAAGGGCCTTCCTTGGACACGGAGCCTTCTGGCGTCCAGGTGTTCGGAGCTCTCAGGAAAGTCTCCACGCGTGGGGGGCGGGGGTCGTGGCAAACAGTCAGGGGGGGGCTGAACTAGCCACAACCGACCGTGGAGCCCGAGCCCCCTGCGGCGTGGCTCTGACCCGTTTCTGGCAGGGCTCCCTGGGTGGGGGACGGCCACGGAGCCCCCGTTTCCGATGGGCACAAGATCCTCAGGTGCCACATCCCCCCCCCCCCCCATCAGCTGGTGTGCAGGGCAGGGGTCCTGCCCCGCCCCGGCGAAAGCCAGATGCCGAGTTTGCTTCCCCCTTTTCCTGCAGCCCCCCGGGGAGCGCAGGGATGGGGGCTCGCAGGGTCCTGCATCGGGGAGGAGGCCCCCCCAAAGGCCCATCCCGGAGGACTCCGGGATCAGGAAGGGCACATGCGGGGGCTATTTCGGGTTGGGGGGGGGGGCTGGGCGCAGACCTCCCCGGCACGCCCGGCTCTGGCCTCTCGGAACTGACCAGAATGGAAGGATGATCAAAATCGAGGCTCCAGGAATAGCCCAAGAATTTGCTCATTCTTAACCCCGATAAGCGGGTGCTGCCTGACCCAGCCCAGCGCCCAGCCTTGGAAGATGGGCCTGGGGGGTCGGGGGGGAGAGCCGCCTCGGGGAGCAGGGGATGGGGCTGGGGTAGCCACCTCCCCTCCCCACCCCCCACCCCCACGCCTTCAGCCTGCTCCGGACTGGCCTTCTGGAAGCAGGAGTTTGAGGCAGCCCCTTCCCATGCCCCCAAGCTGGGGGGGGGGTGGGGGTTCCGGTGGGCTCTTTGCGCCCGTTTCTCTGCCCCTTCCAGACAGGTAGGCTGCAGTCCCTCCCTGTGGTCGGGGGTAGGGGTGGGGGCAGGGTCAGCGGGCCCCTGGCCCCTCCCCTCCCCGTGGCGGCCTCTGCTGTGGCCCTTTAGCCAAAGGGGACGTGGGACCTGTGTGGTCATTGAGGGACCCGCAGAGCGACGCTGTCCAGGCAGTGCCCAGAGCCGAGGACGGCCAGGCCTGCATCACCAGCCGGGGTGGAGGGGGGGTGTCTGGGGACGGGGTAGGGCTTCTCCTGGCAGACTTGACGACTCTTTTGGGGGGCTCAGTGTGGTTCCCTAACATTCCCCTTGAAGTTCCAGACCCCCCAACCAGCAATTCTGGACCCAAGGATGCGGTGCCGGGCAGACCCTCAAGGGCTGGGGTACCTGGGCCACCCTGGGGTGTCCAAAGAATCGTTTCTTCCGGTCTTCCATATAAATCAGCTCGTCTGGTATTTGTTTTTCTCCTGTGACTTTTTTTTTTTTGGCCTTTTGGGTCACACCCAGCGATGCTCAGGGGTTCCTCCTGGCTCTGCCCTCAGGGATCACTCCTGGCTTTGCTCAGGGGACCCTATGGGATGCTGGGGATCGAACTCAGGTTGGCTGCGTGCCAGGCAAACGACCTCCCCACTGCACTGTCGCTCAGCCCTCCTTGTGACTTCTTTCATGTATGTACCATAATACCCTCCAGTTCCATCCATGTCACAGAGGGTGTGATTTCATCTTTTTTTTCTAAATAGTCATGAATATTCCACCACGGACGGGTACCCCGTCTTTTCTGTCTGTTCACCCTCTTTGCGCATGTGGGTCTGTCAACTTTGGCCATCATAAATAGAACTGCAGTGACCATTGGCAGGCGTGCCTCTTTTCTATTTTTTTGGGGGGGGGGACACACCCAGTGATGCTCAGGGGTTATTCCTGGCTCTGCACTCAGGAATCACTCCTGGTGGTGCTTGGGGGACCATATCGGATGCCGGGAATCAAGCCGGGGATGCGTGCAAAGCAAGCGCCCACCCCCAACCTGCTGTAGTCTCTCTCCATCCCCAGGTCTCTCCATCCCCAGGTATTGCCAACTTCTGTTATATTTCTGTTAACGGCATTGGGTTTGATTTTGTTATTTGTTTAAATGGCTTGGGATCAGCTTACTACTTTTGGGGCTTGCTATCAGCTATCAGGTGGGTCTGAATCAGACTTTTATTTATTTTTTAGTGTAACAAGCTAGTTTCATTTTTGTTGTTGTTTTGGACTATACCCAGCGATACTCGGGGACCATATGGAATGCCGGGAATCGAACCCGCGTGCAAGGCAAACGCCCTCCCCGCTGTGCTGGCGCTCCAGAGACCCCCCCCCCCCACACACACTTACCTCTTGCGTCCACATTTTTCACTTTCCCAGCCGCATTGCTGGCCATCAGGTCAGGATTTGTCTTCCTTTCTTTCTGAACCACACCCAGCCTTCCTCAGGGGTAGCTCCAGGCTGCCCTGGGAGAGGGCAGAGTGGTGCTGAGGCTGGAACCTGAGGCCTCCAGCCCCTCGGCCTGTGTTCCAGTGCGCCACGCCCCCTCCGTGAAGTGCCACGCCCCTCCCCGAAGTGCCACGCCCCCTCCGTGAAGTGCCACGCCCCTTCCGAAGTGCCACGCCCCTCCCCGAAGTGCCACGCCCCCTCCCTGAAGTCCCGACTTTGCTCTCCTTCCTCAGTGCCCTGGGGGTCGGGGAGGGTGCTCCTTGCAGCTGGGAGGTGGGCTGACGCCTGTGTCTCTGCCCCTGGCCCAGCTCTCGCACCCCATGTCCTGAGATTCATTCAGGCCCCCAGGGTTTGGGGGTTTCTCTGGGGCAGACGCCGTCTGTCCTTGGAGAGCCCCTGTGTTGGGGACAGACTAGGACAATGGGCAGCGCAGAGGCTGTTGGAGAAGGTGGAGCTGGAAGGGGAGAGGGTGAGCGATGCAGGAGGGCCCGGCCGCGGATTTGTCTATTATGGAGGGGGGCGCTACACCTGGCAGTGCTGGGAGCTGCCCTGGCTCTGTGCCCAGAGATGACTCCTGGGGACCACGTGGTGCATAGGATCGAACGGAGCCAACCACAGGCAAGGCAGTTGCCTTATTCCCCCGGGGTATCTCTCCGGCCTAGGCCCACAGTGTAGAGGGGTGCACGGGAGACAGTCCCGTGGCATCTGGGGCACTGACTTCTGGGAGCAGAGAGGACAGCAGGTGCAAAGGCTCTGGGGTAGAAGCACGGGGGCTTCCAGCTGGTGTGGTGGGAAGGAGCCATGGGTGGTCCTGGCACTCGGACCTCCCAGGCCTGACGGAGGGCGAGGCAGGAACCATTGGCAGCATGGCCGAGGAGGGGACAGTAGCCACTCCTGGACTGGCGTGGGTGGCAGCCGTGCTTAGAGCATCTCGCTGCGTGCGTGGGAATGTGTGGTCTCGGTGGTCGGGCCCAGTTCCTGCGACCCTCTCTCAGGGTCCTCGGAGGAAACACCTGTCCCTTCCCTCAGCCTGAGCTCCGGACTCTTTTTTTTTTTTTTTGCTTTTAGGGTCACACCCGGCCACTCCTGGCCATACACAGGGGCCACTCCTGGCCATTCTCAGCCAACAAGCTTGAGTGGTTCAGAACTCAGACCCAGTGCTGCGGGCCCAGCAGGGGGCCCTCCCGGGAGTAGGGAGAGGGGGCCCTCGGTGCCAAGGACCAAACTCAGCACCACCCTGGCAGCACTCCTGCGCTGGCTCCCTGGCCCAGGAACCTGTGTTTTGGGTTTTTGGTTTGGGGGCCACATCGGGCGGTGGCTGGGGCTGACTCCTGGCTCTGTGCTCCGGGATCACTCCTCAAAGGGCTCAGGGGACCAGCGCAGGGGCCGGGGATCAAACCCAGGTCAGCTGCATCCTAGGCCAGCACCCTCCCTGCTGGCATCGTCTCTGGCTCCCGGGCCTCGAGTTTCAGGATGCGCGTCCACGGGGAGGGGGGCAGGCTCTGCTGAACTCAGGTGTGGGGTGTGGGGCGGGGTACCCAAGATCGCGTGTGGGGTGGCTTGTCTGCTGCAGCTCCCTGGGCTGGTGGAGGGCGGGGCTGAGTGATTGCTTCCAGATGAGGGGCGGCTTGGGCGGTGGGGGTGGAGCCGGAGCCTCGCCTCCAGGCAGCCTGCCCTGCCCACCTCCGGCCAGCGTTAGAGACCTGGGGTGGCGGGTGGGAGGGGCTAATGCTCCCTCCCCCCCCAACCCGGCTGGAGACAGCTGCTGACCTTCCCCTGCCCGGGAGACTGAGCCCTGTCTGGACCACAGGGGCCTGTTTTTCCTGCACGCCCTTCCTCCTGGGAGCCCTCTCAGCTTGGTCCCTGTGGAAGGAAGGAGTTCTCCTTGTTTAGAAGCAGCCAGGGTCAGAGCCCTGGGGCAGGCCAGGGAGTGGCCAGTCCCCGAAGAAGCAGCCCCGGCCCTGCTGCATGGGGGGGGTGGGGGGGGGAGGCTGTTCCTCCCGGGGGTCTGAAGCCGGCCCGTTCTGGCCACAGTCTCAGGAGCTACTGGGGGCCCGGCCGGGTCCCCTGTCTGCACTCAGGCACACGTGTACCTCGTCTACACACGCACTGTGCTCTCCCACGCCTGCCTGCTCTCACGCACATGCAGCCCCTCACGCGTGCGTGCACACCCGTGTTTGCACGCACGCTCAGGCTCCTATCCTTAGGGTACCCGCCCACCCACTGACGCCACCCTCACACATGCACGCCCAGACCCACTCCAGCTTGCACACGCAAGTGCACACACCTTTCTGTTTTTCGCATGCGCTTGTGTGCCTGCACACACTCACACAGGCACGCGTGGACACCCGCTGCCTCCACCCCTCACACGCACGTGCACACTCACTGCCTTCACCCTCACGCCTGCACTCGCAGCCACGCTCGAACCCTCGCACGTGCACGCTCAGCCACGCGCAGGCGTGCACACTCAGGCTTGCACACACTCATGCACGCACACACTCGCCTCCCCCCCCTTTTGCACGCACACACGCACGCGGGTGTTTGGTGTGCTTGTTCAAACACACAGTCCCACACGGCTTGACCCGCCTTTTGCCCGTGCACCCACACGACAGAGAGAGGGTCCCCGCATGACGCCGGGTCAGCGGTGGTGCCAGACTGGGTCCCACCTCCAGCCCTCCCTCCTGCCCCCGCCCCCGTGCCTCAGTTTATGCCTCTGATGGAAATCAAGACGAGACGTGGGGAGGGCAGAGAGGGCGGGCAGCTGTGATCCCGGCTGCCCAAGCACCCAGCCTGGAGCTTGAGTACCCACCAGACCTTGACCTTGTCCAGCAGCTTGGACACGTGGGGGGGTGTGCGGAGGGGGGGGGCGGGGGGGCATCCCCTCCTTGGCGAGTCACCAGGCTCCGCAGAACCGAAGCAAAGCTGCCACCGGGACTTTGCTTACTTTTGCTTCCGTTTCAGACCCTCGGATACCCGGGCGGGTCCTGAGGCTCTTCGGCTGGCGGAGGCCTGGGGACCCAGCCGGAGCCCAGAAAGCGCCACCTCCATAAATCTGAGTTCAAGTGGCAGGTCGGCCAGGCAGTCAGTCATTCCTCCGCGACGGCTTCTCCTGACCTCCAAAGCCAGCGAAGGACAGTCTGCACGCGGACCCCGCGAGGTCAGCCAGACGGCAGCTTGGAGACTGGCTTCCGCGGCGGCCGGCGGAGTTCAACTGACATGTTTGCTGGCCTTGCTAAAAAAAAACTAAAAAAACCCCCAAACCTATGTTACCCTCACACTTCATCTCGGCTTGGGTTTCTAGGGATATTCTGTGGTTTGGTTTTGTGTTTTCGGTGTTGTTTTGTTTCATTTCTGGGCCACACCCGACGATGCTCAGGGGTCACTCCTGGCTGGGCTCAGGGGACCATGTTTGCACTACCGCTCCGCACCCCACCCTGACCCCCACGTCCTCCTTTCTGCTTGGGCCTGTGTATAATCTCCAGGCGGATAGGGGAAGCCCTGGCGGCTCTCCCCGTCGCCGCCCGGGTTGGGTGGTCTCGGGTCGCTCCCCCACCCGGGCGACCCAGGCCATGGGGCGGACGAAGGAGGACTTGAGGGCCAAGCCGGTTGATGATCAGTTTATTCCATTCTCACCAGGTGCCTGCCCCAGTCCCTAAGGCACCCCCCAGCCATTCTAGTCTCACACTGCCCCTCATTCTTTTTTTTTTTTTTCTTTTTTGGGGGTCACAATCGGCGATGCACAGGGGTTGCTCCTGGCTCTGCACTCAGGAATTACCCCTAGCGGTGCTCAGGGGGATCATATAGGATGCTGGGAATCGTACTTAGGTCGGATCTATGTGCAAGACAAATGCCCTACCAGCTGTGCTATCACTCCAGCCCCTTGCCCCTCATTCTTGTCTCCTGTCTCTCCCACTCATCTCTCCAGGCTCCGTCTCGCACCCTGGTCTCTCTCTCTCTCCACGCGCCTGATCCTGCATTTTTCCCCTGCATTCTTCTCCCTCTGTCCCCTGCTAGTCTCTCCGGGCTCCATCTCGCTGCCCTGGTCTCTCTCTGATCTCTCTCCAATTCCCCAGCTTTGGGGGGTAGCCACCACACCCCGCTAGTAGCACAATCAACGTATCAAAAGCCCTTCTTCCGCTTAAGAGCAAAATACCACTGTAGGAGTGTGTCTGCTCTCCTTAGTCCAGTAACTTAATGAACATCTTGATCAACATCTTCATTTTACTTATTTTGTATGGGCACAGTAAGAGTTGACCGTGTAGGGTGACTTTCCTGGGGACATCTTGCCACAGACTCAGACTACAGTGCTCAGGCGCATTAATCATTCCTAGCCCTAGCAGGGTCCGAATCTAGTTATTGCTTTTCGGATCATGACACCATTTGTCTGTGACCACGCTCCTAACTTTATTAACTTTATTATGGCACTTTGGCCAGGCCCATTTCAGTGCCAGGGTAGCACGTAGCTCACCGCTTGCCCTGGGTCCATGCAGTCTTTTGTCGGGATCCTGCTTTGGGGGTGCTAGGAAGTAAGGGCAACTGAGGCTTAGGTCGAGAGAACAGATGCAGCGGAGGTGATGTTGTCCGGAGTCAGTTCCCACATTACAAATCATAGCATTAACTGTCTTCTTGTGCCCATACAAAAAGGACATTGCTCCGAATTAACTATGCTAAGGACTTAAGGAGAAGAGAATCACTTGATCACTTGACTTCCCGTTAATCGTCGATTTGCTCGAGCGGGCGCCAGTAACGTCTCCATTTGTCCCTGTCGCGTGCTAGTGTAGCCCAATGGCGTCTGTTCGCTCTAGGAACACGAAGAGCCTCAAACCGATCGTTCATGATCTTGACGAAGAAGTCTGACCCTCTGGTAGGTGGGCGGCCACGCGGTCTTTTGACATCCCGTGGAATCCAGTCGGTAACAGCTCTAGTCCAGCGGTCGTCTTTAAATCTCATTACGTGACCAGCCCATCTGATTTTCGACACCTTGGCAAATGAGACAGCATCCCTGATTCTTGATCGTTGAAGGATGTCGAAACTCCGGATTCTTTCTCTCATTTGAGTGAAACGTGATATTCCAAGCATAGCTCTTTCTATTCTTCTTTGGGAGACCTGAATGGCGTTCTCATCTTGTTTGCGTAGGGCCCAGGTCTCTGAGGCATATGTTAATGCAGGAAGAACAGTGGAATCAAAGAGATGTGCCCGGAGCCGGAGGTTCTTCGTCCTCTTAGCTATTTCTTCGACGTTCTTGAAGGCGTTCCAAGCCGCTCTCTTCCTCCTGTGCAGCTCGGGTGCCAGGTCATTTGTCATGTTGACCTCTCGACCTAGGTATACATAGCTGTTGCATTCAGAGATGGTCATTCCGTTGAGAGCGAATGGGGCGTCAGGAACGAGGCTGTTTCTCATAAACATTGTCTTCATAAGATTCAGCTGTAGTCCGACCTTTCCACACTCACGGTCGAAGTCGGCCAGCATTTGTGCCGCTTGGCTGATGTTTGGTGTTATTAAAACAATGTCATCAGCAAAGCGGAGGTGGTGTAGTTGCCGACCATCTATCTTTACTCCCATTCCTTCCCATTCCAGTCGTCGCATGATGTTCTCGAGGGTGGCACTGAAGAGTTTCGGTGAAATTTCGGTGACAGGAGAAGAGAATAACAATAAATGTAAGTCAACAGAGCACAAAAGAAAGAAGTTACAAATAAACACAAAGCATGCTGGGAATCGAACCCTGGTCAACCGCATGCAAGGCAAACGCCCTATCCACTGTGCTATGGCTCCAACCCCACCTGCTGAGTTTTTTTTTTTTTTGGAAATTGGTTGGTCATCTCACGCCAACCTCAACTCAACACGCAATACGATAAAGTACCTAAGATCTGAGTGTTGGGGTAACACTGTAGCACTGTCCTCCCGTTGTTCACGGATTTGCTAGAGCTTCTGTGCTTGGCATATCGAATACATCACGGGGAGCTTGCCAGGCTTTACCGTGCAGGCAAGATACTCTCAGTAGCTTGCTGGGCTCTCTGAGAGGGGCGGAGGAATCGAACCTGGGTTGGCCGGGTCGGCCTCGTGCAAGGCAAATGCCCTACTGCTGTGCTATCGCCCCAGCCCAGTGTTGGGGTAAAATCCCAAAAAAATAATGCTGGATTTGGTGTCAAAATACCAAATGTAATCAAAGTAGAGAGAGAGTAACATGGAAATCATCTGCCACACAGGTAGGGGGAGGAGTGGGATTGGGGGGAAACTGGGTTTTTGGGTGTGGAAAATGTGCACCTTCCCAGAGGCCGGTAGAGGATGGGCGACCGGCGGGCTCCCTTGCCAGTCTCTCTCTTTATGACGCAGTCATGGGCATCGTTCCGGCCATAGACTCGGTCATCAGGGTTCCATCATCCTCGTCTCCTTGCAGACCGCAAGGTCTCCAAAGTCTCCGTTTCCCTCCTTGTTGTCTTCTTGCATTTTCCTCCTTGTTGTCTTCTTCCTCCGGCTCCAGGCACATCTCTTTGATTCCACTGTTCTCCCTGCATTAACATACGCCTCAGAGACCTGGGCTTTACAAAAGCAGGATGAGAATGCTATTTGGGTCTCCCAAAGAGGAATCGAAAGAGCTATGCTTGGAATATCACGTTTCACTCAAACGAGAGAAAGAATCTGGAGTTCCGACATCCGTCGACGATCAAGAATCAGGAGATGCTGTCTCATTTGCCAAGGCGTCGAAAATCAGATGGGCTGGTCACGTAATGAGATTTAAAGATGACCGCTGGACTAGAGCCGTTACTGACTGGATTCCATGGGATGTCAAAAGACCGCGTGGCTGCCCACCTACCAGAGGGTCAGACTTCTTCATCAAGATCATGAACGATCGGTTTGAGGCTCTTCGTGTTCCTAGAGCGAACAGACGCCATTGGGCTACACTAGCACGCGACAGGGACAAATGGAGACGTTACTGGCGCCCGCTCAAGCAAATCGACGATTAACGGGAAGTCAAGTGATCAAGTCTTCTTGCGTTGCTGTGCTCTCTTTCTGTCCTCTTCCTTCGCGCTCTGCTTCTGTGTGTGCTGTTGTGCTCTTTGCTGTCTCTGTCTTCTGTCCGTGCCGTTGTCTTCTCCTTCAGTCTCTGTCTCTGTCTGTCTGTCTGTCTCTCTCTCTCTCTCTCTCTCTCTCTCTCTCTCTCTCTCTCTCTCCGTCTCCTGGTCTCTAGTCAGCTGCCGTTATCTTCTCCTGTCTTCTTCCCACCTTCTATCCTTCTGATCTGACTTCGGCAACCTCGTGAGCCTCTGATGGCTTAACTCTCTGACTGTCTTCGCCTTCTGACCTCGGTGACTGGCCTTGATGTCGGTGGGCCCTACGGGTGACTTATCTGAAGCGGGGAGGAAAAAGTCGGTCACTCTCTCCCCATCTGCCTCTCCCACCCGGGACCCAGGGTTCCTGGGTTCTTGTCTCGCCTCGCAGAAAGGAATTTCAGGAGTAGACGAAGCAGTGAAATCACACTGCTTTTGATTTGGAGGTTTTTTAGGGAAGGAGGGAGAGATAGTGGGAGAGAGTGGAGAGTAACCTGCTCTATCTTCCCGGGCTTCTCCGAGGGCGGAGAGAACCCCTACACACACCCCGGCATTATGTATGAAAACACGAAAGTCCACATCTCAAGAGGGGAGATGCGGGCGGCACATGTGTTCAGGCAGGACAAGGGCTCGGGCAGCATCTGCGTGCCCTTCCTTTGTTCAAGGTGGCCTTTATAGGGTTTCTCCAACCTGCCCTGGTGTGGGGCTTCTACCTAGGTCAAAGTCCATTGCTAGGGAGGTTACCAAGGGGGTTGGGAGTGGCGATGGTCTTCTGTGGAATTCCTTTCCTGCCTTGTTTCTGCAGGAGCTTCTGTGGGAGGGGGTTGGTGCGACCTCCTCGAGGTCTGCAGTTCAAACAAGGCTCCAGTTCTCCATGAGGTCAGGGCTGTCACTTCCCAGGAGATTTACTGCCATTGCCTTCGGAGGGGGCCTTCCCTATCTGCCTGCCCACGTCAGCCTGACTCCTTCTACTGATGACCCAATTATCTGACCTCTGTGACCTTCTGACCACTGACCCTCTGATTTCTGATTCTCTGACCTTGGTGACCTCGACCTTGGGCTACTGATTCTCTGATTGATGACTCTCTGACTTCAGGGACCTCCTGACTGCCTTCTGTGACTTCCTAACCCCCAGCCCCTTACAGCGTAGTTCACATAGAAATCATGTAGGGTGGTGACACAAAGGTGGGGTTGAACATTAAACCAATCAACAAAGAGAGGTAAGGTGACTCCTCCAGGAGATCAACCCAAGGGCAAGATCTCATCTAAGGAGATAACTCCAGATTACTAGGAGACTGATCAAGGGTGGGATTCCATCCAGGGTGTGTTGCTTTCTTCTTTACTCAGCTAGTAATCCACTTAAATAGTTGTAGTCAAAGTACTTCTAATCTTTCTAGCAGTGCCATTTTGGATGAGCACAGTAAGAGATCACAGATCACAGATCATCCTGTTATTCATCGATTGCCTCGAGCAGGCCCCAGTAACGTCTCCTTCATCCTAGCCCTGAGATTATATTCAAGGCTCTTTAGGAGAATGAGACCCATCATTGTTACTGGTATTTGGCATATTGGGTACGCCACGGGGAGTTTGTCAGACTCTGCCGTGTGGGCAGGCTACATTCGGTAGCCTGCCAGTGGGTCAAAGTAGGAATGAGATGTCATAATAAGATGTCGCACGGCCGATAACCAAGCTTAAAGTTTGGTCCTTCTTGAGGACATCTCACAATATGTGCCAGACCACAGTCCTCAGGCCAGGTTAGTCATCCTAACCCCAGCAGGGTCCTTTTTCAGTTACCTCTTTTGGGTTATGACAGAGTTTGTCCATGACCGTGCTCTTAACTTAGAGTTAAGTATCATGGCGCGTGGCCTGGCCCATTTCGATGCCAGGGTAGCTAGCTCCCAGCTTGCCCTGGGCCCATCAGTCCCTCGTCGGGGCCCTGCTCTTGGAGTGCTAGGAACTAAGGGCAACCGAGCCTTAAATCAAGTAAATACAGATGCCCAGGAATAAATATTATTTTGGAGTCAATTAACTCCCACATTACATAGCATAGCATCATCTTCCTGTGTCGATACAAAAAGGACATTGCTAAATAAATCGTCCAAATGGCATCAAGGAAAGAGGAAAGCAATATAGGATTATTACTTGTGCCTCAGTTGCTCTGTGGTAGGGATGGCTCAATAAACTTTAAGCTCCCTGCGGGAGCAGCTAAGTGTTATCCAACACTGTGTGCCATGCACTAGCATTGCAGAGCCATAGAACAGTGATAAGGAAGGTGCTTATTTTGCACAAGACTGGCCCGGCACCCCAGACGGTCCCCCAAGCCTGGCCAGGAAGGATTCCTGAGCGCAGAGCCAGGAATCAGCCCTGAGCACCTCTCAGTGTGGCACAAAAAACAAACACTAGCGAATAAGCAAAGCCCTCCCCCGCCCCAGTCACCCATCAAAACGTGACCTCGCGTTCTGTTTCGGTGTTTTCTTTTTCTAGCCCTCTGAAAAATGGAAAGGCCATCCGGGAACGGGCGCTGTTCTGCAGCCGAGAGTGGGTTGGACCTGGCCAGCGGTGCTTGTTAGCGGGTGTTTGGTGGTGCCGTGACGCAGGGTCCGTGTGACGATCACAGCTCTCAGCGTCGTCCTGTGTGGTTGCTTTCATGGACCAGATGAACCCTTGGCCTCTTAGTTAACTTTCACTCTTCTGCTTTTTATTTTCACCTATTAATTAATTAATGTCGGTTTGGAGGCCATCGTTGTTGGTGCTCGGGGCTAACTCCTGGCTCTGTGTTCAGGGGCCACTCCCGGTGGGGCTTGGGGGACCCTATCATGGTGCCCGGGATTGGACCTGGGTCGGCTGCTTGCCAGGCCTTAACACCTTGTGCCCTCTTCGGTCCCTTTTGAAAAAATGGGCAAGAATCAGGGAGGGGCTGGAGCACTAGCACAGCGGGGAGGGCGCTCGCCTTGCCTCCGGCTGACTTGGGTTCGGCCCCCGGCATCCCATAGGGTCCCCTGAGCACCGCCAGGCCTGGTCCCTGTGTGCAGAGCCAGGAGGAACCCCTGAGCATGGCCACATGTAGCCCCCAGAACAAAGCAAGGAACAATTCTGTCCCCCTTGTAATCTCTGAGATGAGGAGCAAAACCAGCTCTGACCACTTCAAGCCTTCTGAGTTGGACGCCTTCCGGGTTTCTCTCCTGCCTCGAAATTTTAGAGCACTTTCACCAGCCTCTCCGCAGAGGGAAATCTGTGAAATTTGCTGTCACTGCTACCCTCTCGCCCCCCCCCCCTCCCCCCCCCCCCCGCCAGTGGCTCCTCCGTCCTGGCCAAAGGCAACCGTTGAGTCTGCTCGTGAGAGTGGAATTCTGCTGCCTGTGGTCTGGCACCTGACTCTTCAGTGAGCAGAGTGCTTCCCAGCCGTGAGCTTGCCCTGTGCCCCTCCTTCTTCACGGCTAAGTAGTTTTCCTCCCTCTTCAGGGCTGAGTAGCTTTCCACAGGTATCACTGGAGAATCCCCACTGACTGCTCTCTCTGTAGCTGGTGGGGGTAGAAAGAGTCTCCACCCTCTTAAAGGAGCAGCGCTGCCCTGTCTTTCCAGGTCCTGCTTCCGTATGAACTCCTGGGTTCATTTCTCCTGGGCAGACCCCTGGCAGTGGAAGTATTGGCTGATAGAGTAATTCTGTATTGAGCCTCTGTGTGTGTGTGTGTGTGTGTGTATGTGTGTGTGTGTGTGTGTGTGTGCGGTGTGTATGTGTGTGGGGGTGATTTGGGCCACACCTGGCAGTGCTCAGGGCCTACTCCTGGCTCTGCATTCAGAGATCACCCCTGATGGGACTCAGAGGACCCTTAATGTGGTGCCAGGGATTGAACCAGGGTGGGCCATGTGCAAGACAAGTGCCCTAAGTCACTCCGTACTATCTCTCTGGCTACTAGTTTTATTTTTGAATGAGTATATTTATTTTAGGGTCTATCGCTTTGATAGATAAACTGCTGCTTCTCCTCCTCCGCCCCTCCTGCCCTTTTGGGGAGGGGTGGTCCACACCAGCTTGGTGCCCAGGGAATCAGTAGTGCCAGGGATCATACCCAGAGCTCAGCCTGCAAAGCGTCGGCACTCGCCTTCTGAGTTATTTCCCCTGCCCTGACCAACTCATTCCATTGGTAGCGTTCGTTGGTTTGTTTCTGCAGTTCGTTCCTCCTTCCCTCCCTCCCTCCCTCCCTCCCTCCTCCTCCTCTCCCCCTTCCTTCCTTCCTTCCTTCCTTCCTTCCTTCCTTCCTTCCTTCCTCTTCCTTCTTCTTGTAATATTTCAGGGTTTCAGGGATCACTCCTGGATTTCTCCTTGGGGTACCATGTGGGGTGCTGGGGATTAAACTCGGGTTGGCCCCTTGAAGGCAGGCGTCATAGCCGCTGCCCTATTGCTCTGACCCCAACTAGTTCTTAAATGGACTCCGTGGTGGTTGTAAGATGCTGGGCTGAACCTGAACTGCTTTTAAAGTTTAATTTTTTTTTTGCTTTTGCTTTCCCGGCTGTGCTGGGGGCCCACCAGAGCTCGCCCTCCCCTGCTGTTTATCAAAAGGCCAGACAGAAGCGGGGCTCAGCACACCCAACTGCCTTCCTGGGAGCACTTCGCTGGGTTTTTGTTCTTTTCCTTTGTAAGCAATGTAAGTCTATCAGAATCACTGCCGGGTGTGTTATTACATTTCTCCAGATAGTGTTTCTTCTAGAATTTGAAAGATTGTTGCAACCTACAGTGAGCAGATCTCTCAAACCCCTTTCTCTTTCTGCAGGGGGGTGGGGGGGGTTGGGAGTGGAGTCGGGTGGGGGCACCTTGGAAACCGGCTCTCACCCAAGCACATCAGTGGCACTTTGTGTAGGTGTGTTACATTGTGGTTATTCTTGCAACAGTTCGAAATAACGTCTTTATTATTGATGGACCCATAACGGTCTGTGATCTCAGTTTCGGGGACAGCCCCACGCCGTGCCTTAGGACCCAGGAGCCAGCTTTACGTGTGTTCTGATCGTTCTCCCACACAAGCATCCAAGTGAGGCCAATTATTTGGCCTCTTACAACGGAATTGGCCTCTTACAACTGCCTCTTACAACTTCCTTTCTAGGGAAAGGAGGATTCTCAAGTTGCTTTTTTTGGTCACACTGGCAATACACAGGAATTACTCCTGGCTCTGCTCAAGAGTGACTCCTGGCGGTGCTCGGGGGACTATATACATATAGGGATGCTGGAATTGAACTCGGGTCAGCCATGTGCAAGGCAAGCACCCTACCCGCTGTGCTATCGCTCCAGCCCCTCAAGTGGCTTTTTCAGTTTTTTTTCTTTTCACAGTTTTAAGCTCCTTTCCTTCTTCCCTCCTTCCCTCCTTCCTTCTTCTTGTAATATTTCAGGGTTTCAGGGATCATTCCTGGATTTCTCCTTGGGGTACCATGTGGGTTGCTGGGGATTAAACTCGGCTTGGCCACTTGTAGATCAATACTGTGGTCTGCAGTATTGATAACGGCAGGGCTCCCTGCAGAAACGATTCCAGCATCGCACCCGCCACCAGAACTTTAGCTTCCCTCGGCCGTGTGTGAGTGTCCTGTCCCCCCCACCCCCCACCCCCCAGCTGCAGTTTTCTTCCTGAAGACCTGTTCTGGGCTTCTGATGCCTTGGTCTGTGTTGTTACTCTGCTATGTTTCTTCATAAGATCATCCTGTGTCTGGCCCTCTGCGGTCTAACCTCACTCCTCCTGACACTCTCCAGATCCACCCATTGCAAATTTCACGAGATCCCCCTTGACTTACAGGAGTAGTAGCCCAACCCGTATACGGATCACGGGTCCTTTATTCAGTCATCTGATCTTGGGCACTTGGGCTGGTTCCAGATTTTGGCTCTTGGGGATAACGCAGACATCAGAAACTTGCAAGTCTCTTTAAATCCAGAGCTAGAAACCAGCTCCCTGAGGGAATGTTGAACACTGAGATGCCCCCTGGCAAGGCCTCTTACCAGCCAGGTAACCAGTTTGTGAATGCAAAGGAAAAGTTCTGGAAGGGAATTAAAATGCTCTTCCAGCAGACACATAAAAGAATAAGGCCCTGGGGCTGGAGCGATAGCACTGTGGGTAGGGCGTTTGTCTTGCTTGCTGACTGTTGTTAGATTCTCAGCATCCCATATGGTCCCCCGAGCACCGCTAGGAGGAATTCCTGAGTGCATGAGCCAGGAGGAACCCCTGAGCATTACCGGGTGTGACCCAGAAAGCAAAAAAAAAAAAAAAAAAAAAAAAGAATAAGGCCTTAGTGCTAGTAACAATAATGAGACTAACAATAAGATATATTATTAATCTTAGGGGGTATGGTGCCGCCAGCAGGTCACTCTGTACCTGTGAGGCGAGTGCATCAGCAGCCTGATGGCGCCTTCAGACTTCCAGATACCCCAAAATTGCTGCTGTGCCTTTGGCCAGACCCCAAAAACTTGGGGCAAAGTTTATCAAGAAAGTAAACGGCCAATAAAGTTAGGTATGTGGGAAACACACCCACAAACCACCTCCGGCTCAGCTATATAATTGGAGGCATGACCTCTCTGGTTCCTGATTGAACTGCTTAATGGCCATGATCCCAGAGACTCAGAAACAAATCTTGAAACCCAGCGGCTTTTGGCAGAAATGCGTCCTGTCCCTGTAGTAGGTTACCGGTGCTGGACCAACCCAGCTGGGAATAGGTTTCGTGCCTTGGCCTGTTCCCCCTGGTGGCCTGGTGGCCACCATCCTCCAGAGGCCACCAAATAGTCAGGTTTGGGCCTGCAGTGACGAGATACTCAGGGCCTCACAGGATGGGGGTGGAGCCGGGCGTGTCCCCCCCACACCAATGAGACCCCAAGTCATCGCCCACAAACGGCCTCTCTGGCTCCTGATCAAGCTGCTTAACGGCCATGATCCCAGGGACTCAGAAACAAATCTCGAAACTCAGCAGGCTTTGGAAGAAATCCCTCCAGATTTAAGTATTAAAATTTCGGAATTTCAAAATTGTGCGGCCACTACTGCAGCCATGCGACATCATATGTTATTCATAACCAGCAATAGAAAACAAATTGTCTGCTGATGACTTTTCAGCAGATCTGAGTGTGGGGGTAAAATCTCAAATAATAATGGTGGGTCTTGTGTCAAAATGTTGAATGTGATCAAAGTAGAGAGAGAGTAATGTGGAAATCATCTGCCCCACAGGTGGGGGGAGGGTGTGGGATGAGGGTATACTGGGGTTTTGGGGGGTGGAAAATGGGCACTGGTGAAGGTATGGGTGTTTCATTGTATGACCAAGACTTAACCCGAAAGCTTTGTAACTGCTCTCATGGTGATTCAATAAATAAAATTATAAAAAATTTAAAAAAAGATATATTATTAATCTTATGTATTACTTTTATGTTAGATATATTGTTAACAATAATAAGACAACAATAATAAGGACAACAGCCTTATTGCTGACATGGACAAGTGTTTGACAGAGGAGAAGCCAGCTGCAACAATTTATTTTTTGTTTTTTTATAAAAACATTTTTGTATTGGCGATAGGTCAGCGGGGAGGGCATTTGCCTTGCACATAACCGGCCCGGGTTTGTTCCCCGGTATCCCATAGGGTCCCCTGAGCACTTCCAGGAGTGATTCCTGAGTGCAGAGCCAGGAGTGAACCCTGAGCATCGCTGTGTGTGACCCAAAAAAGGCCCCTCCCCTCCCCCCAATTTTTTTTTTTGTATTTATGAAATCACCGTGAGATACAAAGTTACAGAGTGGTTCATGATCGAGTTGCAGTCCCACCCGTGTCCACTTCCCTCGGCCAGTGTCCCCAGTTTCCCTCCTGCCCACAGCCTGCCTGTACAGCCGGCGCTTTTCTGTTTTCTTTTCATCTCTTTGGCGCTGCGGTTTGCAGTAGTTACTGAAAGGGCATCGTGCAGATCCCTTTACCTCCTTCCAGCGCTCGGCTCCTGTCTGGAGTGACCACTTCCAGTCCTGTCACTGTCGTAGTGGCCCTTCTTTATCCTAACCGCCCGCCCTGCCCCCATTGTGGCAAGCTTCCTATTAAGGCCCGGTCCAGCTGGCCTTCGTTTCTATTGTCTTTTTTTTTTTTAGTTTTTTAATTTTTTAAAATTTTTAATTTTTTTAATTTTTTATTTTATTATTTATTTATTTTAAATTTTATTTATTTAATTTAATTTTATTTATTATTTTTTATTTTATTTATTTTTATTTTTTATTATTTATTTTTAATTTAAAATTTTTTAATTTTTATTTTTTAAATTTTATTTATTTATTTATTTATTTATTTTTGGGTGTCACCTGGCGATGTACAAGGGTTCCTCCTGGCTCTGCACTCAGGAATTACTCCTGGCGGTGCTCGGGGGACCATATGGGATGCCGGGAATTGAACCCGGTCAGCTGCGTGCAAGGCCAATGCACTCCCCGCTGTGCTATTGCTCCAGCCCCTGACTTTTGAGTATTATTCTCCTATTAATGTTTCTTTATATCTCACAAATGAGTGCGATTATTCTGTCTTTCCCTCTGACTCATTTCACTCAGCATGGTCCTCTCCCTCCATGGGTCAGCAAATTTCATGACTTCTTTTTTTCTAATTGCTGCATAGTACCCCGTGACGTGTTCGATATGCCAGACACAGTAACAAGTGTCACAATGGAGACATTACTGGTCCCGCTCCAGCAAATCGATGAACAACGGGAGGACCGTGACCGCATCCCGCTGTATAGATGTACCATAGCTTCGTTTTTTCATTTTTGCTTTTGGGCCACACCTGGCAATGCTCTGGGGCTACTCCTGGCTTTGTACTCAGGAATGACTCCTGGCAGTGCTCAGGGGACCATATGAATGCTGGGGATAGAACCTGACTTGGCTGCTTGCAAAGCAAATGCCCTCCCCAGCTGTACTATCGCCCTGGGCCCTTGGACCATAGCTTCTTTATCCGCTTGTCTGTTCTTGGGCACATGGGTTGTTTCCAAATTCTGGCTATTGTGAATAGTGCTGCAAACAACCTATCTTTTTTACAACATGTTTTTTTTTGTTTTTTTCTTTTTGGGGTCACACCCGGGGTTAAGTCTTGGCTCTGCACTCAGCAGTTATTCCTGGCAGTGTTCGGGGGGGCCATATGGGATGCTGGGAATCAAACCCGGGCTGGCCTCATGCAAGGCAAACACCCTCCCCACTGTGCTATCACTCTGGCCCCTTTGACAACGGGCTTTACTGAACATTTGAAACCGACCATAGAGATCGACCACTCAGGAAGAAAACTTCCTTTCAAAATACTGCTGCTGGGGCTGGAGTGATAGCTCAGTGGGTAGGGTGTTTGCCTTTCATGTGGCCCGACCCGGGTTCAATTCCCAGCATCCCATATGGTCCCCCAAGCACGGCCAGGAGTAATTCCTGAGTGCATGAACCAGGAGTAACCCTTGTGCATCTTGGGGTGTGACCCAAAAAAGCAAAAAACAACAACAAAAAAAAATGCTGCTGCTGACTGAGCACGTGCCCAGTCTCCCAAGAGCCTCTGCTGGAGATTTGCAAGGAGTCCCATTGCGTTTCCATGCCTAACACGGGGCCCATCCTGCACCCCATGTTGCCAGAAATCATTTTCACTTACAATGTGTTTTATCATGTAAGACATAGCTCTGGGGGCCAGAGGGAATATACGAGGTCGGGCACGGTCGAAGCAACACCGCAGGGCTCAGAGCCCGACATCTCCTTGGTTGATAAATTGGAGCTGCACCCCGGAAGTTCTACTGGCAGGTCTCAGCCACCCTCCGTTATCAGGCGCTGCAGAGAAATCCTCGTGAAAGGAAGCCAGCCAAGGCTGCAAGCTCTGTTCTTTCATTCGAAGCCAAGACACCTCAACAGAGTCATTACCCTTATCACTCGGTAGCCATCACCAGGGAGCCAGCTTTTCCCTCTGAGCAAAAAAGTAGGATGCACAGGTGATAACGTATCGTATCTTAGAAATCGGTTCTTTTCATTTCATTTTATCTTGGGGCCATGCGGCCCTGCTTATGGGCGGCTCCTAGCTCTCTGCTGTGCAGTGACCACTGACATTGCTGGGGGGAGGGGGGGAACCGTATGTGGTGTGGGGCTTTGAACCTGGGTGGACGGAATGCAAGGCAAGTGGCTTTAAACTCTGCTCTATCTCTCCAGCCCCGTTGATTCTTTTTTTCTTGGTGGTGGTGGGGGTGTGGGGGGGGTGGAACACACCTAATGATGCCCAGGGCTTACTCCTGGCTCTTCACTCAGGAATTACTCCTGGCAGTGCTCGGGGGACCATCTGCAATGCCGGGTATTGAATCTGGGTTGGCCACGTGCAAGGCCAATTGCTCCCATCTTTTTATTAATTAAAAAATTATTTTTTGTTGTTATTTTTGTTTTGGGGCCACTCCTGAACATGCTCAGGGCTGACTCCTGGCTTTGTGCTCAGAGATCACTTCTGGTGGGCTCGGGGAGCCCTATGGGGTGCTGGAGATTGAACCCAAGTCAGCTGCGTGCAGGTCTAACACGTCCTACCAGCTGTGCTATCGATCCATCACCCCCCATTAATCCTTTTTGTTTTTTCCTTTTCGGGTCACACCCGGCAATGCACGGGGGTTACTCCTAGCTCTGCACTCAGGAATTACTCCTGGCGGTGCTCGGGGGACCCCGTGGAATGCCGGGAATCAAATCCAGGTGACCGTGTGCAAGGCAAACGCCCTCCCCGCTGTGCTATCGCTCCAGCCCCCGCCCCCTCCCCCATTCATTCTTTTTGATCAATTTGTGCTTTGAGACCTAAAGCTGTCTCACGCTTGATCCTTTACAGCACAGTGTCAGCCTAACTCTTAGATGCCCCAGGACAGCCGCGGACTTGTGTGACTTGCTCTGTTGCTCTGTTGCTGTTACCTGGAACAGAATCCTTGGCGTCTCCAGGGCGTGCCTGGGTTCGGGAACATGAAAAGGGCCATCTGTGAGCGCTGCCCTGGGTGCCTCCGGGGTACTCAGTCAGCTCCTGAACAAGTCTCGGTAGGCCTGGACGGCTGGATGCCCGCGCAGGGCTGCCAGCTGGGCCCCCGCAGGCTTAGAGGGAGGCTCCTGTGCCAGCTGCCGCTGTCGTCCTTGGCCAGTCACCGCCCTCCCCTGCGCCCTCCCCTCGTCGCTAAAAGGCACTCCGTCGTCCTTCATTCCTTCATCTGTGTCCAGCAGGCTTTTCTTCTTTCTTTCTGACTGTCGCCCATTGTTTATGGATTTGCTCGAGCGGGCACCAGTAACATCTCCATTGTGTTAACTGTTTTTGGCATATCGAATACGCTACGGTCATTCTAGGGGAAAGGGCAGCTCAGATAGAGAAGGGAGCACCAAATAAAGGGTGTTTGGAGGATCCTCCCAGGAGGGGAGATGCATGTTGAAAGTAGACTATGGACCGAACATGATTGCCACTCAATGCCTCTTTTGCAGACCACAACACCCAAAGGGAGAGAGAGAAAAAAAGGGAATGCCCTGTCACAGAGGCAGGGTGGGATGGGGGTGGGGTGGGGGTGGGAGGGATATTATCCATGGTGGTGGAGAGTGGGCACTGATGGAGGGATGGGTATTTGATCATTGTATAATCGAAACCCAAGCACAAAAAATTGTAAATCTATAACTGTACTACATGATGTTTCACTAATAAAAAGAAAAAAAAAACGAATATGCCACGGTGAGCCTGCCAGGCTCTGCCATACGGGCAGGATACTTTCGGTAGCTTGCTGGGCTCTCCGAGAGGGACGGAGGAATCGAACCTGGGTCAGCCGCGTGCAAGGCAAACGCCCTACCTGCTGTGCTATCGCTCCAGACCCCAAAATGTAGAAGTTCTGCTATTTATTTAGCCATTGATTAAGCTGATTGAACGGGGCATGAACGCCATGTTCCTTTTTTTTTTTTCATGCTTTTTGGGTCACACCCGGTGATGCTCAGGGGTTACTCCTGGCTCTGCACTCAGGAATTTCTCCTGGCGGTGCTCGGGGGACCATGTGGGATACTGGAAATCAAACCTGGGTCAGCTGTGTCCAGACCCATTTTTTTTTCAGCCCCATTAAAAATTTTTTTTTAATTGGATATCCGTGAGATAGACCCTTACAAAGCTGTTCATAATTGGGTTTCAGTCATACAATGACCCAACACCCATCCCTCCACCAGTGTACGTTTCCCAGCACCAATGTCCCCTGGGTCCCCACCACCGTCTCCCAACCCTCCACTCCCCACCCCCAGCCCCCCTCTCTGGGAGACACTTTCCTTCTTGCTCTCTCTTCTTTTCCTTTTGTGCATTATGGTTCGCCGTACAGGTGCTAAGAGGTCATGGTGTTTGTTCAGGGCATTCGGTATTTCTTATCGGCGCAGTGAGGCTGGAGTAGCTTTTCAACTGGGCGTCTGCTTTGAGGCCTGGCTGTGACTGCCAAGGCTTCCAGAAGTCCAGGGAGGTGGGGGACAGCAGGCTTCTTTCGACACCGACTACGCGGCAGGCATCGTAGCATCTATTTTCAAATTGGGAGGGGGGCTTGGGGTTTGGCTTTTGGCCCCCCCACTCCCAGCAATGCTCAGGAGGACTCCAGGCTCAGTGCTCAGGGATTGCTCCTAGTGGTGCTCAGGGGACTGTGCGGTTAGGGACCAAACCTGGGCATCCTCCATGCGAAGCATCTCTGGCAGTCTTATCTTATAGGGTTGGGGTGAAGGTTAAACGAGGCAAAGGCTTATGCTGTGCCGAGCACAGTGCCAGGCATATCATCATCATCATCATCATGGTGCCAGGCATATAATAATAGTAATGTAACACTGTAGCACTGTCCTCCCGTTGTTCATGGATTTGCTCAAGTGGGCCCAGTAACATTGTTGTTACTGTGTTTGGCATATGGAGCTTGCAAGACAAACGCCCTACCCGCTGTGCTGTCGCTCCAGCCCATAATAATAATAATAATAATAATAATAATAATAATAATAATAATAGAATAGTAGTAGTCGTAGAACCTTCCAGTTCCGAGCAGGTCTCCCCCGAGCCTGTGCCTGTCATCAGATGACCCTCCCCCTTGCCCTCAGCCCCGCGGCGGCCTCAGCCTCGTCTTGGGTGTGCCAGGATGCCAGCCTCTTGCCACACAGCTCGGGCTTGCAGACCGGTTTTTCCGGAGCCTTCCTTTCGCTGAGCCCAGGCGGGAGCCGGCGGCCCCCTGGTCCACATGACAACGCGGGGCTATTTGGCAACAGCTCCCCCCGGGCCCCGTCTCCAGTTCCATCAGCTGTCTCGGGGATCACTTCATTTCCAGACCCCACCGCCCCGGGGTGGCTGTGGGCTGCATTCCAGCCGGTGGAGGCTTTCCCGGCCTGACCTCGGCCTCCTGCGCCCGACAGGCAGGGACGCAGCTCCCCTGGGGGGGGGGGAGTTGGCCGCCTCCCCCGAGACAGACTTTCCCCTTGCCCTGCAGGATGCTTGCAGGGGAGAAGGTGGTCAGGCAGGAACAGGCCATGCACAAGGACTGGCAGAATGCAGAGTCCCAGGAGAGGTGTTCCTCCTCCTCCTCCTCCTCCTCCTCCTCCTCCTCCTCCTCCTCCTCCTCCTCCCCTTCCTCTTCCTCCTCCTCTTCCTCCTCCTCCCCTTCCTTTTCTTGCTCTTCCTCCTTCTCCCCTTCCTCCTCCTCCTCCTCCTCCTCCCCTTCCTCCTCCTCCTCTTCCCCTTCCTCCTCCTCCTCCTCCTCCCCTTCCTCTTCCTCCTCCTCTTCCTCCTCCTTCTCCCCTTCCTTTTCTTGCTCTTCCTCCTTCTCCCCTTCCTCCTCCTTCTCCCCTTCCTCCTCCTTCTCCCCTTCCTCCTCCCCTTCCTCCTCCTCCTCCCCTTCCTCTTCCTCCTCCTCCCCTCCCTCCCTCCTCCTCCTCCTCCTCCTCCCCTTCCTCTTCCTCCTCCTTCTCCCCTTCCTTTTCTTGCTCTTCCTCCTTCTCCCCTTCCTCCTCCTCCTCCTCCTCCTCCTCCCCTTCCTCCTCCTCCTCCTCCCCTTCTTCCTCCTCCTCCCCTCCCTCCTCCTCCTCCTCCCCCTCTCCTTCCTCCTCTTCCTCCTCCTCCCCTTCCCCTCTTCTCCTCCTCCTGCTCACTTCCTCTTCCTCCTCCTTCTTCCTCTTCCTCTTCCTCCTCCTCCCCTCTCCCTCTTCTCCTCCCCCTCCTCCCTCCCCCTCCTTTCCCCTCCTCCCTCCTCCTCCTTCCTCCTCCTCCTTCCTCTTTCTCCTCCCTCCTCCTCCTCCTCACTCGGCACTTGGGAATTGGGAGGCCGGAAACTGAGCCCGGGTCAGCCGCATGCAAGACAAACGCTCTCCCCGCTATACTCTCGCCCCAGCCCCGTCCTCCTGGTCTGGGTTCCGGGCTCTGTTCTTGCAGACGCCACTGACCACCTCATGCCACGCGCATGGGACTCCCACCAGCACAGTCCAGCTGCTGCTGAAAGGGTGTGTGGGTATGTGTGGGGGACTCACTGTAGGCTGTGTGTGTGTGTGTGTGTGTGTGTGTGTGTGTGTGTGTGTGTGTGTCGGCGGGGGGGGGGGTGTGGAGTGAGGGGTTGCATTTTTCCCCCAGGTGCTTCCTCTCCTGTTGGGGCCGCACCACGCCTAGCATTTCAGGGCTCAGAACCAAAGGGCGAGTGTGACGAGGGGCTCTTGGGTAAAAGCACGTCCGCCAAAAAAACAGAACCGGGGATGGGCAAGCTCCTGCATCATCTCATTTGGGTATCTTTTCCTTCATTTTCTTGTTCTGTTCACGCCCAGCCAGGCTCAGGACTTATCCCCGGCTCCGTGCTCAGGGGACCGTATGCAGAGCCAAGGGTGGTGTCAGGGCGGCCCCAGGCAGGGCAGGTCTCTGCAGCGCACCCCCCGCCCCATCGTGTCTGTGGGAACATCCCCCACCCCCACTGCTCCTGCCCGTGGCGTCCATCCTTGCATGGTGGAGTCAGGAGCAGCTCAGAAGCCCCCAGAAACTGCTGCCCCAGGCCGGATCACAGGCGTTTCCTGTTGACTTCTCCTGAGTGTGGGTTTTTGTTGGGGTGTGTTTGGGCCGGAGTGATAGCACGGCGGGTAGGGCGTTTGCCTTGCACATGGCTGACCCGGGTTTGATTTCTCTGTCCCTCTCAGAGAGCTATCCGGGGCTTTTTGAATTAGTGGGAACAGAGATCTTGATGGCCTCTTAACACACACACACACACACACACACACACACACACCCTTTTTTTTTTGCTTTTTGGGTCACATCTGGCGATGCTTAGGGGTTCCTTCTGGCTCTACACTCAGGAATTACCCCTGATGGTGCTCGGGGGACCATATGGGATGTTGGGAATCGAACCTGGGTCGGCGGCGTGCAAGGCAGACGCCCTACCCGCTGTGCTATCGCTCCGGCCCACCCTTTTTTTTTTTTTAATTGAATCACCGTGACTACATTTACAAAGCTTTCATGTTTGAGTTTCAGTCATACAATGATCAAACACCCATCCCTCCACCAGTGCACATTTTCCACCACCAATGTTCCCAATGGGCTGGCGTGATAGCACAGCAGGTAGGGCATTTGTCTTGCACGCACTTGCTTGGGTTCGAGTCCTCTGTCCCTCTCGGAGAGCCCGGCAAGCTACCGAGAGTATCCTGCCCGCACGGCAGAGCCTGGCAAGCTCCCTGTGACATATTCTATATGCCAAACACAGTAACAAGTATCACAATGGAGACATTACTGGTGCCCGCTTGAGCAAATCGATGAACAGCGGGAAGACAGTGTTACAGTGCTAATGTCCCCAGTATCGCGCCCCCCCCCTTTCAAACCCTCCCCCTGCCTCCATGGCAGACAATTTCCCCCATACTCTCTACTTTTGGGCATTATGGTTTGCAGTACAGATACTGAGAGGCCATCATGTTTGGTCCTTAGTCTGCTTTCAGCACACATCTCCCATCCCGAATGATCTCTCCAGACATCATTGACTTAGTGATCCCATCTCTATCCTATCTGCCTACTCCCCCAACTCATGAGACAGGCTTCCAACTTTGGAGCAGTCTTCCTGGCCTTTGTCTCTACCGTCCTTGGGTGTCAGTTTCACTATATATATATATAAAGGCCCTCCCGTTGATCATCGATTTGCTCGAGCGGGCCCAGTAACGTCTCCATTGGAGACTTTGTTGTTACTGTGTTTGGCATATCGAATACTCTTGGTAGCTTGCCGGGCTCTCTGAGAGGGGCGGAGGAATCGAACTCGGGTCGGCCACGTTGGCCGCTTGTAAGGCGAACGCCCTACAGCTGTGCTATCGCTCCAGCCCATATATATATATATATATATATATATATATATATTTGCATTCTTTTCATTGTCACACCCAGCGTTGCTCAGGGGTTTCTCCTGGCTCATGCACTCAGGAATTACTCCTGGCGGTGCTTGGGGGACCATATGGGATGCCAGAGATTGAACCCAGGTCAGTGGTCAGTGTGTGCAAGGCTAGTGCCCTACCTACCCGCTGTACTATCGCTCCAACCCCACATAGTCACGGTCCTCCCGTTGTTCATCGATTTGCTCGAGCGGGCCCAGTAACGTCTCCATTGGAGACTTTGTTGTTACTGTGTTTGGCATATCGAACACGTCACGGGGAGCTTGCCAGGCTTTGCCATGCGGGTGAGATACTCTCGGTAGCTTGCCGGGCTCTCCGAGAGGGGCAGAGGAATCGAACTCGGGTCGGCCATGTTGGTTGCGTGCAAGGCAAACGCCCTACCGCTGTGCTATCGCTCCAGCCCACCCTTTTTTTTTAATTGAATCACCGTATGATATTTTATATTTCACAAATGAGTGCAGTCATTCTGCGTCCCTCTCTGACGTAGGTTTGCCAAATCCCTCTCATCTGTGAACTGAGGACTATGAAGCACCAACTTCTCATGGTTCTGGGGAGAACTGAGTCCCAGTCGTGCCCTCGAAGCCGTGGGCTGCCGGAGCCGTGTGTGGGCGGTGGTAGTGGTGGGGTGAGGAGGATTCCGGTTCCCCTGGCTTGGCCCATGACCTGATCCCTAAGTCTCAGTGACCAGGGCACCGGGCCCCTTGTTACTCGGGGAACTTTGGCTTTGACTCACCCCGAGGCATCTGCTCTGGGCTTGATGAGCTCGTGGCCACTCCTGCCTACCTATCCACCCCTCTTGCCCTGGTGTCTTCGCTGGCTCTGGCTTCATGGCGGGGCAGGATGGTGGCTGGCCCCTCCCTGCCTCAGTTTCCCCATCTGTAACCCACGGAAAAGCATGCATTCCCAGGCTGGAGCAATAGCACGCGGCCAACCTGGGTTTGATTCCCAGCATCCCATAGGGTCCCCCGAGCATCGCCAGGAGTAATCCCTGGGCAACGCAGGGTGTGACCCAAAAAGGAAAAAAACGCCATGGATTCCGGAATCTCTCTTTTCTTCCTCCTAGCCCCCCTCCCCAGAGGGGACAACAGGGTGGGTGGTATGGGTTCAGCATGGCCAAGATGGAACTTTGATGGATGGTATGGGAGAGCCAGGGGTGCACCAGGCCTTGGGGGCGCATCAGCCTGTCTTGAGAAGCCCGTGGCAGCCCCCTTCTTGGGGACTTGTGAGCGGACCCCCACCCCCTGATGATGCCCATCCACAGTGCAGGCCAGGGGGATGCCTTTTTTTTGGCGGGGAGGGGCCACACCCGGCGATGCTCAGGGCTTACTCCTGGCTCTGCAGTCAGGGCACCATATGGGATGGCGGGGATCGAACCCAGGCCGGCCAACACACAAGCAAACGCCCTCCCCGCCGTGCTATCACTCCGGCCCCGACACGTTTCTTTCCGAGGGGCTCGTTTTACCCCAGTCATGCGCTGAGATACTCTCGGGAATATCTGAGTTCAAGTTTGGGGGTTCCAGGTCCCAACCCTCTGAGGCCCCTCTCACCCACCTGTCCCCCCGCCTCCTGTCCCCCCCCCCCAAGTCTCGAAGCCCGGTGGTTGTGCAACCCTCGCCCAGACACGTGATGTTTGTGTGTCTTTTCTGCTCAAAGTCTGATTCTGTCCATCCCCTGCCCCCTGTAGCTCTCCCCCCGACCGGCCCGGCCCTGCGGCCTCAGTGTTGGACCCGAGAACCCCCACCCGACCTCTTCCTTCGGCCACCGTTGTCCCGGCCACTCGCAGAGAAGCCCCTGCACCGAGCAGAGCGCGTCCGTCATTGACAGGTGAGAGAACCCAGGCCTGGGGACCAGGCACTGCCTCCCGTCCGGATGTGGCTGTTCCCAGAGCTCGCGTGTGGGGGTTCTGGGGCGGCCCCTGGGGGGACAGCAGGACGTGGGGCCTGAAGGGTGGGCGGACCGACCCCATCCCTGACCTTGGACTCCTGCTCCCAATTCCTGCGTGACCCCACGGTTTGTGCCGGATAATCTCGTCATTTCCTCCGGTCCTTGGAGTTCTCCCCCGCAGACCATCCCGGCTGGACCCCCTCTCTCTCTGATGCTGCTTGCAGGGTGGGGTCGTTCCCGAATTCTGCTCATGTATTTTTTGCTCGGGGGCTGCTCCCGACGCAGTGCTCAGAGACCCCCGGACTGCTGCCGGGGATCGAACCCTGGGCCTCCCCACAGGCAGAGCTGACGCTCCAGCCCCTGGAGCTTCCACGTGGGCCAGAGCTGCAGACCGAGCACAGAGACCCAGGCCAGGACTGCCGGCCTTGGGCCACGGCGCGGAATTTTCTAGTAAGGGCAAGTCCAGCTGGACGTAGCAGACTTGGTGAGCGGCCTGGGTGGAGACTTGGGGGACCTGCCCTGGCTGCCGGTCAGTGCCCAGCAGCCCTCCCCACCCCTGCCAGCCCAGCCCTCCGTCCTTGGGCTAAACCAGCCTCTCGCAGTGGGGGGCAGCCAGGGGGGGGGGGAGCGGGGCAGCCTCGCCGCCCTTCTCCTGCCCGGTAGCAGGTGGAGCTCAAGCTTGGCCCAGCGCCCAGCCCAGCCCCTGCAGCAACCACCTTAGAGGTTGGAATGTAGGGGTGGGGCGGGGCGGGCCCACTACCTCTCCCCGGGTGAGTCCCCGTCTGCCTGAGCTCTGGATCCTCCCCCAAGACAGAGCAGGAGCCCCCGTCTCCAACCCCATGACAGGCTGGATCAGTGGGGGGGTGCCCGCCGGCAGGGGGGATCATGGGGGCTCTGCCTTCCTGTCTCTCCACCACCCCTGTGCCAGTCTCCCAGCAGCACCCAGCCCTGGCCCAGAGCTGAGAAGACACCCCCAAACCCGGCCCGCATGTGATCTGTGTGTGTCTGTATCGCAACCGCCACCTTGAGATCCCAGGGGAGACTCGTCGAGTCCAGAGATTCCCGGCTCTTGTTGCGTTGCCCCAGGGGGCGGGGCGCCCAGCCTCAGATACCCCCTTTCCCAGGGAAGGGGGTGCCTTTGCTCCCCAGCACTCACACCCACCTGGCCAAACCTTGAATTTTTTAATTATTTTATTTTATTTTTTTTGCTTTTTGGTTCGCACCCGGCGATGCACAGGGGTTCCTCCTGGCTCATGCACTCAGGAATCACTCCTGGCGTTGCTCGGGGGACCCTATGGGATGCTGGGGATCGAACCCGGGTCGGCCGCGTGCAAGGCAAACGCCCTCCCCACTGTGCTATCCCTCCGGCCCCAAACCTTGATTTATTTTTTATTTTATTATTATTATTATTATTTTTTTTTTTTTGCTTTTTGGGTCACACCGGTGATGCACAGGGGTTACTCCTGGCTCATGCACTCGGGAATTACTCCTGGCGGTGCTCAGGGACCATATGGGATGCTGGGAATCGAACTCAGGTGGGTCGCATGCAAGGCAAACGCCTTACCCTCTGTGCTATCGCTCCGGCCCCAAACCTTGATTTAAAGCCTGCGCGCTGCCCCAGACAAGTGCGAGCTCCTCAGTGTTCGAGGAGGCTGTCAAGCGTGGGTCTCTCTGACATTCCTACAATTTGGGGGGAGGGTGCTGGGCGCTCGGGGGCTGTTCCCGGCTCTGCCCTTGGAGTTGGCTTCCAGCCGAGCTGGGCTCTGTCCTGGGCTCTCCGTAGGCAGCGCCCGTGCCCGAGGCATGGAGGTCCGTCCCTGCCCGACCGTCTCTGGTTCTCTGCCGCCGTGTTGCTATTGATTTTCAGAATTATTTCTAAATTCCAGCTGGGGAGGTGGGGGTGGAGGTGCCTAGCAGTAGTACAGCGGGGAGGACATTTGCCTTGCTTGAGGCCGACCTGGGTTCTAGCTCCAACATCCCACTTGGTCCCCCCAGCCCCGATTAATCCTGAGCACTGCTGGGTGTTGCTCACCCCCCCACCCCCAATAAATCAATCCCGGTTCGGTGTTTTGGGTTGTCTGAGACCCAGATCAAGGCAGTTCGCAGGGGCTCTGAGTCTCGCCATCGTGAATGTGCCTTAGCTCTTCGCAGGCTAAGTCATCTCGCCATGTACTGGGGCCTTTGCAGATAACCTGAGTGTCATTGTGTGTGTGTGTGTGTGTGTGTGTGTGTGTGTGTGTGTGTGTGTGTGCGTGCAAGCAGCTTCTTACCTTTTTTTTTCTTTTGTCTTTGGTGATGCTCAGGGGTTGCTCCTGGCTCTCCACTCAGGAATCACTCCTGGCAGTGCTCGGGGACCCTAGAGGGATCTGGGGATCGAACCCAGGTCGGCTGCTTGCAAGGCAAGGGCCCTCCCTGCTGTACCGTCTCTCTCCGGTCCTAGAGGCATTGCCCCTCCCATTGCACTTCCTGGGAGGCAGGTTGAACTCAGGGGTCCCAGGAGCCCCCCTACCCCCAGCTCCCCATTCATTTCTCTCCAGATGCCCTACTTGTAGCGGGCACTGTCCCCCCCGCCCCCAGGCAAGTGGAGACCCAACATGGGGTGTCTCCTCAGACTCAGGAAGCCCTGGAGTAGGTCAGGGGTTCCTGAGGGAAGGCCAGGCAGGATATGGGGCCTGAACAACAGGGCAGGGCCCCGGGTGAGGCGGGAAGGAGGATGCGGCTTCTTGTCCCTGGTGTGGGCTCTGTCCAGCTGCTTCCGGCCGATAGAGCCTCTGGACAATGGCGGGGTGACTCAGCCCCATGCACAATGGCAGGCCTGCCCAGGGTCAGCCGGGGGTGCTACAGCCAGGCGAGTCACCTGCTTCCAGCCTCCAGCCAGGTTTGGGGTTGTTTGTTTTGTTTTGTTTTTTAATTGAATCACTGTGAGGGTCACAGTTACAAAGTTGTTCATGGTTCAGTTTCCTTTTTTTTTTTTTTGGTTTCTGGGTCAAACCCGGCGATGCTCAGGGGTTCCTCCTGGCTCTGCACTCAAGAATTACTCCTGGCGGTGCTCGGGGGACCCTATGGGATGCTGAGAATCGAACCCGGGTCAGCTGCGTGTAAGGCCAACGCTGTGCTGTCGCTCCAGCCCCGTTGTCTTTCCCCTCTCCCTCTGTGACTCATTTCATTCGGCTGCGATACTCTCCATGTGCATGCAGGTATCAGCAGATTTCATGACTTCATGGTCCCTAATGAAGCTGCTTGTCATTTGTGGCGGCTGCCTCTAAAGTCCCATCCCTTGAGGGGTTACCCCAAAGTCGTGGATGTCCCAAAAATTCCGTTCCTTGGTGGGTACCCCAAAGTCCTGTCCCTTTCTGGATGCCCCAGAGTCCTGTCTCGCTGGGTGACTGACTTAAAGTCCCGTCCCTTGGTGGGTGCCCCCCAAATCCTGTCCCTTGGTGGATGCCCCCCAAGTCCTGAGAATGTGGGGGTGATTCCAGGCGCCTCTTGCTGGCTCCCCCCGCGGCTGGCCCTCACCCCGTCCTGTGACTCCCATGACTCCACGCTGCCCGGCGCCCAGCTGCCCTCCTGAGTCAAGCTCTGCCAACCCTCCCGTCCCCTTGGCCAGCGGTTCTGTGGGTTTGGCTCTCTTCCCGAAGGTTCTGAGTCTCTTCCCAGGCATTCAGGGCCCGGGAGCTTCAGATGAGCCAGACAGCTGGGTAGCTCTTTAATCTCCTCCCGTGGACAGAGATTAGGCAATTTTTTCGGTGGGTTTATTCTTCCGGATCATTATCTTTTCAACCAAAGCTCCCATTTATCGCATGCTTTCAGGGTCCTTGTCGTGCACTTTGCTTGAATTATCTCACTTAAGCCTTCCGCAGGCTCTGGGGTGTGTGTGGGGGGCGGTGTGGGGGGAGGAGAGGCAGCGGCGTCTGACACACAGGAGGGAAATACCTCCGACCTCTCATTTCCCAGAACTGTGGCTTCTAAGGAGGTGTGCGCATGTGCACACACGTGTGTGTGTTTCTGTGTGCGTGTGCGCACATGTGTGTATGTGTGTGCGGCTGATGCAGGGTTGGACTATGGGGGGTTCGAAAGTAAATGCGGGTCCTTGCAGGGGTGCGTGGGGGCTGGAGTCGCTGTATCCTGGGGCTTACAGCAGAGGGCAGGAAACTGTCGTGTCATTAACACACACTCGGTGCCTTGGAACTCGCGTAGCTGGCTAAGGAGCTCCCAGCTTACGGGAGACGCCTGGCTCAGCTGTCAGCGGCCGGGAGGTCCCCAGGGGAAATACCGAGGTAGGTGCCATTTGGTCTGGAGTTGCAAAAATGCGGAGAATTATTTTGAGTACAGTTGTTGAGAAAGTTATGTCGAGAGCCGGGGAAATATTTGGACTCAGTCATCGTGAACCTTCAGATTGATACTATAGTAGCATATGAACTCAAGGAATTGTATTGCGCTGAGTTGAGTCTAAAGAAGCCACCGATGCGTGTTGCGTGCTTAGTTGTTTATTTATAGATGCATGGATACATAATGCATAGACATATATCTTCATGGTAGCAGTGCTCTTTGTAACTGAAAATTGAAAGCATACCAAGTGTCCAACAGTAGAATATTAGTCGTGTGAATATCGATCTATTCATACCAGCCTTCACATCATATATTCAGGCTCCGTATATATTTTGATAAATTCAGTCCAGTCTTTGCAAAAATCACGTCTTCAAAAAGTTCTACACATGAGACCGGAGAGATAGTACAGCTGGTAAGGTGCTGTGTCATGTGTGTCATTGGCATGGGATCAGTCTCCAGCATCACATACGGTTGGTCCCCTGAGCCCTGCCAAAGGTGATCCCTGAGCGTTGAGCCAGGAGGAAGCCCTGAACACTGCCAGCCATGAACCACCCCTCAAAAATAAAAACAATACATATGAAAATTGAAAATACATGATACTCTTTTTTTTTCTTTTTGGGTCATACCCAGCGTTGCACATGGGGTTACTCCTGGTTCTGCAGTCAGAAATTACTCCTGGCGGTGCTTGGGGGGACCATATGGGATGCTGGGAATATAACCTGGGTTGGCTGCATGCAAGGCAAATGGCCTATCAGCTGTACGATTGCTCCAGCCCCCAAAATACATGATACTCTTAGGAAAATGTATGAAATTCTGGTAGGCTTGGGGAACCGTATGGGGTGCTGGGAATGGAACCCGGGCTGGCCTTATGCCAGGCGAGCACCCTACCCACTGCATTATCCCTCTGGCCCCTAATTTTTATTTTCATTGCAGTTAAAAAAAAATTTTGGGATGCCAATTCCAGCAATGCTTGGGAGAGTGCCCTACCTGGGATCCTGCATGCAAACTGATGCTCCTGTTCTTCAAACCAGCCTCCCCAGCTTACTCCCAGCTTTTTAAATTAAAAAATAATAATAGGGGCTGGAGTGATAGCACAGTGGGTAGGGCGTTTGCCTTGCACGCGGCAGACCTGGGTTCGATTCTCAGCATCTCATATGATCCCATGAGCACTGCCAGGAGTAATTCCTGAGTGCAGAGCCAGGAGTAATCCCTGTGCATCACCAGGTGTGACCCCAAAAAGCAAAAAATAAAAAATAATAATAATATAGAATTTTGATGGGGTCAGGGATGTGTGCGCTCAGCGGTGGAGCCTGTACCTTGCACATGTGAGACCTTGGGTTGTTTTATTTTTATTATTATTTTTTTAATGTAGAAGTACTGCTATTTATTCAGCCGTTGATTAAGCTGATTGCATTGGGCATGGACTCCACCCAGGCTTGGGTTTCTGGCACCATCATTTTTTCGGTAGTGGGAGACAGGGGCCCGGGCAAAGCCTTCCTTGCATGCTCAGGGACCCGAGTTTGACTCCGGTCCTCCATGGCCCTCACGCTGGTGTGTGGCCCTGGAGATCCCCGAGCCCCTGGGCGGGGGGCGGGGGGGAGGGGAGGGGGGGGAGGGGGAGGGTCCGCCACAGCTGAGCCTGAGAAGCATTGTGTAGCCAGCCTGGAGGTGAGATGTGACAGGGAGGTGCCCCGGGGGCCCTCTGAGCACCCTATGGGTGGCCCCTTCCATTCTGAAACCCCTCCCAGGGGTCTCTTCCTGGTGACTCTTCACTCACCTGGCTGGCGGTCCAGTGAGAGGGTTCAGAGGGCCCGTTGCCGCATGGGCCCCTGCAGTGCTGGGGCTCACCCGAGCCTGGACAGTGCTCAGGGTCGCCAGGGTTAGTCCCGGTGATGCTCAGGGGACCCTGTAATGCACACCTGGGGCTCCTGCATGCAAAGCGTGTTTCGTGTTCTAGCCCATTTTCTGCCCTCCTTTTTTTTTTTTTCTTTTTGGGCCATACCTGGCGATGCTCAGGGTTTACTTCTGTCTCTGCACTCAGGAATCACTCCTGGTGGTGCTTGGGGACCATGTGGGATGCCGGGGATCAAACCAGGATTGGCAGCATGCAAGGCAAACACTCTCCCCACTGTACTTATTACACCGCCCTCCCCCATTATTTTTTTTTTGTAAATGGAATTAACATTGATGTATGTTGGTGCTTAATAATCACTTCAGAAGTAATCATTTTCACACCTCTCCCAAAGTCATATTTCATGCACACCACCCAAATGCCTCAGTGTCTCTAAATGCAGCTTTTAAGTGCCTGCCATAGTGGCAAGCTAAGGAGGGGGGCATGGAAGGCAACCTGGGGACTCTAGTGCTGGGAAATGTGCCCTGGTGAAGGGTTGGTGTTGGAACACTGCATGACAGAAACCTGATCATGAATTGCTTTGTAAGGGTCTCACTGCAATTCAATTAAAAAAAAATCTTTTGGGGCTGGAGCGATAGCACAGCGGGGAGGGCGTTTGCCTTGCATTCGGCCGACCCGGGTTCAATTCCCAGCATCCCATATGCCCTTCGAGCACCGCCAAGAGTCATTCCTGAGTGTATGAGCCAGATGCACCCCTGTGCATTGCCGGGTGTGACCCAAAAACAACAGCAACAACAACAGCAAAACAAAGAAACAAATTAGAAAAAAATCTTTTTAAAAAGTGCAGCTTTGGGGCTGGAGCAATAGCACAGCGGGTAGGGTGTTTGCTTTGCATGCAGCCGACCCGGGTTCGATTCCCAGCATCCCATATGGTCCCCCAAGCACCTCCAGGAGTGATTCCTGAGTGCAGAGGCAGGACTGACCAAAATCCAGGTGTGCATTGCCAGGTGTGACCAAAAAGCAAAAAAAAAAATGCAGCTTTTAGGGTCCCCCCCCACATCCCTCTTTGTGCCCCTCAGCCCCCCACGTGACGGCCTCAGTTCTCATGTCCTGGTCCAAGCCACAGCGTGTCTCTTCCGGATGTTGTTTCTCTAAATCCCACACGCGGATGGAATGCTTCAGTGTTTCCCTTTTCTTTCCGACTCAGAAAGAAAGGCATTTGGGTGGTGTGCTCACTTCACGGGACCACCCCCCTCGGACCCCAGCCGCGTTGCACCTAGCAGGCATCTGGGCCGAGGGCCGCTCTCTCCGCTCTTTCGGGTGTTCCACTGCGTCTCTGCACTGTTGATCGTTCCATTTACTCTGCGCATCGGATGCTTGGATTGGGCCCCTACCTTGACTGTTGTAAATAGAGCTGCTGCAAATAGGAACTCAAGGAGCTTTTAAAGTTGGTTTTTATATGTTCTTCAGATTTCCCGGGAGGAGGGTTGTTAGATTGTATGGTGAGTGTATTTTTGGCTTTTTTTTTTTTTTTTTTTGGTGGAAGCAGATTGGGACCACACCCAGCGATGCTCAAGGCTGACTCCTGGCTCTGTGCTCAGGAATTAGTCCTGGCAGGGCTCAAGGGATCATATGGGATTCTGGGGATCGAAACCAGGTGGGTTGGGGGACCGGAGCATAGCGGGTAGGGCATTTGCCTTGTACGAAGCCGACCCGGATTCAATCCCTGGCATCCCATAGGAATTACTCCCTGAACACTGCCAGGAGTAATTCCTGAGTGCAGAGCCAGGAGTCAGCCCTTGAGCATGGCCGGATGTGACGTAAAAAGAAAAAAAAAGATCAGGTGGACTGCGTGCAAGGCAAATGCCTTCCCCTCTGTTGTATGGCTCCTTTTTTTGGGGGGGGTCACACCCGGCGATGCACAGGAGCTACTCCTGGCTCATGCACTCAGGAATTTCTCCTGGCGGTGCTCAGGGGACCATATGGAATGCTGGGAATCAAACCCGGGTTGGCTGCGTGCAAGGCAAATGCCCTACCCGCTGTGCTATTGCTCCAGCCCCTGGCTCCTGTATTTTTAGCATCTCGGGAAAGCACCATCATGATTTCCAACACAGATGGACCCACTTACATTCCTGCTGATAGTCCCACTTCCCCAACAACCTTGCCACCACTCCTGTTTGCAATACAGGCCAATCTCATGTGAATGAGGCCATATCTCACTTGTAGTTTTTATTTTCATTTCCCCCATAAACAGTGGAGACCGGTTTGGTATCCCCCTCCTCCCTCCCCCCCGAACATCCCTGTTCGCCGTCGGTATACTTCCTCTGAGAAACTCTTGGTTTATCTCATCTGCCACTTTTATAGATGGGGTCATTTTACTTTGTATTATTCTCGGTTTAGTTGTACAAGCTTCCTTGTATGCCTTGGGTATTACCAGTCCCTTGTTGGCTGGATGGTGAGCAAATATTTTCTCCTCTTCTGAAGGCCGTCTTGTTCCTTTTCAGGATTATTTCCTTTCACAGGGCAGAAGCTCTTTATTTTGATGTCATCCCAGCTTGTTTTCCTTGCTGTTGGCACCCAATCACCGAAGGCATCCCTGAAGCCAAGGATGTGGAATGTTGGGACTGGAGCGATAGCACAGCGGGGAGGGCGTTTGCCTTGCACGCGGCCGACCTGGGTTCGATTCCCAGCATCCCATATGGTCCCCTGAGCACTGTCAGGAGGAATTCCTGAGTGCAGAGTCAGGAGTTACCCCTGAGCATTGCTGGGTGTGACCCAAAAAGCAAAGCAAAAAAAAAAAAAGGATGTGGAGTGTTTTGCCCATTCTTTTTTTGCCCATTCTCCTTTTGGGGTCTGGAGCGATAGCACAGCGGTAGGGCGTTTGCCTTGCATGCAGCCAACATGGCCAACCCGAGTTCGATTCCTCCGCCCCTCTCGGAGAGCCCGGCAAGCTACCGAGAGTATCTCGCCCGCACGGCAGAGCCTGGCAAGCTACCCGTGACGTATTCGATATGCCAAACACAGTAACAACAAGTCTCACGATGGAGACCTTACTGGGCCCACTAGAGCAAATCGATGAACAACGGGAGGACAGTGACAGCGACAGTGACACTTTGTAGTGCAGTTTGACGTTAAGACACATAGTTGCTTTCATCTTTTCCCCCTCAGGATTGCATTCCTTATTCAGGGCCTCTTGTGGTCTGTGCAGATTTCAGTAATATTTGTTTCCTTGGAGAAAAGCATTGGAATTTTGATGGAGGTTGCTAGTCATTTTAACAATATTAATTCTTCCAGTCCACGGGCATGAAATATTTCTTTATGTATGTGTCTCAGTTTTGGGGTGGGACACACCCAGCTGTGCTCAGGGGTTACTCCTGGCTCTGTGCTCAGGGATCACTCCTGTCGGTGCTCTGGGGACCATATGGGATGCTGAGAATTGAACCCGAGTCAGCGGCGTGCAAGGCAAGAGCCCTACCTGCTGTACTATCTCTCTGGACCCATTGTGTGTCTTTTTTCTAAAAGACAATGTTTCACAGTTTTTTTGTTTGTTTGTTTTTGCTTTTTGGCTCACACCTGGCAATGCACAGGGGTTACTCCTGGCTCTGCACTCAGGAGTTACTCCTGGCAGTGCTCAGGGGACCATATGGGATGCTGGGAACCGAACCAGGGTCGACCGCGTGCAAGGCAAACGCCCTACCCGCTGTGCTATCTCTCCAGCCCCTTCACAGTTTTTGTTTCACCGCTTTTTAGTCTTTATTGTGCATTCTTAGGTATTTGTCGTTTTGAAGATATTTGTAAGCACAGTAGTTTCCCCAAGTATGTTCTCTTCTTTTTCATCGTATATAGAAACCGGTAGGTCTTTGTGTGTTGATTCTGTAGTCTGCCACATTGTTATACAGGTTTAAGGTTTTATCTAGTTTTCCTGGTAGAGCCTCGAGGGTTTTCTATGTGTATTATTGTGTCATCCTGCAAATAGTGAAAGATTGATTTTCTTTTGTTTTCTTCCTTTTCAGAACACCAGAGGTTTCTGTGCATCGATTTTTGTAGCCTCTTACTTTACTGGGCTGGTCCATTGTTTTTCGTCGTTTTCAGAATGGTCTTCTAGGATTTTTTTAAATATATATTCCCATGTCATATTTGCACATAATGACAGTCTTAAAAATTTATTGATCTTGGGCTGGAGTGATAGCACAGCGGGTAGGGCGTTTGCCTTGCACACGGTCGACCTGGGTTCGATCCCCAGCATCCATATGGTCCCCCGAGCACCGCCAGGAGTGATTCCTGAGTGCATGAGCCAGGAGTAACCCCTGTGCATGGCGGGGTGTGACCCAAAAAGCAAAAAAAAAAATTATTGATCTTTCTTATTTGAACGCATCTTCCCCTTACCTGATTTTTCTGCCTCGGACCTCTAATTCTCTGTTGAGTAATGAAGGCGAGAGTTTTGTCTTGTGCCTTTTCTCGGAAGCTGTTCTTGGCCCTTCACGGTGGAGTATGTTGTTAGCTGTGGGTTTATCACAAATGGTCCTGATTGTATTTAGAGATTTCCTTTGGTCCTGAGTTTATTGACTATTTTTATTAGGAATGTATGTTAAATACTTTCAGATGCATTCTCTGCGTCTCTTGATAGGCCCATATGGTTTTTATCTTTCTTTCTGGTTTTTTTTTTTTTTTTGGTTGATGTGGTGTATCACATTTATGGACTTGTGTATGTCGAACTATCCTTGCATTCCTGAAATAAAATCCATCTGGTCATGATTTCATGGAATGCATTGAGTGCAATGCGGTATATATGTATTGCAGTGTCTTGAGTTTGTTAAGTTGTTTTTGAGGATTTTTGCTTCTGCATTCATCAGGGATAATTGTCTCTACCTTTCTTTTAGCCACGTCCTTGTCTGCTTTTGGCATCAGGGTACAATGTGATGAGGCGCATACCTCTGCTTTGCTTTTTGGAGTCTGAGAAAGGTTGATTAGGTCATCTTGGACAGATTTGCAGAAATCATTGGTTCAGGGATTTTACTTCCTAACTTCCTTCCTTCCTTCCTTCCTTCCTTCCTTCCTTCGGAAAAAAATAGAAGAAATATACTGAAAAAGCTAAAGAGCCATAGCACAGCAGGTAGGGCATTTGCATTGCAAGCGGCCTACCCGGGTTCGATTCCCAGCATCCCATATGGTCCCCCGAGCACCGCCAGGAGTAATTCCTGAGTGCATGAGCCAGGAGGAACCCCTGTGTAACTCCAGGTGTGACCCAAAAAGCAAAAAGCAAAAAAAAAAAGCTAAAGCGGATACTGATTATTAATGACATTTTTCCCTTTTGTTTAAAAAAAAAACTGGGGAAAATACAGTACTGGAGATCGAACCTGGGGGCCTGCCAACACACACCATTTTTTTAAAAGTGTATTTTTATTAAAACACCGGGATCTACAAAGTTGTTCACAATGTGGTGTTTCAGGCCTGCAGTATTCCAACACCAGTCCCACCACCAGATACACAATTTAAAAAAAAGAAATCAATTTTATTGATTCACTCTTGAGTCATAATATTATATAATTTCCGGATGAAGATGGGCCTTTCAAAAGTCTTGTATTCATGGGTCGCCTTCCCCAATGGCAGAACAAGAGGAACACTTTTATTTTCTCTCTAGAAGAAAATTGTGCATTAAACTTTATTTCATGCCCGGGGTGCCCATTGGTGGTCTTTGCCGGGTAGGGGAGTTTTCTGCTCTGACCTCATGTGGTCTCTGCAGCCCACTTTTTTTTTTTTCTTTCTGGGTCACACCCAGCAATGGACAGGGGTTACTCCTGGTTCATGCACTCAGGAATTACTCCTGGCCGTGCTCAGGGGACCATATGGGATGCTGGGAATCGAACCTGGGTCGGGCCGCGTACAAGGCAAACGCCCTCCCCGCTGTGCTATCACTCCAGCCCCCTCTGCAGCCCACTTTGAAAGACCTCCTGCGCCCCCATTGCCATGTTAGGGAGTTCCAGTCCGTCCCAATCTCACGGAGGGAGCAGGAGCTGGGAGAACTGGCCGTCGGAACCAAGCCTTGTGGCTCATTGGGTCTGGTGTGGGCCGTGCACAGGGTATGTGTGACCCTGGTTTAGGAACTGTCTTTGGGTTTGTGGGGTTTTTTTTTTTGGGGGGGGTCACACCCGGCAATGCTCAGGGGTTATTCCTGGCTCTGCACTCAAGAATCACTCCTGGTGGTGCTCGGGGGACCATATGGGATGCCGGGGATCGAACCCAGATCGGCCACGTGCAAGGCAAATGCCCTCCCCGCTGTGCTATTGCTCCACAGGTTTTCCTTCTTAGCACTGGTGGTGTGGCTCCACAAACCTCCGAGTCAGGGGTCCATTATCCTGCTATCCAGGGCCCTGCCACGATCCACTATCCTCCCCCCCATTCCACCTCCCAGGCCCTGCCACCTACGTTTGAATCTCCCAACGCCAGAGGGTGGATCCCTCCAGCTTTCTTGGCAGTTTTCTTATTTTCTTCCCTCTCTCTCTCTCTCTCTCTCTCTCTCTCTCTCTCTCTCTCTCTCATTTTCTTTCTTCCTTCCATTTTTCCTCCCTTCCTCCCTCCCTCCCCTCTTTCTCCTTCCTTCCTTCCTTCCTTCCTTCCTTCCTTCCTTCCTTCCTTCCTCCCTCCCTCCCTCCCTCCCCCTCTTTGTCTCCCTTCCTTCCTTCCTTCCTTCCTTCCTTCCTTCCTTCCTTCCTCCCTCCCTCCCTCCCTCCCTCCCTCCCTCCCCCTCTTTCTCTCTCTTTCTTTCTTTCTTTCTTTCTTCCCTCGGCAATTTTCTCTGTGTTTGGGAAATGAATTTTCCAAACCCACAAGTGTGGTTTTAGGGTATCTTCAGTGGGGTGGGCAGCAGTCTACACTGTAAACAGCCGGATGGAGCCCCCCATCCCCAGGAGAAATGCCGCCTGGCCTCCCGGTGGCCCCCTCCCACGAGGCCACGGGGTCTCCTCTCTGTTCTGTACTGCTCAGACCAAAGCCCAGACTCTCTGACGTTCCTTCTCTCAAAATTAAAAAAAAAAATTATGACAAAATGCATGTCACAGGAAATGTACCATGTTAACCTTGGGTCCCTAGTTGAGACACGTGTGAGTCAGGATTATCTACAGAAATTGAGCCGATAGGGGGCCAGAGCACAGAAGGAAGGGCTCTTGCCTTGCACGCGGCCAGCCCGGGTTGTCACTACACCCTGCGTGACCCTCCTGCCCAAACCTTGCCAGCAGTGAGCACTGAGCACAGAGCCAGGAAGGAGCAGACCCTGAACATCACTGGGTGTGGCCCCCCAAATGAACAGAAAACAAAAGCAGTGGAACCAGTCGGAGACGCAGAGCACACATGCACACACACGCATACGCGCAGCTGTGCCCACACACACCGTGTGTGTGTGTGTGTGTGTGTGTGTGTGTGTGTGTGCGCGTGCGCGCGCGACACAGGGACAGGCGTGCCAGGGCAGGTCCCTCCCACTGGGCCTGCTTCGCCTCCCTGTTGCCCCATCAGGCCCCAAACGCGGGCGTCCCCCTCCCCGCCCGGCTGCAGAGAGCCCGCTCTGGGGCACGCCTGGAGTGAGCTCTGAGCACAGAGCCGAGAGGAAGCCCTGGGTACTTCCAGGTGGGACCCCAAAATAAAAGGAAAAGACAAGTAGGGGCTGGGAGGTGGTCCTGTGGCCGGAGCGCTTGCCTAGCATGCATTGGACTCAACTTCATTTCTCGGCCCCGAAGGGTCCCTCAGAAACCACTGGGTGGGCTGGAGCGATAGCACAGCCAGTAGGGTGTTTGCCATCATGCGGCCAGTCCGGGTTCGATTCCCAGCATCCCATAGGGTCCCCCGAGCACCGCCAGGAGGAATTCCTGAGTGCAGAGCCAGGAGGAACCCCTGTGCATCGCCGGGTGTGACCCCAAAAGCAAAAAAAAAAAAAAGATCATCGGGTGCAGCTCCGGAGACCCCCTGAGGACCACCAGGAGGCCTGGGGATCCACAGCACCTTGGGGAATAGAGCGTTGTCCCCTCGGGGTCAGGACCCCCTGGGCCTCCTGAGCACTGCCTGAGAGCCCCCCCACCCCCCAAAACATAAAAGCAGGATGTGGGTTCTCACCATCCCCCTGGCGAGGGGGATGGGAGGAAGGAAGGGCAAGTGGTGCCCCTGCAGACACCCATCACCCCAGAGGACGGAGGATGGAGAAGGTGGTGTGGAGCCAGACAGAGCCAGGGAGCCCCCCACCCCGGCCCCGGGTCTCCTTCCTGCTTGGGGGACAGGACAGGCCCGCTGCCTGGGGATCCCTAGCCCCTGCCCCCACTCCAGCTCCTGGGGGACAGCGGGTGCCTGGGGGTGGCCAGTGGCCATGCCCCCCAGCATGCTGCCTGCTGCCCGGGAAACCTGACCCCTCTCTCCCGCCCCTCTCGGGCAGGAGCTGGCCACGGGCCCAGCAGCCTCTTGGAGCCGCCAGCTTCTTCCTCACTCCGGTGGAGCTGGCAGAAACAGGTTCCCACCCTCCTCCCCCACCCCTCTCCTGAGCAGGAATTTCCCGCCAACTTCCTGAACCGGCTCATGTGTCCTGTGAACTGCAGCCTCACGCTGGGCGCCCCCGGAGGGGGGACGTGCAGGAGCGTCTCTGCTGTTTGGGACCCTTTTTTTTTTTGGTTTCTTTTGGGGGTCACACCCAGTGATGCACAGGAGTTACTCCTGGCTCTGCACGCAGGAATTACTCCTGGCGGTACTTTGGGGGACCCAGTGGTATGTTGGGAATCGAACCCGGGTCGGCTATGTGCAAAGCAAATGCCCTCCTCGCTGTGCTGTTGCTCCAGCCTGGGCTCTGGGATCTTTTTTTTTTTTTGCTTTTTGGGTCACACCCAGTGCTGCACAGGGGTTACTACTGGCTCTGCACTAAGGAATTACTCCTGGCGGTGCTCGGGGGACCCTATGGGATGCCGGGATTTGAACCCGGGTTGGCTGCATGCAAGGCAGACACCTTTCCTGCTGTGCTATCGCTCCAGCCCCTTGAGAGTCGTTTTTCCATTCCGGTGAGACCTGCTGGGGGAGCAGATGTGGCCTGAAGGCCCCCAGCCCAGCTCTGAGCCCTCAGCATCGGGGTGGCCCTGTCTTTGCCGTGTGCCCTTGAGCTTGGCGTGACCTGGGAATACTCCAGTCAGCTGTATCTGGGGGCGGGGGTGTACCCGGGGTGCTCGGGACCGCGTAGTGCCGGGGATCGAACCCAGGGTGTCCGCTTGGATGACAGGCGCTGGGGCCTGGCACCCGCGTCCTGGCCTGTCTCCACCTCAGCTCCGCTCCTCATCCCACGCTGGGCACGAGCTCCGGACGCCTGTCCCCTGTCCCCTGCCGAGCGCTGAGGATTCGGTGAGATCATTGGTGAAAACTGCCTCGCAGGCTGGCACAAGACGAGGTGCCTGGAGAGAAGGACCTTCTGTTTCCATCAGCACACCCGTATTTGTCCTTTTCGTCCCCGTCCGTTTCTTTCGGGGGGGACCCTGACAGTTCTGCTCGGGACCCGGGGGGTCCTGAGTGAGTCCCCTCTTCGCTCCAGTGATGCTGCTTCTGGGGTGTTCGCCACATCTGGGCCTCGGGAGGGGAGCTGGGGGGACAGAGTGTGTGTGTGTGTGTGTGTGTGTGTGTGTGTATGTGTGTATGTGTTGGGGGGGGCGGCCATGATTCTTCCTTTCCTGCCCCTCACCCGTTGCCGACCCTGTCCACTTCAGGGGGATGCTGTTCTGTCCCGATGTGCTCCTTTTTGGGGAGGATAAAGATGGGAATGTTGGGGCTTAGACTGCAGTACACGGGGGAGGGCACGTGTTTTGCCCAGCACTGACCTGGGCTCAACCCCCAGCACCCCATAACCCCGGCACCCCATGTTGTCCCCTGACTAGGGGAGGGAATCCCTGAGCACTGAGCCAGGAGTCAGCCCTGAGCACCCCTGGGCGTGGCCCCCAAACCAAACCAAAGACAGAGAATGTGGCTGGGGGCTTCTTCTGGTTTCCTGAGCAAGAAGCCCTTTGGTTATCACAGTTCCCAAACCCTGGGGGGTGTCAGGGTAGGGGTTGCCTCTCTGGTTTTCACGGAGGAGGACTTGGAGGCACTGCCTCGGTGGAGACCCCCGGGCCCCTGCGGGATGGGCTTGTGGGGCGTCCCCAGCCCAGCCCCCCCGCACCATGACCCGGGGCTCCTGCACCTGTCGGGTCCCGGTGTGTCCCGAGGGCCAGGGAAGCCGGCGGCCCAGTGCCTGGCACGCGGCAGAGGGACCAGAGGAACACAGCCAGGATGCTCGCAGGGGTGCCTGCCCCCTCCCGGCCATCGTCGGACCACACTGGAAGGGGCCCGTTTCCTCTTCCTCCGAAACACTTTCTCCATTTAAAAACCCACTGAAGGGGCTGGAGAGATAGCACAGTGGGTAGGGCGTTTGCCTTGCACGCGGCTGACCCGGGTTCGATTCCCAGCGTCCCATATGGTCCCCTGAGCACCGCCAGGAGTAACTCCTGAGTGCAGAGCCAGGAGTAACCCCTGTGCATCTCCAGGTGTGACCCAAAAAGCAAAAAATAAAATAAAATAAAAAAATAAAATCCGCAGCAGCTCCGTCACGAGGGCCCCCTCCCCTTCCCAGTGCTCGTAACTCACGACACCACGCCGAAGTCCCCTCGAAACTTGCTGATAGGTTCTTGGACGCCTTGAGGCGCCTTGAAATAGATCCTCCCAGATCCTCCGGTTCCACACTGGCTGGGAGTGTGGCTTTCCCCCCAGGTTGTAAGGAAACGGGGTTGGGGAGGGGGCTGGGAGACTGGCTTTGATGCAGGCTCCGGGGCTCCTCTTGGCCCCACGAGGTCCCCCGAGCCCCGCCGTGTGTGGCCCCCAAGAAAACCAAACGCACGGACGGAAGCGGCGCTGAGTGAAGTGGGGTTCCTTCGACCTGCTGTTTCTCCGTGTTGTGAAACCATGACAACTTCCCTGCGAGACGGCTCGTACATCACCCCCCAAATCAGGGCCCTTCACCCCAGCCCCTGCCAGCCCCAGTTTTGCCTATTGTGGACATTTTGTATGGAGGAAACCGGGAGCTGCTTCTGATGGCCTGAATCTTTTGCCATTTATCTCTTTTTTTTTTTTTTTTGCTTTTTGGGTCATACCTGGCGATGCACAGGGGTTACTCCTGGCTCATGCACTCAGGAATCACTCCTGGCGGTGCTCGGGGGACCCTATAGGATGCTGGGAATCGAACCCGGGTTGGCAGGCCGCGTGCAAGGCAAATGCCCTATCCACTGTGCTATCACTCCAGCCCCCCCCCCTTTAAAGTTATTCTCAGTAACTGATGACATTCAATATTCCAACACCAATCCCACCACCGTTATTTCAAGTTTTCCCACCACCACCCAAGCCTGCCCCAAAGGCAGATCCTAAACAATTTATTTGTATTGCTTTTTTTATTTTTTCTTTGTGGGTCACACCCAGCAATGCACAAGGGTTCCTCCTGGCTCTGCACTCAGGAATTACTCCTGGCGGTGCTTGGGGGACCATATGGGATGCTGGGGATTGAACCTGGGTCGCCCGGGTGCAAGGCAAACGCCCTCCCCGCTGTGCTATCGCTCCGGCCCCTGTTTGTATTGCTTGTTATGAATTATCTGCTAAAACTGGTCCAAAAAGGTTTCCTGGGAGGAAAGTGTGTGTAAATTGTTCTCTCTTACCTTGGAGCCATTATGCCCTTGTATTGGAGATTACTAACATGTTGTTACAGGTTGTCCCTTGTGTGCTAGTACACACACATATATGTATCACTTGATCACTTGCCTCCCTGTTACTCATCGATTTGCTTGAGCGGGCTCCAGTAATGTCTTCATTTGTCCCTCTTGCATGCTATTGTAGCCCAATGGCGTCCGCTCGTTCTAGGAACACGAAGAGCCTCAAACCGATCATTCAGGGTCTTGACGAAGAAGTATGACCCTGGTGGGCGGCCACGTGATCGTTTGAACTCCCGTGGAATCCAGTCGGTAATGGCTCTGGTCCAGCGGTCGTCTCCAAATCGCATTACATGTCCAGCCCATCTGATTTTCGACACCTTGGCAAACGAGACAGCGTCCCTGATTCTTGATCGTTGACGGAGGTCGAACTCTGGATTCTTTCTCTCATTTGAGTGAAGTGTGATACTCCAAGCATAGCTCTTTCGATTCCTCTTTGGAAGACCCGAATAGCGTTCTCATCCTGTTTGCGTAGGGCCCAGGTCTCTGAGGCGTATGTTAATGCAGGAAGAACAGTGGAATCGAAGAGATGTGCTCGGAGCTGGAGGTTCTTCGTCCTCTTAGCTATTTCTTCGACGCTCTTGAAGGCGTTCCAAGCCGCTCTCTTCCTCCTGCGCAACTCAGGTGCCAGGTCATTCGTCATGTTGACTTCTCGACCTAGGTACACATAGCTGTTGCATTCGGAGATGGTCGTTCCATTGAGAGCGAATGGAGCGTCAGGAACGAGGCTGTTTCTCATAAACATTGTCTTCGTGAGATTCAGATATAGTCTGACCTTTCCACACTCACGGTCGAAGACGGCCAGCATTTGTGCCGCTTGGCTGATGTTTGGTGTTATTAAAACAATGTCATCAGCAAAGTGGAGGTGGTGTAGTTGCCGACCATCTATCTTCACTCCCATTCCTTCCCATTCCAGCCGTCGCATGACATTCTCGAGGGTGGCACTGAAGAGTTTCGGTGAAATGGTATCGATATATAGGTATACATACATATATTGATCGAACTAGGTTGCCTTCACATCCCATCCAGTGTGCTGTGTTTGTCTTGGTACATCAGTGGCACAGAGTGTGAGACCCACAGTGCCTGTTTGGGGGGGGGGGCCTTCAGCGGGTGCTGGATGTCGTAGTTGCTTCCCTTCGGGCCTTGGTGAATGCCGTAAACAGGCATGTTTTTTGTCAGGACCCCATTTCTGCAATTCTTTGTGGGCAGGGGTGGGAGGGCTCAATCCCAGAGGCGCTGTGTGTGTGTTTTGGGCATTTTGGGGGAACTGCTGAGTGGTGCTGAACCCTGGTCACTATCAGTGGGGTCTGCCTGGGGGTCTCCACCTGCTCGGCCATCCCAGAGGGTCCCGGGCACTGCCTCCGCCTGGCTGGTTCGCGCCTCCCAGGTGACTCCTGACCCTGAACCTTCTCCCTCGCTCTCACCCAGTTCTCAGGCTCCTGTTCTTCCACTCACGCTTGTGGAAAAGTTGCCCCATTTATGCGGCTTCTGTGGAAGATTCTCCGAGTGCAGGACAGGCCTCCAGCTCAGGGGCCAAGTTTGGCCTGGGGGGGTCCCCTCTGGAGTGTTCACTGCGGCCCCCTCCCCCCTGCCTGTCTCCCTCCATGGAGGGGCCCCTCCCTCCCCCTCCCTCCCCCACTCCACTCATCCCTCCTTCATCCATCCCTCCCCTACTCATCCCTCCCCTGCTCAACCCTCCTTCAGAATCTAATCTTACACTGCCACTGACCACAACTGTTTTTTTTTTTAATTTTTATTAGTGAAACACCATGAGGTACAGTTGTAGACTTACAAATTTTTGTGCTTGGGTTTCAATTATACAGTGATCAAATACCCATCCCTCCACCAGTGCTCATTTCCTTCCACCATGGATCCCAGTATCCCTCCCACCCCCCATCCCCCCCATCCCCCCCTGCCTCTGTGGCAGGGCATTCCCTTTTGTTCTCGACCACAACTGTTTGAACAGATTTTTCTCTCTATGTTTTTATTTTGATGCCACAACTGGCAGTACTCAGGACCACTTCTTTTTTTTTGGGGGGGGGAGGTCACTCCCGGCGATGCTCAGGGGTTACTTCTGGCTCTGCACTCAGGAATTACTCCTGGCAGTGCTCAGGGGACCCTATGGGATGCTGGGAATCAAACCCATCTTCCCTTCCACTGCCAGCCTGACCTCTTTTTTTCCTTTTTTTTTTGAAATTCAATTTTTTTTTTTCTTTTTGAGTCACACCCGGCGATGCTCAGGGGTTACTCCTGGCTCTGCACTCAGGAATTACTCCTGGCAGTGCTCGGGGGACCCTATGGGATGCTGGGAATCAAACCCGGGTCGGCCGCGTGCAAGGCAAACGCCTTCCCCGCTGTGCTATGCTGTGCTCCAGCCCACTCAGGACCACTTCTAACAGTGCTCGGGGGCCATAACCGTACTGGAAATCGAACCCGGGTCGGCCACGTGCAAGGCAAGCCCCCTGCCCACTGTGCTACGGCTCCAGCCCTGACCACAGTGGCTTCCGCCCTGTCCCTGCCTGGTCCCGGTGAGCTGTCCCTCTCTCCTCACTGGCATCCAGGTGGGGCCGGGTACCGCCCAGCGGGCTGACCCTCCCAGCTGGTCCCTCACCCTTGAGGCTGCGACTATGAGCCTGTGACTCAGTTCCCCACCACTTTCGTGGGAGACACTCCCAGGCCCCTTCTTGCTGCGACTCCGGGGTGGGTTTACAGTTGCAGGCCTATTTCTGACGCCAGAATCAAAGCCTGGCCCTCGGAGAAGGAATTCCAGGCATGAGTGTGAGCAGATGGGTGAGGTATTTCGGGGGGGCAGCGAGTGTTTGCCCGGGCTCCAGAAACCACTCCACCATCTGCTTGTGTGTGGACCCCACCCGCCCTGGGAAAGCAGTGGGCTTGCCTCTCCCGGGCCCTGCCCCGTGCTCCCTCTGCCGGCCTCCCCCCCCCCCCCACCCCACCCCCCGCCGCCCGTCCCGACCAGGCAGGGCAGTGCCGCACTGGGTCTCACTCACTTCCCTCCCCTCTTGCCAGTTCCAGCCTCTCGGGCCCAGGGCTGACACACACCCAGGAACATGCAGGACATGTTGGGGGTGGGGGAGCACGGGGAGGGGGGCATACAGGGTAGCCTGGGATCAGCAGGGACAGGGCCCGGGCACAAAGCGGAAGTTGCCTGATTCGGTTCAGGGTCCGAGGGACCAGGAGCTGCTGGGCCCTCAGCAGCAGCCCCTCTGTAAGGGCCAGCACTGCATCCCCCCTACCCCGTCCCACCCTGGGGAGGACACAGTGGTGACAGCCGGGGAGCAGGGCGGGCTCCTGGCCTCAGTTTCTCCCGTTGTGATGGGGCCAGTTCTCACTCCCAGGCCAGCCCTGAAGAGGTGCCATGCAGTTGCCACCCTGCAGGCCTGCGGGGCGTCAGAACCGGGGTCTGCACGGTCCCAGCCCCGCCCCACCCCACCTTGACTTTGCTCCTTGGCCTTTTTCTCCTCCCCCAGTGGCTGGTGCTGAGCAAGGCAGGTCCTGGGCTGAGAAGCACAGTCCCTCTGGTGTGTTTTCACTGTCGGAGGGGAGGGGAGGGGAGGACGGGGTGGCGAGACCTGCAGTCAGCGGTGAGGCCCCATCAGCACATCCAGCGCCCAGCAGAATCAGCGCAGACTGTTTGGCCTGAAAGGGATGGGCAATGCAAAGACTTTAGGGTATTTTTTATTTTATTTTATTTTATTTTATTTTTTTGCTTTTCGGGTCACACCTGGTGAGGTTACTCCCGGCCTCGCACTCAGGAATCACTCCTGGCGGTGCTCAAGGGACCATATGGGATGCTGGGAATCGAACCCAGGTCAGCCGTGTGCTAGGCAAACGCCCTACCCGCTGTGCTATGGCTCCAGCCCCACTTTAGGGTACTTTTTAAATTTTATTTATTTTTTGTTTTTGGGGCGGTGCTCAGGACTTACTCTTGGCTCTGCCCTCAGGGACCGCTCCTGGCAGGGCTCAGGGGTGCTGGGGATGGAACCCGGGTCAGCTGCATGCGAGGCAAGTGCCCTGTCCACTTTACTCTCTCTGGCCCCATTGTGAAGGCTTTAGGAAGGGCTTTTTAATTTAATTTATTTATTTTTGAGGTCACACCCAAAGATGCACAGGGGTTGCTCCTGGCTCTGCACTTAGGAATTCCTCCTGGCGGTGCTTGAGGAACCCTATGGGATGCTGGGAATCGAACCCGGGTCAGCCGCGTGCAAGGCAAACGCCCTACCCGCCGTGCTATCTCTCCAGCCCCTTACGAGTATTTTTTGTATGTGGTGGGTGAGTGAACCAGGCTGCTGCTTCTTCAATCCCTGGTTTTTTTTTTCTTTTTTTTTTTCACACTTCTGACTCTTCCTTGCACCTCCATGCTAGCTAGGTTCTGCCTCACACAGCCAGAGGTCAGCCCTGCCAGCCTGCTTCAGGGAGGAGCACCCAGTAACTTCTAGACACTGACTGACTGACTGATTGACTGCGGGCCTCGTGGCCTGCTCTTGCCTCTCTCGGCCACTAGATGGCAGCAGAGAACCTGTCAACGTCCCTTCGGTGGCGATGGTATTCAGGTCAATTGCTCTAAGTGGACCAGCCATCACTTCTTGGATGGCACAGGGACTCTCAAATTCCATGTCTCACGCGTTCCAGGATGGGTCTGAGTCAAGAAGCTGGGACAAGCCTGAGGCCGCCTTCCTATCCAACTCTTCTACTATGTCCTTGAGAAGTGGCTCTCAGCTCCGATGGTGTCAGGGTTGGAGGGAAACATTATTAGGTCTTTTAATAACCTGCCCCCACTTTTAGACAAAACAAAATAAAACTGAGCACCTCCTGTTGTGGAAGTCTTTGTCCTTTGTCCCTGGCTGTTCTTTTTTTTTTTTTTTCTTTTTGGGTCACACCCGGCGATGCTCAGGGGTTACTCCTGGCTCATGCACTCAGGAATCACTCCTGGCGGTGCTCGGGGGACCATATGGGATGCTGGGAATCGAACCTGGGTCAGCCATGTTGGCTGCGTGCAAGGCAAACGCCCTACCCGCTGTGCTATCGCTCCAGCCCCTCTTTTTTTTTAATAAAAAAAAATCCCCCCCCCACTTTATTTGAACACTGTGGTTAACAGAGTTATTCATGATTATTTCTTATAAGCATCCAATATTCCAACAGCAGTCCCACCACCATTTCCACCTTCCTGCCCCCATTGTCTTCATTTTCCCAACCACCCCCCTCAAGCCTGCTCCCAGTAATCGATTTTATATTGCTTGTTTCCACTAAATGGCTAACGGGATGATCCAAAAAAAGCAATTTCAAGAAAATTTGTGGAAAATGGTTGTATCCCACCATGGGGACATTTAAGTCCTGGTCTGAGGGTTTGTTAAGATGTTGTTGCCAGTTAAGCCTTCTGTGTTTCTGTTTTTCGGGATTAGCTGTCTTCTACATTAAGTTCCCATCCTACCTGGTGCGTTCCTACGGAGATGTGAGTATTGTCAAGTTTGGAGATGTGACGCAGCCGCAAACAGGGCCACTCGCTCCAGAAAATCCGGAATATTTAACTGGGCAGTCCGGCCAGAGGTGTGGTGGAAGCCACTGGGATGTACGTGTGGCTCTGGGGCTTTGGTAGGGAGGGAACTTGGCCCACCCGTTCCTGAGATCCCCCTGGTGGTCTCGGCCCCGGCTGTTCTTTCGTCCCTTCGATGGACTTTGAGACCCAGTGTTCCCAAGTTGTCTTGCTGTACCTGTCGCATCCTGGGCAGATACTGGCCGTGCCATGATGGTGGAACCTTGCACTGTGCTCAGCGTGAGGTTCCTGTGAAGGGACATTCCCAGTGCACATGCCTGAGCCTGGGAGTGAGCTACTCAGTCCTGTCTCAGCTGCCTGTGACCCACTGGGGTCTTGAATAAACCCAGGCAGCCGGCTCCAGAGATCAGTCAACACATCTCTCCTTTTGGGCTTGGGGGGGCGGCGGATGAAGACTGGGGTGTCCAGAGGAGAAAATAGAGGGCTGGAGTTGGGGGGGGGGGTGTTTGCCTTGCATGCGGCCGACCCGGGTTCGATTCCCAGCATCCTATATGGTCCCCCAAGCACCACCAGGGGTCGTTCCTGAGTGCAGAGCCCAGAGCAACCCCTGAGCATTGCTGGGTGTGACCCAAAAAAGCAGAGGAGGAAACAGAGGCTCATCTTGTGTCTAGCACCAGAAGACAGGATGCTGGGCGATCACAAATTTGATCCGTAGTCTGGAATTTTTTTGTTTCGTTTTGGGGACAGCACACTTGACAATTCTCAGGGCTTACTCCTGGCTCTGCACTCAGGATCACTTCCAGCAGGGCTTGGGGGAACTGTAGCGGGTGGCAGAGATTGAACCCAGGTCCAGTGCCCTGCTTGCTGTACTGTCGCTCCAGCCCACCGGGGGCTTTTTTTTTTCAAATACATGCTCCAAGAACACTCAAGTAAACCAGCTGTTCAAGATTGGTCTTCAGACATTATAACCAATGAGGCCACGTTCCCCTATGGTCTCGCCGACGTCAAACCACACCTGCACCTCTGGGACCACCAAAACATTCAGCAAAGCTCCCTTAACTTAAGGTGCCTGGGGCTGGAGCGATAGCACAACAGGTTAGGGCGTTTGCCTTGCACACGCGGCCAACCCGGGTTCGATCCCCGGCATCCCATATGGTCCCCCTGAACACTGCCAGGAGTAATTCCTGAGTTTAGAGCCAGGAGTAAGCCTTGAGCATCACTGAGTGTGACACAAAGAAGGAAAGAAAAATAAAACTTACGGTGCCTGGAGCTCCATGTTTTAGCACTATTTACAATTTGTTTTCCCCAAGCTCTCAATAGCTGTTGGGATCTCAGCAGGGACTGGAGGGACCAACTTGGCCAAAACACCCCGCCCCTACATAGAATAGAATTAAAGCCCCGTGGTACACAGACTTGAAGCCCCGCCCACACATAGGCTTGAAGCCCCGCCCCTACAAGGCTTGAAACCCCGCCCCTACAAGAGGGTTGGGTTCCGCCCTGTTAACTCACAGACTTGAGGGTCCGTTTCCCCTTCCCCCCCCAGTACACACAAGGCATGAGGCCCCATCCCCTCCGCTTAGTCACAGGCTTGAGGACACACACACATACACACACATGCCTCTTCCCAGGGTCCACACACACACACACACACACACACACACCTTTCTCTCCAGACCCTGCCTCTTCCTAGGGTACACACACACACACACACACACACACACACACCTCTCTCCAGGCCCTGCCTTTTCCCAGGATACACACACACACACACACACACACACACACACACCTTTCTCTCCAGACCCTGCCTCTTCCTAGGGTACACACACACACACCCCTCTATCTCCAGACCCTGCCTCTTCCCAGGATACACACACACACACACACACACACCTCTCTCCAGGCCCTGCCTCTTCCTAGGGTACACACACACACACCCCTCTATCTCCAGACCCTGCCTCTTCCCAGGATACACACACACACACACACACACACACACACACACACACACCTCTCTTCAGGCCCTGCCTCTTCCTAGGGTACACACACACACACCCCTCTATCTCCAGACCCTGCCTCTTCCCAGGATACACACACACACACACACACACACACACACACACACACACACCTCTCTCCAGGCCCTGCCTTTTCCCAGGATACACACACACACACACACACACACACACACCTTTCTCTCCAGACCCTGCCTCTTCCTAGGGTACACACACACACACACACACACACACACACACACACACACACCTCTCTTCAGGCCCTGCCTCTTCCTAGGGTACACACACACACACCCCTCTATCTCCAGACCCTGCCTCTTCCCAGGATACACACACACACACACACACACACACACACACACACACACCTCTCTCCAGGCCCTGCCTCTTCCCAGGATACACACACACACACACACACACACACACACACCTCTCTCCAGGCCCTGCCTTTTCCCAGGATACACACACACACACACACACACACACACACACACACCTTTCTCTCCAGACCCTGCCTCTTCCTAGGGTACACACACACACACACACACACACACACACACACACCTCTCCAGGCCCTGCCTCTCCCAGGGTACACACACACATACATACACCTTCCTCTTCCCAGGGTCCACACACACACACACACACACACACACACCTCTCTCCAGGCCCTGCCTCTTCCTAGGGTACACACACACACACCCCTCTATCTCCAGACCCTGCCTCTTCCCAGGATACACACACACACACACACACACACACACACACACACACACACACACCTCTCTTCAGGCCCTGCCTCTTCCTAGGGTACACACACACACACCCCTCTATCTCCAGACCCTGCCTCTTCCCAGGATACACACACACACACACACACACACACACACACACACACACACCTCTCTCCAGGCCCTGCCTCTTCCCAGGATACACACACACACACACACACACACACACACACACACACACACACACACACCCCTCTCCAGGCCCTGCCTCTCCCAGAGCCCACAGCTGGCCGAGCGCTCTGTTTTCCTGGCTGTACATCGCCTCCCGCTGCCCCTTGGCATCGTCTCCGGTTTCTGCTGCTGGAGCCTCATTATTGGGGGTGGGGTGGGGGGCTGTGTTCTGGGAAGACCGAGACCCAGAGTGCCCGTGGGACTTCCCCGGAGCCCTCCCTGGAGCTGGGCAGGGCTGTGGCCCCCTGGCTGGCAGTCGGCAGCATGTTCTGAGATTCTCCTGGGCCCTGTCCTCCCCCGGCACCCCTCGGAGGCCGTCCATGTGGGCCTAGTGGGGCTTTCTCTCCTCCTCCGACCTGTCTCCACACAGCTGGTGGCCTCCAGGTCCAAGGGATCCCTCTGAAATCCCCGGGTCGCCCAGGCTCTCATGCGAGCTGGGCACCTCTAGCTCCTGACGCCAACCCACAGGGGTCAGGCCATTGTACTCTCCCCCACACTCCTCCTTGCAGACACACAGCAAACCCCACCGGTCTGCGGCAAATTACCAGTAGCCTGAAACCCTGGGTTACCCACATGCCTCCGGGAGTTTGGGTTGGCCCCCCCAGGTGGTGCCCAGCAGCCTCCTGGGCAGAGGGAAGGCGGGGGGGGGGGCGCTCGGAGTCCCACCTCTGGCTCAGCGGGGCTGGCACACCGGGGAGGAGCCCGCCCTGCAGAAGGAACCCTGGGTTTGCCCCGGCAAGCCTCTGCGGCTGCTTTGATGGTTTCGAGTGGGAGGCGAAGGGGAAGTGTGGGGTGGCAGGTCAGGGGTGAGGAGGAGGCTGGGGCATGTTCGGGGTGGGAGTCAGGGTTTTGTGGGAGAGAGACCGAGGGGAAGTCAGCGGGAGCCCCCGGGGACCGAGAGACTCAGCGTGCGAGCTCTGAGGGGAAGTCGGGGGTTTTTGTGGCCCAGTTGCTCTCGGCTCTCAAGTATCCTGTATCCCGAGGAGATTTACACATGCCCACCCGCCAAGCCTCTCCCGGTCTCAGCCTGGCGTGCGTGCTCGTGGGGTGTGTGGATGCGGCCCCCCACAGTGTGACTCCGGAGCTGGGGTGGCTCTGGCCACTCCGTATTTCAGGGGTCAGGAGTGCCCTCCCTGCTTCCGGTGGCAGCCTCTCTGTCTTCGTGCCCCGTGGCGCTGGGCTTGGTATGAGCCACGGTGCCAGGGCTGTCTGTGATGTGCCTTTTTGTTTTTTTTTTTTTTGCTCTTTGGGTCACACCCTGCAATGCTCAGGGGTCACTCCTGGCTCTGCACTCAGGAATCACTCCTGGCGGTGCTCAGGGGACCGTATGGGATGCTGGGAATCGAACCCGGGTCGGCCGCGTGCAAGGCCAACGCCCTACCCGTCATTCTATTGCTCCAGCCCTGTGATGTGCCTTCCCCCCCCCCTTCTCCCCACTAGGCTTGAAGCCCCCCAGAGGCAGCCCCAGGGGGCGAGGCTGTCCCATGCATTGTCTTGCTTGTGCAGAAACACAGGATCACAAGGGTCTGTCGGGTTTCACCAGGCTGGGGTGCCCCCTCCTGAGCATTCCTGCTCCCCCAACAGTCCTGTCCTGCCCCCTAGCCTATACCCACGCCCCCTGTGTGCCAGCCCCACTTCAGCATAAATGTCCTTCTGCAGAGGGTCAGCACCCCACCTGCTGGGGTAATAATGTTCATCCCAGAGAGAGCCCATCCCTGTTACTGGGGCCCAGGGGCCACCCCTGCATTTTCCACCCTCTTTCCCTGGTACCCACTCTCTCTTGCTGGCCCTTGCTTTTTTTTTTTTTTTGCTTTTTGGGTCACACCTGGCGATGCACAGGGGTTTCTCCTGGCTCTGCACCCAGGAGTTACTCTTGGTGGTGCTCAGGGGACCACATGGGATGCTGGGAATCGAACCCCGGTCGGCCGCGTGCAAGGCAAATGCCCTCTCCCTCCTGCGAGGGGTCACGGGCAGCCTTTGGGGTCAGTCTGTGCTCCGGCCTCTGGGCTCAGAAGAGTCCTCTGCAGGGTGGATGCTGGGCGACCTGCCGGGGAGCCTGACTCGTGCATCCTCTCCTGGCCCCGACTTTTCTTTGATTGTGGGGGACCCCCCTTCCCCTTTCTCCCCACTCCCGGCAGCTGGGTTTCTTCTCCTCTTTCCTGGGGAGTCTTAGCCCTCCATGGTTGGAAAACAGATGGGGTTCAGATTGGGCTTGGCTGCGTGGGCCGGCCCCCTCCCCAGGGTCTCCGCCTGCCCTTCCCCTCCCCCAGAAGAGCTGCGCCCCCTTCCCAGGCTGGTGCCGGGCCCAGGCCCAGGCACGGGCAGGGGCATGAAAGGTGATCTAGAAATGAAAGGCCGCGATGATTTACTTGACAGGGACAGCTGCCGCTGGGAAAGAATGTCATCTAGTAATCCTTTTGTGTAAATCGGATCCGAGGCTCTGCAAGGGGTCCTGAAACAGCAGGAAGGCAAGTCCCCCTGCCTTCTCTCGACCAGCTCCCCGACATGCTTCCCCTTGCACCCACAAGCCCGCACTCGTGGGCTCCATCATCTGCTCGCCGTACATACATGCCCGCTCACCCTTTTCGCTTTTTCTTTTCTTTTCTTTTCTTTTCTTCTTGCTTTTTGGGTCACACTCGGCGGTAGCATAGGGGTTACTCCTGGCTTTGCACTCAGGAATTACTCCTGGCGGCTCTCGGGGGACCCTATGGGATGCTGGGAATCGAACCCGGGTCAGCTGCGTGCAAGGCAAGCGCCCTCCCTGCTGTGCTATTGCTCCAGCCCCTGCTTTTTCTTTCTTTTCTTTGCTTTGCTTTTTTTCTTTTCTTTTGGGTCACACCCAGCCGCACGATGCTCAGGGCTAGTAAGTAAGGTAGCTAGTAAATGAGGTAGTACCGCTGACTCTGTGCTCAGGAATCACTCCTGGTGGTGCTCTGGGGACCCTATGGGATGCCGGGGATCGAACCCAGGTCAGCCGCGTGCAAGGCAAGCGCTCTACCTGCTATTTAATCTCTCTGGCCCTGCTTTTGCTTTTTTTTAGGAGTAAGTATATATCCACTGCTCACATCACTATAGAAGGATTTGCGAAAGATAAAATGCTCATTGATGGTGGGGCTGGAGTGATAGCACAGCGGGGAGGGCGCTTGCCTTGCACGCAGCTGACCCGGGTTTGATTCCCAGCATCCCATAGGGTCTCCCGAGCACTGCCAGGGGTAATTCCTGAGTGCTTGGGCCAGGAGGAACCCCTGTGCATCGCCGGGTGTGACCCGCCCCTCCTCCAAAAAAAATTCTCATTATTCTCAGAGCACCCAGCGGTGTTGGGGCTGGACCCCCACCTCCCTGCCCCTCCCCGCCCAGGTACCTGCTCCTGCCCTTTGCACATCTCTGCCAGCCCTGAGGTGATGACTCCTGACATTGAAGACCCCACGTCGAGGTCCCCACTAATGTCCTCTCCGTGGTATTTCCTGATTCCATCCCTGTGGGCCCCTCTGACCCATGATCTTCCTCTTTTTTGGCGGAGGGATCCACACCCCACAGTGCTCAGGGCTTCCTGTGACTCTGAGCTCAGGGAGCACCCCTGGCGGCGCTCCGGGGACTGTATGGGATGCTGGGGATCGAACCCGGGTCCAGGGCATGCAAGATGAGCCCCCCTGCCCATTGCACCATCGTGCCAGTTCCGCCTTCCACACTCCTTCCCTTCATCCCACAGCCCGGGCTGTGCCAAGGCCCACACGTGCCTGGCGGTGCAGAATCCCCTTGTTTTCCCCAGGTTTTCTCGCGATGGACCGTGGGTGTGATGGGGCAGGCCGCAGGGCTACGGAAAGTCAGGGTGTTAGGTTGATGGGGCACAGGGCGAGATGGGGGGCGGGGCCCTAAGGAAGGATTCCTGGTGTGGATTGCCTTGCGGGGGGCTGGGCTGAGCAGCTGAAGACCCTGGTTGACAGGACACCAGAAGTGATCATTTCTACACCCTGAACCCTGTTTTACCGGGCCCATCTATGGTGAACTCAACAAAAAGTGCTCCTCCCGCCCCCCCTTTCTCTGGAGTCCCGCTGAAAGAGACGCTACTCTCACCTGTCATCTTCTCTGTCTTCTTTCCCTTCCTTTTCCTTCTCTTAAAATCCTTGCTTATGGGGCCGAAGCGATAGCACAGTGGGGAGGGCATTTTCCTCAGATGCGGCCGACCCGGGTTCGATTCCCAGCATCCCCTATGGCCCCCCGAGCACTGCCAGGAGTCATTCCTGAGTGCAGAGCCAGGAGTAACCACCCCTGTGCATCGCCAGGTGAACCCAAAAAGCAAATAATAATAATAAAAAATTCCTTGCTGACTTTGGCCATCTGATTTCTGGTCTCTTGCCGTCTCATGAGGATGAGAACCTGGGAGCTTGCAGCCGGTGAGGGGAACCTTGATCCCCCGGAGAGGGGTCCGGAGGGACTCGTGTTCCCTTGGTGCCCCACCCGGTCCCCCTCCGACTCACCCTGTTTGTTTTCACGCGCGGTGCGTGGAGCTCCGCTCTCGGCCCTCCTCTCCTTTGCATTTAACTAATTAAAATCCTCCTGGAAGGCAGGCTGGCCTCCCTCCCACCTTTATTTACTTATTCTTCTGGTTATCTTTGTGATCCTTCCCCGATCATGAATATTTGATCAAATACACAGTAACTCGCCCAGATAATTGTCTGCTTTCTGGGTTGCAGTGATAACTCAGTACCGTCTTGGTTTCTGCGGCCGCCGGGGCTGGGCCATCGACCATGGCAGCTGTTCCGGGTGGGTTCCCGCCTCTTCGGACTCACCCGCATCCTTTCTGAGCGTCTTCCTTCCTTCCTGGCTACATAAGTCCTGCCGGATGCATGTCACGATTTTCTGGCCCTCGGCCCTAGAACGAATCACTGCTGTAAGAAGAAGAAGGGGGTTAGGGGCTGGAGCGATAGCACAGCGGGGAGGGCGTTTGCCTTGTACACAGCCAACATGGCCAACACAGGTTCGAGTCCCAGCATCCCATAGGGTCCCCCGAGCACCGCCAGGAGTGATTCCTGAGTGCATGATGCTCAGGAGTAACCCCTGAGCATCGCCGGGTGTGACCCAAAAAGAAAAAAAAAAGAAGAAGGGGGTTAGGATCAAGCTCTGGGGTGCCAGAGAGAGAGTGCAGCAGCAGATAGGGGGCTCGTCTAGCATGAGGCCGACCCGAATTCTATCTCCCACACCCTCTGCGGTCCCCTGAGCACTGCCAGGAGGGTTCCCTGAGTGTAGAGCCAGGAGTAAGCCCTGAGAATTGCTGGAGGCTGGGAAAAAAGGGAAAAGACAAAAGAAATCAAGCTCTGGGTGTGAGGTGTATTCATTGCTGCGGGGGTCCCCTTGCTTGTAGAACCTTCTAGAGGACAAGTAAGTAAAGTAAAAGTAAAGGCCCTCCCGTTGATCATCGATTTGCTCGAGCGGGTCCAGTAACGTCTCCATTGGAGACTTTGTTGTTACTGTGTCTGGCATATCCAATACTCTCGGCAGCTTGCCGGGCTCTCCGAGAGGGGCGGAGGAATCGAACTCGGGTCGGCCATGTTGGCTGCGTGCAAGGCAGACGCCCTACCGCTGTGCTATCGCTCCAGCTGGCAAATAAGTCTAATGTCTGCCAAGGCAGCTGGCATCCTCGCCGGCATCCCTTTATTTCTCTTTCTCTGTGCTTGTGTAATCAAAATGATGAGTTTGTGCTGATCTTCACATGGCCATTGCGGGGGCAAATCCCCAATTCTCCCCTGGCTGTCACTGAGAGGATTGGCGTCCTGCCCCAGGGGACCTGGTGGGTCAGACGTCAATTTGGGGCTGCAGCTTGGGTGTCTGGAGGCCTGGGGTGGTGGTCTCCGTCACAGGAGGCATCTCTTGCTGTCTTCCCGCTTTTGTTTATTTTTTTGGGGGGCACCAGACCTGGTGGGGCTCAGTGATTCCTCGTGGCAGTGCACGCCTACCAAACAGTGAGGCTCTCAGCAGGAACCACATGGCGCCACTCTCATGTGGCACCCCCTCACGTGGTGCCCTCTCACGGCACCCCCTCATATGGTACCTCGCTCACGTGGTACCTCTCATAGTGGCACCCCTCTTATGTGGCACCCCTCACGACATGGCACCCCATCATGTGGCACCCCTCACGTGGTACCTCTCACATGACACCCCTCTCACGTGGCACCCCTCACGTGGTACCTCTCATAGTGGTACCCCTCTTATGTGGCACCCCTCACGTCGTGACACCCCCATCATGCGGCACCCCTCACGTGGTACCTCTTATAGTGGCACCCCTCTTATAGTGGCACCCCTCTTATGTGGCACCCCCCATCATGTGGCACCCCTCACGTGGTACCTCTCTCACATGGCGCCCCCTCACGTGGTGCTCCTCACGTGGTACCTCTCATAGTGGTACCCCTCTCATGTGGTACCTCGCATAGTGGCACCCCTCTTATGTGGCACCCCTCACGTCGTGGCACCCCCATCATGCGGCACCCCTCACATGGCACCCCTCGCGTGGTACTTCTCGTAGTGGTACCCCTCTCATGTGGCACCCCCTCACGTGGCACCCCTCAGTGGCACCTCTCATAGTGGCACCCCTCTTATGTGGCACCCCTCATGTCGTGGCATCCCCATCATGTGGCACCCCTCACGTGGTACTTCTCTCACATGGTGCCCCTCTCACGTGGCACCCCTCTCACATGGCACGCCTCGCATGGTACCTCTCGTAGTGGCGCCCCCCTCACATGGCACTCCCCATTTGGGCCTTGCTTGCTGCAAATCACCGCCACCGTTCAGCACCAGCCCACGGCTCTGGGTTTTCCCGCTCTCATTCCTCACCTGGACATCACCTTTCCGGGTGAATTCACTCTCACTCACTCACTTCACGAGGCCCTGCGGGGGTAGGGGGGTGCCCACCGTGCCTTGGGGATGCCCAGCTCAGACGTGCCACTGTTTGCTCCTTGTCCACGCCCGGGAGTGGGCAGCCAGCCCTGTCTCAACACTCCTTGCGGGGTTAGAGGCCGCAGACTGCCAGCTCCTTTGGGAGGGAAGAGTCCCCGCGAGGGAGCGGCACCCCAGGCTTGCAGGCCACCAGCCCCGGGGCCGGTGTCCTCAGCGTCCCGTCCTTGCGCCCGGCCAAGAGCCTCCTGTTCCCGTGCTCTCTCCCTCCTTCTGGCCAGATGGCTGGGGGCAGCCAGGCTGGCATCGGCTGCGGTGATGTATGGCCCCATGGGGCGCAGAGCACACAGCCCTCGAGCCGTCAGGGGGTGTTGGAAATGAGAGGCCTGGTGCCACGGCCGGCAGGGCCTCCCGCCGCGCCCTGCTCTGCCATAGGCTCCCTGGGTTTCGCCTGCTCGGCCGCGGGGAGGGGGGGCTCTTGGCAGGTCCAAGGGACAGATGGGCCACTCTGGGGGGAGGGAGGGCTCCCCACTCCACCTGTCCCGAAGGGCTGGGCCCCGTCTCAAAAACACTCGCGCCTCTTTGCAGCAGTGCTCCCAGCCCAGCTCTGGCTCTCAATCTTCTCCTCTGTGAAATGGGCAGACGGAAGCACACACCCCGGGGAGGACTTTTTCCACCCCACAGCCCCTTAGGTTAGGCCCGGGGGTCACCTAGAGACTGGTGGCCAAGGGGCAGACAGGCAGTGGGGTGCTGTTTGCAGAGGAGGGTCCCCGGCTTCCAGAGTCTCAGGGCACAGAGCTGGTGCAGGGGTGGGGCGGGGCTCGTCCCTGGAAGGGCAGAACTGAGGGACTTTCTCTTCTCCATGCCCCGGGCAGGCAGAGTCCTCCCACTCACTCCTCCCCCTCTCCCCAGGCATGGATCAAGCACCTACTGTGTGCACGCGCCCAGGTTTGGGCTATGTGTGGGTGGACCCGCTGTTCCCTTGGGCTCTGTGGAGCTCCCCAGCCTCAGCCCTGTCTGCCCGCCCCGCTCTCTTCCTTTCTCCCCCCTTTATCTCCGAGACCTGCCCCCTCCCAGCGCCCAGACCCACAGGGGTCGCGCGAAGAGCCCCGGGTTTGGGGCCAGGGCGGGACGACCGTTCCCTGGGGTGGGAGAGTGGGAATATCTGCTCTTTCTTGATCTCCCTTTTGGGGGGTCGCTGTGGGGGTTCTGCGGGGGACCCAAGGCAAAGGGAAGCTCTGGAACCCCACGGCTGTGCTCAAGTTCAGGCGAGGGTAGTACAGCTTGCACCCGTCACTTCCCTTCCCTGGTCTCAGTCTCCTCATCTGGAAAATGGGTCTCAGGGAGGACGCTTGGCTGAGCTGGGCGGGGAGGGCAGGTGGAAGTGGAGCCTGGTGCCCAGCGCTGGGGGGGCATGGCCCCTCCCTCCCTCCCTCCCTTCCATCCAGGTGCAAATATAATGGGCTGGGCCGGTCTGCAGTGGAGGGAGGGATGGAGGGAGGTAGGGAATGAGGACAGGTGTGTCGAGGGCCTTCTGACTTTGTGCCCCGGGGAGTTCCGTGTGCCGGGGCTCTGTGTTGGACATCACTCCCCCCACACCCCCCCCCAAACCTTCTCTTGCTGGGTTCCCACGCACGGGGTCTGGGTGCCGTGTGGAGGAGCTTGTTCTTCTCAGACCCTGCTGGTCCTGAGGCGGGTGGACGCAGCGGCGAGCGCCAGGCTGGGCGTGTAGGTGGTGTCTGGACCCCCCTCCCCCCATACTGACAAGGCTAATTCCTGAGTGCAGATGCAACAGTAAAGCCCTGAGCATCACCAGGTGTGGCCCTAAAACAAAACAAAACAAAAAAGTATATATAGGAACGATAGCACAGCGATAGGGCATTTGCCTTGCGCACAGCCAGCCTGCCCGAGCCAGGTTCGATTCCTCCGCCCCTCTCGGAGAGCCTGGCAAGCTACGAGAGTATTCAATATGCCAAACACAGTAACAAGAAGTCTCACAATGGAGACGTTACTGGGCCCGCTCGAGCAAATCAATGAACAACGGGAGGACAGATGAGTGTGATATAGGGCCCAATTTCACTGAGCAGTAGGTCGACGCCACCCCTGCAGGACCCTCCGCCCTGGGTCTCTGGGCTGCCAGAGGTGATGCCCCCCCCCCCCCAGCAGTGCTGGAGGATGGGCTGTTTGTGGGCCCGAGCCTGGGGTAGGCCACATACTGCCTCTGCTGCTGTGTGGCCCAGCCCTGGTGGATGCACAGAGGCCAGGAGCAGGGGTGGGGCGGGGAGGGGTGGAGGAGGGGGTGGCCCGAGGCTGCTCACATTTCCCTCCTGAAAGAAGCTGGGAGACCCACCCCCATCTCCTTCCTTTCTGCTGGGCTGGGACTCTGCCCAGGCGGGGAGTGGGGGGGGGAGGGCCACCCTCTGTCCAGCTGTTGTTCACCGCCCCCCCCCCTTCTGCAGCTGTCCCAGCCCTATTAATCTCATCCCAGGAGGGGGGCGGGGTGGAAGTGGGGAGAAGTGGGGAGGGGAGGGGAGGGGGCCTCTAGGAGCCCGGGGCTGCTGATGGGAGGTCTCTGATGGCAACAGTGAGGGCTGAGGACTGTGCCTGCCCAGAGCTTCTGGGGAAACAGGAAAGGGAGGGAAGGGGGGTTGGGGGGTTGGGGGGGGGTGGAGGGTTTTCGCCTCTGCTGAGTTTCAGCTTCTCTTCTCAGCGCCCGACCCACTGGGGACCCGGCTCCTACGGAAGCGAATAAGCTTCCTTCAACCCTGCCTGTGTCTGTCTGTTGGGCTTGCATGCGGCTTAGCTCGGCCTTCATTTTCGGGAATGAATGAGTGAATGCGGGGTCCCCGCGTCCCTCCAGGACAGGGAGCTGGACGGCTGGCCCTCGAGGACCCGGCCCGGCCCCCCACACTGGAGAGACTCTGCGTTTAGGACTGGGCACGGTGGGCAGGGCAGGACAGGACGTGCATCCTGGGCTCTCTCTCACTTGAAGCCACAAGTGTGCCTGCCCTTCGGGGACATCCAGCCGGGGCCTGGGAAGCCGCATTTGTGTTCTTTGTCTTTTTGCTTGTTGGGTCACACCCGGGCGATGCTCGGGGGTCACTCCTGGCTCTGCACTCAGGAATGACTCCTGGTGGTGCTCGGGGGACCCTATGGGATGCTGGGAATCGAACCCGGGTCAGCCACATGCAAGACGAACGCCCTCCCCACTGTGCTATTGCTCCAGCCCCTAGAGTGCTCTGTTTGGCTTTTGGCGCACACTCAGCAGTGCTCAGGGCTCACTCCTGACTCTGTGCTTAGGGATCACTCTTGGAGGGGCTCGGGGGATCCCGTCGGATGCCTGGGATGCAACCCAGGTCGGCCACATTCAAGGCAAGTGCTCTGCCCTCTGTACTATCACTCTGGCCCCAATTTAGAGTGTTTGAAATCCAGAAAGCTGTCCCTCTGGTCCTAAAGCCCTTCGGGCCCGTTATTCAGAAATCACAGAGGCTGTCTCGCTGATGCTGTGTCTTACACTCTTACTTGCTCCTACCTGGTGCTCTCCTGAAAGCTTATTAACAGCCCGTGCAGGGGAGAGCCATTCTTTTTATTTATTTATTTATTCATTCATTTTTTCTTCTTGGGTCACACCCGGCAATGCCCAGGGAGGGGTTCCTCCTGGCTCTGCACTCAGGAATGACTCCTGGCGGTGCTCGGGGTACCCTATGGGATGCTGGGAATTGAACCCGGGTCAGCCACGTGCAAGGCGAACGCCCTCCCCACTGTGCTGTCGCTCCGGCCCCTGCATTTGTGTTCTTGGGGAGGGTGAAGCGAAGAATCAGGCCTCCCTGCCTCCATGGCGCCCCACCTGCAGAACGGGGTGAGGCCTCACCCGGCCGCTTGCAGCCACGGCCCCCCCCACCCCCACCCCGGCCAGTCGCCCCTCGGGCCCGGCTCCCAGGGAGAGTCACGTCTTGGGCTTTGATTCCTCAGCTTCATCCGGCCCCAGTGCAGGACGGGATGGGCGTGCGCCAAGTTACATACATCCGTGATTCAAGACCTGGCTCAGGCTTGCAGACAGCTGGGAGCTTGTTAATAATTCAGACTCCTGGGCCCCAGGCCCAGGCCTTCCCTGTCTGCAGCCTTGGGCGTGGGGCGGGGACCTGGGGTTTTGGAAACCTTTCACTTATTCCAAGGTGTGAGGCAGGTATAACCCTTTGACCCCTGGGGAGAGAGGGCATGAGTGGATAGTCCCAAGGTCTGCCTCTGGGGCAGCTTTTGTTGCTGTGTGCGTTCATTCATTCATTCATTCATTCACTCATTCATTCCTTCCTTCCTTGGCTCCCTCTGCCAGTTGGCTGGCCGTGAAGGAGAAGGTCAGACCCTGCTGTTGGCCTCCTGGGCTGACGGAGTCCTGCAGAACATTCTTCCCTGGAGGGCTCAGCCCAGGCGGGAGGCTGACCAGAACAGCAGCTATGGCGAGCCAGCCAGAGAAGCCAGCGCTGCAACGTGCTGACGGTTAGGGGCTGCTGCCTCTTTGGTGAAGGGCCAGAGAACCACATCGGGGTCCCTCCTTGGGTCTCAGTTCCTCGGCAGGAGTTTGGCCTGCCTGTGCTGTGTGCAACTGAACAGGAGGACCCCCACCCCACCCCCCAGCCAGGAACACAGGCAGCCCCGCGTTCCCTTTTCTTTCTTTTTCATTTTTTGGACATTGATACCCGGAGAGACTGGGGGGAGGGGGAGGAGCCCACCCACGGCGATGGGCCTTGCTGCTGTTGCAGTGGGTGGGGGCCTGGGGAGGTTGAGCAAAGTTGTCTAGTGAGGAGACCCTGAGAGGTGGTGGTGGTGGTGGGGAGGGGACTCTTGAATTCTGGAGGGGACATCCTGACTCAGCATCAGCCTTCAGCCTTCAGGGTCGCAGCACCCTTAGCCCAGCTCTGGGAGAATGCCCCCACTCGGCTGCAGAGTCTGGGAGCCATCCTAGGCCGGGTTCACGCTAGCTGCTCATTAAATGCAATTTTCTCTTCATCACTTTCTTTTTTCTTTTTTAGCTTTTTGGGCCACACCCAGCGATGCTCAGGGGTTATCCTGGCTCTGCACTCAGGAATTACTCCTGGCAGTGCTTGGGGGATGCTATGGGATGCTGGAAATCGAACCTGGGTCGGCCTTGTGCAAGGGAAACGCCCTCCCTGCTGTGCTCTTCATCCTTTTCTTTGGTCTCTTAAGTGAGGACTAGTGTGTGGGGGCGTGGGTGGGGGGAGTTGTTTTTTTTGTTCTACAAAGGGCGGTGCTCAGGGATCACTGGCCCTGCACTCAGGGATCACTCCTGGAGGGGCTCTGGGAATGATTTGGGTGGGGAGGGCTGTGGAGGCAGTGGAAGGTGGGTCTGCAGGGGTCTGCCTAGTGCAAGGCAAGTGTACTATCACTCTGGCCTCCTGGTGTTTTTTTTTTTTTCCTGGGGGGTGGGGGTTATTTATTTTTGGTTTGGGGCCTGAGTTTTCTGAGTTCCTTTTAGCTGGGGTTGCCTTAAGCTAGTTCCCACTTCAAGGTGGATTTCAGGGTACCAGGCTCCAGGCACTGCAGGGGAATGAGTGCGGACCCTTCCCGCTCCTCACCCTGCGCCGGGCCTGGGGGGCGCCCAGCACCCCGCCCTCCCTCCTCCAGGGCCTTTTAACTCAATACTCCCTGCTCAGCCCCATGCAAATTGCTGGCGTGCTCAGCTCAGCCCCGTTTCTCCAGGAGGCTCTTTCCGCTTCCCATTAAATCCTGTCAACATATTTTCCCAATGAAGTTCTTCCTCCCCCCCACCCCCCCTTGCACGGTCCCAGCTCCCCAGCCCAAGGCTCTAGCCAGGGACACAATTGGATCGCAATCACGAGCACTTCCTGGAGATCTGGTCCCAGCAGAGCTGTAAAGGGCCTGGGGGTACCACGCTCTGCTCTTCCAGAGAGGTTTGTAGAGGGCCGGCTCTGCAGACCCCGGTCCACCGCCCCCCCCCCCTGCCGTGCACGCACCCAACCCCGCGCACGCGCCTTCCCGCGCAGGGGGAGACCCTCCGTGTCCATCGCCGCGGCCGCATGCATGTTTCTGACCACGGGTTTGAGTTTCTCAAGCCGATGCGCGAATCCTGGGCTCCGCCTGCACTTGACCACGACGTAACCGGGCCCAGGCCTGGGGGTTGGGGGGTGGGGGGGCGGATCTGGGCAACCAGCATTCCTCCCATTCTTTTCTCACAGGAAAAAAAAAAAGGCCTGCAGAGGGGTACGGGCAGGGCTGGCCCGGCGCCACCCGCCACAGGCCTGGCATTTGCTCCCCCAGCCCTGCCCACCTCCCCCCTGCAGGCAGATGCAACCAGCTGGGCCCGCCAGGCTGCAGACCCGAGCGTGCGCGCAGTGACCGGGCCGCCTGGATGCTCTGCTCGCCCTTGCCAGGCCCGTGCCCCCCACTCCAAGGGGCGTCCCCTGGGCCCTCCTCCACCCCCCCAAGGCGGGAGGGAAACGCCCTGCCCTCCCCCTTCTTCTGCCAGCACTCCCCCCCTCCCCACCCCTTCTCTCTCTCTCTCTCTCTCTCTCTCTCTCTCTCTCTCTCTCTCTCTCTCTCTCTCTCTCATGAAGCCAGTCCTCGAAATTGAAAAGGCAAAAGCTGAGCAATCCAGGCTAAGTGAATTTCCCAGCAAATAAATGCCCGTGGGGTTGGGGGGGGGGGGACTCTGGCCGGAGCCGTGGTGCAGACAGTTCCCTGGGGAGGCTTTTCCCCCTCTCCAGCCCCGGGCCCCCCTGGGGATGCTCGGAGCAGGAGATCTCTCCCCGGGGAGTCTGAGCAGCCGAGGGTGGAGGGAAGCCAGGTCTGCTTTGTGTTTTCCAAGGCTCCAGCTCGCTGCTTCCCCGCCAGGAAGCCTGCCGGTGGCAGTTGCAGCCCCGGCCACCCGAGACCACCCTGGCCCGGGCTGGGTTTGTGCGCGGGGCTTGCAAACCCAGCGCCTGCCTGCTTGGCCGCTTGACTTGGCTTGAGATCGCGAGGCCTTCCGCCCCACTCTGCTTAAAAGGTCCTTCAAAGACCACCTGTCAGTCTTCTTTGGTTTTTTTTCTTCGTTTGTGTGTGTGTGTGGGGGGGGTGGCACACCCCGCGATGTTCAGGGGCTGCTCCCAGCTCAGTGCTCAGTGGATGCTCCCTGCTCGGTGCTGGAGGTAGGGGGGAGGGGGAAGGGGGTCACTCCTGGCAGTTCTCAAGGAACCTTGGGCTCCAGCTCTTTGAACCATCTCACCGGCTCAGAAGACAGGGACCGTGCGCCCACTTCCCATATGACCCAGTGGCCAAGGGCCACACCGGGGAGACAGCTTTGGGGTGGAGTGGGAGGGGTGCTACCTTCAGCCGCCTACTGCGCATGCTTGAAGGGTGGAGGTGGCGAAAGGCTTGGACCGGTTGACCCCGCCCCCAAGCCGACTGGCCAATCCGCTTCGAATATGACCCCGCCCCCCAGCCCTACTAGCCAATCCGCATCAAGCCCTCACCTGGGCCCAAACCACGTGGAACTTGGAAGCCCGGAGCCAAGGAGATGCTCTCCCGACCCTGGACATGATCTGGTTTTGACGCCCCATCGCTTGTTCTAGCAGTGACGCCATAGGATAAGAATAGACATCAAAAAAAAAAAAAAAGAATAGAAATCAAAGGGATGGGCAGAATGCGCGAGAGTCCCAGCCAGTTCAGCCTTTGCGCTGTACTTCCTGGCAAACCTAATTTTTCTCGTGGTGGCAGGCATTATACAAAGAGAGAGAGAGAACTCCCTGCCTTCTGTTTGTTTATTCACCAGCCTACCACCAGCTCCATTAGCGTCACGGTTAGGCTTTAAACGTCTACACTGTGCTCGTGTTCATCAATTTTCCCGTTGTTGAACAATCGTCTCGTTCGCTTTTGAAGGCTCTCTCTCTCTCTCTCTCTCTCCACTTTCCTTTTTTTTTTTTTTTTCCCCAGATGAGTCAAGGAGCCAGGCATTCTTCCCTGGAGGAATGTGAGGGAGCTCCTGCTGGCTTGTCAAGTACCAGCCAGCACTGGCATTTGATGCAGAGAGATTGGTCTGAGTCTGCCCATGCCCTTCTCCTCTTAGGCCTGAGGGAGGGAGGGGCAGATGCTCTGTTGTATTTTTGTGCTTGGGCGGGAGAGGTTTGGACCACACCTGGTGGTGCTCGAGAGCTACTTCTGAGTTGGCCAGTCCCGACAGAGCTCCAAGGCGGTGCCGAGGATCAAACCAGGGTTGGCTGCGTGCAAGACAAATACCTTAACCCGAACCCGGAGTCTCTCCAGCCTGGAGTGCCTAGTTTTATTGGAGCTGGGGACCCACACGTGGCGGTATTCAAGGTTTCCTCCTGGTTCTGTGCTCAGGGCTAAGTCCTGGTGGTGCTCAGGAGACCATATGCAGTGCCAGGGATCGAACGGAGGTCAGCTGAGTGCAAGGGAAGCACCTTAACTTCCTGCACAAACTCTCCTGCCCGGAGCATTCGTATTGATTGATATTTTGGGTGTTTTGAGCCATGCCCAGCAGTGCTGGGGGCTATCTCTGGCTCTGTGCTCAAAGATCACTCCTTGCGGGCTCAGGACACTCCATGGGGTGCTGGAGATCAAAGCCAGCTTGGTTGCGTGCAAGGCAACACGCTACCTTTCCTTCTGCCTCTCCTGCTGGGAGCGCCCGTTTTATCTATTTATTTTGCTTTTTTGGCTCACACCTGGCAATGCACAAGGGTTCCTCCTGGCTCTGCACTCAGGAATTATCCCTGGCGGTGCTTGGGGCACCCTAGGGGATGCCGGGAATCGAACCCGGGTCGCCGCGTGCAAGGCAAACGCCCTCCCTGCTGTGCTATTGCTCCAGCCCCAGGGAGTGCACGTTTTAAAGGCTGGTAAGGTTACCGTTACCTGCATCTTAGGCTCTGATGACTGCCGCCGCTGACAAGCCACACGTGCGCCTCGTATGGACGGATCTTGCATCCTTGCAAGGAAGTTTGAATGCCTGCTGTGGGGGTAAAGACCCTGGGATGAGAGGACTGGCGTGAGGGGAGGCATCTGGCGGGTTGTGGGAACTGAGCCAGTGTCATTTCCCCGCTCCTCGCTCCTGTCCACACAGCGAGGAAAAGCACCGTCTGAGGGGACCCAGTTAGTAACTATTTATCGTCCACAGGCTGGAGGCAGAGTGGCCCAGGGGGCCCTCACATCCCCCTCCTCGGGGAGCTGTAGGGAAGATAAAGGGGCCTCTCTGAGGGGCTTTGAACTCCTCAGCCAGAAGGGGCGCGAAGGTTCCCCGAGACGACAGACAGCTTTGATGCAGGAGCCAGCGATATTTAAGAAATACGAGTTGCGAGGGAAATAAACACCGCGTGTTATTTATTATTGATGAAAAAAAAAAAAGCTTTCCTGAGCGCGGGAGGTTCTGATGCCGACAAGGCCAGTTTCCGTTTTTCCTCTCCGAGTAACAGGTCCACTCCCAACCCGCTCCCAGGGGTTCCCAAGGGCTAAGGTGCCCCGTGGGGAAGGTTTGCTCACCTGTGGCCCGGGACATTCTGGGGGGCCACTGCACAAACCCTGGTGGGCAGAGACTTTGCCTCTTCTCTCGGGACTGAGGAGTAGGGTAAAGGGTGGGGGCAGCCCCCTGGCTGGGCACGAGGGTGCTAAGGGACACAGCCACTGGCTCTCGGCTTCCTGGAGTTCACGCGAGACTTGGGCTTTGCTTAGTAAGAGCAGAATGGTATGCAGACACCGAGGGCTTCCTGGAAGAGGTGAGGATGGGGCGGTGCGGAGAGAGCTTTATTTTGTTTGTTTGTTTGCTTTTTGGGTCACACCCGGCGATGCACAGGGATTACTCCTGGTTTCTGCACTCAGGAGTTACTCCTGGCGGTGCTCAGGGGACCATATGGGGTGCTGGGAATTGAACCGTGGTCGGCCGCATGCAAGGCAAACACCCTACCCGCTGTGCTATCTCTCCAGTCCTGGAGAGAGCTTTTTGAAAGTGAAGGGCTCAGATATGGACTCTTTTGAGGGCATGACTTCAGGGACCCCTTGAGCAGCTACCCCCCTTTTTTTTTTCTTTTTGGGTCACACCTGGTGATGCTCAGGGGTTGCTCCTGGCTCTGCACTCAGGAATCACTCCTGTCAGTGATCAGGGGACCATATGGGATGCTGGGAATTGAACCCGAGTTGACCACGTGCAAGGCAAACGCCTTACCTCCTTTGCTATTGCTCCTTAATAAGGACAGTGTCTCTCCATTTCTTTAAAAAAAATTATTGGTTTTGGTGACACACCCAACAGTGCAGGGGTTACTCCTGGCTTGGTGCTCAGGAGATCACTCCTGGTGGGACTCAGGGATCGTAAGAGGTGCCAGGGATAGAACCCCGGTGAGCTGCATGCAAGACGAGCGCCTGACCAGCTGTCGGTCTCTCTGGCCCCGTCCCTACAGTACTGAGTGTGTATTAGCCCTGCGGGGCCTCCTGGAGCACTGGAGGAAGGAGTGTGGACCCTTCCTGATTCCTGCTTCATTTGTAGCAAGCGCAGTAGGACTTGTGGTAGCTAAGAATGTGCGGGTCTGGGGGCTGGAGCAATAGCACGGCAGGTAGGGCGTCTGCCTTGCACGCGGCCGACCCGGGTTCGATTCCCAGCATCCCATATGGTCCCCTGAGCACTGCCGGGGTAATTCCTGAGTGCAGAGCCAGGAGTAACCCCTGAGCATCACCGGGTGTGACCCAAAAAAGAAAAAAAAAAGAATGTGTGGGTCTGGGGGCGGGAAAGGTAATACAGCAGTTAAGGAGCTTGCCTCGCACACAGTCACCCCCAATTTGATCCCCAGCTCTGCGTAGGATCCCCTGAGCACTTCCAGGAGTGATCCCTGAGCACAGTTAGGTGTGACCCCCCCTCCCCAAACAAACAAACAAACACAAATAGCAACCAAAAAGAATGTGAGTTTGGGGGGTCAGGAAGCTAATACAGGGAGACAGGGTCTTGCCTTGCAGGCTGTCAATCCTATTTGATTCCATGTAACGCCTCGGACGCCCTGGGCAGCCCCCAGGGGTGATCTCTGAGCACTGAGCCGGGAGTTGGTCATGAACACCGCCAGGTGTGGCCCCATGCCCCTCATCAAAGCCAATGAAATCCTACGGGTTTTCATTAATTATTAAACAATAAACCATGAGTTGGGAAGCAAGACCAAGCTGGGTTTAAACCTGGCCTGGAAAAAAAAAAAGGAGCTGGAGCAGTAGCACAGCGGGTAGGGCGTTTGCCTTGCATGCGGCTGACCCGGGTTCGATTCCCAGCATCCCATATGGTTCCCCTGAGCACCGTGAAGGGTAATTCCTGAAAGTAGATAAAGGACCAAAAAATGAGAACCTCTCAGTGTCTGTATTGCAAACCATAATGCCCAAAAGTAGAGAGAGAGTATGGGGAATATTGTCCCCGTGGAGGCAGGGGGAGGGTGGGAAAGGGGGTATACTGGGGATGTTGGTGGTGGGGAATGTGCACTGGTGGAGGGATGGGTGTTTGATCATTGTGTGATTGTAACCCAAACGTGAAAGCTTGTAACTATCTCACAATCAATCAATCACAACCATCCTGTTATTCGTCGATTGCCTCGAGCAGGCCCCAGTAATGTCTCCTTCATCCTAGCCCTGAGATTTTTTTAAAAAGTGCCATACTCAAGGCTCTTTCAGAGTTAGGAGAATGAGACCCTTCATTGTTACTGGTATTTGGCATATTGGGTACGCCATCGGGAGTTTGCCAGACTCTGCCATGTGGGCAGGTAACATTCGGTAGCCTGCCAGTTTGTCCAAAGTAGGAATGAGATGATTTGCGGCCGCGCGCTTTGGGGAGCTGGGTTTTATAGTCTCTGAGTCTTGGCCGTTGATGGGATTACACGGTGCCAGGGGGCAAGTTGGTGGGTGTGACCCCTGCCTACTGGAATTTGGAGGATCTGGGTGGAGGATGCTCAGCCCTGATCCGAGCAGGCTTGGAGATCTCAGCCCCGGGACCCGCATGCCTTTGTTCCCCTGTCGGTACCTTCATGTGTGCGGAGAGTGGTCTCACCATGGTGGTGGCTGGTTCTGGAGGTCTTTGGCTCCTGGAGCCCTGGTCGGGGCGGGGAGGGAAACTCAACCCACTCCCCTCCAAGGGGCCCCGGCGAGGACAGCCAGGCTCGGGGGCAGGAGATGCTCACAGTGACTCAAAAAAAATTAAAAAAAAAAGTAATTCCTGAGTGCAGAGCCAGGAGTAACACCCGAGCATCGTCGGGTGTGATCCAAAAAAGCAAAAAAAAAAAAAAAAATAACCTTGCCTGGTAACCTGGAGCAGTTACATCTCTCCAGCCCCAGTTTCTCTTTCTGTAAAACGGGGAGATCAGAGATCAGTGCTGACCCCCAAGGCAATGAGTCAGCGGTGACGGTTCAGACTGCCCGTGGCACCCCATGGACGCCACAGCAGAGAAACTGAGCCCCGAGAGGTCAACGTGTCACTCCGGGCCCCCGAGCTGGCTTGGGCACCATCCTGGACTCCCGACTTGGCGCGTTGATTCTTCCCGTTCTCCTCCGCGTGTCCCCGGTGTGGCCTCCTCCCCGCCAGGTGGGCGCTTGGCCGCCGCCGGCCCATCCTGCCGGCCGTCCGGGGTTCATTTGCGTGGGGTGTGTTGGCACTCAGGGGCGGTGTACCCGCAGGAGATGTAATTATAGCACGCTGGCAGAGCAGGGGATCCTGAGAAGCAGCGGAGCTCGCCCGCGTGCCGGGCCTTTTGTTCACCAAGCAGCTTCACTGTGTCGCTCCCTTCCCCACCCCTCCCTTTACTGCCTTAAAAAAAAAAAGAAAAGAAAAGAAAAAAGAGGCAGCAGCAGTGGGAGAGATGAAGAACTGTCAGCAGCCTCATCCCCGAGCGGCAGTTCCAAGGCTCCCGCAGAACCCCCCTTCCCTTCCTGCACGTCCTCCCTCCCGAGTCCAACGCAGGTCTGAGGGTGCCCTGCAAGCATCTCGCCTTCTGTCTCTCTGCCATTTCACCTTCACCCGTCCTTTTTTCTTTTTTTTTTAATTTTTGCTTTTTGGGTCATACCCGGCGATGCTCAGAGAGGTTCCTCCTGGCTCATGCACTCAGGAATGACTCTTGACGGTGCTCGGGGGACCCTATGGGATGCTGGGAATCGAACCCGGGTCGGCCGCGTGCAAGGCCAACGCCCTCCCTGCTGTGCTATCGCTCCAGCCCTTCACTCACTCCTCTTCATCCCTCCTCTCCTGCTCCTGCTGTGTCCAGAGCTGTCTCCAGGGTGGGCATCCTGGCCCTCTCTCTCTGCCCACTGAGTCGGGGAGGGCAGGCGGGCTGGCCCCCTCTCCCCGCTCTCCTCCCTCACTCCTGCTCCAGAACCTTCCTGGGGCCTCTGACCTCACTCAGCTTCCCTTGGCTTTGTCACCTGCCCCCCACCCCCACCCCTCCACCGCCCCCCAGGATCAAGCATATGTCTCCGCCACGCCCGCCAAGTTGGCAATTTCCTGAGCAGGTCTGGAAGTGGCCTGCCGCTGGGCATGCCGCGGTGGTTCCCTCCACTTGGGATGCTGTTTTCCCCGGGAATGCTGTTCTCTTAGCGGAACCCCGGACCCGGGGCCGCGCACCAGTGCTACTGTTTCTGCAGACCACAGCGTGTGGGAACGCGGCTGGGGGGGAGGGGGAGGGGCGTCGGGCACGCGGCAGAGCTGGAATTGCCGTCACGTGGCTTCTCTGCGGGTCTCCGGGGGCCTCTCCGCGGCTTTGGTGCCCTCTTGGGCTGCACACCCTGTTGTGCCCGAGTTTCAGATCCCCAGTCGCAGAGAGATCCAGTTCCACGCGTGATAATGCAAAAGCAAAGGAACTGTATTCCTAGCCCGAGCTAGGGTCCGAGACTCATCCCAGACGGTGGAGTCTTGACAAGGACCCCGACTCCAAATCACAAACAGTTTATGTAGCGCTCAGAGTGAAGAGGCAATTTTTATACTGATCTTTTTTAGCATTGGCCCTATTACAAAGGTGGTCCGCTATTAGACAAGGGTTAGCAACAGTTTCTAAGGAGGGTACAGTGACCCCTCTCCCCCGTCCCCCGATGACCAGCCGTACCCAACTGCCCTTATCTCGGGAAACGACTCAACTGGGAGTCTCCCAGAAACTGCAAGTCCTGCTTTGGGGAAACAGAACCTGAGGCCGAGTTGAGACTTCATGTTAGTGGCAGCCTGTCGTGGCATCAGTTTCGCCCTGGCAACCCCAGAGCCTTTTGTGCTCCGTTCTTACGCAGTTTCCTCTGTTCACTCTACAGTGCTCTTACCTGCCTGTCATCATCGAGTGGTTCCGTTTCTGAGCCTCGGAGGCTAAGTGGGTGCAGGCGAAGGAGCTGGGGTCAGCACGGTGAGTTCTCCTTCCCCTGCCTCCGCCGGGCGGGGATTTGGGGTCTTCAGCCCCTCTGTGCCTTGCGCCTCCTTTCCTCACTGGAAAGACCAGGTTTGTGCATATCATACGTCGCGGATGAGTGTTGAGATGTCATTCACATGTCGTGAACCTCTCTCCTGCTGATACAGGCTCAGCTTTGTCTCCCCCATTTATTTTTTATTTACTTATTTGTTTTTGTTTTGGGGCCCCCCACACAGCTGTGCTCACCCAGGGAGTGATCCCTGAGCACAGAGCCAGGAGTAAGCCCTGAGCAGTGCCGGAAGTGGTTTCTAAATAAACTACTTCCCCCCCCTCCTTCCCCCCTAAAATACAGAGAGGAGAAGGAGAAGGAGTAGGAGGAAGAGGAAGAGGAGGAGGAAGAGGAAGTGGAGGAGGAGGGGGGAGGAGGAAGAGGAAGTGGAGGAGGAGGAGGAAGGGGAGTAAGAAGAGAAGAAGGAGGAGGAGGAGGAAGAGGAGGAGGAGGGGGGAGAGGAGGAAGAGGAAGTGGAGGAGGAAGAGGAAGAGGAGGAAGGGGAGGAGGAGGAGGAAGAGGAGGAGGAGGGGGAGGAAGAGGAGGAGAAGGAGGAGGAAGAGGAGGAGGAGGAAGAGGAGGAGGAAGAGGAGAAGGAGGAGGAGGAAGTGGAGGAGGAGGAGGAAGGGGAGGAGAAGGAGGAGGAAGAGGAGGAGGAGGAAGGGGAGTAAGAAGAGGAGGAGGAAGTGGAGGAGGAGGGAGAGGAAGTGGAGGAGGAGGAAGTGGAGGAGGAGGAGAAGGAAGAGGAGTGGGAAGAGGAGAAGGAGGAGGAGAAGGAGGAGGAGGGGGAGGAAGAGGAAGAGGAGGAAGGGGAGGAGGAAGAGTAGAAGGAGGAGGAGGAAGTGCAGGAGGAAGAGGAGTAGGAAGAGGAGGAGGAGGAGGAGGGAGAGGAGGAGGAGGAGGAGGAAGACGAGGAGGAAGTGGAGGAGGAGGAAGGAGCGGCTGCTGGCTCAGGTCAGATCCCTGGCAACCCTGTGTACCAGTATCATCAGTATCTGCCGAGCGTCGCCTCTCTGGAGGGATCCCACACACCTCTGAGTGACCCTTGTGGGCCCCATCCTCTGGCCACACCCTCCAGTCCCTGCCCTGAGCTGCTGAAGATCACCGAGGGTGGGTGCGGGGCTGCCCCTGCCCCCTCCAGCCAAAGATGAGCAGAGAGACAGGCACACAATGGTCAGGCCAGGTGAAGGCCCCTGGCAGTGAGTGTCTAACCTCCAGAGTCCCGAGAAGAGACGTTTCTTTGCTTTTTGGGTCACACCCAGCGATGCTCAGGTCACACTCCTGGCTCTGCATGCAGGAATTCCTCTTGGCGGTGCTCGGGGGACCAATGGGATGGGATGCTGGGACTCGAACCCGGGTCAGCCGCGTGCAAGGCAAACACCCTCCCTGCTGTGCTATCGCTCCAGCCCCAAGAAGAGATGTTTCTGGCACCCACAGCAAATGAATACCCTCATCTGCTGTTCAGCTCTGTGGTTTGGCGTGTTCGGAGCTGCGGGGCTGCCAGTATCATTATCCCAAGTCAGCCCCACGAGCAGTCACTTCTCCCCTGCACCCTCCCCACTGCCACCCCCAGCCTGGACCCCCCACTCCTCCTCGGGTTTGTGTTGCTGGGGTGTTCCCTACAGGTGGAGGCACACAGCGGGGATGCTTTTGTGTCTGGCTGCTGTTGCCTGTCATGGAGGTGATCTGATTTCTGCCTGGTTCCGGCATGGATCAGTGACTTCATGCCTTTTCCTCGCGGAATACTATCTCCTTGTCAGAGCTTGTCACATTTTCGTTTATCTCTTCATCCTTCAGTGAGTATTTGGGTTATTTCCATGACTTTTGGTTATTGGGAAGAATGTTGTCATGACATTGCTGGGTTCTAGGGTAACTTTGTCTTTAACTTCCTGAGAAACCATCAAGGTCTTGTTTTGTTTTGTTTTGGGGCTTTTGGGGGTTTGGTTTTGTTTGGGGGGCCACAGCTGGTGATGCTCAGGGGTTCCTCTTGGCTCTGCACTCAGGAATTACTCCTGGCGGTGCTCTGAGGATCATATGGGATGCTGGGGATCAAACCCAGCAAGGCACGTGCAAGGCAAACGCCCTCCCCGCTGCCCCTCCCATCAAGGTATTTTTCCAAAGTGGTGACGCCCTTTTACGCTGCTTCCAGCTCAGTATGGAGGAGGCCGTTTCCTTCACATTTGTGCAAATCTTTGTTATTGTCGGGACTTTTCTGCCCATCCTCGTGGGTATGAAACGACTTCCCGTTTGTGGCTTCGATTTGCATTTCTCTGGTGATGAATAATGTTGAACATCTGTTCATGTACTTCTTTGCCATGTGCCTATCTTCTTTGGAGAAATAGCTATTAATAGACTTTGCCTATTTTAAAATTGTGTCGTCTTTTTATTGTTGAGCGGCAAGACTTCCTGATGTCCTGAAGATATTTTGGAGATAAGCCCCTTTACCTAATAAATCATCTACAAATGTTTCCTCATCATCTCTGGGATGTCTTTTCATCTCCTTGGTGCTACTGTTTGTATCGTACATGTTTTTCATTTTGATGAAATCCAGCTTATCTGTTAAAAAAATTATTATGGCTTATTCTTTTGGTGTCATATCTAAGTAACCGCAGGTCATGAAGATCCGCAAATTATTTTTCTAAGAGGTCTTAGAGAGTTCTAGTTTTTTTTTTTTTTTTTTTTTTTTTTTTTGCTTTTTGGGTCACACCCAGCAATGCACAGGGGTTACTTCTGGCTCTGCACTCAGGAATTACCCCTGGCGGTGCTCAGGGGACCATATGGGATGCTGGGAATCGAACCCAGGTCGGGCCGCATGCAAAGCAAATGCCCCACCCGCTGTGCTATTGCTCCAGCCCCGGTCTTAGAGTTCTAGTTCTTTTTTTTTTTTTTTTGCTTTTTGGAGTCACACCCGGCGATGCACAAGGGTTACTCCTGGCTCTGCACTCAGGAATTACCCCTAGTGGTGCTCAGGGGACCATATGGGATGCTGGGAATCGAACTCAGGTCGGATCTATGTGCAAGGCAAATGCCTCACCAGCTGTGCTATCACTCCAGCCCCTGGAGTTCTAGTTCTTGCATTTAGGTCTGTGATCCAATTTGAGTTCATTTTCATGTGTGGTGTGAGGTGGGGATCCAGGTGTGTGTGTGTGTGTGTGTGTGTGTGTGTGTGTGTGTGTGGCATGCGCAGATGTACCTGTGACAGGTACAAAACCCAGCGCTGCACCTCTGCAGACCATGTTCTTTGCCACATCCCAACCGGCCTGAGGAGGAAACCTAGGGGACAGCTAATGAGGAGCTTTTGGGGGTGCAAATGTTCATTTTTGCCCAATTGCCCTTCCCTTTGCTCCTACAGAACCCTAGAACGCAACTCCCCCAGACTCGCCTCGACCGTCTCTTTTCGGTTCGGCCCCATACCCCATGCTGTTCAGGGCTGACAATCCTGGCTCTCTGCTCAGGGATCATCATTCTTGGCCGTGCTCACGGTGGTCCTGGGAGAGACCCCGGGGTGGCCACATGCCAGGCAAGCACCGTAACCGCTGCCGTATCTCTCTGGGGCCCCCGGCTGCTCTCAGTGTTGAGGTGTGATCATTCTCTCTGCTTTGTTTCCCTTGGAGGGGAGTGGGTTGAGTTTCCCTCCCCGCCCCAACCAGGGAAACTTTGACTTGTTCTCCACAACTTCCAGAGAAGCGCGTGCCCCGCTGGATGCTAAGGAGAATTGATCTGGGTGGACAGCGAAGGTCAGCGCAAGAGGATTTGGGCTTCCCTCCCGGCTAGGGTGTTTCTGGCTCCTGAGATCTGCTGGAATCAATGGCCGAGAGCTTGTCAGTTCTCCTGCAGCCCGGGGATGCATTCGAGGGCTTCCTGCGTTCCGTGCACAACGAGGCCTGGCAGCCCTTGTTCTGACTTGGAAGGGGATGATAGTGACAGGGAGAGTGGAGGTGATGGATTTTGGGGGGGAAGGGCTGGCATTCACAGGGTTTTGGCTCCTTTAATCCAGCTCCGCTCTCGGGCCAGAGGACGGCCCTTTTCTTCCCCTCAGCAATTCTTCAGCGTAGCTAATAGGTCCCCCGGGTGCATTTAAGGGAAGTTACAGAGACAAGTTATGGTGGTGCCAGGTTCCGTGTCCCCTCCTACTCCCCAGGCCCTGGGCATACTGTTTTTTGTTTGTTTGTTTGTTTTTATCTTGGGGCTGGAGAGATAGCACAGCGGGTAGGGCGTTTGCCTTGCACGCGGCCGACCCAGGTTCGATTCCCAGCATCCCATATGGTCCCCTGAGCACCGCCAGGAGTAACTTCTGAGTGCAGAGCCAGGAGTAACCCCTGTGCATCGCCAGGTGTGACCCAAAAAGCAAATAAATAAATACATAAATAAATAAATAAAATTTTATCTTATTGAATTGGGCTGGAGCGATAGCACAGCGGGTAGGGCTAGGGCGTTTGCCTTGCATGCGGCTGACCGGGTTCGATCCCTCCTTCTCTCTCGGAGAGCCCGGCAAGCTACCGAGAGTATCCCTCCCGCACAGCAGAACCTGCCAAGCTCCCTGCGGCATATTCGATATATGCCAGTCATACCAAGTCTTACAATGGAGACATTACTGGTGCCTGCTCGAGCCAATCGATGAACGACAGGAGGACAGTGCTACAGTGCTTATTGAATCACCATGAGATACAGTTACAAGCTTTCATGTTTGAGTTTCAATCACACGATGATCAAACACCCATCCCTCCACCAGTGCACATTCCCCACCACCAATCTCCCCAGTACATCCCCCTTTCCCACCCTCCTCCTGCCTCCCTGGCAGACAATTTCCCCCATACTCTCTCTCTGTTTTGGGGCATTATGGTTTGGAACACAGGTTCCAAAAGGCATCACGTTTGGTCCTTAGTCTACTTTCAGCACACACCTCCCATCCCGACCAATCCTTCCAACCGTCATTTTCTTAGTGATCCCTTCTCTATTCCAGCTGCCTTCTCCCCCCACCCCTCATAAGGCAGGCTTCCAACTATGGAGCAATCTTCCTGGCCCTTGTGTCTACTGTCCTTGGATGTCAGTCTCATGTTATGTTACTTTATATTCCACAAATGAGTGCAGTCCCTCTATGTCTGTCCCTCTCTTTTTGACTCATTTCACTTAGCATGATACTCTCCCGGTCTATCCACTTATAAGCAAATTTCATGACTTCATCTCTCCCAAGAGCTGCATAGTATTCCATTGTGTAGATCTACCAAAGTTTCTGTAACCAGCCTGGGTGTGCAGGTCCGTGGGGACCTCATCCGACTCCAGGCTCCTCCTTGACAGGGAGGGATGTGGAGGGTCTTGCTGGTCGCGGGGGAATTGCCTTGACTTTCTTCTCTAGGCTGACCTAGCCCCTTCCAGAGGCCCTGGCTCCTGCCAACCCCAAGCACACGTGTGCGTATCTGTACTGTATACCCCGATGTCTCCTCCCATGTAGAACTGTGTGGTTGTTGGGTGAATGGGCCAATGAACCGATGGGTCATTGGATGGAGGCATTGATGGTGAATGAATGGGAGTTGATGGATGAATGGGTAGAGGCGTGAATGGATAAAACTGATGGATGAATGGATCGATGGATGGAGGAATGAAAGGATTCATGGGTCGAGGCATGAAGGGATGAATGGGTTATGAATGAATGGCAGAATGAGTGAAAGGACAGATGTTGTTTCATTCACCTCATTACCCATCACCCTCTGCTGACCTCCAAACCTATTACCTGTTCAAGGTCCCTGGGGCCAGGGAGATAGCGCAGAGAGCTGGGGTGCATGCCTGGTGCCTCATGGCACTGCATGAACCCTGGAGCATGACCAGGTGTGACCCTGTGATCACAGTGCCGCTGAGACCTCAGATCCCCTGAGCATGGCTGGCAGAGCCTCCTCTTCCTCCTCCTGAAGGCCCAGCTTCCAGAGTGCGCCCACGGGGGCTGGCCCCCGTCCTTCATCCCACCATCTCTTCTCTTGCTGATCGCCCCTGGGTGCCTGCCAGGCTCTCCGCCATGCTGCAGTTCCCACACTGCCCCGCGGAGAGACAGTGGTGTGCGGGTCTGTCCCCTACTTTGTCCTGCCCTCCCCCAGCTCCCAAGGTGGTAACTGGGAACTTCGCTATCCCCCCAAAAGCCACTTCAAAGCAGGGCTTCTGTCCAGGTGGTCCCCCTTTCCCTCCCACCCCCAGCCTACCCAGGGGCTCTGCCCACGGGTTTGGGTTCTGCCTCCAGCTGGGTGCTGCCCAGAGCGTTTTCCGGAGGAGCAAGTGTCTGGGAGGGTGGGTGAGGGTCCAACCCGCAACCACCGCATGTGTCGTTGACAGAGCTCTGTGCAGGGCGCACCCCCGAAGCGCGTCACCAAGGTATTATACTTGACTCCCGGCAGGAAGAATTGAGCCGATAACACATCGGTGGTAATCCCTGGCTCTGCCTAGGAGGATGCGGGAAATCTTTGGTATGAGTGGCCCACCCGTGGCTCTCCAGAGCTGCACCGGCCTGTGGCAGATGAGGGTCTGGGTGTCTCTCTGGAGACCACCCTTCTCGCCACTCCGCTCCACAAGCCCTGCCCAGCCACGGTTCTGGCCTGGAGTTTGGGGCACAAGAGTGGGGGGTAGGGGTGAGGCGCCAGCATGCTTTTCTGTGGAGACATGATTGGCACAGAGGCTGGGGGAAGGGGTGCCCTGGGGGGTGCCCGCTTCCCAACCCCCTAGGGGAGAGGAAGAGGAAGGAAGGGTCGTGCCCTGGGCCTGCTGATGGGACATTCTGTTTTCCCGAGTCACCGACATCCGGGGTTTCCGTCAGGAGTCAGGCGCCCGGCGAGCCTGCGAGCTGCCTTCATCTCTATTTTCAGAACCGGGCGGTGCTGCCACAGAACGGGGCTGGGTCCTGCTCATGGCCGGGACAGTTGGGGCGTTCACACATGGGGTGGGGTGGGGTGGGGTGGGGTGGGGGGGATGGCCCCAGGCTCAGAAAGCTGCAACACCTCAGAGACGTATTTGGTGCCTGCTCAGGTGGGAGCTGGGGGGAGGAGGGGAGGGGGAGGGGAGGGGGCCCCATTTGAAACGGAAGCTGAGCCTCCCGGACTTGGCACCCAACTCTCTTTGTCTCCTTTGCTCTCTTTTTCTGGGGGTGCTTAGGAGACCTGGGGGCCCCCTCCCAGTAATTCTCCGCCATCTGGGTCGGCAGTTCGCTGCAAGGACCAGAAGAGCTGACGCCTCTGGAGCCCGGCAGTGCCGAGGGTTCCCTGGACCATCCCAGGGAACTTCCTCCGGAGTATACCCAGGACCTCCCAGGATGCTCCAGGGACCAAACAGTGTCAGGATCCTGCATCAACTGCAGACAACGCGAGCACTCCACATGCTCCCCACCCCCATACCAGTTCTCCGACCCTCCCAGCTCCATTATTCGCCCTGGGGGAAGTCACTTCCCCCAGCCCCTTGCCAGGCACCAGGAAAAGCCAAGAGGAGGGGCTGGAGCGATAGCACAGTGGGGAGAGCGTTTGCCTGGCACGCGGCTGACCCGGGTTCGATTCCCAGCATCCCATAGGGTCCCCTGAGCACCGCCAAGAGTCATTCCTGAATGCAGAGTCAGGAGGAACCCCTGTGCATCACTGGGTGTGACCCAGAAGGCAAAAAAAAAAAAAAAAGTCGAGAGGATTCTCCTGGGTCTGGGACAGGCCTCGGGCTGAGGAAGCCCCTGGAGAACCCGGCCTTGAGCCTGGGCCTCTGCATTCAGCAGCGTGTCCCGGCCACCATCCGCCTCTCCACTAAGGCCGAGAATGCTGTCTGGACCCGCGGCGCTCTGTGGAGGTTCGGGAAGGAAGGAGGAGGGAGGCTCATCATTGTGTGGCCTGGCCACAGAGGGGTCGGATTAACCTCCGGGTCAGTGAGCTGGCAGCCTCAGGAAATGCCTCTCTGGGGTCCGGATTTGGGCCAGGGACAGGTGGCGGAGCCCGGAGGAGGGGGAGGGAGGCCGTCGCGCTCAGCTGCGCTGTCCCTGGCGGGGAGGAAGCTTGGAAGTGTGCGTGCTCAGAGGCGGCGGGACCTGTGCGAGTAACACGCCCAAGGTCAGGGCTGCCAGTCAAGCCCGTTGGTGGCGTCTCTGCAGTGGGGTGGGTGGGGGAGGACATTTGCTGGGGTCACAGGTTCCCTCTCTCACCTTTGGTTCATTTGGGTTGGGGGGCCACACTCTGTGGAGCTCAGGGGCTATTTCTTTTTTTTTTTTTTTTTGCCTTTTGGGCCACACCCGGTGATGCACAGGGGTTCCTCCTGGCTCTGCACTCAGGAGTTACTCCTGGCGGTGCTCGGGGGACCCTATGGGATGCTGGGAATCGAACCCCGGGTCGGCCGCGTGCAAGGCAAGTGCCCCCTACCCGCTGGATTATGGTTCCGGTCACTCAGGGGCTATTCCTGACCTGTGCTCAGGAGTGACCCCCCTGGCAGGAACTCTGCAATGCCCGGCATTTCAACACAGGTCAGCCACATGCAAGACAAGTTCCTTAGCCCTGGTGCTATCTCTGGTGCCCTCACTCACCTCTGAGAAACGTTTAGCAGCTGCCAAGGAAGTCCTCAGGCCTACGCTGCCTTGGGCACTTGCCTCGCAGCCTGCAGGAAGCGACTTCCTTGGAGCCAGCTCCCCTAGAGTCTCTATGTGTTCAATACATCGATGCTGGCGTGGACCACCAGTGGCTCACGTTTGCATATGACTGGATGAACGCAGACCCATGCCCACATCTGACTCACGGCCAGTTTCTCCCCATTGTAGTGATGGCAGCATCGAGGCCCCGAGAGAGTCCGCTTGCAGGGGGCCGGGCCGGGCGGCACCTCCGGTTGGAAGCTCCTCCAGTCTGCAAAGGGGGCCTCGGTTGATCGTGTGTGTGTGTGTGTGTGTGTGTGTGTGTGTGTGTGTGTGTGTGTGTGTTTGTGAAGCTCCCGTGAGATTAGCTACCGAGCAGAGGTTTTATTTATGACCGGCGCCTAGAATATCCGGCCTGCTGCCTGCTTAGAGTTTGCTGTCATGGCTGGCGCTCCTGAGCTCTCTGGGGTGTCTTAAGTCTCCCCCGTAATCTGCATGTCAGCCCTGCCCCGAGATGCCTCATGCTGGGGCTTCAGGGCCCAGCTTAGCCCTGGTGCGGCTCTTTCTGGGTGTGGGTTGGAAGCTTTGGTCTAACGGTGGCCTCCGGGCGTGCGAGCTGGGAGTCTGTCCCCGTCAAATGCTCCGATGAGGTCTCTTGTCATCCAGCAGATGTAGTAATTTGGCATTCACGACTCCTCTTGATTAAAATGGTTTGAAACAAGGCTGTACCGTGGGCACGGCGCAGGATTTCAATATTATTCAAGCGGCGTTAAGTAGTGTAAGCCTAATGTGTGTTGTGATTTTTTTCATTAACTTCAATTTGGTGGACCTTGATATTTTAATTTGCAATGTGCTTAGTTCTTGAAAGCAGCCCGGCCGCCTTCTTTAAACAAATGTTCCATATTTTTAACTCTTCACTAATTTGGGAAGGATTTCTTATTACTGATTAATGAGGTTTTTACTAAGAATAGGATCAAAGCGGCGTACTATCCCGAGTTAGAAGGTTCCACAGAGATTATCTCATCCTCTTCATTTCGTAGCTGAAAAAAAGAAAAAGAACAAGAACCCCACCGGGTTATTTTATGCACTCACAGATGATCGGTGATTTGATTTCCTTTATGGCTTTGCCCCTTAATTTGAAGGGGCCGCAGAGACAGACAGAAGTGGGAATGGAGACATTTTCTAACCTTTCACTGAAGTCTAACAAACGGACGTGAAATGCAATATTGTGTGAACTTTAATGAAAAGATGCACAGGGGAGGCTGAGACCACCTGAAGGATCAGAACATTTCCCGAGCTCCAGAAGTTTCCCTCACGCCCACTTCCGGTCACTCCCCCAGGCAAGGGAGATCGCTTTTTTTTTTTTTTGCTTTTTTTGGGGTCACACCCTGTGATGCCCGGGGTTATTCTGCACTCAGGAATCACCCCTGGCGGTGCTCAGGGGACCATATGGAACGCTGGGAATCGAACCCGGGTCGGCCGCGTGCAAGGCAAACGCCCTCCTTGCTGTGCTATGGCTCCAGCCCCAAGATTGCTTTTCTAGCATACTGTAGCACTGTCCTCCCATTGTTCATCGATTTGCTTGAGCGGGCACCAGTAACGCATCCATTGTGAGACTTGTTGTTACTGTGTTTGGCATATTGAATACGTCACGGGGAGCTTGCCAGGCTTTCCCGTGCGGGCGAGATTCTCTCGGTAGCTTGCTGGGCTCTCCGAGAGGGGCAGAGGAATCGAACCCAGGTCCGCTGCGTACAAGGCAAATGCCCTATCTGCTGTGGTATCACTCCAGCCCATACATAAACACATAAATTAAACCAAACATCCTTTTATTTCTCTTCTTTGTTTTGGGACCTACCTGGCATTTCTTAGAGGCTACTCTCAGCTCAGTGCTCGGGGGGGTCACTTCTGGTGATGTTTGGGGACCAAACATCAGACCCCAGGACCCCCATATGCAAAGCTTGTGCTGCAGCCCTTTGAGCCATTTTCTTTCTTTCTTTCTTTCTTTCTTTCTTTCTTTCTTTCTTTCTTTCTTTCTTTCTCTCTCTCACACCCGGCGATGCTCAGTGCTTCCTCCTGGCTCTGCACTCAGAAATTACTCCTGGCAGTGCTCGGGGGACCCAGTGGGATGCTGGGAATCGAACCCAGGTCAGCCACATGCAAGGCAAATGCCCTCCCCGCTGTGCTATCGCTCCAGCTCTAAGCTGTTTTCTTGGCTCTAGGCACACAGATTAGATTTGGAAAGTCACATCAGTAGAGTCCTATCGTGCCTACTCTCTTCCTCAAGATTACTCCCATCCTGTTATCACCAGCCGCTGAGGCTAATTGATTTTCATTGTTGCCTAGGATCTCACAAGCATCTTGTAATAATAGATTTAACTGTTTATCTTTTTTTTTTCTTTTTGGGTCACACCCGGCGTTGCACAGGGGTTCCTCCTGGCTCTGCACTCAGGAGTTACTCCTGGCGGTGCTCAGGGGCCATATAGGATGCTGGGAATCAAACCCGGGTCGGCTGCGTGCAAGGCAAACGCCCTACCCGCTGTGCTATCTCTCCAGCCCCATTGACTTGTTTTTTGATGTGTGTGTTGCAGAGGGTGTGAGGTGGGTGTTGGGGCCACACCCACTGGTGCTCAGGGTTTACTTCTGTCTCTGCACTCAGGGATCACTCCTGGTAGGCTGGGGGGGGGGGGCACGACCATAAGTGGTGCTGGGGGTCGAACCCAGGTCAGTCCCACGGAAGGCAAGCATCCTGTCTGCTGTACTATCAGTTCAGCCCAGCCCTTTCTTTTCTTTTTCTGTTATATATATATTTTTTATTTTCATAAAAGTAGTTCACAATAGTTCATTACAGATAATATTCAAACAACCTACCACCTTCCCACCACAATAAGAGGGAAGTGTGTGAAGGTTGTTGTGTTTCATTCTGGAGCCATTTAAGCCTGAATACAAGCAAGTATGTTATAACCAAACAAATGTGTGATTTTTTTTTTCCTTTTTGGGTCACACCCAGCGATGCTCAAGGGTTACTCCTGGCTCTGCACTCGGGAATTACTCCTGGCAGTGCTCGGGGGACCCTATGGGATGCCGGGGATCACACCCGGGTCAGCCACGTGCAAGGCAAACGCCCTACCCGCTGTGCCATCGCTCCTGCCCCATATGTGATACTTATGATAAGTAAGTGAGGTAAGTGAGGACATTCTGTGTCGCTCATCTTCTGGGAGCTTTAGTTTATAGTCTCTGGGTCTTGGAAGTTGATGAGATTACATGGTGCTGGGGGTGGTTTGTGGGTGTGACTGCCAAGCTGCTAGAAAACTGGGGACCTGGGGAAGGAGGCCCAGTCCCGCTCTGAACACAGCCCAGCTCTTTTACTCTTGATGATATGTAGGTAGTTGGCCGATTTTGAGTATTTCTCGAGTCGTCCTTCTGTGATGGTTCTGATATGCATTTTTCCTTTTAGCAACGCTGCCCCCCCTCCCCCACACACACCCCTGGAACTGATGGAAGATGGTGTTAACCACTTTTGTTCTCATTGCTAGTTTTCCAGCATGGCTGTACCAGCCAGTGTCCCTCGTAGCCTTGCAGCAGGGGCCCGTGGAAATCTGGGCACTTGGGATTTTGCTGGGGTCTGTTTTTGTGCTCTCGTGCATGTGGGGCCCCCTGAGTCCTTACAGGAGTGACCTTGAAGTTCAGAGCTAGGAGGAAGCCCCCAGCACCATGAGTGTGGTCCAGGAAACCCAAATCATCACATGAAATTGGATTTCTCCTCCGGCCTCTGTTGGCGTGTGTCCCCACATGTGTGACGGGGTCCTTGGACGCAGCCCCTGGGACAGAGTCCGTGTCCTCCAGTCGCAGTTGGGGAACAGGGCACAGGAACGTACGAGGGCTGTGAAGTGGGGACCCCAGGTGGGAGAGGCCAGAGGGGGGCTGCGAGGGGTGCAGGCTTCTGTTTCTCTGCTCCCCCGTCCCCCAGCCCACCCCCCTGCCTCCGCCTTGCCTCTCTGGCTATCTGAGAATCACTGACCTTACTCGTGAGAAGTGGTCTCATGTCTCGGGACTGGGGGTCTAGGTGGGGGAAGCGTTGGCTCACCCCTTGTCTGGGAAGCCTCTGTGAGCCAGACTTTTATTTGGGAAAGGAGTGCGTAAGACCGGCTGCGTGTGGCCGCCCCCTCCCCTGGCCGGTGCTGAACGCATGAGCTCAGGGTTGGCCGGTGCTCAGGAGGAAGGTGGCCGGGCAGGAGAAGAGGCTGAGCTCATGCGGCCTCCAGCGATGCTGCAACACCTGGGGTGCGTGATGCTTCTGCTCCCGGGCCCCTGGCAGCCTCCTGGGTGATTCCTGCCCCCAACTGGGGTGCCAGGCTGCCCTCTCCCCACGGGGAAGCAGAAGCCACCTTTCCTTCCTTCCTTTCTTTCTTTCTTTCTTTCTTTCTTTCTTTCTTTCTTTCTTTCTTTCTTTCTTTCTTCCTTCCCTCCTTCCTTCCTTCCTTCCTTCCTTCCTTCCTTCCTTCCTTCCTTCCTTTTTTGCTTTTAGGGTCACACCCGGGGATGCACAGGGGTTCCTCCAGGCTCTGCACTCAGGAATTACCCCTGGCGGTGCTCAGGGGACCATATGGGATGCTGGGAATCGAACCCGAGCTGGCCTATCGCTCCAGCTCGGAAGGCATCTCTCTGGGCAGTGGGGGTGGGGTGGAAGGAAGGACCAGGTGAGGTTCAACTCCTTCTCCTAGAGAAAGGCTCTGCCCCCTGAAGCCAGGACAGGAAGAGGGATTTCAGAGGAGCTGGGGGTCTGAGTGGGGGGACAAAGTGATAGTCCAGTGGGAAGAACGCTTGCCTCGCACACAGCCGATGGTCCCCTGCCGGGGCACCGCCGGCAGTGATGCAGTGATGCCTGAATGCAGAGCCAGGAGAAAGCCCTGAGAACTGCCAGGTGTGGCCCAACCCCCACCTCCCATTTCTCCCCCCACCCAAAACGAAAAAGAAAATACAACCGAGGAGTTCGCAGGGAAAGCCCTTCAGCCTCGACACCATACTCGCAGCTCTGGCTTCTGGTTCTGATTTCGAATCGAATTCCTTTGGCATCCCAGGGTGCCCCCAGTGCAGTATCCCCCCACCCACCACCCCCAGGTCTGGTGCCTGCCTGCCCTCCCGCCCCCCACCCCAGCACAGAGCAGAGGTGCGGGCCGTGAGGACGGTGACCAACACGGTACCCACATATACGACACCTCGGAAGGATGCTCGTGGGGTGAGGATGTGTGATCGCAGCAGGGCTGAGGGCGGGCGGTCGTCTGGCCTGGCCCATTCCTCCTGACTAGAGGAGCCTGAGGAAGCAAAACTTTCCACTGTATTGGATGGGGGAGGGGCGGGGGGCATGGAGAGATAGGACAGCAGGCAGGGCGCTTGCACTGCACACGGCTGAGCTGGGTTCCATCCTGGCCCCCTACATGGTCCTCCCGCCAGGAGTATCCCTGAGCTCAGAGCCGGGAATAACACTTGAGCACCGCCAGCTGTGGCCCTTCAGGACAGTTACAGCCAGGACCGAAGAGATAGCAGAGGGGAGAAGACTTGCCTTGTACATGGCTGATCCAAATTCAGTTCCCAGAACCCCAGATGGCCCCCTGAGCACCGCCAGGAATGACCCCTGAGTAAGTCCCAAGTACTGCTTGAGGCCCCCCAAATAAAACACAGAAACTAATAAACTTCCCCCACCTCAAAAGGAAAAAGAAGTAACTAGCATTTCCAACAAACCTCCAGTCAAAATCATACGCCATCGCGAAAGTCTGACAGTCTTCCTGCTGAGATCAGGCAGAAGGCAAAGATGTTCATTTTGTCCACTTACTGTTGAATCGATTTTTGGAAATCCTCCCCAAAGCAATCAGGCAAGAAAAAGAAAAACAAAGGTATCCCCAAAAAGGAGCTCAACCGGCACTGTTTGCAGGCAACGTAATACACAGAGAAAACCCTAAGGGCTCCATTAAAAAAAAAAAAACCAAAACGCTAAACCAATACAGACAGCTACAAAATCAACACACGGATATTGGCTGCATTTTCACTTTCATAGCTGTACTTGGTGGTGGTGGTCCCCACTGGTCCTGAGGCTTCTGGGCTCTGCCTGGCTGTGCTCAGTGGACCCCGTGGTGCCCGAGATCAGCCCGGAGACCTGTGTATGCCCAGGGAAGCTTCCGGACTTCTCTTGGGCCCGTTGGAAGGTAGGGAGAACCCAACACGCCAGGCTTGGCTCGAGTTCCCACCAAGAGAGGTGCCCTGTGGAGTGGGGAGGTGGAGGGGAGACGGAGTACAGCACCCCAAAGTCAGGCGCTCAGTGGTGGCCCACCCATCTTGGAGTCGTGAGGGGCGAGCCCTGCTCTGGGGGGTCAGGATGACTTGGGCAGGGGGCGTGGGCAGGGGGTCCTGAGCCCTTTGCCGTGTTCGTGCTGCTGTGACCTTGAGCCCTGCCTTTACCTCTCGGAGAGTCATAAAACCTGTCTCCCAGGAGTGTGGGGAGGATTGAGTGAGGAGACAGCCTAGCCTGGAAATCGAAGGTGCTCCATAAATGTCACTTAAATCTCAGTTTCTCCGCCATCCATCTCGTTTATGGGGTTTGCAGGGAACATTCCAGAGCTTCCGCGCTCGGCCGCAGGGTCCTGGCTGCGCCTCCGGGCCTCCCCCTGCTCTCGGCTTTGCACACTCCCTGGAAGCTGTGCTCCTGTTTCGTTTGGGGGCCACCCTTGGGGGTGCTCAAGGCTTAATCCTGGCGGTGCTTGGCAAACCTTACGTGGAGCCGGGGATAGAACCAGGGTTGGCGGTGTACCAGGCAAGGGCCCTCACCCCCGGACTATCCTAACGGTTGTTAACTGTATTCTTTTTTTAATTTTGGTTTTGGGGCCACACTTGGCTGTGCTCAGGGGTTGCTCCTGTGACTTTACACTCAGAAATCACTCCTGGCCAGGCCCGGCGGACCATCTGGGATGCTGGGGATTGGACCCAGCTTGGTTAAATGCAAGGCAAGCGCCCTCCCCACTGTGCTATCGCTCCAGTCCCGTTAACTGAATTCTAAGGGTACCTGGCCTTATCCACATGCTTCTCGATATTGTTAATTCTGGATTTTTTAAGTTTATTTGTTTTTGTTTGGGGGCCACTCCCAGCCATACTCAGGATTTATTCCTTAGTCGACACTCAGGGATCACTCCTAGCAGTGCTCAGAGTACCGTACGGGGTGCCATGGATCTTGGATTCTGGAGTTTGCATGTAATGTTTTTCAAAAATTTCAGTTCAAAGATTATTTTAGGGAGGGACACACACCTGGCAGCGGGGATATGCTTGGTTTAGACATTGGGGCTATGGGCAGGGGTGATGGGACGGCAGATAAGGCGTTTTCCTTCCAGGCGGCTGACCGGGGATTGATCCCGGCACCCCAGGGTCCTCTGAGCCTGCCAGGAATGATCCCAGAGCCTGGAGTAAGTCCTGAGCACTGCTGGGTATGACCCCACCAAATAATAATAATAATAATAATAATTGGGCTGGAGCGATAGCACAGCGGTAGGGCGTTTGCCTTACAAGCAGCCCACATGGCCCATCCGAGTTTGATTCCTCCGCCCCTCTCGGAGAGCCCAGCAAGCTACCGAGAGTATCTCGCCCGCATGGCAGAGCCTGGCAAGTTCCCTGTGACGTATTCGATATGCCAAACACAGTAACAACAAAATCTCCAATGGAGACATTACTGGGCCCGCTCGAGCAAATCGATGAACAACGGGAGGGCCTTTACCTTTACCTTTAATAATAATTGGGAGGTGTCAGAGTCTCCTGCCCCCGTGTCAGGCTGTCCTCACTGGGGCCCCTCAGAGGGGCAGGTTGAGTTTCCCTCCCCGCCACAAGCAGAGCCCCGGCAGCCGAAACCTCCAGAACCAGCCAGAGCCATGCTCAAGGCCACTCTCCACACTCTCGAATGAGACTCACACATGAAGGAACCGACAGAGGAGCCTGGGTATGTGGGTCCCGGGGCTGAGATCTCCAAGCCTGCTCGGATCGGGACTGGGCCTCCTCCCCCCAGCTCCCCCGTTTTCCAGTAGCTTGGCAGTCGCACCCACAAACTCCCACCCTGCCCTCCAGTGCCATGTAATCTCATCAACGGCCAAGATCCAGAGACTGTAAAATAAAGCTCCCGGAAGAGAGCGACACAGTTTTTCCTAGAACGACCTCTTATACTCTAGCCCACTGATGTCCCTCCTCTGGGAGAGCCCGGCAAGCTGCCAAGAGTATCTCACCTGCACGGCCGAGCCTGGCAAGCTCCCCGTGGCATATTCAGTATGCCAAAAACAGTAATAACGGGCCTCATTCCCCTGGCCCTGAAAGAGCCACCAATACGCCACTGGGCTACACTAGCACGCGACAGGGACGAATGGAGACGTTACTGGTGCCCGCTCGAGCAAATCAGTGGTCAGTGGGATGACAAGTGACAATTGGGGGCGGGGGGGGTGACTCTTGGTGGGAAACATACAACACTGCAGATAGAACCTGGGTGTCCCCCCAACACAGCACGTGCCCCTTTAACCGTGGCCCTCGTGTCCTCAATAGCAGTGAGTGAAGAGTGGCATCTTGTCCTCCTGGATGTCAGCACCGCCTTCCTGGCGCAGAATGAACTCTGTGTCTGCATGCGGGCCACTCGCCTGGCCCCTCGCCCTCAGGGCATCCCCTTGAGATGGCGCCAAGTCAGGCTCCCCCAGTGGCCCCCGCAGCCGTTGGGGACCACCACACCACACGGATGCCTGCGCTGAATGTCGGAGGGACCGCTAGGGAAGGTCACCCCGTGGGGCAAGCCCCCGGGCCCCGGGGGACTGTCTTGTGTGGTCTCTGGGCCAGCCTCCCCTGGGAGGCCTGAGGGCCAGGTGTGTGTGTGTGTGTGTGTGTGTGTGTGTGTGTGTGTGTAAAAGTAACTTTTCTCTTCCTCCTGCCACCTCCTCCGTTCCCCTTCCTGAGTGCTGCTGCTCTTGCCGGATGAGGCAGGGGATGGGGGTGGGGGTTGGCGGGTGGGGGGTGCACCCTTGCTGGTGGCATCCCAGCCACACCCGCGATCCCATCAGCCGTATTATGGAGCATGCCCTGGGCCAAGGGTCCACCCCCAGGCCCCAGCCTGCAAGGCCGACACGTCGCCCCTTGTGGTCTTCCCGTGTTCACTGCCCCGCCCCGCTGGCCCCCTGGCTCCCCAGCCTGCCTCAGACCCTTCTCCCCGCCCCCCCACCCCTTGCCACATGCCTCTGTGTCTCTGCTGGACACTCCCCACAGCCCCCTCCCTGCCCTGTTTCTTCTGAATATGTCTCCATTGTCATCCCGAACCCGCTGGCTGAGCTCAGGGGCTCAGGACTTGAATTCTCCTCAGATGGGGCCAGGAGGGGGGTTTTTATCCAGCGAGTAGATTCCGCCTGAGGTTAACGGTGATCTTTAGAAGGATCGACCGTTGGCCTGGGCCTCATGTCTACTCTCTCGTCCGGCCTTCTGCCGTGCTAGACCCAGCCCCAAGGGGCCGACGGACACGCCCTGCCTTATTCCCCTCCTGCCTTCCTGTGTGGCATCCTTGCCTCTGTCTGCCTCTCAAGGCTGGAGCTGGTAACCCAGATAGCTCGGAGGGTCTTGGTCTGACCTTCTTTGGGGCTACACTTAACCCCAAAGCGATGCCCAGGGGTCCCTCCTGGCTCTGCACTCAGAAATTACTCCTGGCGGTGCTCAGGCGACCCTATGGGAGGCTGGGAATCGAACCGGGGTCGGCTGCATGCAAGGCAGACGCCCTCCCGGCTGTGCTATCGCTCCAGCGCTTCCAGCCCGCTCTTAGCCTCCGTCTTCACCCCCTGGCCCCGCGCAGCCCTAAGAGACGCCAGGAACTGCTCAGTACATCTCATGATTCACTCCTTTACTGGCAACTGCTCTCATGAATCGCTGTTGACGGATGAGCCCGCTGCAGGCCCGGCAGTGATGCGGTCTCGGGAAGGCGGGTCCCGCAGACCAAGCCGCCCGCCCTCGGGTGGGTGGGAGGGTGGGGAGGGCGCTCCCTCCGGGCTGCCCGGCTTTCCCCAGGGGGGTACCGCACCTGTTTCTCGATGTCTCCACCCAGGGTCGATGCTGCTCCCTGAGCTTTTAAAATAATACCGCATGGCCCCGGTGGGTGTCAGGGGAGTGGTTTATGGGGGTCCGTCCCCGCTGCGATAACTCAGGCTAAGCTGGATGGTAGACGAAAGGTGTGGGGGAGAGCTAAGGGATGAATACCGCTCCAGGCCATCTCTGGCGGCACACATCACGGGTGGGGAGGAAGAGCTGGAGCATGACTCGGAAGTTTCTGGAAGGAGGAAGGGGGGGGCAGGGAACAACGCCCCGTATGCTGAGTTCCCTGTGGCTCTGTCCACTGGGGACCCCCCCCCCCTCCCTGGCCCGGGCTCCCTATCCACAGCTGGAGGCTGCCGCTGATCCCCCAGCTGGGGAGAGACTCCCTGGGAAGTGCTCCTCCCTGCACCCCTTCCTCAAGGGCTCTCTGGACCCATCCAGCAGAGCCTATCAGAGCCCCCCGACCCCAGCCAGGGGTCAGGAGGAGCCAGCCCTCTTGGGGTTGGGGGGGTTCAGGTCTTCCCCCTGTGGGCATTCTCCGGGCAGAGCTGCCTGTCACTGCTTGCCTGCGAGGGTGTTCCTTGCCCCAGGGACAGGGCGGGGACAGGGCTGGAGTCCCCAGGTCATCATCTCAGAACTGAGCGCCCGAGTCGTGCTATACAGCAGACCCCTGCCCTCCATGGCACCCATAGGGTCCCCCTTCCTCCAGCCCCGCCAGGAGTGAGGCCTGAGCACCGCTGGTGGTGGCCCTCAGACACACAAAATCAAAGCCAGCCCCTCTGGGGGGGGGGCATAGAATTGGCCTTGCGCCTCGTTCACTCCCAGGCTTCTTTGGACCCCTGCCCCCAGCTCCTGGCGGCACCCCTGGGCTCCCGAGCACTGCCCAGGAAGCCGCTCCCCGGAGGCCACCAGCGGCGCGGGCACTGCAGAATACTCTCGTCGCTTTGAAATGGTGCTGGCTGGGGGGGTCAGCGGCAGCCTCCAGCTGTGGATAGGGAGCCCGAGCCAGGGACGGGGGGTCCCTGGTGGACTGAGCCACAGGGAACTCAGTGCACGGGGCTCCCTTCCCTGGGGGACCCCGGCTTCCTCCTTCTAGAAACTTCCGAGTTATGCTCCAGCTTTTCTTCCCCACGACCCCCCCCCCCCCCAGGGTTCTGTGGACCCACTTCCCGGGTTTGATGCTCAGGTGTATCGTCGCTGGGATGTCGTCGTGGCCGCCTTGCTGTCCCCCTGCCCCCGGTCCTTTGCGGGCTGCGGAGTGACCCTGTCCTCTGACCGGTCTGCCCAAGGGGCCAATGCGACCTGGATGGGGACCCCAGACGGGGCAGTTGCAGGCCTTGAGCAAGCCATGCGCAACCTGGTACCTCCCCACCTCCCCCCTCTCTCTCCCCTCCCTCCCTCCCCCTTCCGCAAACCATTCCCCACCCCCCCACCCCCGGGGGTCCCAGGCCCTTCCTCCTTCTTCCTCTCTGCCTGCTGTCTGCAGCCCCAGAGCTAACGCCCCGGAGAGACCAAGAGGGTTGGGACCCCAACGAAGAAGCCCGGGGCTCCGTTCTGGGGCTCGCACCGTCCACGGCAAGCTGCTTTTCCCCTGCCTGTCCAGCTCACATCCAGGGGTGGAGGGAGAAGGAGTGGGGGGCCCGGTTCCCCAAGGCCGGTGCTCTGCAGGCCCCCGGGGTGCTGGGGGTGCCCTTGGTGGCGGCCGTGCTGGAGATTCTGGGGGGCTGAGCGGGTCTGTGTGTCTGCAAGAGGAGGTCCAAGGGCCAGTGCTGGAGACCCCCCACCCCCGGCTCTCCTCGACTCCCCCCAACCCTCTTTGTTCCCTACACCCAAGGATCTGGTTGCTGCCCTCTGATGTGGCTTCTCCGGGGAGGGCAGAGGAATGAGAGCTATTCCGCCCGCGTTTTCGGGAGAGGAATGCCGGATTCGAACAATGCGGGGCCCCGGGATGCCCCGGATTCCTGGGCTGACGTCTGCCCGGCCCAGGCCCCACGCGGGGACTATCGGGTGCTGGAAATAGGCCCGGGCCCCCCAGGGAGGGCTGATTGTTGGTGGCAACCCCGCCGTCACTAGCTTGCCCCAACCCGGAGCCGCAGACAGGAAGGCACCTCCCAAAGTCATCTAGGAAGGAAGGGGCCGCGGGCGCCCATCTGGCCACCCGGCTCGGACTCCAGGTGGGGTGGGCCCCCCCCCCCCCCGCTCACCTGCTCGTGTCCCTAACGGCGCACGCTCAGCCTGCTCCACTCCCCCCGCCCGCGGTGAGACAGCGTGTGGGACCCCTCGTTCTCGCTCCAGCTCGAAACGCCCCAAGGCGGTGTGATGTGTTCCTTCTGTTTTATTTTGTGTTTGGTTTGCCCTCCCTACCCTCACCCCCGGCGATGCTTAGGGCTGACTCCTGGCTCTGCACTCAGGGATCACTCCCGGCGGTGCCCGGGGGGACCATCTGGGGTGCCCATCTGGGATGGAGCCCGTCGTGGGGGGATGCCCTCCCCTCTGGACTACGGTCCCAGCCCCTCCTCTGTTGAAGAGCGGGTGGGAGGTGACGTCTCCTTGCTCTCGGTGAGGCAGCCAGCTGAGTAGAATTTGTAACGGATAAAATATTGGCTCAAGGCAGAATTGGTTTTCTCTCTGTTAACGGGCCTGGGAAGGTAGCGTCCGGGGCCGTGCACACGTCATGCATTTTTGGCACCAATTTTGATTTGTTTCGGCCATCGAGAGGCGAGTCCATGAGGGAGGAGTTCCGAGCAGGTTATCCGTCTTTGCTGTGGGGTAGGGGACACTCAGCTGCCCGTCTCGCTGGTAGCCCCTCAAATCCGGGGTCCCAGTCTGCGTTTCTGCCCACTGGGGGGGATCTTACAGGGTCATGTGACTCCGGAACACACTTCTCCACTGACAGACCCCCTGTCTCTCCTCACAGCACACGTCACTTGTTGGCACCCGCTCAGCACATTTCCATCTTGGAAGGGGTAATCCGAGTGTATTTCCTGCAGCTGGATAATCTCTCTGGCCAGGTGTGGCTCCCTGCAGAAAGGAACTGGTTCTGGATTTCATGCCTCGAAAGTGCAAATTCCCATGGGCTCTCAGTTCTCGCTCTGAGACCCTTGTGGGCTGTGCGCTCCGTTAACGCTTCAGGGCTGTGTTTCTCAGGGCCTGCAAGCCAAAGTGTGTGTGTGTGTGTGTGTGTGTGTGTGTGTGTGTGTGTGTGTATGCATGTGTGTGTATGCGTATGTATATGTGTGTGTTTGCAAGTGTATATGCGTGTGTACGCATGAGTGTATGTGTGTATGCATATATGTGAGTACGTGTGTATATGCGTGTGTATGCATGTATGTGTATGTGTGTGCGTTTGTGTGTGTCTGTGTGCTTGTGTGTGTGTGTCTATGTGTTTGTGCATGTGTGTATGTGTCTATATGTGTGTACGTGTATGTTTGCATGTGTATGTGTGTATGTACATGTGTTTGCATGTATGTATGTGTATATATGTGAGTACGTGTGTGTATGTGTATGCATGTATGTGTATGTGCGTGTGTATGTGTGTCTATGTGTGTGCACGTGTATATGTGTATATGTGTGTACGTGTGTGTTTGCATGTGTGCATGTGTATATATATGAGTACGTGTTTATATATGTATGCACGTATGTGTATGCATGTGTGTGTCTGTGTATGTGTGTATGTGTGTACGTGTGTTTGCATGTGTATATGCGTGTGCATGTATATGTGTGTATGTACGTGTGTTTGCATGTATGCATGTGTATATATGTGAGTACGTGTGTATATGCGTGTGTATGCATGTATGTGTATATGTGTGCATGTGTGTATGTGTGTCTATGTGTGTTTGCATGTGTATATGTGTGTGCATGTATATGTGTATGTATTTGTGTGTGCATGTGTGTATTACATGTGTTTGCATGTGTGCATGTGTATATATGTGAGTACGCGTGTATGTGTGTATGCGCGTATGTGTATGCATGTGTGTATGTGTGTCAATGTGTATGTGTGTACGTGTGTTTGCGTGTGTATAGGTATATGCATGTGTATGTATGCATGTGTGTGCTCACACAAACACCTGAAAAAATATTCATGGGGGCTGGAGAGAGAACTCCGTGGGCTGAGCGTGTGCTTTGCATGCAGAAGGCCCCAGGTTCCATCCCCGGGCACTGCCTGGTCCCCTGAGCACAGCTGGGAGCAAGGCCCACCCCCCCCAACATAAAGCCTCAGCAACCTCAGCTGTGACCCTAAAACCAAACCCAAAACAAACAGGTTTCTCACAAAGGATCAAGTGAGATACATTCTGGTCGTTTTTGTTGTGATGTTGTCTCTCTCTTTTTTAAATACTCTACCTGACCCACTAAACTGATTTCATAACCCGTTAATGAGTAATGACCTGCACTCTGAGAGGCACTAATCTGGGAGTTGCTTCGGATGAAAGCAAATGGATACAATTAGCCAATTAATTCATGTGGGTCAGAGTCGCACATCTATTATAGCTCAGATGCCTTCCTTCTTGAAAGGGGGATTTTTCTCTCCTTTGTCACTGGTGTCGCCAAAGGCAGTGCCTGTCAGCTGGGAAGCTGGGGCTGTTCCCACGGTCCTGTCAGCCCTTTTTCAAGTGAACACGGGCCGGGAAAGGCCTCCAGGGCTCAAACACGAGCTTGGCGTGTGGGAAGGTGGGAGCTCATGCCTCTCATGAGTAATCCCTGAGTACCGATGGGTGTGCCCCCCCCCCCCCCAAGAAGCAATAAAAGACGCTTGACCTTAACTCCTTAGACAAAGGAGTATTATTTGGCGGGGGCGGGGGAGCACAGCTGGCAGTGCTCAGGGGTCTCTCCTAGTAGTGCTTGGGGACCATATGTAGAGCTGGGAATTGAGCTTGGGTTGTCTGCATGCACGGCAAGGGCTTTAACCCCTGTACTATCTCTCTGACCCAATAAAATGACAAGCGGGCTGGAAAGGTAGTACAGGAGTTAACGGGCTTGCCTTGTATGTGACTGACCCTGGTTTGGTCCCCATGATAACATGGTCTCTGGCGCCAGGTTCAGCCCTGGAGGAGCCTGACCACTGCCAAGATGTCCCCGGGAATCCCCAGCACCATGGCACTGGAGCAGCATCCGATACTTGGACCCTTGCGTTGAACTGCCCAACGCGTTGGCTAATAATTGCTAGTGGGGACCTGAGCCTCCCCTGTAGGATAACACTGTTTTGTCCTTCCTCGGGTAGCTTAGGTTTATCGGGTCACACCCATCTAAGGACACTGAACTTGTATTGTAAGCAATGTCCTTTCTGTGTGGACACAGGAAGACAGTTAATATTATGCTTTGTAACTTGGGAGTTGACTGACTCCGAATAATATTTACTCCTGGGCATCTGCTTTCTTGACTCAGTTGCCCTTAGGTCCTAGCACCCCAAAAGCAGGGTCCCGACGAGGGACTGAATGAACCCAGGGCAAGCTGTGAGCTACCCTGGCATCGAAATGGGCCAGGCCAAAGCGCCATGATACTCAGCTATAAGTTGAGGGCATGATCATGGCTCCTCTCCACTGCATGGGAGACTGTCACCTCGCCCCCTGTAAATAGGAATAAAGAGCCCTGGTATGCAAATTTGCTAATTTATTCAACTTTCTGGCATATCGAATACTCTCGGTAGCTTGCCGGGCTCTCCGAGAGGGGCGGAGGAATCGAACTCGGGTCGGCCATGTTGGCCGCGTGTAAGGCGAACACCCTACCCGCTGTGCTATCGCTCCAGCCGATATGCCAGACACAGTAACAACAAAGTCTCCAATGGAGACGTTACTGGGCCCGCTCGAGCAAATCGACGATCAACGGGAGGGCCTTTACCTTTTACCTTACCTTATTCAACTTTCATTGAGTATTTTCAAGATTGAGCAGATTAGCAAAGTGAATACATTCAGCAATTCTTTCTTTTTCTTTTTTTTATAAAGACCATTGGGTTTTTTATTTGTGGAGGAGTGTTGTTCGTGTTTTGGACCACACCTGGCAGTGCTCAGGTGTTACCTGGCTCTGCACTCAGGGCTCACTTCTGGTGGTGCTTGTGGGGCCATGTGGGATGCTTGGGGATGGAACCCGGGTCAGTTGTGTGCAAGGCAAACACCCTCCCCACTGTACTATTGCTCTGGCACCATTCAGCAGATTCTTTTTTTTTTTTTAATTTTTATTAGTGAAACACTGTGAGGTACAGTTGTAGACTTACAAATTTTTGTGCTTGGGTTTCAGTTATACAATGATCGAATACCCATCCCTCCACCAGTGCCCATTCTCCACCACCACTGATCCCAGTATCCCTCCCACCTCCCATCCCCCCATTCCACCCCGCCTCTGTGGCAGGGCATTCCGATTTGTTCTCTCCCTCCTTTTGGGTTCTGTGGTTTGCGAAAGAGGCATTGAGTGGCAATCGTGTTTGGTTTATAGTCTACTTTCAGCATGCTTCTCCCATCTTGAGAGGATCCTCCCAACACCCTTTATTTGGTGCTCCCTTCTCTATCTGAGCTTTCAGCCGATTCTTGAGTCGGACCTGAGAGTTCAACCCAAAGAGAATTCACCCCCCCCCCCATTTTTTTTACTTGTTGGGTCACACCCAGTGATGCACAGGAATTACTCCTGGCAGTGCTCAGGGGACCATATGGGATGCTGGGAATTGAACCCGGGTCAGCCGTGTGCAAGGCAAACACCCTCCCCACTGTGCTATCCCTCCGGCCCCCAATTCAACCCTTTCTTGCCCTTAAGCATCTTTCCTGGTGAAGGTGGAGAAGGGCTGGCAAGGGAAGTGGGACTGCAGTAGAGACTCTAGCCAAGGCAGGTCAGAAAGGATGACTTGGAGTCCCAGGGAGTTAGGAGGCGACCCGGAGGAGATGCCGCTTGGTGGGGGCTTGCAGAGGGCACAGGAGTCAGAATGCAGTCAGAAAGCTGGTGTGCTCGGCAGAGCAACTTGGAGAGAACTGGAGAGAGAGTACTGTCTCTGCACTTCTAGTCCGATAGGATGTTTGTCTTACATTCAGCTGACCCCGAATCAATTCCCGGCACTGCATATGGTCTCCAGAGCCCCGCCAGGAAGGAGTGATTCCTGAGCACTGAGCACCACTGGGTATGGGTCAAGAAACAAACAAGAAAAGGAAGAAAGAAAGAAAGAAAGAAAGAAAGAAAGAAAGAGAGAGGGAGGGAGGGAAGAGGGAAGGAGGGAGGGAGGAAGAAAGAAGGAAAGAAAGTCCTATCCAAACAGACCCAAACTAACAAACTTGGAGAGGCTTTAAAGTTGGGACACTTGGGGCTAGAGCGATAGCACAGCAGGTAGGGCGTTTGCCTTGCATGCGGCAGACCCAGGTTCGATTCCCAGCATCCCATAGGGTCCCCCGAGCACCGCCAGGATAATTCCTGAGAGCATGAGCCACGAGTACGCCCTGTGCATCGCCGGATGTGACCCCAAAAGCAAAAAATGTAATAATAACAATAATAAAGTTGGGACCCCATGAGGAGAAAGTATCTTAGCAAGTTGGTCGTGAGGGCAGCTGTGGAAGGTCTCGGCTGTGGACAGGAGCTGGGTAATCGTCTCTCGTCTGTTTGGTGAAGAGCAGATGTGGAGAGAAGCTGCACGGAGGAGATGATGGCACGGAGAAGAGGGAGGGGTGGTGACTGGGCCTGGGGCCGTGTTTAAACCTGCGCATCAGGACAGAAATAGCAGAAGAGTCCGAGGACTCGCCCTGGGCTCCTCAGGGAAGGGACGTTGCTGGCGAGGATGCTCGTCACTCATCAGGAAGACCGGAGCGGGAGCCTGTGGGGGAGAGAAGGGAGGCGGAGGCCCACGGTTGTGGGCCATGTGATGGGGACAGACAGACGGAACAGACCCCGTCCCAGCTCTGGTCTGGGTGGCTCATCACGTGGCACGGGACGCAGGGTGAACCGTGCAGGCGTGTCGTATGGATTGGAGAAAGTAGATTTATTTATTTATTTATTTATTTATTTTTGCTTTTTGGGTCACACCTGGTGATGCACAGGTGTTCCTCCTGGCTCTGCACTCAGGAGTTACTCCTGGCGGTGCTCGGGGGACCCTATGGGTGCTGGGAATCGAACCCGGGTCGGCCGCGTGCAAGGCAAACGCCCTCCCCGCTGTGCTATCTCTCCAGCCCCGAGAAAGTAGATTTAGAACCCTGACAACAAGTTCTCAGTAAACAGCGTGTGTGGGTCTGTGTGTGTCTGTGCGTGTGCGTGCTTGTGTACGCGCGCTCCGTGCACGAGTGTCTGTGTGAGTATGGCTGAGTGCATGTGTGTGCGCCCTGTTTTATTTTGGGCTACACTGAATGGTTCTTGGGGGCTCCTCCTGGCTCTGTGCAGTGCTGGGGTTGAACTCCGGCTCCGGCATGCAGAATCTTGGCTCTTTGATGCTCGAGGCCGGATTTGCTTCGGCTTCTGTAGATGTTTGCTACTGTTGCTCTGTGTATCGAGTTGGGTGCAAGAATTCAGGGTTCAACTCTCAAGGTCATGGGTGTGTCCTTGAACCCGTCACTCCACTGCTCTGGGTTTGGGGGGGGGTGGCCTCACTTGAACGTGGACCAAATCAAACTTGATTGTCTGTTTCCTCCGCCCGAGTGGAGAAACCTCCTGAAACCATCAGCCAGTTGGGAGAATAAATGTATCCCCACAGCGGAAGATGGCATCGGGACTTATTTTTTTTTCTTTCTTTTGTAGGTTGGTTGTTTATTCTGTGTCTAGTGACCACACTGCCTTGTCAGGATGTTACTGACTCATTGGCATTCGTGGACTTTTTTTTTTAAATATGAATAAATGGACTGGAGCCATAGCACAGCGGGTAGGGCGTTTACCTTGCATGTGGTCAACCCGGGTTCGAGTCCTCTGTCCCTCTCGGAGAGCCCGGCAAGCTACCGAGAGTATCCCGCCCGCACGGCAGAGCCTGGCAAGCTCCCTGTGGCGTATTCGATATGCCAAAAATAGTAACAACAAGTCTCACAATGGAGACGTTACTGGTGCCCGCACGAGCAAATTGCTGAACAACAGGAGGACAGTGCTACAGTGCTATATGAACAAATAATTATTTTAGGTCATCCAAGGGTTTTTTCTTTTTTTTTTTTTTAATAACTGTGAGCTACCCTTACAAAGCTCTCACTCATGTTTGAGTTTCAGTCATCCAATGATCGAACACCCATCGTGGACTTTTTTTTTTTGCTTTTTGGGTCACACCCAGCGACGCACAGGAGTTACTCCTGGCTCATGCACTCAGGAATTACTACTGGCGGTGCTCGGGGGACCATATTGGGATGCTGGGAATCGAACCTAGGTCGGCTGCGTGCAAGGCAAATGCCCTACGCTGTGCTATTGCTCCAGCCCCATCATGGACTTTTTTGAGGGATTGGTTTGGGGGCCAGATCCGGATGTGCTCAGAGCTGACTCCCGGTTCTGTGCTCATGGCAGTGCTTAAGGGACCATATCCAGTGTCTGGACTGAACTGGGGTCCGTCGCGTGCAAGGCGAACACTCGAACAGCCCTGTCCTGTCGCCATTGTCATACTCATGAACCTTTTGAATGAGAAAATTAAAAAAAAAAATAAAGGCAGAACCTTCCAGATTGTTCAAAGCAGATCATTAGGATTTGAACTCACAAGTCTGCCCCCTCAGGGACGGAAGGTTCCTTTCTCTTTGCTTTGGGGGCCACACCCAGTGATGCTCAGGGCTGACTCCTGGCTCAAGCACTCAGGGATCACTCCTGGGGGACCTCAGGGGACCTTTTGGGGTCCTGGGGATCAAACCTGGGGTTGGCCGCGTGCACAATGAGTGCGCTAACCATTGTACTACCTCTCTGGCCCTGGGTGAAAGAAAAAGTCAACAGCATATGCTCCCAGCTGCCCCGTCTCCCGTGGCCTCTCCTTGGATTTGTGAAGCTCAGGGCATCAAAGGCAGCTCAGGCTGATGCGCTTGTGAGACCCAGGCTGGTCTGACACTGCTCAGGATGCCGTGTGTGTGTGTGTGTGTGTGTGTGTGTGTGTGTGTGTGGTGTGGTTGGGGGGGTCTCACATGGCCTCTGGGGGCAGGTGGAGAGTGCTCAGCGCCCACTGCGTGGATGGAAGCAGCATTCCTGCCAAGCGTGGCTTCAGGGACCGGAGAGAGTATAGAGCGGAGGGCGCTTGCCTTGCATCCGGCTGACCCGGGTTCCATGCCCAGCATCCCATATGCCCCCTCCCCAGCCCCCAAGCCCAGGAGTGATCCCTGAGCACAGAACCAGGAGTCAGCCCTGAGCACTGCAGGGTGTGCCCTGAGCGCCTCCCCGCTCCCAGATCTCAAAACCAAACCCAGAACAGCTTCAGCCTGGTGCCGTTTGAAGCTTTTGGGTTCCGTAGAGCCGGGGGCTTGGTGCGTTCATTGATGACTCTGTCACCCACTGTTTCTCTGCCCCCCCCTTCCTGGGTGCCAGGCTGGGGTGGGTGCTGGCAGCTCCGCCTGGATCAGATGGAGCGACTCGGCCGCATTGGCAGCCCGGGAAAGGCAAGGAGGAGAGTGGGCAGGCTGGCGAGGGAGCCGTAGGATGCTGCATGAGTAACAGCGGAAAGGATGGGCACGTTTGGCGTGGCGAAGCGAAGGTTCCGGGCACACCAGCGGGTGCCTTCAAAGGCTGGCACCCGGGGGAGGAACTGGGCCTCTGGTTCTGTGGGAGGGTCCCAGCAAGGCTATGTTGGGGCTCATTGGGCTATCTATGAAGAGCCGGGTGGGTCAGACGCCGCCCTGGCTGGGCTCAGGGATTACCAGTCCTGGGTGGGGGGCTGCTTGTTGATTGTCCTCACTATTCATGAGGGGATGGGGTGGGGTGGGGTGGGGTGGAGAGGAAGGGGGAAACTGAGGCACAGACCAACTTGGCAAGAAGTAGACTTGGCAAGAAGTAGAGCTCAGATTGGCTTCAGATCATCCTGACTACGTGGCCCGACACCCCCTATGTCTCAGGGCAGGAAGTTGGCGGAGGTGGGGGGGGCTCAGGTAGGCGTTAGAGTTGTGGGGAATGCCAGTAGTTTCTGCAGGACCAGGTACTCGGGCTGTCTGGCTCCCAGGAGAGCCCTGGAGGCCCATTTTGCGGATGGGAAGACTGTGGCTCCCAGGGGTTCCGAGGGTTGCCCAGAGCCACAGGGCATCTCCGAGGCAGAGCTGGGTGTCACCTGGCTCTCCTGCTCCCCAAGGTGACCCTTTGCTTCCCCTGCCTCCTCGCTGGGTTTCTTTCCCGCCCTTGCCCTCCCCCCTCCCCCCACCGCATGGGGTAGTGGACTGCCTGTGAGGTCCCGGGGGTGCCTGGACTCGGACCCACAGCCGCGGCCAGGGTCCAGACTGACCGAGACACCAGACCTTCTGGTGCACTGTGCATGCAGGCACATCTGGGTCAGGGGCCCGTGTGTCCCGGAGGGCCTGCGGGAGTGTCACGTTTGCCTGTGCTTGTGTGTTGTGGGCATGCGTACACGCGTGTTGTGCATACACACGTGTGCGTGTATGTGTCTGTGCGTGCACATGTGTGTCAGAGGTGTGTTCCAGAGGGCCGTTGAACTGTTTGCATGTGGACATGTGTATGTGTGTTCATGTGCTGTGCTCCTGTGTGTCTGTGTGCATGCACGTGTGTGTGTGTGTGTGGGGGGGGTGTTAGAGGTTCTGTGGGTCCTGGAAGACCTTTGGGGATTAGTGTGTTTGCAGTCGTATGTGCACATGTGCATGTGTGTGTGATTGTGGCACACAAGCACATGTAGTAGATGTGATGTGTGTGTTGTGTATATACACTGTGTGAGTGTACATGGATGTGTGTATGTGAGAGGTATTGGGGCTGATGTGTTGGCAGGGGTGTGTGTGTGTGTGCGTGTGTGTGTGTGCATGTGTGCGTGTGGACACGTGTGTGAGTGATGTGCTGTAGGCTGGCGTTTCTGGCAGCTCCCATCCCGCGGGCCCCCGAGGGACGCTTGTGCCTCTCCAGGGCCCCTGCCCGCCCCTTGTCTGCTCGGCGCAGGGGCAGCGGCTGCTTTGGGAAGGTGGGCTGCGAGGAGCAGATTAGGGAAATTAATTACACGATTAATTCACCCAGATCAGACAGGCTTTCTGCTTGGGAGATGCTTGCTTGATGGAACGAGGAAACTGCTAATCTGCTGCTTCCGGTGCTGCTGGAGGGCGGGGGGCCTCGGAGGGGGCGCTTGGCCGAGTCCCCGCTCGGGGTTCCCTGGGCTGATCGCCTTGCTCCTGCCTGGCCTCCCTCGAGGAGGCTCTCCCTTGCCTCTCTCTCTCTCTCTCTCTCTCTCTCTCTCTCTCTCTCTCTCTCTCTCTCTCTCTCCCCCTCCCTCCCGTGATTGGCGCCCTTCTCTCCCGTCCATATACTGCCAGAACCAACGAGGCTCGAGGGCCAGGCCTGGCTCATCCACGCAGCCAGCGCTCGGGAGTGGCCGAGGGGCTTGGCCGGAGCCCCCTTTGGCTCCCTTTGCCGGCAGCTGAAGGTCCATTTGCGGAGAGGAGGGTGGGAGCGTGTGTGCTGGGATGTGGCTGGGAGTGTGTGTGTACGTGTGTGTGCATGCGTGTGTGTGCATGTGTGTGCGCGTGTGTGTGTGTGTGCGTGTGTGTGACGGGGGGTGGGGGTGCTCTGTAACTGGGCCAGCTGTGTCCAGGGAGGGGATGCTAAATGAGGCCCGGAATTGGGGCAGGTTGGCAGGGAGACAGGACCAGACGCCCGTTGAGTTGAGGCGGGATGTGGACTTGGGGTCAGCCGCGGGAGTCCTGAGGGGGTGACAGTCATCCCGGGGGAGGCTGCGGGCATTGCTGGGGCGATGGCCTGGCTGATGGCACAGCCGCTGGAGCTGGTGGGAGAGTGCAGAGCCACGCCCGAGCGACCCGACCCCCGTCACTCTTTCTTCCTTCCCCTCCGCGGCTGACAGGCTCCTGCGGGCAGCGGGGGCTCTGCCAGGCTGCTGTGACGTCACCCGACAGCTACGTTGGGGCTCCCTCGGACGAGGACCTGGACGTGGTTCCTCAGGAGCTGCCCGCAGGGGACCGTGGGGAAGGGGGTCACACACCCTCCCCCACCCCCGGCCGCTTCCATGCTGGGAAACTTGTTCCAGGCAAGGGGATCTGTCAGTGGTGGGCGGGTGAGAGGGAAGACCAGTGGCTACTCCCACTGGACCTGGGGCGAGTCCAGCAGCAGGCCGCTCGCCTTGCATGTGGCCAGCCCCGGCTTGATTCCCCGGCTCCCCACCGGGAGTGAGCCCTGAGCGTTGCGAGGTGGGACCCCAGGACCAAACGAAGCCCGTGACCACTTCTGCACCCTTCTGGAAAGGGGGCGGCTGGAGAAGTCCCTAGTGGCCCCAGGACCTGGCAGCAGCGGGGGCAGCAGTGTGCGGGCAGGACCACAGCGTGTGAGAGAGCACCGGGCTGGGACAGGCCATTCAGCCCACGGCCTGGCACGTGTCTCTTCAATCACTTCCTCGGCCCCGGAGGTCACCATATGCAAAGCCCCTTGCTTTTTGGGTTACTCCTGACTCATGCACTCAGGAATCACTCCTGGCGGTGCTGGGGGGACCCTATGGGATGCTGGGAATCGAACCCGGGTCGGCTGCTTGCAAGGCAAAACACCCTACCTGCTGTGTTACCGCTCCAGCCTCTGCAAAGCACCCCCAGAACAGCTCCTCTCTCTCCTGCCAAAGCTCCCTCCTGCCCCAGACGCAGACGCATGTACCCCTCTGGGTGGATTTAAGCCAAGAAAGGGGGCAGGGGGCCTGGAGAGATAGCACAGCGGGGAGGGCGTTTGCCTTGCACACAGCCGACCCGGGTTCAATTCCCAGCATCCCATAGGGTCCCCTAAGCACCGCCAGGAGTAACTCCTGAGTGCAGAACCAGGAGTAACCCCTGTGCATCGCCGGGTGTGACCCAAAAAGGAAAAAAAAAAGAAAGGGGTCAGGGGGGAGAGAAGAGCACCAGGTAGGTGATCTTGGGCAGACTCATAGCCTTCTGGAATCTTCCTCCATTCAGAAAATGCAAGGAATCCCTGCCCCCACCCCCCAGGTGGTAAATCTGTCTCTTGAAGAAGTGGGTGGCGTTTGAGGCCTGGAGATGGATGAGGAGCTGGGAGCGAGGGCCCCTTCCAGCCCCCTAATCACAGCACCTCCTGGAACCTCAGGGCTCTTTCCCGATGCTGATGTGGCTTAAACTGAGCAATTAGATCAGCTGACTGTGGCGGAGAGCCGCCAGGGCCACCCGGGGCAGGTGCTGCCCGCTTGCTTTGCCGTGACCTGCAGGGCGAGCTGGCAGCCGGGAAGAGCTCGAACCTGGGCACTGAGGGCCCCTGAAAGGAGAGTGACTGGGAGCAGGGCGGGCACCCCCAAGGCAGAGGACACAGGGCGACACTTCCCTGGCCCTGGGGTCGCAGTGACCCTCCCGGGGTCACACCCCAATCCCCAAGCCCTGTGACTGGCGGATTGCTTGTTTTCCTCAGCGTGGAAGCCCACATGGGTCAGCAGATATGTCCCATGGTGGGGGCAGGCGACCGATCTTGCCAGCGGGGAGACCCGGAAGGCCCCGTCCCTCCCAAGGAGGCTGGGGAGGGGGTGTGCAGGAGGATGAGCTCGCTGGGATTGAGGCTGGCCGGGCCTGATCACGGCGGTTCAGTTCGTGTCTCGGAAAGGAGCGAAGTCCCCACAGGCCTTGGGGGGGGAGGGGGCACGGCTGGCCGGACCCTTCTGCGCGCATACCCCCCACCCCCACTGCTCAGTCTTTGTGGGAACTGCTGGGGTTAGCGGGGGTGGGGCTTGCACTCCTGCTCACACTCAGCAGGGTGGGGGGTAGGGGGGCCACATTCAGAGGTGGAATCAGGGGCCACCTTTGACTCACTTTGCCCATGGTTGGGGGCTCCTGGGATGGTGGGATGCCCGGAAATTCCCGCCTCTCCCGAGGAGGCTGGGGAGGGGGCGTGCAGGAGGAGCTCGGCTGCCCCCACCCCCTGTCCCCGAGATCCCCAGGACAGACTCCGAGTGAAGCTGCTCACCCACCTCCCGCCCGGGCGCCAGCCCGCCGGGGCTGCAGGCTACAGCCAGGGCCCGCGGTGCTTAAAATAGCAGTGTGAGCTGGCCGTTATGCCCGAGGCCGGGGGCCGCCCCGGCTCTCACCGCTGGCATGGAAGACGCGCTTGGGGTGTCTTCTAGGGCCAGCGTGTACAGAGGGGGCAAAGGACTCGCCTTGAACCCGCCCGCAGGCTGCTCACGGCAGGACTCAGAGCCCTTCAGATCGGCGGGCGCTGCCCCTGGTGTGGAATTGGCCACGAGAGTCTCATTCCAGCCCAGGGAGGCACCAGGAGGACCGGGAGAGCACTCACTCATTCGTTCATTCATTCATTCCTTCATTCATTTTGGGGGGGAGGGGGTCACACCCAGCAATGCTCAGGGGTTCCTCCTGGCTCTGCACTCAGGAATCACTCCTGGTGGTGCTCACGGGACCATATGGGATGCTGGGAACCAAACCTGGGTCGGCTGCGTGCAAGGCAAACGCCCTCCCCGCTGCTGTGCTATCACCCTGACCCCTCCTTCATTCATTCTTTCAGAACTGATTGAGCCTCTGCCCTGTGCAAGGGCCGTTCTGGACTGTGTAATCCCACACGGGGCAGAATGGCTGGATTTCTGGCCTCGGGAAGCTTCATTCTGGTGGGGGGAGGGAGCAGGAGAAAGCAAGGAGGAAGGCTTGGGGGGGCTGGGCGGGGGCAGAGAGATGGCACAGAGCTTAAATTAGCCCAGGCCTGGCATGTGGCTGACCCCGGTTCAATCCCCGGCATCACAGGCTCCCCTAAGCACTGCCGGGTCCAGCCCTGGACGCCCCCAGTACTGCCAGCATGGGCTGGGTCATTCCTGGCATGGCAAGGCCGAGCAGCACTGCCTCCCCGCCCCCCACTTCCCCGATGATTGCACTGAACAGTTTGGTCGGCTGAGACTAGCTGGGAGGGCCCCTGGGCCTCCTGAACACCGTTTGCCCCAAATACAATCACTGTAGCACTGTCCTCCCATTGTTCATCGATTTGCTCGAGCGGGCACCAGTAACGTCTCACAACAAATTGTGAGGCTTGTTGTTACTGTTTTGGGCATATCGAATATGTCACGGGGAGCTTGCCAGCCTTTGCTGTACTGGCGAGATACTCTCGGTAGCTTGCTGGGCTCTCCGAGAGGCATGGAGGAATTGAACCCGGGTCGTCCGCGTGCAAGGCAAACACCCTACCCACTGTGCTGTCGCCCCAAATACAATCAATAAACAATACGCACTTATTTTATTTATTTATTTATGTCAATTTTTTGTTTTTTGGGTCACACCTTGTGATGCTCGGGGGTTACTCCTGGCTCTGCACTCAGGAGTCACTCCTGGCGGTGCTCGGGGGACCCTATGGGATGCTGGGAATCGAACCCGGGTCGGCTGCGTGTAAGGCAAATGCCGCCCCCCGCCCCCTCCCCACTGTCTTAACACTTTAAAAGATGACTGTGCTGTAAGAACTGGCAAGAGAGATGGTGTGTGTATCGTGTGTGTGTGTGGGTGAGGGGTGGCATAAGGTTTGAAATGAGGTGTTAGGGGAAGTGTCATTGAGAAAGTTACATTTGAGCTGGGATGGGGGATCCTGACATGAGAAACAGCAGGTGAGGCTGGAGCAATAGAATAGCGGGTGGGGGTCTTGCCCTGCAGGTGGCCAACCTGGGTTCCATCCCCAGCATCCCATAATGGTCCAGGCACAATTCCTGAGCTCAGAGCCAGGAGTCCGTCCTGAGCACTGCTGGGTGTGGCCCCAAACAAAACAAACAAATCCCAGGGACCGCCTGTGTGTCCCGGGGTGCGCTGAGCTTCTGCCTCCGTCGCTTGCCTGAGTACTTGGGAGTGTGGCGTCTGTTTCCCTGTGAGCCATGAGACGGTGCTGAGCGGGCAGGACCTGGTCCACCTTGTGTTTCACGGGGACAGAAGCTGCCTTGGCCCGCCTCCTCCCAACTGGGGGGGCTGCAGGGCCACCCACAGCCCCACCCCTTCTCCCAGATGTGTGAACCTTACGCTTTGGGCAGACTCTTCCTCCTGGGGAGTTTGTGGAGGTGGAAACGTGCTTTGGGGGTCAGGATGGCCCTGTCTCCTTGCCTGAAACTTAGTTTTTTTTTTTTTGCTTTTTGGGTCACACCCGGCGATGTTCAGGGGTTCCTCCTGGCTCTGCACTCAGGAGTGACTCCTGGCGGTGCTTGGGGGACCCTATGGGATGCTGGGAATTGAACTTGGGTAGGCCGCGTGCAAGGCAAACACCCTCCCCGCTGTGCTATCGCTCCAGCCCTGCCGGGACTTTTCTGGGGGTAGATTTTGACAAGGGTGAAGGTGGCTGCTTGCCCTGGCACTCAGGAGCCTTTATAAGGCGCCGGGAACCGCCTTTTTTTTTTCTTTTTGGGTCACACCCGGCGATGCACAGGGGTTACTCCTGGCTCTGTGCTCAGGGGACCCTATGGGATGCTGGGAATTGAACCCGGGTCGGCCGCGTGCAAGGCAAATGCCCTACCCGCTGTGCTATCTCTCCAGCCCCCGGGAACCGCCTTTAACCGTTTTGTCACAGTGCCAGAACCACGTGTCCCCGCATCTTGTGGCTCTCCTCTCTCCACTGGGCCCCGGGTTTGTCCCGGGCGGTGCCAGGGATGGAATCGAACCTCTCCCACTGCCTCTCTGCCCCTTGAGTGTACTCCGCTGGCGTTTGTTGGGCAGGGCCTGTGTGTGGAGGCAGAAGGCGGCATCCGTGCCTCGGGGGTGCCAGCGGACCGGGAGACGCAGGCAGGGGTGGGGATGGGCAGACGCCGTGGGCTTCTGGCACCTGCGTGCACCCACGCCTGTCCCGCCTTGCGGGACCCTCAGGGAAGCAGACCCCGTGGGTGCCTGGGAAGCCACGGGGCAAGACAGCTACGGGGCTCGGGAGTCAGAAAGGGTTCGGCCTGGGGGCGGAGCGAGAGTCCAGCCTCAGGCGTTTGCCTTGCACGCAGCCGCTCGGGTTCGATTCCCGGCATTCCATCCTGAGCACTGCAAGGAGTGGTTCCTGAGTGCAGAGCCAGGAGGAACCCCTGAGCATCTCTGGGTGTGATCCAAAAAGCAGGAAAAAAATAAAGTATAGATTCTGGGGCTGGAGCTACAGCAGACAGGACGCTTGCCTTGCACTTGGCCTGTCTGGGCTCATCCCTGGCGTCCCATATGGTGCCCTGAGCACTGCCGGGAGTAATCACTGAGCACAGTTAAGAGCAAGCCCGAGCACCACCACCGGGTGTGGGTCCCCCCCTCCCATACTCCCCCAGTAAGGGAAAGTGTAGGTCCTCCCGCGGCCAGTGTCTCTCATGGACCAGCTCCGTCCCTTGCCCCCAAGTTTCCTTGTCCCCACTGAGCTCTGTGGCCGTGAGTGGTGCAGATCCCGCAGGCGCCAACCCCGAAGTCCCTGTGTCACCCGGCAGTCTCTGTCCCAGCATAGTTGCCTGGACTCCCCTCCTGCCTTTCCTGAGGAGGACGACCCAGCTTCTGAGCTGCCTTTTCCAGGAAGCCTTCCCTGATAGGCCAGCTCTGTCTGGGCACATCTTGGGAGCCCCGCGTGTGCAGCCTGCTGACACGTGCCTAACCCCTCCTGTCCTCAGCTACCCTTCCACCGCCCGACAACGGTGCCCTGCACCGAGGCTTGTCTCCCCAGAAGCAGGCCCTGTGGGAGGGGGGGCCCGGGAGGAGCAGGTGTGCTCAGGGAGTACCAGGCGGGAGTTCCTGGCCCGCCTGTCTGGCTCTTGAGAGTGACGGCTGGCAGGGGTGGGGGCCATTTCCCAGCTGAGGAGGTGATGCAGATGTGCCCCTCCATCTCCTCCGGGGAAACCTCTGTGGCCTGGACCTCGGACTCGGACCCAGACTTCCAGAGATGGAACAACTCCCACACTGGCCCGACTTCATCCAGCCTGTATGGTGCCCCTGTGGTCCCCAAGTAAGAAGTGACAGGGCAGTGTGTGTGTGTGTGTGGGGGGTGCTCGTGTTTATGGACAGCTGAGGGATCTGCCGGGGGGGGGGCCTGCTGGGGCCCAGGTCGGGGCGCTGCCCTCTTGCTGCTGCTTCCTCCGCCACCCATGGGTGTGGGCGCGAGCAGGTGTGCGCTGGCGCCAGGCCCAGGGGTGAGTGACTCCGAGTTCTGGGGCGCTGCAGAGATGGCCGGGTCTGGCGGGGGACCCTGGGGAGGGCCGGCAGTGGGTGACCTCGCGAGGTGGGCCTGCCCAGGTGGTGGGGGGCCCCGTCTTCCCCGCTCCTCCAGTGGCGGCCTCCTCCCCCGTTCTCTGAGGGCTGCCCGAGTGGCTCTGGTGAGTTGTCTTCTCAGGAATGTTTTTGATTGGTTTGTTTGTTTACACACCCGCTGCGTTCAGGGTCTTTACCCGGCTCCGTGCTCGGTTCGCTCCTGGTGAGGCTGGGGGTGCCGGGTGGGGGCTGTAGAGTGTTGTCGGGTGGAAGCAGGGTCGGCCTGCAGGGTGAGTGCTGTCCCCCCACCCTCGACGGTCTCTCTGGCCCCGGCAGGCATGGCAGCCCCATAAAGGGTGTCCTGGAGCCAGGCCAGGAGCGGGTTGGGTCGGGGGTCCCTCGGCGGGGGCAGCATCGACAGGAGCCTTGAGCAGATGTAAAGGCAGCAGAGAGGGGCCCGGGCTGGGAGGGACTCCGAGGCTGGGTGGGGAGTGAACTAAGGGAGGGAGGGGGGGAGGGAGGGAGGGCTGTGGAGGGCCGGGGCGGGTCACCCTGAGGGGACCAGTGGAGGGTTAGAGCTGGTGAGGGTCTGTGGGGCGCCTCTGGGACTCTCTCCCAGCGTGGGGGGCATCTGGGGGACACGGACAGCAGCTTGGGCACATCTGGAGGGAACGTTGCAGGGACATGCGTGTGTGTGCATGTGTGTGTCTATGTGTGCATGTGTGCATGTGTGCACGCGCACGTGTGTATACGCATGTGTGAACGTATGTATTTGTGCATATGTGCGTGTGTGCGTGTGTGTATGTATGTATGTGTGTACACATGTGTGTGCATGTGTGAACGTATGTATTTGTGCATATGTGCGTGTGTGCATGTGTGTATGTATGCATATGTGTACGCATGTGTGTGCACGTGTGAACGTATGTATTTGTGCATACGTGTGTGTATGTGTGCATATGTATGTGTGCGTGTATACGTGCGTGCATTTGTATGTGTGTGCATGTTTGTGTTCATGCATGTAAACGTGTGTCTGTGTGCGTGTGTACGTGTGTATGTGTGCGTGTGTGTGCATGTGTGTTTATGTGTGTATGTGTATGTGTGTGTATGTGTGTGCATGTGTGTATGTGTATGTGTGTGCACACACACGGATGCAGTGACTTTTCCACCTGCCTAGCACAGTGCCCCTCACACCTGCTGGGCGTCTGGCCCAGATGCCGATGAGGCTTGGGGTGAAAGACGGGACTCACTAATGCTCCTGAAGAAAAAAAAATGAAGGGTCCTGAGAGGGGGTGGGGGGACAGCGGGGCGGGCGGGGCCAGCAGGCCCTTCCCAGCCGCACCTGCTGGAGACTGTTGATCCGGGTGGGCGGGGCAGTCCCGCTCCTGGCCTCCTGCCCCTCCAGCTGTGAGCCAGTGGCCCCTTAGAGCATGCCTTGGGGGTGTCGCCTGGCTGTGCTCCAGGAACACCCTGTGGGCCCCCCTCCCTTGCCTTGCAGGAGCTTGGAGGGGAGTTGGGGGCCGCCTTTGGGGACAGGGTGTCCGAGAAGAGAAGCTTCTCGAGGGAGCCACCTGCACTAGAAAGTCAGCCCAGGGGGTGAGAGGGCCCCGGGCAAAGGCTAGAGATAAGACGCTTGGACGGGCCCTTTCTGGCAGCCGAGAAGACCAAGGAGGGCGGGGGCGGGGCAGACAGAGGGCCCCCCACCCTCAGGGAACTGGCACACACCCGTGCCCTTCCTTTCACGCCCGCTTTGGGTGAGACCTTGTTGAGTCTGCTCGTCTCGGCCCCCCTCAGAGGCGGGCCCGCCCTGCCGAGGGTCCGCTTCCTGCCGGCTTCCCTGGGGGACTCATCCTCACCCCAGCACTTAAGCTGTGGCTCACAGCTCCCCGTCTGCTTCACTGAAGGTGAGCACTGTGTTGGAAATAAAGTTATGGGAGCCGGAAAGACCGTAGCGCGGGGAGGGCGCGTGCCTGGCATGTGGCTGACTCGGGTTCCCCCCCTTCCAGCACCCCAGATTGGCCCCGAGCCCACCAGGAGGGGTCCCTGGGCACAGAGCCAGGAGTAAACCTGATCGGCACCGAGTGTGGCCCCCAGACAAGCAAACAAAAACACTGATCATCGGGGCTGGAGCGATGGCACAGCGGGGAGGGCGTTTGCCTTGCACGCAGCCGACCCAGGTTCGATTTCCAGCATCCCGTGTGGTCCCCTGAGCACCGCCAGGGGTAATTCCTGAGTGCAGAGGTAGGAGTAACCCCTGTGCATCGCCAGTGTGACCCCAAAAAATAAAAAAAGAAAACAAAACTGAAAAAAGACTGACCATATCGCTGCCGTCGGGCCAACGCTTGGGACACATCTACGTCTTGGCCCAGCCGCCACCTGCCCACTGGCCCCACTGCCCTCTGGCTGTCCACAGCACTCAGGGGAGTTGGCCGCATCTCCACGCTCATGGCCCTGGGCAGGGAGGCCACTCACTCCAGAGGCCACCCGGACCCGAGTCACATCCTCCCAAAGCCCAGAGTGTCTCTGTGACGGTCTCTGGTACGAGCTTTGCTCTCCATGGTGGGCTGCCGTGTGCATGTGCCCGGGGGTACGTGTGCCCGGGGCGGGGGGTAGCTGGAGGCCTCTGAGCGGGCACTGGGTGCTTGGCGGGCAGGGACCAGCGCCCGGGTGAGAGCCCTGAGCTCTCAGCTGCGTTCCCTAGCTTCCTGCTCTCCAGCGTGCAAGGGCCCTGCTGGTGGGCCCATTTCCTGAGCAGGTAAACTGAGGGATTCCCTGTCATGGCCAGTGCCACCACAACATCTCAGGAGTCACAGAGTATGGGCTGACCTTGTACATGATCACCCGCCCCGAAGTAGGGAGCAGATCCCCGCTCCCCTGGGGGCCCTCAGAAAGCCTGACTCCCCTCAGGGTAGGGAGGGGGCCGGTGTGACTTATCCAACACCCCCCCCCCCCCCATAGTCTTTCCAGCCTGTGTCCTGGGCTGGGGCTGGGGCCTGGCTCTGGGCTGGTGATCCATGACCCTGAACCCCCACCCCTGCCTAGTGCCGAGTCTTCACCAACGCCTCCTGGCCGGACTCCTCCGTCCACTCCTTTTGCCGCCCTAGGTCACTGGTTTGCCCAGCCACAAAAAAAGGCCATCTTCCCAGCTGCCAAAGAAGAGATCCCAGATGTGGAGTTTAAAAAATCAGGCTGAGGGGCTGGAGCGATAGCACAGTGGGGAGGGCGTTTGCCTTGCACGCGGCCGACCCGGGTTCCATTCCCAGCATCCCATTGGGTTCCTCCCAGCACTGCCAGGAGTAATTCCTGAGTGCAGAGCCAGGAGGAACCCCTGAGCATCGCCGCGTGTGACCCAAAAAGCAAAAAAAATAATAATAAATAAAATAAAAATCAGGCTGATGTGAGCTGGTCTTTGCCTGCCGCCGGCCTGGGGCCTGGCCCGCATCTGGAGAAAGCTGCCTTCCTGAGGCCCTTGTCCCAGTTGTCTGCCTTCATGGGCAAGCCACCCCCTTCTGAATGCCACTGTGTCTGCACCCTGGCTGCCAGCCGGGACTCCTGGGGCCCGGAGCCTGTGTCCCCTCTGTGGGAGAGTGACTGGGAGGGATGCTGGTGTCAGGGAGCCGGCTAACCCAGGACGGTGCTGTCCCCCCACAACGGGAGCCAACTCCACATTCCCCGAGTCAGCAGAGATGGTGCGTCAGATCTCACCAAGTCACCGCTCAGCCTCCCCTCCGGGGATTCAAGACTTTCTGTGCGTGTGTGTGCGTGTGCGTGTGTGTGTGCGCAAGCGTGCGTTAAAAAAAGGGAAAAGGCAGCCCTGCCTTGTTCCCAGGCTCCAAGATGCTCAAGGACAGCGTGTACCTGCCCGCTCTTCCGAGCACAGTGCGCGGTGGTACTTCAGGAAAGGGCTGGGGTCAGCGTCTCGGGTGGCTCCTGCCGCACCCCAGATCTCAGGCACCCCCAAAAGCTGGCCTTCTTCACCCGGCTGCCAGCTTCTGAAGGCCCGGGTCTTAAGAGCTTTGCCTGGCTGGAAGGCTCCAGGGTGGGATGCCACCTTTTCACGGGTTCCGGCAGGCTGCCTAGAGGGTGTCCATTCCCAGTGGGCCAGCGCCTTCCCAGAGCACCCACAGTGCCAGGCCCAATGCCTGGACTCCCTCCTGTCCACCCCGCCCCCAATGCCTGGAAAGCCCATCTCTGCAGGGAGAGCCCGGGGTCCCTGCAGGCTGGATTCTGCCATGGAGGGCACCAAGTCTCACGTGGCTCCACATTTCTCCAGGTATGGCCTTGGAGCTGGGGGTGAAAGGCAGGTCTTGGAGTTGGGGGTGGAAGACAGTTCTGGTCTTGGAGTCAGGGTGGACGGTAGGTCTCTTCTGCCGGATCATTGACTCCGTGCCTGTGGATAATAATGGATAAAGGATTATGCTTTGTGGGTCACACCCAGCGATGCTCAGGGGTTACTCCTGTTTCTGCACTCAGGAATCACCCCTGGAGGTGCTCAGGGGACCCTATGGGATGCTGGGAATCGAACCCGGGTCGCCACGTGCAAGGCAGACGCCCTCCCCGCTGTGCTGCTGTGCTAGCGCCAGCCCCGCTCACAGCCCCCGGGTAATGGGTCAGGAATGGCTGGTCGGTTTTTGCTGGGAGGGAGGAGGAAGGAGGCCTCCTGGCTTAACTGCCTTCCTGAGGCCCTTGTCCCAGCTGTCTGCTTTCATGGACGAGCTGCCCCCTTCCCCCCTCAGGGTATGCTCCTGGGCGAGACTGCTGCAGATGACCAGGCCAGAGCTCCCCGCATCCCCCCCCCCCCCCCGCACCCATGACCTCTCATTGGAACACACTTTACCCAAGAGACATGAACTTTGACGGCACGCTTTCCTGATCTGTACATGGGGTGGGGGTGGGGGGGGAATGGAGACCGTATCCATCCGTATCCATTTCCTCCCGTGTTGTGAAGAGTTACTGGCTTCTAGGCGCAGAGCTTGGGTCTGGGACGCTGTAGAATCTGGCTTGCGAGGCTGGAGCGCTAGCACAGCGGGTAGGGCATTTGCAATCGACCCGGGTTCGATTCCCAGCCATAGGGTCCCCCGTGCACCACCAGGAGTCATTCCTGAGTGCAGAGCCAGGAGGAACCCCTGTGTATCTCTGGATGTGACCCAAAAAAAGAAAAAGAAAAAGGAATCTGGCTTCCATTTCTCTTTCTCATGCGTACTAAACCGGAGGCCCTGACTCATGTGACGTTTTCTTAATGGACTGGCAAGGGGACCCGCTTGGCACGTGTGACCAGCAGGGAACAACAGAACTTACACCAAATGTGATGGGGCTGAGGTGCCAGGGAAGGAGTTTGGGGCACGAATCTGTGTGTGATCTGGGAGGGATGTGGAACCGTCCCAGGGAGATGAGAACGATTGGGAAAGGTGCAGAGGGGCCGGAGAGATAGAGGTACATGTGTGTGCCTTGCACGCGGACGTCTTGGGTTCAATCCTGGGCATCCCATATGGTCCCCCAAGCCAGGAGCAAATCCTGAGGACCACCGGGTGTGACCCACCTCCCTTCCCCCCAAAAAAGTGAATCAGTAGAGAAGCCCTTGAAAGGCCATGTTGACACCTGAGTCAGGTAATAACAACCTCGGTATTTTTTTCTTGGGGAGGGGCTCCCAAACTTTGGAAGCCTGGGTTCGGGGTAGGGGTTCTTGGCCAGTCAGCCCCACGGTTCCATGCAGGGGCCTAAGAATATGGTGCTAGGTACCGGCTCAGGCCCTGGAGTGCCAGTGACAACCTGTGCTACCTGGTGGACTGGGGGTGTCCAGGGCCACCCCTTCTGGTGCTCCGGGACCAGGGGGTGCTGGGGATGGCACTGGGGCCCCGTGGATGCTGGGACCCCTGCCCTGCTCGGTCCAGCCGGTGCTCCACCTCAGTGTTTATGGCCCTGAGGCTCTCAGCTGGTTCTCACCCAGCCTCTGCGGGGGCGGGGCTCTGATCGCCCCTCACAGCCCAGAGCAGGGGAGCAGAGCTCAGAGTCGATCACACCTGTACATGGAGCTGGAGGGAAGCCCTTGCTTCCTTCCTCCAGGCTGCCTCCTCACGGGATCCTGAGACACATCAAACGTGTGACGTCACAAGTGACGTCAGAGAGCGAGGGTGACGCCGGAGAGCGAGGGTGACGTCGCAGCTAGAACCCACGGGGCTGAAGACGATGCCCTGTGGGAAGTCGCTGACTGAGGGGGGCTCACCCCTGAGCCCCACCACCTGTAGGAGAACAAGTGACATTGAGTCTCATGGGATGGGGGGCTTCCGGCTGAGCAGCGGGCCTTTCGGCATACATAGTAGGGCCCCTGATATTCAGGCTTTGGGGCCACACCCAGCGGTACTCAGGGGACCATATGTGGGGGGGTCGAACCCCGGTGGACTGCATGTAAGCAAGTGCCTTACACGCACTGCCACCTCCCCCTTGCAGGTTCCTTTCAAGAAGGGGGCAGGGGCCTCTCATCATCTCAGCATTCTAGGCTGCAGGCAAGGGGGGTACTTGCGCTGGAGGTCTCTGCTTCTGCGGGGGGCCTGGGGCGGCCGCGCCGCATCCCGTGGGAGCGCGAACGCCTGCTGGGGTGCGGGGAGGACGGGCTTCTCCCGGGCCCCTCGCGCGCCCCCCGGAGGCCCCGTTCCGCGCTGGAGGCCGGAGCGCAGCTGCGGACCCCGCGCGTGGTGCCTTGCCGCGGGGCGCAGGGGCTCCTCACCCCCCAAGTCTCCCGCTCGACTCAGCCCACCGCCGCGGCCCCGGGGGCGTCCGTGCGGACTCGGACACGCGCCCCGGACCGCAGGGACAGCGTCAGGACTGGGATGGGGGGGGGGGGGGTTGCTCCAGGCTCGGGCCAGTTCTTGGCGCTGTCCGAGCGGCCCCTTCGGTGTCCTTCTCCCGGGGGAGGGCCCCTCGGTGTGTGTCCCCGGGTAACTCCGACGTCGCCCTGGCCATAGGCGAGGGCCTGGGGCCACCCGGACCGGGTCCCCTGCTCCAGCCGGCCGGGCGCGCGGGGGCGGGGGCTGGCGCAGCTGCAGGAGCCGCGCGTGCGCGCAGGGGGCGGGGAGGGCGCGCGCGCCGCGGAGGGCCCCCCCGGCAACGTTCCCACACCTCGCGCCTCCCCTGCGGCCCCTTCTCCCCGCGCCCCGGAGCCAGAGCCACGTGTGCAAACGCCGGGTGTGTGTGTCTGCGTGTGTGTGTGTGTGTGTGTGCGCGCGCGCGTGTCTGTGTGTCTCTGTGTGGGTGTGCACGCCAGTGCGCGCGCGCGCGGCTGGGGGGCCGCGCACCCCGAGTCGGGGACAAGCCCCCCGTGTCCACAGGGCGCGGCGGGCAGCTCCGTAGCGGCTGGGCTGCTTTCCCGCTCCGGCCAGCCCTTCCCAAACCTCTCTCCTCTAGCTCGCTCCCTGGGGTCGGCGTTTCCTCCAAGCCCGGCCCGTTGGCGGGGTCGCGGCTCCCAGGGCTTTCTTTGCCCCCCCACCCCCCCACCCCACCCCCAGCTCCGGAGCCCTTGACATTTAGCGCGGCTTCGCGGGGCACTCGTACCGGCACCCAGCAGAACGCTAATCCGATTCAAGATCTGGTGTCATTGGGGAAGGGGGAGGCTGCGCCCCCCGCAGACCCGGCCCTCATTGGTCGGATGCAAAGCAGGAGGCGGGCCCGGGGTGCGGCAGGGGGGCTCCGGGAGACCTCAGAGTCGCGAGTCGGGGCTGGGATTTCGCAGGGAAAGCCCGGCGCTTGCTTGCAGCGGCCGATCCCTCGGCACCGCCGGGGCCGCCGGGGCGGACGGGCCGCTCCGCAAAGTCCTTCGCGGGCCGAGAGGAGGCGACGCGCCCGGCCAAGTGCCCGGCGCCTCGCGTGGAGCGGCCGGTGCACCCCCGTAGTGGAGGGTGCTGGTGCTGGTACTGGTGCTGGTGGGAGCAGTGCACGCTCGAACGCGAGACATCAGATCGCAGCTCCCCGCGCCCCCCGCCCCCGGAGACGCTCAGTTCCGCGGCCCAAGCCCGTCCGAGAGCGCACGGAACCGCCGCGCCGCAGAGGCGCCGTCCGAGCGGCGGTTGCAGCGGCGGCTTTGGGCAGCAGCAGCCCCGGGAGCCCCGGGAGCCCCGGGCGCGGCGCCTGGGGGGCGCGCGCAAGGCTCTGCCCCCCCGCCGGGCAGCCCCTCGGACCCCCGCCGGGAGCGATGCCCCCCGCCCCTCGCGCGCCCCGGCGACGAGGCGAGCATGGAGAAGTCGAGTAGCGAGGATTCTTCGATCCACCGGAGTCCATCTTTGGACAGCAAGGACTCGGACTTCGCCAAGCCGTCCACCTCGGGCCGCCCGTTCGGCCGCGGCTTCACGGCCGGCGCCTTCTACGGCACGGCGGGCGCCCGGGGCCCCGGCCGGGCCGAGGCGAGCGTCAAGACGGACAAGTACCATGCGCCCCGCGGCAGCAAGTACGTGGTGTTTTACCTGGACCTGTCCTTTGTTTTCCTCCTAGAATTTAAGAAGTGCAACATGGCCAGGGGCTGCCTGTGCTGCGTGAAGTACATGATGTTCCTCTTCAATCTGATATTCTGGGTAAGTCCCCGCGGCGAGGCGCGCCTCCCGTGGCCTCTTCCTCGCCCCCCGAGCGCGCCGAGCCGATCCCTGGCTCCCTCCTCTCCCTGGCGCAGCGGCGGCGGCGGCGGCGGCAGCATCGCCCGGGCGCGCAGTGCAATGCTCAGCCGCCCCTCTCCGGAGGGGGCTCCAACTTGCCCGTCTTCCCGGAGACTCGCGCTACCCCACCCCGCAGGCTGGCAAAGTTTGCCTCCGCACCCCGCCCCCCACCCCAGGCTGGCACAGCCTCCCGCGGCGGGGGGCATCCTGCTGAAAACGGCGCGGGAACCGCATTCTTAAGGGCTGTCACCTGAGTTGCAGACAGCGGGCGCGGGGATGGTTTGCTGACTTGCGTCCCTTACTCCTCGGGAATGCTCGAGAAGACCGTTCTGCAGCCTTTTTAAAAAAATTTTTTTTTTTTAGGGGAGGGAGATGGGGCCCCGGTGGAGGTCACACCCCTCCCCCCTCCTTTCCTTCAGTGAATTCCGGGGAAAGGAGGGGGAGCGCCCGGCCCGAGCAGAGATACCGTGCCCCTCTCTCCGTGGACTGCACCCCACACCCTCCGCTGCCGCACCCTAACTGCCTCTAGAGTTAGGGCTTGTGCGGGAAGCAAGGGTGAGGGGTTGCGGGCAGCTGCCTTTGGGGGATTGCCGTGCCCTGGAGACGGAACAGGCTGCCTGTGACAAAGGGAGACAGTGGGGGCCTGCGCCCCCATCCCTTTGCTTCCTGAGGGATGATATTCCAGAGAAGGTGGCAGGGGGTGGGGCAGCATGATTTTTTTTTCCCCCTCTGATTCTGGAGACTGTGTCTCTCGTGCAGTAAGAGATCCTGGTAAGGCCGATCTCAAAAACTTCTTCAATTCCTAATTGTTCCCGCATCCCGACTGCTGCCTCCGTCCGCCTTGTCTTTCCCAGAGTTGGGACTGCCGAACACAGATGTTTGGCTCTGCCCCAGGCTGGTCCTTCTGCCTGGCCAGGTGCCGGTCAGCTGCCCCTGATCCGGCCCGGAGGAGTCCCAGGGAGCAGGAGAGAGTCATTCAGCCCGATTCTGGGGAGAAGCAGTGGCCGCTTTGCTCTTCAGTGGAGTGACCCACTTTAGTGGAACAACGTGTGTGTGTGTGTGTGTACACATGTGCATGCCTGCATGTCCACAGGCACCCAGGCTTCCTAGAGAGGGGCACGCTCGCTGAGGTCTAAGCCGCTGTCCAGATGGGCTCTGGGTTTGTTTCTCTTGTGACCTTGGGGAAACCACTTTCTCCTAAAGACTTCCCATACTGTACAATGTGTGTGTGTATGTGGAGGCGGAGTGGGGGTGCTGGGGTGGTCCCCCCAAAGCCTTCACCCCGTTAGTACCCCCTGCACCCTTGCCTTCTCTGAGAAGGGAACCTTCTGCTCAGCCCTGGGGCATGGACCCCCCCCCCCCCCAGCCTTGTGTGGATCCTTAGTTGTTGGGTTGTGCTGTGGGTCTGACTCTCAGGTCTCTGCTTCGGCACTTTCCTGCCCTGTGCTGAGGTTCTGTGGTTGCCGGGCCGCACCCCTGGAATGTCCATGTGGCCACGTAAAGGGCAGCTGCTCCAGTCCCGCCTGCTTGCCCAGCAATGTCCACTGGCAGGTGCCCCCGAGAGCTGCAGGAAACACCACCCTTCATTGTGTGCCGCTTTTCTCTCGAAGTCCACCCCCTCCCCCGACCGCCTTTCTGCGCGCTCCTTCCTGCTGACACTGGCTGCAAAGACCCACCTGGTCTTCCCGGGCTGCTCCTGCCCCGGGCCTCTACTTCCCCCACCCGTGCTCGCTCCTCCCCGCCCCAGCTCGCCACCTGCTGGCCTGAGCAGGTATAGCGGCTTGTGACTCCTCCAGGACTGACCCCCAACACCCCAGTGGGGAGCGTCCCCCTTGGCCCCAGGCTCCTGGCAGAATGTTCTGGGCCCGCTCCTCATATGAGTTCGTGAGCGAATAAGTGGGAGGAGGGCCGGAGCAGGAAAACCGTGTGAGTTCTCCAGTTTGCCCTCTGGTACCTTAGCCGGGGGCGGTGTGTGTGTGTGTGTGTGTGTGTGTGTGTGTGTGTGTGTGTGTGTGTGAGACAAGTGGCGCTTTCCACCGCTTGGCAGAGGGGAATGAGCTTGCCCTGTGGCTCATGCTTGCGAGGAGATCTTTGCTGTGGCTTCAGGATGAAGCGATCCCCGTGGCCACGCTCCGACCAGGCCGAGTCACTCGGGCGAGCCCTCTGTTCACGGAACTTTATATTTCCAGAACCGCTGTCAGCTACCGAATGTAGCCTGCCCACAGGGCAGAGTCTGACAAACTCCCCGCGGCGTACCCAATATGCCAAATACCAGTAACAATGATGGGTCTCATTCTCCTAAAGAGCCTTGAATATAATCTCAGGGTTAGGATGAAGGAGACGTTACTGGGGCCTGCTTGAGGCAATCGACGATTAACAGGATGATTTGTGATTGTGATTTGTGTCAGCAGCCCGGTCTGTGCCAGTGGCTTAGGAGTGACCTTAGGCAACGGGGAAGAAAGGGAGCCTGAGAAACCCATTCGGCCGCTTTTGGGGAGGGGTGGGAGGAGGGGGTGCTCCCTGCTTCCACCAAGTGAAGGTTTAGAAGGTGGGGGGGGGCAGGAGCAAAGGAGCAGAGCCACTAAGGCTCCGGGCCCAGGGCGGGGGGTTGGTTGGTTAACGAGGCAGCAGCCCCATCCCTCTGGATTCCTGGCTGCTGGTCAGTGCCCACCACCGAGGCAGCAGCCCCATCCCTCTGGATTCCTGGCTGCTGGTCAGTGCCCACCACCGGGGCGGGGGAGAGACTGGAGGTGTGGAGGGGCGGGGGCGGGCTGGAATGCAGGGCTGATCGCTGGCTGAGCCCCCCTGGGACCAGAGCAATTGTCAGGAATGATGAAGCCAGCACCTTGGCTAGCCTGCTGGCTCCGATCCCGAAAGGAGGCAATCGAGCACATCTAGCGCGTCTCCCAGGCCCGGAGGGAGCCGGCTGCCGCCGCCACACCCCCTGCCTTCAGCTGTCCTGCACCGCAACCCTCCCCAGGCCCGCGTCTGCTGGGTTCTGGCCACTGGGTGGAGCTTCTGGGCCGGTTGGTGCTGGGAGCGCCGATGACATCACCGGGGGCGGGCAGGGGCGGGGCTATGAGGTCACGCCCCCTTGCCGGAAAGGGGCGGGGCCTCCCAGGCTGCTGGGGGTGCGGACAGGTCAGCCCGGGCTGCTGGCCTTGCAGGCCCCCAGGCCACACTGCTGAGAGCTCGGGTCCAGATGGTAGGGGGCAGAAGGGCGGCGTGGAGGTCACGGCTGACCCAGGCTCGCCTCTTTTTCCCCATGCATCTGCCCACTCCAAGCAGGATAGATCTGCTTCCCCATTTTCCCGGGGTGTGTGTGTGTGTTGGGGGGGGTGTGGTCCACCGGAATCACAGCCCAGAGAAGTGCCCGCCCGCAGCCCCCCTGCAGACAGGTGCACATGGGGGCGATCTATGTCCTTCCCGGGGGCAAAGGAGACTCAGAGCAGAGGGCCAGGGGAGCAAATCCAGCCCAGCACCTCCCGGCTGAAGTCAGGTTCCTGGGCATGATGTGCAAGAGTGTGAGGGCGCCGAGGCTCGGGCTGGGGGGTGGGGTGTGACCGCCTGGCAGGATCGCGGTCATCTCATGCATGGAGACCCTTCAGCCGGGGCTGCCCCAGGGCAGCTCGCTGGCCCGGGCAGGATCCTGGACTTGGTGTACTGCTCCCTGGTCCAGCCCCGTCAGCCCGGCAGCCACGCTGGGGTGAAAGTGGGGGACAGGGTCAGCCCCCTAGAGTGAGGCGGAGACTTTCTCACAGTTTCCTTGGCCCCAGGGGTCAGGTCTGCGAGCGACATTGGGGTGCATTCTTGACCCTGGTGGGGTCACACCATTTGCAAGTGCCCTGGTTGGCGGGGCCCTATGGTTCCCCTCCAGGCCCGAGGTGCCAAGGGCTGGGCTCTGTGGATGGTCAGTACTGGATAGCCCAGAGTGTCCTGTGGCTTCTACCTGTGGTCAGGGACTTGTGTTCAGGCCTGACCTCTCCATGCGGGAGAGAGGTGGGGGGGCCAGGAGGCATTTAGAGGTGGCAGGCAGGCGGGCTTCTCCCCAGAGGCCTGTGCTCTCTTGGCCTTTGCGGCCAGGGGCTGACCCAGCCTCAGCCCCACTGGAGGAAAGGGGGTCCCAAAAAGGGCCTGGCCGGGGCTCCCGACACCGCGGGCTGGCCCTGAGGCCGTGCCGGCTCCGCGTTCACTTCCTTTCCAGAGCATTAAAAATTAAACATCCTTGTCTTAATATCTATTTTTAAATCATGTCAGAGCCGGCACTGGTGTCAGTCAGGAGGGGGCGGGGAGGATGGGAAGGGGGGAAGAGGATCTCCCAGGCGAGGATGCAGTCTTTCTCGAGAAGGGGCCTCCGCGGGTCAGCACCCTGTTCCAAAGCCCAGCCCAGAAGAGACCAAAGGCCCCCCTCCCCCTGGGGGAGGCGGGGAGGGGGCACCCTGCCCAGGCTGAACTTGGCAGCAGGCTCTGGGGCTTACCGGGCTGTCGGGGTCCCAGTTGAGTCCCTTCACTCATGCCACAACTATTCCCTGAATGCCCGCTGCGTGCAGAAGGGCCGGCAGTTGGTGAGCAGGGCTGACAGCGCCGAACGGAGCAGATCAGTTTTCTCGGGGCAGGAAGTCGTGGAAATCGACAGGTCATCTGCTGGGCCTGCCAGTGTCTGAGCAAGGGGTGGCCGAGGGAGAGCTGGGGGGAGGAGGGCCAGCCCTCCCTCCCCAGTCCCCCAGCCTTAGCAGCTGGACAGGCCTGCCCTGGCCTTTTCAACCCCAGACTCTGCACCTACCCACCCCCAGCATACCTGAACTTGAACAAAAACAGCCCAATGAGGTGTTGTTTTGGGGGGAGGGGGAGATGAGGGCCTCTTTTTAGGAGTTTCTTTGTTTGGTTGGGGAAAAGAATTTGTGAGCCCTAGGTCCTTGGGGTTTGTTCCCTTGGGAGAGTTGATTGGGTGCTCTGACCTGAGTGTGCTGTGTGCATTTATGGAGCGCCTACTGTAAACAGGCTCATCTCCTGTGCATTTATGGAGTGCCTGCTGTAAGCGGTCCTTCTCCAGCAGCTCCAAGTCTGCCAGAGGAGCCCACCTCTCTGGGATATAAACATCTCCACCCCTCCCTTCCTTTTTCTTCTCCCACCCCTTCCCTGATCAAAATTGAACCCAGCCCTCACACAGGAAAGGTGGTTACCGGCTCCCTGGGGGAGAACCAGACAGATACACCAGAAATCGTAGCATTAGAGCTCTTAGCTCCGGGGCTGGAGTGATAGTACAGTGGGTAGGGTGTTTGCCTCGCACGTGGCCGACCCAGGTTCGATCCCTGGCATTCCGTATGGTTCCCTGAGCACTGCCAGGAGTCATTCCTGAGTGCAGAGCCAGGAGTAACTCCTGAGCATCACTGGGTGTGACCCAAAAAGAAAAAAAAAAAGGAAAAAAAAAACACTCAGCTACTTCATAGAGTCCTGGATACAGTGTCTGGGCCACAGAGATAGTGTAGCAGATCAGGCACTCCGTCCTGCCTTGCACAGAGCTGACTTGGGTTCCATCCCGGGCACCGCGTATGGTCCACGCAGCCCTGCCAGGAGTGGTCCCTGAGCACCGAGTTGGGCCTGAGCACAGCCGAGTGTGAGCCACAAGCCAACCAACAAAATCCACCCGGCCTCCTAGAGACACGCTAGCGAGACCACACCATGGACCCAGGGATGCCAGGATCACTGAGGGGTTTGATGGCTTGGTGAGGAGGAGGAGTTTGGATCCAGAGAATAACATCAGGAGACCGGGGCCGGAGCGACAGCACAGCGGGGAGGGCATTTGCCAGCATGCGTCTGACCTGGGTTTGATTCCCAGCATCCCATAGGGTCCTCCGAGCACCGCCAGGAGTGATTTCTGAGTGCAGAGCCAGGAGGAATCCCTGAGCACCCCCGGGTGTGACCCACAAAGAAAAAAAAGTGTTAGGAGACAGAGCTTGTGCCCCCAGTGCAGGTATGGGGAGGAGGCCCTGTGGCCTCACGGGGGACACAGTCTTCTGTGCTGGGAGAAACGGCCACCAGAGGGGCCGGTGGGGAGCAGCGTTGGCGGGTGATGTGTGCAGCCTGGGTTCCGAGGACCAGGGGCCTGCCGGGCCCGCTAGAGTCCACTGCCATGGCCAGCCTGGCCCTGCGTTGTCCCTCAGGCTGTGCCCTCCCAGCTGAGTCCCTGCCCTGAACCCTTCCAGCCTCTCCCTCCTCCCCCCTGCAGGAGCCGCCTGCCTGTCGGGTTCGAGCTCCCGGGCTTGAAGCCGGGCTAAGTCTTCTGAGCCGGCTTAGTGCTTCGCAAAATTAATCTGCCCTCGGCCGTGATGGAAGTGGGGAGCGCAGAGGCTGGGACCTCAGGACTGGCATGTAGGGGAAGGGACCGCAGGTCGGGGGAGGAGCCCCCTCCTTTGTGCGGGGGTGGGGGGAGGGCTGGAAGCCCCTGGGACTTGGAGTCTCCCCGCTACCCTTCAGACGGGCTCCAGCTTCTCTCCCTTCGGGCCCAGAGAAGAGGTTCCGAGGCTTGAGGTCCTCCTGGACAGGGCAGGGTGCAGGGGCTCCCATCTGCACTTCTGGGGTCTCACAGCTTTGGCACCATGCGGTGGGCCCCATCGGGTATGTGTGTGGTCGAATGGCAGGGTTGGGGGGGGTAGCCCCAAGCCTTGGCTCACAGGGACAGGTGCCAGCCTTTGACTTCCTGCCTCCCACTCCTCACCCATCCACGGGGCACTCAGGGTTCAGGCCTGGGTTCCGAAAGTCACCGTGAATGCTTAGTCCTGGCCTGGAGCAATAGCACAGCGGGTAGGACATCTATCTTGCACGTGGCTGGCCCCGGTTCGATTCCTGGCATCCCCTATGGTCCCCTGATCACCGCCAGGAGTAATTCCTGTGTGCAGAGCCAGGAGTAACCCCTCAGCATTGCTGGGTGTGACCCAAAAAGCAAAAAAAAAAAAAAAAAGAACAAAAAAATGCACAGTCCTGGCTATCCCCCTTTCTCAAATTGTGCATTGGATCCCGTGAAAAACTCCTGGAAGTAATTCGAAAAAAATAATCTAGGAGCCGGGAGAATTCAAATGCTAGCGCCAGGCCGGAGTGATAGCACAGCGGGTAGGGCGTTTGCCTTGCAGGCGGCCGACCTGGGTTCGATCCCCGGCATCCCATATGGTCCCCCAAGCACCACCAGGAGTAATTCCTGAGTGCAGAGCCAGGAGTGACTCCTGAGCATTGCTGGGTGTGACCCAGAAAGCAAAAAAAAAAAAAAAAAAAGAAAAGAAAAGAAAAAAAAAAACAAATACTCTCGCATGGTCCTTGAGTAGGTGAAACCCCACCCCCCAACCCAAAATTGCCGTGATCTACTGGAAGTGAAACCTAAATGAGGAGCAATAAGAATAATACAATAAGGGAACGAGGGGCTGGAGCAATAGTGCAGCAGGTAAGGCATTTGCCTTGCACGCGGCCGACCCGGGTTCGATTCCCAGCATCCCATATGGTCCCCTGAGCAACACCAGGAGTCGTTCCTGAGTGCAGAGCCAGGAGTAACCCCCGTGCATCGCTGGGTGTGACCAAAAGGCTAATAATAATAATAATAATAATAATAATACAAGCACATACCCACCATGTCGTTTAAAGAAGAGAATGACCCCTAGACCCCCAAAGCTTCCATAACCCCCACCCAGAGAATGCCCCTCACCGCTTTCCCAGAGAGAAACCCTTATTCCTGAGTTTTGGGTGTTTCACTTGGATGAGACGCTACTGGTGCCCGCTCGAACAAATTGATGAACAACGGGAGGACAGTGCGACAGTGCTGTTTGTATATCTCAACCAAGTACCTTGCACAGTTGGTTTCCCTCCAGATAACATCCTACCTTGGATTGTTGCTTCGCAGTTTTCAGTGCTTTCCTTCCAAGAATGGGCCGCAGTGGATTCTTCTGAGGGTGAACTTTGGTTCATGACCCTCACAAATTCACAAGGGGCCCGAGAGAGAGGACAGTGGGGAAGGGGCCTTCCTTGCACTTAGCGACCCGTATTGGATCCCCGAGGCCTGCCAGGAGTGATTCCCCGAATGCAGAGCCAGGAGGAAGCCGTGAGCACAGCCAGCGTTGCCTCCAAATCAAAACAACACAAAACTGCACAAAACTATTTCTGTGAATTTTCTTGTCCACGTGTCCAGGGCATACTCCAAGGCTGGTGGTGCTTTTGAAAGTGTGGAAAGGACCAGCATGTGACCCCCCCAGCTCAAACCACTGGTTACCCCTCTCCCGCAACACACACACACACACACACACACACACACACACACACACATTCACATAAGAATATTGATTCTATTTTTTTTTTCTTTTTGGCTCACACTTGGCGATGCACAGGGGCTACTCCTGGCTCTGCACTCAGGAATGACTCCTGGCGGTGCTCAGGGGACCCTGTGGGATGCTGGGAATCAAACCCAGGTCATCTGCGTGCAAGGCAAACGCCCTCCCCACCGTGCTATCTATCGCTCCAGCCCCAAGGATATCGATTCTGCCTGGAATGTCCTGGCAGTATCAAATTGTTATCAAGTTTCCAAGCCTTAAGCAATCCCAGAGACCACATTTTGCTGTGCACTGATCTAGGGTATGGAGCAAGGAGAGACGTTTCAGCTCCACTAGACAATCCCATACTGTTTGCCAAAATGCGCCCATCGATTGCCATTTTCACTGGGGTGGAATGCCAATTGAAAACGGAAAAAAGTGTTCTTCAGGCTGGTGGTGCGAAATGCTGTATTATGATTTAAATTTGCATCTCTCTGATTACGAGGGAACATCTTCTCATGTATTTATTAGCCATTCTTTCCTCTGAATGCCTGCTTATCTCTTTGGCCCTTTTTTTCCCCCCTATCTAGTTTGCTTTTTCCTACTAGTTATTTTTAGCTCTGTTTAAGGCTCAGAAATTAATCTTGTGTCTAGTAACTTTATCACACACAAAAACTGGTCCTATTTATTTATTTATTTATTTTGCTTTCTGGATCACACCCAGTGATGCTCAGGGGTTCCTCCTGGCTCTGCACTCAGGAATGACTCCTGGCGGTGCTTGGGGGACCATATGGGATGCTGGGGATTCGAACCCAGGTCGGCTGCGTGCAACTCAAACGCCCTACCCGCTGGGCTATCGCTCCGGCCCCTGGTCTTATTTTCTTCATGAGATTTTTGTTGTTGTTGTTGTTGTTAGTTTTTCAGCCATACTTGGCAGTGCCCAGGGGTTACTCTTGGCTCTGTGCTCGGCGATCCACTCCTGGCAGGCTTGGGGTACTATAAGGGGTACCGGAAATGGACGGCAACTGCCGTTCCCGCTGTACTGTTACTCTGGCCCCTTCATGAGATCTTCTGATAAACAAATTATTTTAGTAGAGTCAAATTTATCACTCTCTTTGCTTGGTTAGATTATATATTACATATATATGTATATATTTTAAATGCTCACTTAAGAAATACCTAATGTGTCATTTACCTCTTTATATTCCTGGGTAATAGGATCGTGCTTGTCATAGCTTAATGGCTTTGTGAATTGTTGAGTGAATGAGTGATTGAAGATGAGTTCGGCATTTATTTCTGCAAGTTTTTCATTTGCATCGAAATCCAGGCAGCTGGAATTTAGATTTGCCCTTGGTGCGAGATGGGGCACTGATAGCTTCCCTTTTCTTCTCCTTGTTGTGGTGTGGGGGTGCGTTCTCACCGCTCAGGCGCTCAAGCACTCACCCGGGTCACGCTCCTGTACTGCCAGGGCTGGCACAAGTGCTTGTCCCTTGCAGGCGTCCCGGTGGGGTGGGCTGGCCTGGGCTGAGATGCTCTGGCAGCTTCTGTTCCCTCGCAGTGCATGCTGGGAGACGCAGCCCCCTCGCTCTGGTCGGAAATCACTTGGGAGCACCCTGATTGGAGTTGGGAGGATTGTACCAGGGCCCTGCAGTCGCCGCCAGGGATCGAACCCTCGGCCTTGCGCGTGCACACCAAACTCAAGCTGCTCGCAGCTTTTCTGTTCCCTTTTCACCTAGAGGTGCAGCAGGGCTCAACGCTGCCAGGAACACGGCATTCATTTCTGCGCTGAATTTTGGTCGTTGCCTGTTTGGAAGAAGTCTTTTAGGGCTGGAGCCGTAGCACAGCGGTAGGGTGTTTGCCTTGCACGCATCCAACATGGCCAACCCGAGTTCGATTCCTCCGCCCCTCTCGGGGAGCCTGGAAGCTACCGAGAGTATCTCGCCCGCTCGGCAGAGCCTGGCAAGCTCCCTGTGACGTATTCAATATGCCAAACACAGTAACAACAAAGTCTCCAATGGAGACGTTACTGGGCCGGCTCGAGATCCAAAAAAAAAAAAAAAAAAAGGAAGAAGAAGCCTTTTTGTGTTGCTCAGGTTTTCAGGATTCAGTCATGTGACCCCATATGGGGTGGGGACCAGCAGATTCACCAGCTCAGAGTCCCAGCACTCTGCTTCCTCCCTGGTTCCCCACGAACCCCCCTCCCTTCTCCCCATGTTGGCCTCATTGATGGGCAATTTCACTTTTCCATACTTCTCCCCTCCTCTCCTGTGTTTCCACCCATATCTGGCTCTTTCCCTCTGACTTGTCTCATTGTCTTAATTGTCTTAACTTGTCTTAACTTGTCACATTGTCTTAACTTGTCATGTTGCCTTAATTACCCTTAATTACCATATCCCTTTTTTTTTTTGGCTTTTGGGGTCACACCCGGCGATGCACAGCAGTTACTCCTGGCTCATGCACTCAGGAATGACTCCTGGCGGTGCTCAGGGGACCATATGGGATGCTGGGAATCGAACCCGGGTCGGCTGCGTGCAAGACAAAAGCCCTCCCCATTGCGCAATCATTCCAGCTCCCCTCCTCCCCCCATCACTACATCCTTATGCCATGTGGTAGGGCACATCCTTTTATGTTCTCCTCTTCCAGTAGTATTTGGATTGTTCTGGAATCCTTGTTTTTTTTGCATACATACTGGGAGCTGTTTCTCTAATTGTCCCCTCCCCCCAATCAGTTGAACAATCTCGCTCCCCCCACCCCCCACCCCAGACCCTGTTGGGTTTTGAATTGGATTTGCTTCGAATCTGTCGCTCGGTGGGGGAAGGCGCTGTCTTTGTGTGTCCATTTGTGATGATAAATTGCGTTCAAGTCCCGTGTTTCTGTTCATGAACTTGGGTTGTGCTGTAGGTTTGGGTTTTCATCAGGGTCGTTCTGTTAAGGCTTCTAAGGTTCTCTGTGATGGTCTTGTAGGTCTGTGGTTACACACACACTTGAGTTTTTCATCCTTTGCCACCACCACCCCCCACCCCACCCCTGCTTTCGCCAGAGCTCATAGACTTCCTGTGCACAGAGGTCAGGGAGGGCTGGAGGTCAGGGGGTGCTTTCTAGCCCCTCCTTCTTACCCACGACTAATGCTAGGGGTACTGTGAGCAGGTAGTCAGGCCTGGCACTGGGCATTGCCCTAAGTAACCTTGTGTTTTCTTTCGGAGAGGGTGGCATTGGGTCACACTCAGTGATGCTTAGGGGTTCCTCCTGGCTGTGCACTCAGGAACTTTCCCTGGCGGTACTCAGGGGACCATAAGGGATGTTGGGGATCAAACCCAGGCCAGCCTTCCTCTCCGGACTGTTGCCCCAACCCAGCCCTACATTATCGTGTAACAGTGTTCATTCTCTTTAAGTATAAGATGAGGAGAGGAGGGTGATTCCCACGTTATCTCCCAGGAGACGGAAGCTCCTAGTGATGAGAGGCTATGGCCCAGATCACTGGCCTGGGAAGTGACAGTGATGTCTGTGGGCCCCACAGGTGGCTCATATGAAGTGAGGTGGAGAAAGACGGTCACTTTCTCCCCACCCGCCTCTGCCACCCAGGACCCAGGGTTACTGGGTTCTTGTCTCGCCTTGCAGAAAGCAACTTCAGGAGTGGACATGCAGTGAAATAAATAGATTTTATTTGGAGGGGTTTTTGAAGGGGTGGAGGGAGGGAGAGAACGAGAGAGAGAGAGAGAGAGATTGAGAGAGAGAGACGCACTCAAGAGAGAAAACGGGCTTCCCCAAGGGTGGAGAGAGCCCCTAGACACATCCCAGCATTCAACACGAAAGCATGAAAGTACACATCTCAAGAGGGGAGATGCGGGTGACACATGCTTGAGCGACACATGTGCTCGGCCACGTGGGCTCAAGCAGCACGTGGGCTCAGGCAGTGTATGTGCGCCCTTCCTCTGTTCAAGGTGGCCTTTATAGGGTTTCTCCAACCTGCCCCCCACTTGGGTTTCTACCTGGGTAAAAGTCCGTTGCTAAGGAGGTTACCAGGGGGGTTGGGGGTGGTGATGGTCTTCTTTGAAACTCCTTTCCTGGCCTTTTGTTTCTGCAGGAGCTTCTCTGAGTCCTAGATCGGGGAGGGTCTTATCAGGCCTTGGTTCCTGATTTTTCCTGTTTTCTGCAAGGTGGGTTTTTGTCATTGCCTTCGGAGGGGGCCTTCCCTGTCTACCTGCCTACATCAACAGGTTTGGGTTTTGCTGGCAGGTTGGTGACATCCCAAAGTCCAGACTTCCTGTCCGTCTCGAGGGCAGCCATGCTGGTCCCTCTCCATGCCTGCCGTCAATGGTGCTTCTTCTTGGATCTGTACCTGCAGCGCAGATCAAGTGAGCCCACAGTTCTAGTACCACGGTCCATGCCTTTGTGTGAAGGTCCTTCCTGTCACCCCCAACCAAGTTCCAGCCCAAAGGCAGTGACTCCCCATAGACGCTCAGGACTCTCTGTGTTAGTGGACAGTCCACTGGGCATAACTTCTCTGTTCTCTGGGTGGTCTGTGCTTTTAGGGCATTATTTTTTTTTTTTTTTTTTGCTTTTTGCGTCACACCTGGTGATGCACAGGGGTTACTCCTGGCTCTGCGCTCAGGAATTACCCCTGGCGGTGCTCAGGGGACCTTATGGGATGCTGGAAATTGAACCCGGGTCGGCCGCGTGCAAGGCAAACGCCCTACCTGCTGTGCTATTGCTCCAGCCCCTAATTTTGTTTTGTTTTGTTTTTGGGGCCACACTCAGCCATGCTCGGGGGTTAATCCTGGCTCTGCACTCGCCAGGGATCACTCCTGGCGAGCTAGGGGACCAGATGGGATGCCAAGGTCCACTGTGTGTAGAGCAAACAGCCACTGTATTCTCATTCCAACCAACGTATTTTGTTTTATTTTGTTTGGGCTCCGTATCCCGCAATGCTCAGAGGTTACTCCTGGCTCTGCGCTCAGGAATCACGCCTGGTGGTGCTCCTGGGACCATATGGGATGCCGGTTGGCTGTGTGCAAGGCAAATGCCCTCCCTGCTGTACTACAGTTCTGTAGTTCTGTACTATAGAACCTCGGACTGAAACTCTCCATTCCCTCAACAACCTTCCAACTGTGTGACCCCAGGATACTGACCACTATCACAGTTTCTCCTTACCTCATTATGGCAGGCCATATGGTCCTCCTGCTCTCGGATCTGGTCTCTTGGTCTCCCTTTGCTCGCATCTTTTCGAGCACCTTCAATCCTGGAAGCCACCACAAGCAGGCCTGCCCCGTGCCCGACACACACTCCTTTATCCCCATGTGGTACCTGGTATCTGCACAGCTGGACAACACACACGGGATTCGGGCTGTACTTGTGTGTTTGACTGTGCTGGCTGCAGCTGCCCAAGTAACGGTTTGTTCGGCATCCTTATAACACTGAGGCGGAAGCACACACACACACACGCACACACGCACGCACGCACGCACACATGCATGCATGCACAGTCCTGGCCCGTTGAACAAAATGACGTTATTTGAGGACTTGTTATTGTTAAAAGTTGTTTTCACTCACTGGGATGACAGATTCCAAGAGCCTGTCGACAGCATTAAGTGGGGATGTATGAGTGTGTGTATGTGTGTGTGTGTGTGTGTGTGTATGAATATAAATATAGCCATTTATAGTGTAAAAATGTGTGCATACATACGTGTGTTTGTATGAATCTATAAATATTCATAGTCATTTATAGTGTAGATATGTGTGCATGTGTGTGTGCATATCTGTGTATGTGTGTGTATGTGTGTGTGTGTGTGTACCTAAGTGAATCCTACTAGGGGTGGGGGGCCTTCAGGTCTAGCCGGCCTAATTTTCAGCACCCCGTTTCCTCTGTGGATTCTGGACACGCGCGGGCTCTGAGCGCTTAAGCTCTGTCCGCCCTCGTGGCCAACAGACATCGACCTCCTTCTCTCTGGCTGGCGTTGCCTGGCATTTGGAGGCGGGGCAGCGCGCAGGGGGCCAGATCACAAGCAGACAGCTATAGTCTTGCAGGTCTGCCCTGCTTTCTTTCCCGCTTGTTTGACTTCAGCAGCCCCTGGCCCGTTTGACTCTCAGTGGAAGTTGCGGGGGGGGGGGACCAAGCAAAGCCTCTGGCCGTAGCCTAGCCGGAGGGACCCCAGCCAGAGGCTTCCAGCGCTCAGACTTCCCGAAGTCCAGAGGAGCCCGTGGGAACTGGCTGCCGGTGGGGGGTGGGTCCCCCCCACACTCCTGCTTTAGGGGAACCCCTGATCTTGGCCATGTTTCAAGAGAGTGGGACTGGCTGGTCCCATGCTCAGCCTTGGCCAGGGCTGCAGGGCTGGGCACAGCGACTCCTGGCCAGGTCGAGGCCCGAGGCTCCGGGCAGGAGAGGACAGGGGCGCCGAGCCCCTCGAGGGCTCCAGAAACAGCAGATGCCGGCTGATGCCTTTTGCCCCCCACAATGTGCCAGATGCTGTGGCTGCGACCTGCCCACCCTTAGAGGACCCCTGCCTTGGCTCCCGGGCAGAGCAGATGGGGAGGCCGGCCCTCCTGGGAGGTGGCGGGTCCATCCCTCCGCCGCTGCAGCTGGGAAGCTGTGCACATGCGTGCGGCCCCGGGGGCGCTGGGGTTCCTGCGGGTACCCACCGCTGAGTCCTAGCCTGGCCACCCCTGGGCGCAGCCCCGCCTTGGGGGCTGCCAAGGGTCGCTGGGGTTCAGGGGTTGCCTATTTCGCGCCCCACACCCGAGTTTCTCCACGTGCCTTAGTCCCGAATTCCTGAGCTTCCCCCAAAGCGTGTTGTGGCTGGTGGGGAAGGAGCCCCCGAGGTGTGTGCACTGGGTGGCAAGCCTTTGTGACTCCCGATGACAGGACAGCGGCGCCAGGCCGGGGGACTCGGACACGGACGTGTGGGGAGGCGCCATGACCCTGTTCTAGGAATGCTGCCACCAAGGGCCATGCCCAGCCATGCGTGAGCACTGGGAGCACTGCATGCATGAGCACTGTGTCCAGCTCTGTGCTCCGGAGCCATCCGTGACAGGGCTCAGGGGACCTTCTGTGGTGCCGGGGATTGGGTCAGGACTGGCTGCATACAACTCCCGGCCCACGGTGCCGTCTCTCCGGGCACAGCTGGTTTTTGGGCCCCCACCCTCCATCCTTCAGCCATGGAGGGGCTGGAGGAGCCCCGTGGTGCTTTGCCCCTGGCCTTGCTCTGGAGGTGCCCGGGTTCCGGCCAGGATGAACAGACTGTACAGAGGCACGGCAGCTGCCTTTATTTATTTATTTATTTTCACTTGTTTTGGTCACACCCAGCGATGCTCAGAGGTTAGTCCTGGCTCTGCGCTCAGGAATTACTCCTGGCGGTGCTCGGGGGACCAGATGGGATGTTGGGAATCAAACCCGGGTCAGCCGCAGGGCAAAGCAAACACCCTACCTATTGCTCCACCCTTGGGAGCTGCCTTTAGAGGGTCCACCAGGAGGCCCCTCCTGGACCTCCAGGGAGGACCCTGTGAGAGGCTGCTGAGGGCCACTGAGCACTCTGCTCTGTGTGCGTGTGTGTGCGTGTGTGTGCGCGTGTGTGCGTGTGTGTGTGTGTGTGTGTGTGTGTGTGTGGTGGGAAGTTGGGAACAGGAAGAGCACGGGAGAGTGGGGTATCCCTCCCCAGCCAGGGCGTGTATTGGGGTGCATGCTCTAGGGGATGGCAGAGTATTATGGGGGGGAGGGAAGGACCTTTCTATCCCCTGAGCTTCCCCCCCCCCCCACCACCACCACCACCGTGCCAGAGCCCCAGGGACCCCAGTCAGAGTGACAGTCAGACCCAGGAGCCCTGGGTGAGAGCAGGCGAGAAGGCAGGGTTGTCTGAGCATCTGAGAACCCCCCTCCCATGACAGCTCAGGGAGCCCCCTGCAGAGGAGGTGGGGGCTCCGCGGAGGCCCCGGGGGAGGGGGGACGGGGGAGGGGAATCGCCTAGCTCACAAGGTGCTCCGTTTCGTTACCATTTATGGTAGCGCACTTAGGAGCAAGCGAGCAAGGCAGCCCCCCTGCCCCCTCCCCTGTCTGCCAGGGAGGGAGGATGGGGCTTCAGTGTGAAAAGTGCAGGTTTCAGCACAGGCTGGAGTGTGCCCGGCGGGGTGCGGGGCTGACTCAGAACCGCTGGGCTCTCCCGCCCTTGGTTTCGCTCCGCCTCCCCCTCTCCCAGGGCAGGGGGCTTTGGAGTGCTCCTCAGGTGGCCCTGGACCTCCTGGGGGCTGGGGGGCACACTGCCCACATCATTTCCTGACATTTCTAGAAGCGCAGGAAGCTTCTGGAAGGAACAGGAGCCTTTAGTTGCCCTGGCTTGGTTGCATCTGGGACCCTAGGGTCAGCAGGGAGCAGCAGGGATTGGTCCCCCCACTCTCCCAAACCTGAGTTCTTGTCTCCACGGCATAGTTCACAGGCTGTGTGGCACCAGGTGAGTCCCTTCTCGTCTCTGGGCCTTCACAGTCACGCAGTTAAGCAGTTCATCTCCCCGAGGTCCCTTGGTGCTGGAGCGCTGGTCTTTTTTTTTTTTTTTCTTTTTTGGCCGTGTTCCGGGGAACCATCTGGTGCCTGGGATTGAACACGGCCTCCTGCATGTGAAGCATGTGCCCCGGACCTTGGAGCAATCTCCCCTGTCTTCCCCCACGTCCCCGGTGTTCTCCCTCCCCCTCCCCCTCCCCCCACACTTTTTTGGGGGGGTCACACCTGGAGATGCTCAGGGGTTACTCCTGGCTCATGCACTCAGGAATTACTTCTGGCGGTGCTCAGGGGACCCTATGGGATGCTGGGAATCGAACCTAGGTCGGCTTCGTGCAAGGCAAACACCCTCCCCGCTGTGCTATCGCTCCAGCCCCTCCCCCCACACTTCTGACTGGTGATGTCCAAGCATTTCTTTTGCTGCATTTGTGTGTTCCGACCACGAGGCACTCTCCCTCTTTCTTCTGCTTTTTGGGTGACACCCGGAGATGCTCAGGGCTGACTCCTGGCTCTGCACTCAGGAGCCACTCCTGGCGGTGCTCGGGGGACCACATGGGATGCTGGGAATCTGCTGTCGCTCCAGCCCTACCCTCGTCTTTCTCCTGGCCACCGTGGTAGCGAAAGGAACCAAGGGCAAGCCCGTTAGTGTCCAAGGCTCCACCCGGGGCGCCCCTCAGAGCCCGTCCGCTCGTCCACGCTGCCCTGGAGGGTGCACAGGCCAGGAATCCAGAGCCCCTCTTCTGTTTCAGGGGCTCCAAGGTTCCAGATGCCAGGGCTAAGGGGCTTGGTCCTGCCTCTGCCGTGGCCCACCCAAGTGTGGAGCTCACTCGCGGTACCACTCAGCCCTGGGCTGTCAGAGCAGGTAACGAGGGGGCGGGCCGCTTTATTAAGCACCTTGGGGGGAGAAGCGCTCAGCACCCATCTGCTGAGTGGCACCCGCTGGGGGCTCCCTTCCTTTTGTCAGTGCCTAATTCCCCATTGTTCCCATTAGGCTCGCCCTGCCAGCCTGGAGGAGGGAGGAAGCGCCTTCCCTCCTTCCTGCTTCCCCACCCCCTAGGCCCCGTCTGGGGCTGTTCCTGCCTTCCCCTAGGGTCTCTCTCCGCACTAAATCCCCACCCCCATCACTTTCACGGGAGGGGGAGGGGGAGGGGGCAACCCCTGCACTCCAGCCCCCTGGCCCAGGCCCTGGCCCTCTCTCCAGTCACTGGGCCTCCTCCCACTTGGCATCCAGTGAGAAAGTCGGCAGAGTAGGGTTAGGAGTTGTGGGTAAGGCCTTGCTTGCGGCCAGCCCGGGTTTGGTCCTCGGCATCACATACGGGCCATATGGCCAGGAGTGATTCCCGAGTGCCGAGCCAGGCGTAAGCCAACAACAGAACCTCAGAGGAGCCGGAGCAATAGTACCGTGGGGAGGGTGTTTTCTTGCCAGATTCCATCCCGGGCGTCCCATGTGGTCCCTCCCGCCCCCCAGCACCGCCACGAGTGACCCCTGAGCATGCTGGATATGACCCCCCCCAAAAAAAGAAAATCTGGGGGGCTAGAGTGATAGTACAGCAGGGAGGACGATTGCCTTGCCACATGGCTGACCCGGGTTTGATTCCCAGCGTCCCACAGGGTCCCCCGAGCACCGCCAGGAGTAATTCCTGAGTGCAGAGCCAGGGGTAACCCCTGAGCATCGCCAGGTATGACCCAAAAAAGCAAAAAAAGAAAAAGAAAATCAGAAGAGCAGCTGGCTGACACCCCCCCCCCCCCGAGTCTCCCCCCACCCCTCGCCCCCAAGGGTCCTCACTGGTGGGGGGCCCTGGGTGGGGGTAGGACTCCCCCCTCTCCCTTTAGAGCTCCCGGCCCTTCTCTGATGTGTCGGCTGGGCTGGGGTTCAGGGGTTTCCAGCAGTCCCGGCCTGGCTCCCCGCCTGGTTCTCGGACTTATTCTTCGTCTGCACGTGGCTGGCCAAGCTGGAGAGAGGTCAAAGAGTGTCCGGTGCCAGGTTTCCTCGTGCAGGGTCTCCGGAGCGCCCGGCAATGAGGGCGGCTTTGGTCTCCCTGTTTCTCTCTTGGGATCCCCTTCCGTGCCTGGGAGGCCCCAGGCTGGGGGTGTCTCCATCGTCCCCCCCCCCCCCTTTCTGGGTGAGCTGGACACCCCTCCCCACTCGCCAGCCACATCTAGGATGTCTCTGTCTGGCTCCCTCCTCCCAGCGAGGCTTTACTGAGAGGAGAGGACAGAAGCCCTGGATGAGAGCATCCTGGCCCCGGGCTCACCACCCCAGGTGGCCCGTCACCCTCCAAACAGCCTCCCTTAGTCCTTGTGATGGACCGTCGAGGCAGCCCCAGGCCTGCAAGGTTGCAGTTCTGATTGGCAGGCTCTGGAGCGCTGTGGGCGGGGCCTGTGGCTCTGATGGGCAGGCGCTGGAGCTCGTGTGGGTGGGGCCTGCAAGGCTGCTGCTCTGATTGGCAGGCGCTGGAGCACGTGTGGGCGGGGCCTGTGAGGCTGCTGCTCTGATTGGCAGGCGCTGGAGCACGTGTGGGCGGAGCCTGCGAGGCTGCAGCTCTGGTTGGTAGGCGCCGGACCGTGTGTGGGCGGGCTTAATATGAACTATTAAAGGAGGTTCTGGGGTCAGTGCCAGGACCGTGGGGGTGCACCGGGATCCCCACTTTCTGGACACAGGGCAGTGGGACAGTGAGGTGGAGGGGAGAACCTGCCATCAGCCCTGTCTGGGTGCAGTTGTGTATGTTTGCGCCCTGGCACCGAGAACCTCTTCCCAGGGACGCTCCCTGGAGGTCCAGGGACCTTGGCATGCACCAGAAAGCAGGGAGGGTCCAGGGGAGGGGTTGTCTGCAGACAAAGGGGCCACAGGGCCCCGGACCAGCACAGGGCTGGGGTAAGCCAGTGGGGGCCGGCTCCGCCCAGGCACACACGTTCCCACTGCCACTTGGCATAGCCCTGAGGTCCTGGGCACTGCCAGGCTGGCCCCCAGGTTGCACTGTACCCCCAGGCTCTGGTATTGTAGCAGCAGACCAAGTTGAGTAAGTTTTGCCAGGCCTGGAGCTCTCAGGTACTGCCTGGGAGCCCCAGGCCCCCCAACCCCAAAATACAAAGGACCATAGTAGCAGTGCTGGGGATCCAGGCATAGTACAGGGTAGGGCGCTGGCCTTGCGTGTAGCCAACTTGCATTCCATCCCCAGCACCCTTTAGGATCCCCTGAGTCCCTCCAGGAGTGACCCCTGAGCACAGTGCCAGGAGTAAGTCCTGAGCACTGCTGGCTTGTGCCTCAAACCCAAACCCAGAAGACAGCAGCTGCTGTCCAAGTTGGCTCACGAAGTAGCTCAGACCCCGTTTTGCAGAACCCTTCCCCTCCCCGCCAGCCTGTTCTCAGCCCGGGAGAGGTGTGTTGGGGCCAAGGCGGGTTTCAGGGCCACGGGTGGCAGGTGCCTTTCCCAGCGGTGAAGGGAGTACGCGCTCTAGATGAGGGTGTGGGTGGCAGGTGTCTGCGCCCAGTCGCAGCTGGGGTGGGAGCAGGGGGGACCCCTTTTCCTTTTGCTCTGGGCTGCCATAGGGCTGGAGCGATAGCGCAGCGGTAGGGCCTTTGCCTTGTGCACAGCCAGTCCGGCCACGCCAGGTTCAATTCCTCCGCCCTTCTCGGAGAGCCCGGCAAGCTACCGAGAGTATCTCACCCACACGGCAGAGCCTGGCAAGCTACCCGTGATGTATTCGATATGCCAAACACAGTAACAACAAGTCTCACGATGGAGATGTTACAGGGCCCGCTCGAGCAAATCGATGAACAACGGGAGGACCGTGACCATGACCTGGGCTGCCATGGGGGGGGAGGGACTTCCTGTCTTCTGCCCCTGCCTCTTTGAGATGAGGAATGGGGGACAACCCCCGCCCCCACCAGACAGACACACACCAAGGTGGGCAGCACCTGCTTCCAGGGCGCCCTCAGGATTTGGCGTTTGAGCCTCAGAAAACGGAAGTGAACAAGGTCAGCCGGGAGGATGGAGAAAACGACAGAAAGAGAAAGCAGCTCTGGGGGCTCACAGGCTGGGAGGGGGCCCTGGGAGCCCCCCCCCTCCATTTTTTCCGCATTTATTGCCTTAAGCCAACTGTCATTAGAAGAACAAGGGCTTTCTGCAGAGTCTGGCCTGTCTGAGCCGATCTAAAGGGCTGTGCCTTGGGGACAAGTCTCTAAGTGCCTTTACCTCAAGGGAGGTTTCCTCTGGGAGAAAGGCAGTTACAGACACCTCCCCCCTCCCCCCCCACTCGGACCCCCACCCCACCTGGTAGAAAGGTCCCCGGAAGCTTCTTCTCCGAAGAAGAACCCAGCCCTTCTCCGAAGTCTGACTTAACCATCTGTTCCCAAAGGAACCTCATACCTTGTCGACTTGGCCCAGCACCCAGGGGCCTGCATTAGCCCCGCCCTCGGGGACTGGGGGTGGGAGTAGGGACTGGCGAGTGCGGTGGGTGTGACTGCTTTGGGCTGCCCACATCTGGCCTGGTTCTCAGCAGCATCATATTTGTCTGTGAGGCTCCTACAGGGTCCTGGTGGACAGAGAAGACAGGTGAAAAGCGGGTCCCTAGAAGGGGGAGCAGGGGTGAGGGGGGCGAGGGGGAGGAAGAGGAGGAAGAACAGCTGCAGAGCGCGGCCTGGCCTCTGGATTGGGCCCTGGCTGCAGCGTCAGGCCCCTCTGATTAAGACATCAGCAGCTCCCGGGCTGTGGGTAGCGCATCTGGCTGGAATCTGGGTCATGAAAGCAAACAGCCCCATATTTCTCTCACCCAGCCCCGGGCAAGCCACGCGGGAAGAAAGCGGACCAGACCTCAGCTCCCAGAGAAGGGCCTGGGGGACAGGGAGCCCGTGGGGAGGGGGAGTGTGTGTGTGTGTGTGTGTGTCTCTGTGTGTGTGTGTGTGTGTGTAGAGTAGGGTGTGTGTGTCTGTAGTGGAGGGTGTGTGTGTGTGTGTGTATGTGTGTGTGTGTGTGTGGAGGGTAGCGCGCGCGCGCGCGTGTGTGTGTGTGTGTGTGTGTGAAGACGGGAGAGTCAGCGACACCCTGGTTGGCCCCTTTGTGCTGAAGCCACAACCAGGCCCACGGGTGAGGTCCCTGTGCTGAGGGCAGGTGTCCAGGAACAGTGTGTGATGTGTGACGTGTGCAACCCCCTGGCGTGAGATCACTTCGTCCCTCTGGGCTCGTGTGTCCTGGGAGCAGTGGCCGTTAATGGCTCCCTGACTTAGTGCCCCCATGGTGGGGGCTGTGGGGGCTCTCTGGGCCTGTGGTCCTGTGTTCTCCCGGCTGAGTGACCCCCCCCCACTCCCCTCTCGGAGTGTGGGGACAGCGATGCTCCAGTCCGTCCCCCCTGCCCCCCGCAGGGGCCCTGGGAACCTTGTGTGGCCCTGGGACCTGCAGTCCTGGGGAGCAGAACACGGGAATTGGGAAGCGGGTGTGGGGACAGCCAGCCCGAGACAGAGCCCTGGGCTCAGCGCACGTCCCTGACAGCTTAGGGCCACCAGGCACACTGGGTGCAGTTCTGGAGGTTGCACCACAAGTCCTGCTAGGGTGGCCTCCAGGCTCTAGCTCTGCAGGGCCTGAGCTACGCTGTGTCCTTGGGTCCTCACACTGCTGTAACTGTCCTCACTGGTCAGCTGAGAAGGGCCAGGAGTGGCCCCTTGGCCCCACGAGCACCAACTGGGAGATTCCCCATTGCCCATCTCCCCCAAGGTCCCCTCCCCCCTCCCCCAAGGTCCCCTCCATCCTCCCCCAAGGTCCCCTCCATCCTCCCCCATGGTCCCCTCCATCCTCTCTCCATCCTTCCCTGATGTTTCCCCCCTCCCCTCCTCTCTATGGTTCCCTCCATCCTCTCCCAATGGCCTCCTCCATCCTCTTGATGTTTCTCTCCATAAATGCTTTCCCTGCAGTCTGAGCACAAGACTTGCCAGGAGGGACGCGAGAGGGAAGATGGTGTGTGAACAGGGTCCCTCCATGTGCTTACAGCCCCCCCCCCCCCCCCCCGCGGCTCAGGTGATGGTCAGTTGGCCGTGGGCATACCTGGTGCTTCCAGGCTGGGCCACGGCAGCAGGCAGCCCAGCTGGGCAGTGAGTGTCAGGGGCGAGAAGCCAGGGCGCCCTGGTACCTCCCAGCAGGCCCCAGCCCTCCGGCCCCTGCCTGCCCTTCAGAGTTGCCCCTGGCCCGAGTCTAGCTGGACTCACAGGCTCTGGGATCTTTTTTTTTTTTTTTTCCTGGCTTTTTGGCTCACACCCAGTGATGCACAGGGGTTCCTCCTGGCTCTGAACTCAGGAATTACTCCTGGCGGTACTTTGGGGGACCCAATGGTATGCTGGGAATCGAACCTGGGTTGGCTGTGTGCAAGGCAAACGCCCTCCTCGCTGTGCTGTTGCTCCAGCCTGGGCTCTGGGATCTTTTTTTTTTTTTTTAATTATTTTTTAATTAATTTTTTTGCTTTTTGGGTCACACCCAGTGGTGCACAGGGGTTACTCGTGTCTCTGCACTCAGGAATTACTCCTGGCGGCGCTCAGGGGACCATATGGGATGCTGGGAATCGAACCCGGGTCGGCTATGTGCAAGGCAAACGCCCTCCTCGCTGTGCTGTCGCTCCAGCCTGGGCTCTGGGATCTTAACCTCACCTCTGTTCCTGAACCCTGCCCCTCCCCACACCTGCGCGGCCCGGAGTGAGCCCGCTCAGGTCACCAAGTGGGGTGCTGGCGCTTTGTGTCTTGGCTTCTTATCTAGGCAGGGCTATGACCCTGCCGAGAATATAGTGAGCCCTTGGGGCCAGAGAGCTAGCATAGTAGGCAGGGCACTTGCCTTGCGTGTGGCCGATCTGGGTTCGATCCCCAGATTCAGCCTTGATTAAAACACCAGGATTAAGCCCTGAACACAGCTGGGTGTGACTCACTCCCCTTAACCTCCCCCCCCCAAAAAAAAAAGAGAGAGTGGGTCCCCGGGTGGGGGAAATAGCTCAAAGGGCTGGCATGCTTGCATTGCAGGATGGTCTCTGGAGTCGACCCCATGGTCTCCCTGAGCACTGAGCTGGGAGTGAGGGCCAGGCTCACCCTGCTGTCTCTGCTGCTTGTTCTCCCCTGATTGATGGCTCTCGCCCGAATTCACATGCGGGTCCCATGCTGGGACTCGGGGCTGGCTGACCCCTCTCCCAGGGTTCTGGGCTGTCGCCGGAGCAGTGGGGGCCCAGTGGCAGTGCCAGCCGCCCGGAGATGCATGCGGAGCGAGGGCAGGGAGTGCTGTGGGGGGCGGGGGGCAGAGAGCCCGCAGGGCCGGTGCCCCGGTGCCCTCCCCCTGTCTATTAAGTCTCCATTAGCATGCGGCACTGGCGTCCCTCTAACAGTTTGATTTATGCCACCGTGGTTTTGCTTACAAATTAGAAGCCGCTATTGTGCTAAGTCGGCTTTAAAATCGATGCAGAGTAATTGCGGTACACGGGTAGTTGGACGACATTAACATGAGGAATGCGCCCGAGTCGTCATCTCGGCAACGCACATGACCAATTATAGCGGGATTCCGCGGCCCGAGCCCGCTCACTTGAACCCGGGCTCCCACCCCGCCTTCCCCCTCCAGGCTGAGCTGGCGCTGGAGGGAGGTTTGTCAGGGCCAGGGCTGGGTCCGGGCGTGTGTGCGCGCGTGTGTCTGTGTCCCCGTGGGAGAGGCTGGCCCCTGACCCCCGTGGCTCGTGTTCTCTGCAGAAGCTGGATGCTTTGGGCCTGGAGCGATAACGCCAGGGCCTTGGCTCGATGGGTCACGGGGGATGTGTTCATGCGGGTGAGTGTGTGTGTGTCTGTGTGTGTACCTGTGTACAAGTGCAGCTGTGTGTGTGTGTCCATGAGCGTGAGTTTGTGCATCTCTGTGTGTTCATGAGTGCGAGTGTGTACATCTGTGTGTGTTCACGAGCATGAGTGTGTGTCCGTGTGTGTTCATGAGCGTGAGTGTGCATCTGTGGGCGTGTTTATGAGTGTGAAGGTCTGTGTGTTCATGAGTGTGAGTTTGTGCATCTCTGTGTGTTCATGAGTGCGAGTGTGTACATCTGTGTGTGTTCATGAGCGTGAGTGTGCATCTGTGTGTACTCATGAGCGTGTGTGCATCTGTGTATGTGCTCGTGAGTGTTGGTGTGTGCGTGTACATTTCTGTGCCCGCATGTGATTGTATGTGTGCAAGTTTGCATCTGTGTGTGTCTGTGTAGCTGTGCCTGTGCATTCATGTCTGTGCACATGTGTGACTGTGTGTGAGCATCTTTGTCCCTCCGTGTGCCCACACGTGTGTCTGCATGTGCTTGTGCGTGGCGGCGCATGCCTGTGCCTGTGTGCGATTGTGTGTGTGTGTGTGTGTGGCTGCATGTGTGCCTCTGTGTGTCTGTCTCTCTGTGCCTGTTTTTGTATGTGCCTGCATGTGCGGCCGTGTGTGCGCGTGTGCCTGTGTGTGGCTGCTTGTGTGCACTGTTGCCTGTGTGCGTGTGTGCAGCCGTGTGCGTGCATCTCTTAGTCTCTGTGTGTGTATGTCTGTGCCTCTGAACGTGGTGTCGCGTGTTTGCCCGTGTGTCAAGGTTCTGTGTGTGTCACGTTCTGTGTGTGTGTGCGTGTCTGCATGCACAGGGTTTGTGTGTGTGTGTGTGTGTGCGTACCTTTCTGTCTGTGTCTGTGTTTGTGTATCTATGTGTGATTGCACGTGTGTCTCTGTCTCGTGTGGGCCTGGATGCATGGGTGCGTGTGAGCGTATATATGCCTGTGTGTGGTGACGCGTGTGCCCGTGCACGCACTTGTGAACGCACTTATGTGTGTGTGTGTGCGCATCTGTCTGTGCCTGCGCGTGGTGGTGTGTGTATATCTGCGCACACTAGGTCTGCACCCACCCCTGGGGCGTCTGTGTCTGTGTGCCTGTGTCGGGGGTTGCCTGTGTGCATGCCTTCAAGCCAGGTCCCTCTGCCCCCGACCTCTGTCTCAGCCGCTCGTTCATCGCTCACCTTTCCAACAGGTGAACGGGCTCAGCTAGCTCTGGGCTGGTGAGAGCCTCACCCCCCCCCCCCCCCCCAATGTTGGCCAGGCCTGGAGCCGGCAGCCGCCAAGGCAGCCGAGTGTTAGGAGAATGATTAGTCCTGGGGCCGACGGGCCGCCTGGCAGCTGGGAGCCCTCTCCATCTTCCCCGTGTGCACGCAGGAGCCGCACAGGAGACGAGGACAAAGTGCTGGCCCTGGGGACCCAGCCTCCAGGCTTCCGGTCTGCGGGGGTCTGGGCTGTGTCCCGGGCATCTGGCTGTTGGAGGCTCTCGGGGGATTTCCGACGTGCAGCCAAGGTCGGGACGAAGCTGTGATCGCCCATCTGTCTCTCACTCCCGCCTCCCCGGCTCTGTTCTGCCTCAGGCGGGACTCGGGCTGATCAGTGTGACAAATCCCTGTGAAACAAGGGCAGAGCTTTCCGACCGAGAGGCAAAGGTTCCTCCCACTGGCTCTTGGCCACGGCTGTGTCCGGTCAGGCTGCACATCCTGGGCCCCCTTTATGACTTGGACGGGGTCAGCACAGTCTTTGCTGGGGGACGGTGGGGGGCATGGAGTTTCCAGAGACCCCCTTCCCCCCACAGAGGCGCGTCCTAGCCTGTGCTTGGGGTCCCTCCCTGAGCACCTCGGGGTCCATGGTGCTAGGGATTGAAGCCTCCTGCATGCAAACCCTGTGCTATAGCCCTGGGTCCGGCCTCCAGACCTTCTGGCTGACTCTTTAAAGGCACTGCCAGAGTAGGAAGCCAGGAGCCTTTTCTTTTTCTTTTTTCTTTTTGGGTCTAACCCGCGATGCTCAGGGGTTACTCCTGGCTCTGTACTCAGGAATCACTCCTGGCAGTGCTCGGGAGACCCCGTGGGATGCTGGGAATTGAACCCAGGTCGGCTGCGTGCAAGGCAAATGCCCTCCCCGCTTGCTACCGCTCCAGCCCCCAGGAGCCTTTTCTTGAAAATCCTCTCCTGCAACCCAGGAGGAAGCCAGGGGCCTGTTTTGCGTGTCTGGGCCAGCCAGATCACAGCGAGCTGGTGGCAGAGGCAAGACGGCTGCCCGCCCCCCCACCCCACCCCGGTCTTCCAGCCCGGACTCAGCTGGGAAGGAGTGTCCCTGGGCCCTTTCCCGTGGGGGGGGGGCGGCTGTTCCCAGAGGTGCAGGAGCCCTGTGGATGGATGACTGGGCAGTGGCTCTGTGCCAGGAAGGCCACTGATGGGGAGTGACCGCTCTTGGGCCCGGCTTGACGTTTGAGCGCGCAGGCCTGCCGGGCCCCGACAGCTCCCAGTCCCCCCCCTCCCCCTGCCCCGTCCTGCCCCACTCTGCCCAGCGCTGCTTCCGGCCAGCCTCTCAGACATTGGCACCCCCAGGGCCCCCTTCCTCCTGTGCAGGGGGGACAAGGTGTGGCTAGGAGACCCTCCGGGGGTCAGCACTCACAAAACCTGGTGGCTTGTGTTGTGGTCACTGCCGGGTGGGGCTCCTGTCCCTGGTTCTGAGGGGCCACAGGTGCCCTGGGGGACACGGCCCTGTGTCAGAGAGTGCCCCGGTGTGGTGAGAGAGACGGGGGTCAGGGGTCATCCAGGCCAAGGGCAGGAGCTGAGATGGAGTGCAGGGGGGTGGGGAGGGCTGTGGAATCCCAGGAGCGGACGCCCAATCGGGAGTTGGGAACACTGGGGTAGCTCGTGTTTTGGTGGGAGGCCACCCCCAGCCGTGCTCGGGGGCTCCTCCGGGCTCTGCACTCAGGGATCACTACTGGGGGGGCTCAGGATCGGACCCCGGTTCGACCGCGTGCAAGGGAAATGCTCCTCCCACTTTAGTATCACTCTAGCCCCTTGGATCACAAGGATCAGACAAAAGTCTGACCCAAGGGGCATGGGGGGGGCGTGACCGCTGGCCAGACAGGTTCCGACTGTGCTCACCCTGACATGCCCCAGCCAGCGCCTGCCCGGGGAGCCCAGTACGTTGGGTGCCCTCTTCCAGAAGCGCTGTCCAGTAAGGGCAGAGGTGGAGGACCAGGTGGGGGTGGACGGACAGTGCAGGGGGCTGTGCAAAGAGTGCCCAGAGGGTGCAGCCGGCCTCTCATCCCGGCTTCTGCTTGGCAGTGAAGAGCCCGCAAAGTGGGAGCTAGCCCCCATCCTCCCCAGTTCCAGGAAGAAGGAGCCATGGTGCTGGCTGAGATCTGGGGGAGCAGAAGGGATTTCTTTTTCTTCCCCTGTCCCGCCCCCTGTGCCTCCACCATTTTTGGGCCACCCCTGACGGTGCTCAGGGCTTAACTACCAGCTCCTTGCTCAGGGATCACTCTTGGCAAGGCTTGCAGGACCTTATGGGGTGCCAGGGATCGAACCAGGGTCAGCTGCATGCAAGCCAAGTGTCTTGCCCTCTGTATTATCTCTTCAGCTCCAGAAGATAGTTCTTTTTTGGGGGGAGGGGGGTCACACCCAGCGATGCACAGGGATTGCTCCTGGTTCTGCACTCAGGAATTACTCCTGGCAGTTCTTGGGGGACCATATGGGATGCTGGGAATCGAGCCCAGGTCGGCCGTGTGCTAGGCAAATGCCCTCCCCACGGTACTATCGCTCTGGCCCCAGAAGAAAGTTATTTAAAAAAAAATTTTTTTTTTCAAGTTTTTGTGCCACACCTGACAATGCCCAGGGTTACTCTTGGCTTTGCACTCAGGAGTTGCTCATGGCCATGCCCAGGGGACCATACGGGATGCAGGGATTGAACCTGGATTGGCCGAGTGCAAGGTGACAGCCCTCCCCGCTGTACTGTCTCCTACTCCGGAAGAGTTCCTTTCAGAGGGTCATTTGGTCATCAGAGGGGACAGACAGGCCCAGCCACTCCATCATCCTGAGCCGCCAGCCTGGGCTCCCAGGAGGGGTGGACACCTCTCACCAGGATGGATGAGGAAGTTCAGTAGGATGGTTGGCTCCCAGATGGGCATGCCGGGTGCCCATGGGGTTGTCTTTTCTTCTGACCGCTAGAGGTGACACAGGGTCTCCCAGGGCTGGTGGAAGTGGGGTAGTGTCCTGGAGGGGGCCCGCCCCGAGCCTCTGCTCACGAGGGCGTCACCCAGGGTGATTTTCCCCTCGAGTGGAACACTGTGCAACCTCAGGGCTCTCCTGAGTCTCTCTGGGCATGATTTTAGGTCCCCTTCCTAAAATGTGGCCCGAGTCCCCTCCAGGGGGCTCTGAGGGATTCACAAAGTCGCCTTGTCTGAAGACAGGGCCGGGGCTGGAGAGATAGCACAGCGGGTAGGGCGTTTGCCTTGCACACGGCCAACCCGGGTTCGATTCCCAGCATCCCATATGGTCCCCGAGCATCGCCAGGAGTCATTCCTGAGTGCAGAGCCAGGACGAACCCCTGCGCATCGCCGGGTGTGACCCTAAAAGAAAAAAAAAAGAAGAGAGGGGCCTGGTTCTCTGGCCATTGGTCACTGAGATGGTGTAGTTTTATTTATTATGACTTGGGGGCAACACCTGGTGGACCCCCTGCACTTGCTCTTCAGCCCCGCTCAGTGAGACTCGGAGGTGCCGAGACAGGGACTCGTGCATGGTGGGGCATGGTGGGGTTGGGGGCTGGAAGGGAACCCCCGTCCCCAGGCCTGTGTCAGTACCAGACCCGGGCCAGTGGATACCCAGCCTCCCTCCCTCCCCCAGCAGCCCCACAGAGGGCCCATCCCAGCGACTGTTTAGTGGTGGGAAATTAAATGTGAGCACAGCAGCCAACAGTCATTCCAGAACCCCCGGGAGAGAGACAAGAGCCCCAGAGCCGCGGAAGCCGATGTCTGCGGCACACATGTCCCACGTTTGCTTTCTGCGGCCCGGATGGGTCCCCGTGGCGGTGGAGCTAGTGTCCCTGCACAGCTGTGCGGCTGCTGTCACCTCCCCACGAGGCCCAGCCTCTGCGCTGCAGGGCTGGGAGGCCTCTGTGTGGCATCCGCAGCCTGGGATTCCAGTTCAGGGGCCCCGAGGGGCCGGAGCTGGTCCCAGGGCCCCGGAGAATGGGGGTGTATGGGTGTTGGGGCAGCAGGACGGCCCACCTTCCAGGCCCACTTCCGGCCTGCTCCCCCGGGTCCTTTCATAGTTTCCCACTCAACCCTTGGTTCCAGCCCTGCCGGTCAGATCCGTCTGTGCTGGGAATATTGGGGGGGGGGGCAGGTGCCTTCGGGTTCACTTGCGGCTAGAACCTGGGACTCTTAAAGCACAAAACCGGACCGAGGTGACTGTATGTTATCTATCTATTTATCTATCTATCTATCTATCTTTTTGATTATCTATTTTGACTTTTGGGACCACACCCAGCGACCCAGCGGTGCTTGGGGTTACTCCTGGCTCTGCGCTCGGGAACTACTCCTGGCGGTGCTCAGGGGACCCTATGGGATGCCAGGGATCGAACCTGGGTGAACCATGTGGCAAGGCGAACACCCTACCCACTGTGCTATCACTCTGACCCCCCCTCACTTCATGCATGTTATATGGAAGAAGGATGTTTCTATGTTTTTTTGGGAGCGGGATCGGGGGGAGTTTGAAGAGGGAATCACCCCCAGTGATGTTCAGGGGTCACTCCTGGCTCTGCACTCAAGAATTACTCCTGGCAGTGCTGGGGGACCCTATGGGATGCTGGGGATTGAACCCGGGTCAGCCATGTGGCAAGGCAAACACCCTCCCCACTGTGCCCCCACTTCATGCATGTTATATGAAAGAAGGACGTTTCTGTGTGTTTTTTTTGGGGGGGGAGGTTGAAAAGGGAATCACCCCCAGCAGTGCCTAGGGGTCACTTAGTCCATATGAGGTGCTGGGGATCGAACTTGGGTCAGACACATGCAAGGCAGCCCCCCTCCCCACTGAGGACCCCCAAGGAGGACGTTTCACAAACAGGGGTGATTGGTTGCTCTCGGTGGGCGCTGGGGGCCCAGACACCCTTCCGCCCGGTTATAGCAACTCCCCCAGCTGTGGGCACCGGGTGTTCTGCAGACACCTTCATGGCTCACAAGAGCCTCATGGTTTCTTTCTTCCCAAGACACAACAACAGCTGCGAACGCTTACTGAGCCAAGTGTCCCCTTCCCTGTGCTACATACTCGAAATGCGTTTAAAAACCAAACCAACCCCCTCAAACCCCACGTCTGTCTTTCTGCCCGTAACCACCTGGGGACAGAGGAGCAGCGCATGCCAATTTAACCCACCACGAAGCGAAGCTTGGAGCTGCAAGATACTAAGGTCACATGGGCAGTAGACGGGGAAGGGGGGTGGGGCGTGTGCAGTCCTGGGGGCCTTGCCCTCACCCCGTGCCCCCGGTCGGGCTGGGAGAAGTCCCAGTTGTGGTACTGAGCTCTGGCTGTTGTTAGCCCAGGGCGCTGCCACCCCCCAGATTGATTCCCACTGGGGAATCTGGGTGGAAATTTGCTCATTTCACTTCCGGTGTGTGGATATTCCGTGTCCCATGTGGCTTTCAGCAAAGAAACGCTTTGTCCCCTAGTTGGGGGGGGTGGGGGGGATGGAAACCAGACAGAAGTTCTTTTAGAAGGTGCAGGCAAGACTGTGCTCACTGTTGTGACTGGAGGGGTCTTAAGTACTAGGGCCCTAGGTGAGCCCCTTTGAAGGTCTGGAGGGAGCCAAAGTTGCACCCCAGGCCTCCCGGGGGCTCTACTGGGGAGACCCGTGTTCATGGTGTTTCTCAGCCCAGCTTCTCGCCCCTTTAGGGCCTCCACCTGTTTGTCTGCATTTCACCACCTTTCTTCCCCTCGGTCCTTCTCCACCCTCCACCCTGCTCTAGGCCCTGCCGTTGTGCCCTGAGAAGCCCAGACACACTGCGCAGGCTGACTTGGGGGTCTGTCCTCCAGAAAAGGCGTGCACAGGGGTTTTCCAGCCCCCTGGGCATGCTGCCTCACGCCCTGCGTTTTTTTTTCTCTCTTCCCCAGGCTCCCCTGGGGATGCAAACTGCGTTTTTTTTCCCCCCAGGCTCCTCTGGGAATGCAAACTTTTCACAGTTCCCAGCACTCCCCTTGCAGTTCCAGAGTATCCTGTTCTCTTCTGCAGTTCTCCCAAGGTGGCGGCGCTTTGTTGAAAGGCTCGTCTGTTTCTTGGGGTGTCATGGGGTTCCCCTGACCCCATCTGGAGGCCCCCCCACCAGCAGAACCTCCGTGTGCCTCTTCCTGGCTGGAGTCTGGAGGTGCTGAGAAGGGGGTGGGAGGGTGCAGTGGGCAGTGGCAGGCATTGGAGGGTCGGTGCTGGGGGAGCCAGTGGGACCTACTGAAGTCGGGTAGTGTATGCCCCGGTGGGGCCCCAGGTGTTAGAAGCCGGTTTACCTTCTACCCGTCCTTGCCTCTGCCCTCTGCCCCTGCAACCTCTGATCCCAGCAGAAGGCAGCGGGGCTGTGAAGCAGGGGTGCTCGGGGCCGGGTCATGTCCCTGGCTCGGCAGACCTGACTTGTCTGGCCTCGAGGTCCCTACGGCAAACTGAGTTGGGGGATGCCTCTGGCGGAAGGATTTCTGGTGCTGGCCTGTCCTCCGAGCAGCTGCGAGTTGCTGGGAAGCGCCCTCCCCACACTTCACAGGACAGAGGCCTGGGCAAGGGCTCTGGAGGACAGTGCCAAATCCACACCGCCCCGCCAGACTGCTCTGTGCCATTCCAGCCCACTCCAGAGAGGTCACTCCGGGGGCCAGGTGGGGCCAGGTGGGCGGGGCCTGACGGGGCGGGGCCTGACGGGGGCGGGGCCAGAGCGAGGCCTATCCGGGACGGGCGTGGCCCGATGGGCGGAGCCTCTACGGGGCGGGGCTTGGCTGGTGGGCGGGGCCGGGCCGGTGGAAATTCACTTGGAATTGGCGCGCCTGAGTGCCAAGGCAACAGATGTTCCCCTAGAGCCTGGATGCTGCGCGGTCCAGGCCGGGGGCGGGCGGCACCTTCAGATGATCTCCCGGGTCGGGTTTCTCGTTGGCTCCCAGCAGGGCCTTTCGCTTTGGGGGCTGTCTGTTCTCCAAGATTCCTCCCACCCCTACCGCTTTGCTTTGCCCGCTGTCCCACGCTTGCCTTGCCGGGCATGCATGCATTCCCGCTGGCCACCCCGCCCCTGGCTCTGTGAACTCCCCGGGCTGGGGACTGGACTGGGGACTCCGGACTGAGCGCCTGCTCTCAGCCCACCCGCGAATGCAGCAGCACTGTGGGTGCCCGCTGCCCCCGTGGTGGCTTCTGCCACTGCACTCTCCCACCTCTGCCTTTTTGGTAGGATTCTCGCAGCCCTAGGCATGGACAGCTTTGGACAGGCCGCGGAGGGTGCCCGCGGGGAACCCAAGCCCGCGCCTCACGCAGGATGCCAATTTGCGCTGTTTTCCCCCCAAAGATTTTCTTCTCCTGCTTCCGTTAGGAGATTCGCTGTTTGTTTACGCCATGGGATTTGTTTATTTACTCTAGTAGTCCTTTTAATAACTGGAGGCTATAAAACCAGTTTAACTGGGACTCCCCCCAGAGACAGAAGAAAGAGGAAACAGAAGAGGCAGCGGGAGGGTTTGGCTCCATCTCCCTCTCCCAGGCTCTCTTTCCGGTCCTGGAATCCCCAGCCTGGGCCCAGGGAACTGCACTAAACAGAAAATGAAGAGGCCGCGAAATCTGGTGGTTTTGAGAATTTTTAAAATTTTAGGGGCTGGAGCAATAGCACAGCGGGTAGGGCATCTGCCTTGCACGCGGCTGACCCGGGTTCGATTCCCAGCATCCTATATGGTCCCCTGAGCACCGCCAGGAGTGACTCCTGAGTGCAGAGCCAGAAGTAACCCCTGTGCATCGCCGGGTGTGACCCAAAAAGCAAAAAAAAAAATTATTGACTTATTTTTCATTGGGGTAGGAGTAGGGCATACCCAGTGGTACACAGGGCTTGCTCCTGACTCTGCTGGAAGGTTTGGGGACCGTATGGGGTGTCGGGGATCAAGCCTGAGGCAGCCGCATGCCAGGCCAGCACCTCACCCACTGAACTCTTTCTTGCTCCGGCGCCTGGTTTCCAAGATTTAGTTGGTACATCTGAATCCCTGGAAACTTGCACACTTTCTAGACTCCTAGTTTCCACCCTTGGGGATGCCGTTTGTTGGTCTGAGCTGGGAATCGGTTATGGAGATGGACCGGAGAGGGTGTGTGTGTGTGTGTGTGTGTGGCTTCCAAGCAAGTGCTCGCTTGTTTCTCCCAGACCCCCTGAGCCCTGAGCTGTAGAGGTGAGCGGGAGTGAGTGGAGAGCATGAGTGCCCACGTGTCTGGGGCGGAGACATTCGCCGGGATTCAATTTACAGCTCTGCTCACCTGTGCCAAGTGCCTATATAAAAAAAAAAGATGGTGAGATGTTTAGCTGGGTCCAGGGAGATCAAGGCCGTCTGTGCCGGCCGTCGTGGTGTTGGGAAGGTAATTTGGCCAATGTCCTTGTCTCCCACCCCCCATACTTAGTTTAGACCCTCCTTCCATGCCCTCCTCTACTCCCTTGGGTGCTCAGTCGTGGGCACCTTCCCTTTCCCTGAGTTTCTCAGGAGCCCTCAGTATGTGTCCTGGCCAGATGTGTGTGTGTGTGTGTGTGTGTGTGTGTGTGTGTGTGTGTGTGTGTCTGCTCCCTCAGCCAGACCTTCTTCGTTTCCTCTGTCCCTGTCAGCTGCAGTCCCTGGTGGTTCAGTGATAGAGGCAGGTGCCCTTCTGTAATACCTCTGCAGCCCCATTTTTTTTTTGCCTTTTGGGTCACACCTGGAGATGCTCAGGGGTCACTCCTGGCTCTGCACTCAGGAATCACTCCTGGAGGTGCTCGGGGGACCCTGTGGGATGCTGGGAATCAAACCCGGGTCGGCCGCGTGCAAGGCAAACACCCTCCCCGCAGTGCTATTGCTCCAGCCCCTTGTTTGTTTTAAGCTGCATTCTGCAGGGGCTGGGGGTCAGGGCAGGGTCTTAAGCATCACCTAGCCGAGTGGGAAGCTGAGTGCTGGCCTCCTGTAGACTCGGAGTGTCCCCTCCCTGCACCCCGGGAGCAGGACCGAGGGAGATGCATGACCAAGACGGACAGTGACGATCTCAGATTAGGAATGAAAGAAGGGGGACGGGGCCTCCTAGCTGCTGCTCTGGGCCTGGAGTCGGGGTGGTGCGGGCTGCACCCCAGTGTCCGCCTTTCTGCCTGGCAGAGGGAAAGTGGGACAGTGTGCACTGCCAGGGTGGCCCAGAGGCCAAAGCACTTCCTGTCGGTGACAGTGGGGTTCGCCGGGGGGGTCATGGCTGATGGCACCAGAATTGGAGAGAAGCCGCACTGTAGGGAGGGGATGTTTGGAAGTGTCCCCTGCCCACCATTGCCCACCCTCTCCGGGGGCTGCCAGTGGTTTGCAGATGGGGACAGTGGCACCCCTCCAGTGGGTCGGCCCTGCAGCTGGAGCGTGGACACTAGTGTCTCCACAGGGTTCCAACGTGTAGATGGAAGCTGGGGGCAGGTGTACCCCACCCAAGGGGCCCCCTGGGCAAGCTGGCCAGCTCTACTTCCTGTTTTGTCTTTGTCTGGGGGCTGCCCTCAGTGTTGCTCAGGGCTTACTCCTGATTCCGTGCTCAGGGACCAGTTCTGGCGGGACTCGGGACCACACGGGGTGTCTGTCGGGGCTGGGACCCGGGCTGATTGCGTGCAAGGCAAGCGCCCTGCCCCCTGCACTGTCGCTCCAACCCCTGGTTCAGGGGCTCTGGCCTGGCCGCCTGCAGTAGAAACCCACTGGGAGACCAGCCCCCTGGGCCCCCTGCACCCTGAGAACACCTCTCCGGATGTGTGGGAGAGCGGCTCCCCTGGGACAGGGGAGCTCGTGGTGTCTGGCACGAGACTGTTGCTCTTGCCGGGACTCTTGCCTCTCCGTCCCTTCCGTATGCGCTGACGGCCCCTGGTGTGGCCAGAGGGGCGGCACCCCTGGCCCCATCGCTCCACCAATAGCTCAGTGGCTCCGCGCAGTTGCTTGGGGTCTCTGAGCTTCCCCTTCCTCGCTGACACAGGGAGTGGGGCAATAATGCATAGCTGGGACCCCCCGCTCAGAGCTCACTAGGAGTGCCTGCCCCTTTAAGAACATCAGCAGTGGTATTCTACCACAGATGTGTGAGCAGTGGGGAAGGGGTGTGTGTGTGTGTGTGTGTGTGTGTGTGTGTGCGCGCACACGTGCGTGTGCACATGTGAGTGTGTGCATGTGATTGAGTGTGTGTACACATTTGTGTGCATGCGTGCACGTGTGTGCATGTGTTTGTGTGTGCATGCGTGTGCATGTGTGTGCGTGTTGTGTGCGCATCTGTGCACATGTATGCGTGCTCGTGTATGTGTGTTTGCGTGTGCATGTGTGTGCACGTGTGTACACGCGTGTGTGCACGTGCATGTGTTTGTGTGTGTGGGTGCATGTTTGTGCATGTATGCACATGTGCACATGTGTTTGTGTGCGCATGTGTGTATGCATGGGCATGTGTGTGCGTGTTGTGTGTATGTGTGCACACGCATGTGTGCGTGCACACGTGTGCATGTGTGTATGCATGTCCTTGTGTGTGTGCATGTGTGTATGTGCACATGTGTGCATGCGTGCGTGTGTGTGTGTGTGCACCTGTGTAGACCCCATGGCAAGAGTTGCAGCTCAGAGAGGCTCCGGAGCTCTCCCAGGTCACGCAGCAGCGCCTGTCCTCGCCCTCGGTGCCATCATGTCGCTGCGCTGAGTCAACAGGATGACATGTGAAGAGTGTCAGGCACGCAGTTGGCTGGGCCTGAGAGTGACACGGCCTCTGGGATTTACCAAGAGATTAGCTGATGCTTTTGGGGGGGCGGGGGACAGAAAAAAAACAGGGGTGGCAGCAGAGAGGGGACAAGGCCAGGTCTGTGTGCCGGGGCTTTGAGGGCAGCTAGCCCCTGCGTACCCGGCCCACGCGTGTCCCCAGCAGCCACTCACGTATTCTGGACATGACTCTGCTCGCGGCTCTGCAGGAGCCAAAGGCGGGCGCTGAGGCTCAGGGACTCAGCCCCGTTCCGCAAAGCCAGGTGGGGGCAGGTCCGACTCACCCCCAGGACTCAGACCCTGCCATGGCCACTTAGCCTGCGTCCCCGGGGGCTTTCTGGGCACCTGGTCCCCTGCAGGGGGTGTCTGGGAAACGTCATGCGGACCACAGGACCCCCTGCCTGTCCAAGTGCCTGGTTGTGGGACAGAAACAGGTTTCTGAGCTACATGCTCCAGGATTTGTACTGCTTGGTGGCTCAGTCTTGGAGGGCTTCCTGGAGTGGGTGGGCCTCTGCTGAAGCTTGATTGAGATACGGCCGAGTGGCGGGATCAGCGGGGTGACATGTGTGGTCCTGGATGGGGACCCAGGGCTCCCAGGATCCGCCTGGTTGTCATGTTCCGCTTGATCACTTTCGTTGTGGTGGTTATTTGAGGGGACCGTTGCTGACCATGTTCAGGGGCTGCCCCTGACCCAGTGCTTGGGGACCGTGCAGTCCCCCAGGGATCAAATTTGAGGTTCCTTCACGTAAAGCACATGTCCCCTGAGCCGTCTCCCCAGACACAGTCACTTTTTAGAATTTGTTCATTTGTTGCGGGGGGCGGGGGGTAGTAGCACTGGGGGCCTTGCATGTTGGTGCTCAAGGCTGACTCCTGGCTCTGTGCTCAGGGGTCACTCCTGCCAGACCATATGTGGTACTAGGGAATCGAACTTGGGTTGGTGGGGTCTAAGGCCAGTGCCTGCACTCCCGTGCCCTCTCCGTCCCACTTCTGATTCAGTTTTATTTCGTGTGGTGTTGGGGATCGAACCCGGGGCCTCACTCAGGCAGGGCCAGTGCTTTCCTGCTGAGCATCATCCCCGTCGCACTGGGGCACACTCCTCATGAGGGGCGTTGGGGGTGTGTGTCTCCATTGCTGTGTGGGGGTGTTGGGACTCTCTGGTACTCGGCGCCTCACGATCTGAACGGGCCGTGTGCAAAGCGTGTGCTCAGCCTCCAGGACGCTCTCCCCAGCCCCTTGATCCCATTGTACTTTTTTTTTTTGGACTCTTTTGGGTCACACCTGGCAGTGCTCAGGGGTTCCTCCTGGCTCTGCACTCAGGAATCACTCCTAGCGGTGCTCGGGGGACCCTGTGGGTAGCCGGGATCGAACCCAGGTCAACCGTGTGCAAGGTGACGCCTTCCCCACTGTACTATCACTCCAGCCCACGCCCACTGCCCGGGTCACTTTTTTTTTTCTTTTTTCTTCTTTTTTTCCCCCTCCCTTTTTTGGGTCACAGCCGGTGATGCTCAGGGGTTCCTCCTGGCTCTGCACTCAGGAATTACTCCTGCGGTGCTTGCTGGGGTGGGAACCAAATGGGATGCTGGGAATCGAACCCAGGTCAGCCACCTGCAAGGCAAGCGCCCTACCCGCTGTGCTATCCCTCCAGCCCCCTGGGTCACATTTTCAGGTGTTCCACATTGGTTGCTCTCATGGGGACCCCGTGCCACAGATGGCCCAGAGACCTGGTGACTTAGCAGCCAAGACAGACCAGCGTGCACTTGGGTAAACAGTGGCTGACTCAGAGAGCACTGTGGGGGGATCATGAGCAGGAGAGAAGGTCCAGGGATCAGCCCCTGTCACCCTTCTCTTTCTCCCCGGGGTTCCCTGCTGCCGGGTGCAGGAGAGATCAGCACCCCTCCTGCTCCATCTTTTTGGGACCCACAGGTGAATGAGGGCCGTGTCGGGGCTTCAGTGCTCTACGAAGCCTCCCCAAGCCCCGGCCAGTGAGGGCGGCTCTGGGCGGCTCCGGGGATCAGGAACCCCGCTCCCCACAGCTGTGCTTTAAGTCCATGCATCCAGCTGTTACCCGCTACGAAGGGGTCTGAGCGCCGTCATCTGCAGCTCATTCCACTTGCAAACCGCCTTTTCCATCATGTTTACGAACTCCGCCAGCGTGGGCTGCAGACTGGGTTTCTGCAGGGCTGGAAGGCTGGGGCCGCGGGGCCGGCAGGGTGGGGAATAGAATGTGACCTGCAATGAGGCCTCTCATCTTCCTGCCTCCTCCACCACTTCCCTGACCCAGCCCCCCCACGAAGAAGACTCGAATATTCCATCACTTTTTTTTTTTGCATGCGACTCACCGTTAACAAAGCACTTTTATTTCCCCGGGAGAGAAGAGGCAATGGAGGGACAGACGGAGCCTGCCCGAGGCTGAGGCTTGGAATGAGCTTGGGGCTAGACTCGCACAGGCTCTGGCCTGGACAGTTTCCTCCCAGGCCGGCTGAGTCCGTCCTCTCACCCTTGGGGATGTTCGCCTCCGCCAGGCCCGCTGCTTGGCTGCCTTGTGGCTTGTGTGTGTTGCTGTGCTGTGTCCCCTTTGTGAATGCTACCGGTCCTCCATCCTTGGGACTGCATCCTTTTAAAAAAAAAAATTGGATTTTAGATCACACCCTGCGATGCTCAGGAGTTCCTCCTGGCTCTGCACTCAGGAATTACTCCTGGCGGTGCTCGGGGGACCCTATCGGATGCTGGGAATGGAACCCAGGTCGGTCGCGTGCAAGGCAAACGCCCTACCCACTGTTCTATCGCTCCGACCTGGGACTGTGGCCTTTATTGGTAAGAGAATGCCAAACAGTGCCCTTCCCCAGAAAACGGGCCACTGTTCAGTGTCTTCCCCGGGACGCCCTGGCTGGGAGTTGGACCCCCAAGACTTTCTCCCATGTTCTGGCCTGAGTTTCGTGCCCTCGTCTTCCCTACGTAGAGGGGGATGAAGGGCTTCTCACCCGGCCCTGCTCCCTAGTACAATGTGAGGATATCTGCAGGCGCGTGCTTGTGCTTGTGTGTGTGTGTGTGTGTGTGTGTGTGTGAGAGAGAGAGAGAGAGAGAGAGAGAGAGAGAGAGAGTCAACTGGGCCTGTTTATTTCTCACTTTTTGGGGGGCACACCCAGAAGTCCCCGGGGCTTACTCTTAGCTCTGTGCTCAGGGATTACTCCTGGCAAGGCTTGGGGGCCGTATGGGGCGCTTGGGATCAAACTCAGGTCTGCCGCGTGCAAGACAATGACCGACACTTTCTAACTTTATACAATCTGGCCCCTACTTCGGTCATACAATTGTTTTTTTAAAAACTGGGGACTCCAGGGCTGGAGCGATAGCACAGCGGGTAGGGCGTTTGCCTTGCACATGGCCGACCTGGGTTCAATTTCCAGCATCCCATACGGTCCCCCGAGCACTGCCAGGAGTAACCCCTGAGCATCACAAAGTGTGACCCAAAAAGCAAAAAAAAAAGGGGGGGGCTGAACTCAGCTGGTAGTATTCCGGGGCTGCTCCTGGCTCAGTGCTCGGGATCATTCCCAGCAGAACCCCGAGGGATCAGGCAGTGTTGGCGCTTGACCCCAGGGCTCCTGCGTGTGAAGCCTGTGTGCCAGCTGCCCCTCTGGCCTCTGCTGGCCCGTTTTGACCACACAGCGGCAGATGACTGGCTGATGCTTAACCCTTGGCGAACCCGGGCCTCTGCTGGCCACTGGGCAAGGGGCCACGTGTCAGAAATTACCTGGAAGGGCTGGATTCCAGTGGGCAGGGCACGTGCCTTGCAGGTGGGTGACCAGGACTGATTCCCTGCCCCCCCCCATCTGGTCCCTGAGTCCCACCTGGCGATCTGCACAGCGCAGTAGCTCGGTTCCGGGGTCGAGCAAACTCCTGGGCCCCTGAGCCCCACCTGTGATCCCCGTGCACGGCCAAATGTAGCCCCCAGATGAACAAAAACAAAGTTCAGGGCCAGAGAAATAGTCTAAGGGTTAAGGGACTTGCCTGGTATGTAGCAGCTCCAGTTCGATCCCCGGTACCACATGCGATCGCCTCCTCCCCCGGCCCTGCCCTGAGCACAGAGCCAGAGGTAAGCCCTGAGCACCGCTGGGTATGACCCCTAAACCAGAAACCCCCCTACAAGAGACACACAACCCCCTCCCAAGTGCCAATGTTGCCGACCCCAGGTCCCAGGGAACAGGGAGGGGTTACCTCAGCCGATCCGAACTCTTGAAACAGTAGCGGGGAGAGACCAGAGCACGGCGTCCTCAGAAGCTGGTTTCCTGCTCTTGCTCTCGGCGACCCCCCCCAACCCGCAACCCCTGGGACAGGGGCTGGTCCACTGGGCCACCCCCAGCAAGGGCTGAGTGAGGTCAGATCATAACTCTGCGGTCGTGGCACCGTGCACACACGCGTGTACTCTTGCTCCCGCCAGCGGTAGGCACTCCAACCCCCTCTTCCCCCTCCGCCTCTGCCTCCCTCGGTGGCGTTAAATACGAGCGTAATATTAACTCCGGTGACTTCCACGCGTCCCCGAGAGACAGCTCTGAAGTGGCATGAGCGCTCAGGTGCCGAGGCTGCCCAGTGGTTGCCGTAATTAGGTTTGTGGGAGAAGAAATCTTGGGGGTCCATCGCATCGCAGAGCAGTCAGAGATGCGCAGATGATGACAATAGCCGCCTCTCTCCCCTTGCCTGTCCCCTGTGCCCGGGGTTTCTAGATGAATGATTGTAATAGAGCACAGCCTTCCAGGCGTGGGCGGTGGGCGGTGAGCCGTGGTGTGCCCATCTTTGGAGGGCGATCCCTTCTCCGAGGTTCACCTCGGAGGGTCCCCAGGGTCTGCCCTGTGGCCCAGCGGCGGCGCCATGCAGAATTCTTCCCAGAAAAAGAATGTGAGATGTTGGGGCTGGAGCGATAGCCCAGTGGGGAGGGCATTTGCTTTGCATGCAGCCGACCCAGGTTCGATTCCCAGCATCCCATAGGGTCCCCCGAGCACCACCAGGAGTAATTCCTGAGTGAAAAGCCAGGAGTAATCCCTGTGCATCACCGGGTGTGACCCAAAGAGAATTAAAAAAAAAAAGAAAGGATCTTCCGTTTGTGATAAAGGGGCATCGACTGAGAGGGCCCATCAGAGAGCACTTAAAGCTCTCATTGCCATGGGCAGGGTTGTTCAATGGCCCAGGGAGGAAGATGTTCACTGTCTAGTGGGTTTGACTGTCCAGCAGGAAACGTGTCCTCACTTTCGTCCACAGCAGCTGGGTTTGACAGATACGGGCTGTTAGCATCCTTACCATGGCATGAGACATTTGTTGTTGTTTTTTTGTTTGATTGTTTGTTTGTCTGGGGGCCACACCTGGCAACGCTTGGGGCCAGTCCTGGCTCTGTACTCAGGAATCACCATGTGGGATGCAGGGAATGAGCCTTGGTCAGCTGTGTGCGAGGTAAGCGCCCTCCCCACCGTACTATGGCTCCAGCCTCTGAGTGATGGAACCATAACACTGTAGCACTGTCCTCCCGTTGTCCATCGATCTGCTCGAGCAGGCCCAGTGACGTCTCCATTGTGAGACTTGTTGTTACTGTGTTTGGCATATCGAATACGCCACGGGGAGCTTGCCAGGCTCTGCCGTGCGGGCGAGATACTCTCCGTAGCTTGCCGGGCTCTCCGAGAGGGGCGGAGGAATCGAACTCGGGTCTGCCAAGTCTGCACGCATGCAAGGCAAACACCCTGGTCCATCACATTCCCGCTGTGCTATCGCTCCAGCCCTGACTGATGGAACCTTGAGTGAGGAAAATAGCTGGCTGCCGAGTGGGCCTCCCTTTCTCACCCTGAACTTCTAAGCACCCTCCCTTCCACCCTGTCCCCCATCAAACCTGTGGCTGCTCCTGGAAGGTGTGTGGAAATGCCATCTGCTCCCTCTCTGCACCCGGCCCGACTTGCGGCCAACCACAGCCCGGGTCTGTGGCCCCGTCCCCTGTGCCTGGCCAGACAGATGGAGAGCCGCTTCCTGTCGGGGACCGGGGCTTCCCTGGGCCCTCCTGAGCCCCACGTGGCAGCAGACACTGTGAGTGACCGCGGGTCCCGCCAGATGCTGGACCGCGAGCCGAGTACTGGCTGGTCTCGCCACGGCGCCAAGAGCCCAGGCGGTGGAGGAGGAGAGGAGGGGTTAGTGGGAGCCAGTCCTGTTGGAGTCGGACCGCCAAGAAGGCCGAGTGTGGGGTCCCCTGGATCTGGAACCTTCTCTCGGGCACCGCCGCCCACTGCAGCGTGTTCGGCTCCTGCCAAAGTTGCTTTCGTCTTATCTCTCCGGCCGGGCAGGGTGGCCCGCTGTGCCCCCCGCCAGCCCTGGTTCTGGAACTCCGAGCGGGCCTTCCCGGGGCGGCCAAGTCCAGCAGGTGCCTGGACCCAAGCACATTCCGGCACCTGCCAGCCCGAGGGACAGCCCGGAAGGTGCCAGGCCCATTTCCGGCTCTCGGGCCACTGCCAAGGGAGGTGCCCTTGGGGGCACGGGAAGCACCGAGTGATGCCCTCCAGGCGTCTGCGCTCCTGGGAGAGAGGCGGGAAGAGGAAGGAGGGAAGCACCCTTGGGCTCAGAGAGAGGGGAGTTCGCAGCTTTCTTTCTTTCTTTCTTTTTTTAAAAATTTATTTATTTGTTGAATCCAGCCCAACAACACAGCGGGTAGGGCGTTCGCCTTACAAGCGGCCAACATGGCCGACCCGAGTTCGATTCCTCCGCCCCTCTCGGAGAGCCCGGCAAGCTACCGAGAGTATTCGATATGCCAGACACAGTAACAACAAAGTCTCCAATGGAGACGTTACTGGGCCCGCTCGAGCAAATCGACGATCAACGGGAGGGCCTTTGCTTTGCTTTGCTTTTGTTGAATCACTGTGGGAAAAGTTACAAAGCTTTCAGGTTTAAGTCTTGGTCATGCAAATATCAAACACATTTCCCTTTACCAATACTTATTTTTCACCACGAAGAACCCCAATAAACACCCCCCTCCTAACCCTCCTAGTGCCTGTGAGGCAGATGAATTCTAGTTAACACTCTATCTACTTTGATTAGATTCATTGTTTTGACAAAAGATGCACCATTATTATTTAGAGTTTACACCCCCAAATCAGACTTGCTGAAAAGGCATTGTGAAATAATTTGTTTTCTACAGCTGGTCACAAGAATCAAATGATGTTGCGCGGCCTCAATAGCGGCCGCGTGATTTTGGATTTCTGGTATTTTACTTATTAACCCTGGAAGTATTTCTGCTGAGTCAGATAATTATGGGATTGGTTTCTGTGCTCTGGAGCCATGGCCGTGCCGGAGAGCCGCTCGTGGGGGGCAACTGGTGACCTCGGTAGGGCGTGAAGGACGAGCCTGGAACACCTCCCTTCCCATGAGGTTTTAGTCGCCCCATCACGACCGGCTCATACCTGGCTTTCCACAAAGCTCCCAAGCCTGTAGCTTTCTTTTGTCCAAACCGGCCTGGAATGTTCCAGAGGGGGGAAGACCCACCTTGGGTTATCGTGGGCAGACCCCAGATTTGCCCCTCTCTGCCTTCTCCACCACTGTCTCCCCCACTGTCTCTTCCTCCTCCTGGTCCATCGCGATCTCCTCCCCCCTCTCACCATCCCCCTCCACACCCGCCCCTTCTCCACTTTCGCCTTGCCCTAACCCCTGCAATGCCAGCCTAGTTCACACGCCTGCAGCCGCACCCCCTGAGTGTCCCTTCTGGGTGACCCTGTGTCCCCCCTCCAAATCTCACTGGTCCCTGGTCTCGCCCATGGGTTGTGGCCCTTGGTTATTTCCTGGCCCCGCTTCCTCCCGCGTCCTGTGGGGCTTGGGTGCTTCTTTCCGTCCAGGTTCCTGGGCCTGGAATGATAGCACAGCGGGTGGGGCGTTTGCCTTGCACGCGGCCGACCCGGGTTCGAGTCCCAGCATCCCACATGGTCCCCCGAGCACCGCCAGGAGTAACTCCTGAGTGCAGAGCCAGGAGTGATTCCTGTGCGTTGCCGGGTGTTGTGACTCAAAAAACAAACAACAAAACAAAAAACATCCAGGATGCTCTCTGCCCGGCCCACGGCAGGCTCCTGGTTCCCCAGATAGTGCTCTTACGGGCACCCCTCTCCTCTCCTGAGCCTTCCTGCGCGAGCTCGTGCCTCGGCTCCGTGTGCTTCCCGAGGCGACCCCCATCTGTGTGCTGGCGAGGTGGTGGGCAGTGCATGCCCCTCCGATTGTCCAGAGGGTGGCGCGGACTGTGCGGTCCGACCCTCGCCTCGGTCTCCCGAGTGGCCACTCAGGACTGGCCCGAGAGGTGGCAGTGGCTTGAAGCCTCTGCTGTGGGTGGGAGCCGGGCGGGACCCGCGTGTGCCCCGCAGCTCAGGAGCCTGCGAGGTCTTGGGGTCTCGGTGCCAGTGGCCTCTGCTGCCCTCGGGTCTGGCTCTCTTGATCTCAGTCCCTGGGCAGCCCCTGCCACTTGCTTGCTGACGAGCCCTCGCCTGGGCCTGGGGTGACACAGCCGAACTGCCTTTCATTTGTCCTCTGATCATTTCCCGCCTGCTTCAAGGGCTGCCTGAGGTTCTATTTCAGGATCTGTCGGCCAGGCCCGCTCTGGTGCTGCCTCCCGAGCCGGCAGACTTTGATCCAACCCTGCTTCAGCTCCAATCTGTTTTTTTTTCCCCCCCTAGAATGAGGAGTTCTGGCATCTTGGGAGCCTCTGCCTGCCTGGTTGCTCCCGGTCTCTGTTGGGCATCTGCTTGGCCCATGTGTGACCTCGTATCCTCGGGAAACAGGGGCCCTCGGAGGGCACGACCCGTATCCCTCCTCCCCTGGATCCGTCCAGGACCCCCCCAACACCTCCCGGATGCAAGTTGTCTAGGTGGCCCCTGCTGAGGTCAGCCCTCTGCGGCCACCAGGATGGCTGGGCCCTGTTGGCTGGCCCCAGGCCCCGGGCCCCGAGCCCCGGATTCGTGACTCGCCAGCCCTTTCCTGGGGCGATGAGGGAGCGGCAGAGTTATGCAGAGCTCAGCGCCACGCCTGCTGTGCCAGCCGCCAGCGCCAGGCCCCGGGGGCAGCCAAGTTAGCATGTCCAGTGATGGGTATGTTGAGGTCCTTGAAGAAGGAGCATAGAGCCGGGCCGAGGGAGGGGGGCTTTTGCCATGGGAACGGGGTAATACCCCCGCCTCGTTCACACAGGTTAATCCCCCCGACCCGTCCCTGATTTATTTATTTATTTTGCTTTTTGCTTTTTTTGGGTCACACCTGGCGATGTTCAGGGGTTCCTCCTGGTTCTGCACTCAGGAGTTACTCCTGGTGGTGCTCCGGGGACCCTATGGGATGCTGGGGATCGAACCCGGGTCGGCCCCTCCAGCTGCTTTTGACTGAGGGAAGGAGAATTTGGGATCACACCCAGTGGTGTTCAGGACTTAACTCCTGGCTCAGTGCTCAGGGATCCCCTGCTGGGGGTGAAACCTGCGGCTGTCTTGTCTCTCCAGTTTCCAGTCTGCCTAATTTCCGCATCTTTTTTGTTTGGTCTCCCCCCTGTTTTGGACTAGGGGGGGTGATGGAGCACAGGGCCAGTCCCAGGAGCGTAGACCCTCGGGCTGTGCTTTGGGGACCGGACACCCTCGGGGCCATGGGGATGTGGGCGTGCGGGAGGGGCACGCTGGTCGTGCAGCAGCTTTGGGCCCGAGGAGCTTCTCGGCTGAGGAAGGAAAGTGGCATGAGCAGTGCCTGATGCGTGTCCCTCTGCCCACCCTGACCCATGGAGGGGCTGCCCGCCAGGGGCAGGTGTGGGGCACTGGCGTGAGCACTGCGGCCTACGTGGACAGGAGCAGAAGGAAGTCAGCTCTTCCAAAGGAAAGTTTGTTTAGGGGCCTGGAAGGATAGCACAGCGGGGAAAGCGTTTGCCTTGCACACGGCCGACCCGGGTTCGATTCCCAGCATCCCATAGGATTCCCCGAGCAGCACCAGGAGTAATTACTGAGTGCAGAGTCAGGAGGAACCCCAGTGCATCGCCAGGTGTGACCCAAAAAGCAAAAAAAGAAAAAAAGAAAGAAAGTTTGTGGCCGTGGGGTGGATTCGCTTCAGACCAGGCCAAGAGGGAGCCCGGCCCCATGCCCTTATATAGCCTCCGCCCTGCCCCCAGGGCCCCTCCACCCGGCCCGGGGACACCCCCCCCCCCCCCCGCCGCGACCCCCACTGGTGGACATACGCAGAAAGCCTGCTGCGAGCTGGGCCCCCGCAAGGCCCTCAGGCTGGCTGCGTCTTCACAGCACGAGTTAGCTGGTGGCTTGGGAAGCATCCGTGGTCCAGCAATGCGCCGTGCGCGGCCAGAAATATCACCCTGCAGGCCGCCAAGAGCATCTTGGCAGGCCTCCTCGTGGCCTATTTTAAACGGGAGGGAGCGGGCAGCCGAGCCGCCGGGCGGACCCTTCCCAAGTAGACCAAGTGAGCTACCGGGGGCTTGGCACCGGCCCCTCCCCAGGGAGGGGGCAGGGCTGGGGAGAGGGCTGGTTTGTGGCAGTTAGGGGAGGGCTGTTGCAGGCTGAGCCGAGGGGGGGGGGGGCATCAACCCCTCTCCCCTTCCAAACTCTTAGAATCCACAGGTGGATTTTACAGGACTGCAGAGTGGACCCAGGTAGGGCTGGGCTTACGCACGGCCCCAAAGCTTCTGTGTGGGCCGGAGAAACAGCACGGGGGTTAAGGTGGTTGCTGTGCCCGCGGCTGACCCCCGTCTGATCCCTGGCACATTGTGGGACCCCCCTGAGCACCACCGGATGTTTGCCCGCAAGACAAAAGCTTCGGAGCTGGAGAGATGGTCCAGGGGCTCCTTCGTGCAGCACCCCTGGTTCCATCCCTGGCACGGCTTGGTCCCCCCGAGGACCCCCAGGAGGGAGTGATTCCTGGGCACAGTCAGGAGTGAGGCCTCAGAGCCAGGTGTGCTCCCTCCTCAAAAACCAAAAACGGGACTGGAGCGGTAGCTCAGCAGGGAGGGCATTTGCCTCACACGCGGTCGACCCGGGTTCGATTCTGAGTGGGCAGGGGAGGGCCTGTGGAAACGCTCTGGCTTGTCTTCCCTTCCTCTCAAGATCCTAGACCAAAATCTGCCCTTCAGAAATGTGACTCTTGGAGCTAGAGTGCTAGCACAGCGGATAGGGCATTTGCCTGGCACGCGGCCGACCCGGGTTCGATTCCCAGCATCCCATAGGGTCCCCCAAGCACCGCCAGGAGTCATTCCTGAGTGCATGAGCCAGGAGGAACCCCCGTGCATCTCCGGGTGTGACCCAAAAAGCAAAAAGAAAAAAAAACCCACAAAAAAAAAACGAAAACAGAACAACCCCTGAAGCATCTGGGTGATTCTGCTGCTGACCCACAGGGGCCGGAGAGGGCAGTGGTCAGAGCAGTCTCGGGGCTGAACCATCGTCCCTGGAGTCTTTGCTGTTTCCCAGGCCTCGCTGGCAGGTGTTATGGGGTTATGGGGAAAAGACAAACCTTCGAAACAGAGCCCCCGTCCCTGATGCCTCCTTCCCTTGGAACCCAGTTCTCAGGTTTGTAGGGGCTTTTTCAGAGAGAGCTGAGGTCGTAGCTGTGACCCTATCATTCACCCCCCCAACACCTTGGAGCCGTTACCCTTCAACTATTATTTTATTTATTTATTTACCTATTTATTTATTTTACTTTTGGGGTAGGGGCTGGAGCGATAGCACAGAGGTAGGCCGTTTGCCTTGCGTGCAGCCAGCCCGGCCGAGCCTGGTTCGATTCCTCTGCCACTCTCGGAGAGCCCAGTAAGCACCCCGTGATGTATTCGATATGCCAAACACAGTAAGAACAAGTCTCAAGATGGAGACGTTACTGGGCCCGCTCGAGCACATCGATGAACAACGGGAGGACAGTGACAGTGACGGTTCTTTTTGGGTCACACCCAGCGATGCACAGGGGTTCCTCTTGGCTCTGCACTCAGGAATCACTCCTGGCAGTGCTCAGGGGACCCTATGGGATGCTGGGAATCGAACCCGGGTCGGCCACATGCAAGGCAAATGCCCTCCCCGCTGTGCTATCGCTCCAGCCCCTACACTTCAACTATTGTGAATGGTTTTCATGCATCGACTTGTCTCAGCTTCGAGGCCAGCCCGCAGAGGGTATATACTCTGGGTAAAGTTCTGTACCAACTTCCAAAATCGAGCTGGGGGGCTGGAGAGATAGCACAGCGGGGAGGGCGTTTGCCTTGCGTGCGGCCAACTGGGGTTCGATTCCCAGCATCCCATAGGGTCCCCTGAGCACCGCCAGGGGTGATGCCTGAGTGCAGAGCCAGGAGGAACCTCTGTGCATCACCGGGTGTGACCCAAAAAGAAAAAACAAACAAACAAACAAACAAAAAACCAAAATCGAGCTGGTAGCCCCAGAGTGCCCAGAACTTCTTGCCCGTCCCGCCCTCCTGGTTCATAGTCTGGGGATAGCATCTTTGTCTGCGGCTGGAGTCGCATCTTTGCCCCAAGGCTCTTTCTCTCTGCACCTGTGCTCACAGCCCCCCAGGGAAGGGTATTGCTGGCTGCTGAGCAGGTGGTGCCAGGGGGCCAGTCTGTGAGGGGAGGGTGTGTGTGTGTGTGTGTGTGTGTGTGTGTGTGTGTGTGTGTGTGTGCGTGCGCGCTCAGTTGCAACTTTGCTCCTTCTGTCTTCTGCTCCCTTTGTCCCCCCCAGAGCCCCAAAGAACAGTCTCGGGTGGAGAGAGGCAGTGAGAAGCGGGGGCCAGGGTGCACGACCCCCTGCCCCCGCCATGTCCCCCGTGGGAAGCTTTGGGCCCGGCTGAGCCCCTGATGCCGTCTCTGCTCCCTGCAGCCCGCGGCCCCGTCCTTCCTCCCCGAGGTGGCCTGAGGATTCGTGGCCCCGGAGCTGACCCGGGTTTGAGTCTCCGCAGCAGCTGACCGGGCCCTGCCCGCTGCCGCCTCTCGTAATGGGAGCAGCCGGTCAGGGCGACTGAAAAAGGAACCGGGCCGTGCCCAGCCCAGCTCTATTATTAAACTTTTCTCGGGCGCTTTCCCCGCTCAGCTCTGCTCCGCTGCCGGGTTCTTGAGGCTGTCCCGGTGCCACCCCATGGGGGGATGGGGGGAGGGCAGCGGCCGGCCAAGAGTGGAACTTTGCTGGGGTCTCTACGCCGCTCACCAGAAGCCTTCGGACCTGTTGCTTTTACTGGAAGGTGGCACTTTCGGACACGTGTGTGTGACTCTCCCAGTGGGAGGATGATCCTCTTTGTCATAGCTCTCCTGGGATGTGTCCCCTCCTGTGGGCCCGAATTTCTGCAAGGGTGGTTTCCTTCCCCCACAAGCAAACTGGGCACCCCCACGACATCCCCATGAGGGTATCTGTCCCCGTCACTTGCCTGGAGTCACATGCTTCCTCTCCCGTCCTGTCTCTGAAAGCGAGGTTAGTTACCGCTCGAACCCTGCTTCAGTTTTAAAAGTCCCACTTTGGGGGGGGGGCAGGAGGTTTGGCCCACGCCCTGTGGCGCTCAGGGGCCATCCTGACAGTGCTTGGGAAACCACACGGGGAGCCAGGGATGGAATTAGGGTCAGCTTCATGGAAGGCAAGTGCCTTAACCCCCTGTATTAACACTCCAGTCCCTGAAGACTGACTTTTGGGGGGTGTGTGTGTGTGTGTGTGTGTGTGTGTGTGTGTGTGTGTGTGTGTTCGGGGATGTTGGGCCACACCCGGGGTGCTCAGAGGTTACTCCTGGCTCATGCACCCAGGAATTACCCCTGGCGGTGCTCGGGGGACCCTATGGGATGCTGGGAATCGAACCCGGGTCCTCCACGTGCAAGGCAAACGCCCTATCTGCTGAGCAAGCGATCCACCTCCAAGAGTCACATTTCTGAAGGGCAGATTTTGGTCTAGGATCTTGAGAGGAAAAGAAGACGAGTCAGAGCGTTTCCACAGGCCCTCCCCTGCCCACTCAGAACAAGACACACAGTGCCCGGGAGGAAGCTTCATCAGCCGGGAGCGCTCTCCCCGGGCTCACTCAGCAGTGGTGTGTGTTCAGAAGAGTCACCGTGAGCTGTGTCCGATAGCTGCCCCGGTTCTGCTGGGCTCCGTCAGCCATTCCTCAGCCCACCCCATTCCCTGGAGCCTCTGTTGAGAGCACTGTCTAGAGATTCTGTCTTTTCCAGAACATTCTGGAGTCAGAATCCCATAGGACCAGGCATCTTCCTGTGGACTTTGTTTTCACTTGGGAACCACACCTGGTGATGTTCAGGGTTGACTTCTGGCTCTGCGCCCAGGCACACTCCCGGTGGGGCTCGGGGGACCCTCTGGGATGCCAGGGATGGAACCTGGGGCAGCCGCGGGCCAGGCAAGCCCCTTCCCCATTGTCCCCCCAGCAGGGAGGCATTGGGTGTCAGACCTGACGTGCCACGCTCCAAGCTCTGCAGTGGACACTGGTGGGGAGGTGAGTTTTGGCCTGTCCAGGCCTGAGCCCCCAGCTCCCCTGCTTGGAGGGTCCTGCTCTAGTTTCAGGAGCGGGGGAAGTGAGAGGGAGGGACCCGGGGAGGAGAGCCCTCAGGTAGTCGCAGCTAGAGTGAAGGGGGCACAGCTGGGCGGGGGGTGGAGACGCCCGAGAACCCCACTTCCCTCCCACTGCGCCAGCCCGTGGTGGGCTCCGGGCATCCCTCCGCCTGGCTCTGGGCTCCTGGCGGGGCTGGGCGGCGTCTGGACCCCCAGAAGGCGAGTGGGTTATAAATAGCGGGTGACGGGGGCCATTGGCTGGCCGATGGGTCCTGCAAGGGCGCTAATCCCCGCAGGAGGCCATGTAAGCTCCTCCGGGGCGTCCCTGATCTTGCCTCGGAGGCAGGGTAACTTTTTGGGGGTGCAGAACGACCCCTCCGCACAAAAGGGCTGCCTCTCCCGGCGCAGAAGCTGCCTGGAGCTGGATTTAGAGACTAAGGCGAGAGATAAGGGTCTGTGACCTCGGCTTCTCCTCCACACTGGCTTTGCTGCATGGTGCGATGAGGGGTGGGGCAGGGGAAGGTGCTGGGTAGGTGACCCTGAGGTCAAAGGTCACACCCCCGAGTGTCCGCAGAGCTAAGGACCCTCTCCTGGCCCCCTGCCCAGGGCGCCCCCAAGGCAGGCGGGAGACGGACCCAGTGCTCTTCGGTGGGTCTCCTGTTCCCTCACCAGACAGCGGCACCTTGGTTGTTGGTGCTGGTTTCTGGTCTGTGTGTAGCCCCTGAGGTGGGGGGCGGGGGCGGGGAGCCAACCTCTGCTCCCGCCACCACACTGACACGTCTGCCCAGTGCCTTCTACCCCAGCCTCGCCCCCTCTCACCCCGGACAGGGTCCCACTGCTTCCTGCCCCATCCCTGGCCCTGCCCGATCCCTGGGCGGGGACTCCTGGGGTGCAGTGGCCCTGCGGGTCGGCCGTATCTGACTGCTTCCCCCGTTACTTCATCCCCGGGAACAACTGCTTGCTTCTTCCAGTAGAAACTCAACTTGCCAGTGAGGGGGTGGGGGACTGAAGCCATAGCACAGCGGGGTTGAGGCAAACAAGGGCGTTTGCCTTGCACGCGGCCGACCCGGGTTCGATTCCCAGCATCCCATAGGGTCCCCCGAGCACCGCCAGAAGTAATTCTTGAGTGCATGAGCCAGGAATAACCCCTGTGGAATGCCGGATGTGACCCAAAAAGCCAAAAAAGAAAAAAAAAAAGGAAACTCAACTTGCCCAGCCCCACCCAGACACCAACAACCTCTGCCGTGGAAGCTGGTCCCGCCCCTCCCCGTCCTTACTGCTCGTCCTGTCCCCGTCCGATGCCCGTCCCTGTTCCTGTCCACCTGTGTCCCCGCTGCCCCTCCCCATTCCTGCCCCTCCCTGCTGCCCACTGGGATGCCTCCTCCTAGGTGACCCCTGTGACCAGGCAGGAGACGTGGGCTGCCCTGACCTAGAGTTGGGGGGACCCGGGTTGTCTCCCCGAGACTCTCAGGGCTCCTCCTTTAAGGGGGACCCTTGGCGGGGAAGACAGGGGGAGGCTGGGGTATGGGGGGGCCTTCACCCAGCTCCCCCAAGTGAGATGAGGCTCCTTGGGGTGTGCCTGTTTGCTTTGGGGCCACACCCAGCGATGCTCAGGGGTGACTCCTGGCTCTGCACTCAGGATTTGCTCCTGGTGGTGCTCGGGACCCCACAGGATGCCGGGGATCGAACCCTGGTGGGCCGCGTGCAAGGCAAACGCCCTCCCCGCTGTGCTATCACTCTGTCCCCCATGGGGTATGCCTGGAGCCATGAGGGACTTTGGCTTGGCCGGAGGACTTGGGGGCCCCACATGAGGTGGTAAAGACGTTTGAGCCTGAAAAGCATCTGTCGGGTCAGGGGGAGCTAGGACGGCTGGACACAGACAGGACCTGTGAGGAGTGAACGTCGGCGGGGCAGGGGTGGCCGTGGGTGGGGGAGGGCGTCCCAGACCCCGGGGGAAGGCTGCGTGTTTCTGGCTGACGACGGGGTGAAGGGTCGGAGGGAAGGGCGCGTGGGATAAGGTCGGAGAGGGTTGAGACTCAGGGCAGTTGACACCCAGGGGCTGTCGGGACCCTCTCAGGGCAAACCTGAGGCACAAGGACGCGGCTGACCCGAGGCGTGCCATCTGGGCCCCAGAGATCAGCCCAGGTGGGCTGCCGAGAGGAGGCAGGCCTGGGTGCTGGTGTCTGGCGGGACTCGGAGCTGCACGATGCAGCCACGGTCCGTCTCATTGCCCAGCTCAGGCCCTGGGCCGTTCTCAGGGCTAGCCCAGGGCCTCCCCAAGCCCGTCCATCCGTGGGCCCCGGGGAGAGAGAGCGACGCTGTCCCGTTTGCTACGTCCAGCGGCTCTGTTCCCTCCATCCCGCTACCCGTCCCATCCCCTTGGGAAGGGACAGAGCTGAGACCCAGAACCTGGACCCGCCGCCCCTCCACCCGGGCCTGCCTCCCAGCTGGGAGACTCGATGGACGAAGGGCACCGGGCAGGTACCCAGGACCCGTGTTCTGAGTGCCCACTGGCACCTGAGCACCTGGGCACGGCGACACGGGCAGCGAGTACCAAGGGGGCGTGGAAGCAGAGGGTCTGGGCGCCACTGTGACCCGGGGGCCAGGTGGGCACTGCTGCCTGTGGTGCCGCTGCCCAGGGCTCATGCCTGACCCCCGTCCCTCCCCGTTTCCCAGCCCTTGGCACCCGGCGGTGGGACTGAGCAGCAGGCCCTGCCCGTGGGGGGCCACAGAGCCCCGCAGAGGCCGAGGTCGGTGTCGCTTTCCTGACACGGAGCTAGACTCAGCACCTCAAGCGACTGATGTGACCCGGCGGCTGGTTCTGGCTCCATCCAAGCACGGCTTGTTTGCTCGGCACGTTAGCGAGTCCAGCGGGCAGGGGGCTTGCCTTGCACGTGGCCCACCCGGAGACTGTTCCCCAACACTTTGTAGGGTGCCCCGGGCCCTGCCAGGTGCGAGCCCTGAGTGCAAGAGCCCAGAGTCAGTGAGCCCTGCTTGAGCACCGCTGGGAGCCGGCAGCAAAGCCGACCACCCCGGACCAGACAGAGGCGCCAAGTGGCCGGGGGTGGGTGGGACAAGGGGTGGGCACCTCCCCTGGTTCGAGGCTGCCCGTTTGGTGGGTACCCTCAAGGCATCCCCTTGAGCCCTCCCCTTCCAGTGTCATTTCTGCTATTTCCAGCCTCCCGCGTCAGGCTGAATCTCCGCAAACCCTCTTTTGAGAGCTTTAGGGCGCGTGGACTGCAAAGTGCAAACGTGTGCATTCTGCAGCCTCCGAGCAGGGCGACTGCTCCCCCTCCCTCTCCCTTTCCCTCCCTTCCCCCCTTCCTTTCTCTTCCCCCTCTCTTCTCCCCCTCTTTCCCTCCCCCCCCCACCCCGTCTCTCCCTCTCTCCCTCTCCCCTCCCCCCCTTCAAATGTATTCCTCCGGACCTCCTCCGAAAATGCTCAGTAATTGTTTCTCTTGCTGTTGTCAATATGTTTCTGTTCCGGTGCTTGGCTCTGTCCCCGCCCCCTGCTGCTGCGGGCTGTCTGACTGACAAGAGCCTTGCTCCCGGGTGCCCTCTCCAGCCTGGCGGGCCGCTGGCCCCCAGGCCTTAGGAAGGGAGCACTAAATGGGAGTATGCGTGTGTGTGTTTGTGTGTGTGTGTGTGTGTGTGTGTGTACACAAGTGCTGGGCTGTTCATACACCGGTAAGGATGTACACAGGGGCTGATGCAGGTGTGTGTGTGTGTGTGTGTGTATACACACAGGTGCCGGGCTGTGCATATATGGGCAAGGATGTACACGGGCTGATGCTGGTGTGTGTGTGTGTGTGTGTGTGTGTGTGTGTGTACATAAGTGCTGGGCTGTTCATACACTGGTAAGGATGTACACAGGGGCTGATGCAGGGGTGTGTGTGTGTGTACACACAGGTGCCGGGCTGTGCATACATGGGCAAGGATGTACACGGGCTGATGCTGGGGTGTGTGTGTGTGTGTGTACAAGTGCTGGGCTGTTCATACACCGGTAAGGATGTACACAGGGGCTGATGCAGGTGTGTGTGTGTGTGTGTGTGTGTGTGTGTGTACACAGGTGCCGGGCTGTGCATACATGGGCAAGGATGTACACGGGCTGATGCTGGTGTGTGTGTGTGTACACACAGGTGCCGGGCTGTGCATACATGGGCAAGGATGTACACGGGCTGATGCTGGGGTGTGTGTGTGTGTGTGTGTGTGTGTGTGTGTGTGTGTACAAGTGCTGGGCTGTTCATACACCGGTAAGGATGTACACAGGGGCTGATGCAGGTGTGTGTGTGTGTGTGTGTGTGTGTGTGTGTACACAGGTGCCGGGCTGTGCATACATGGGCAAGGATGTACACGGGCTGATGCTGGTGTGTGTGTGTGTACACACAGGTGCCGGGCTGTGCATACATGGGCAAGGATGTACACGGGCTGATGCTGGTGTGTGTGTGTGTGTGTGTGTGTGTGTGTGTGTGTGTGTGTGTACAAGTGCTGGGCTGTTCATACACCGTAAGGATGTACACAGGGGCTGATGCTGGTGTGTGTGTGTGTGTGTGTGTGTGTGTGGCAGGACCTACTGAGACCTGTTTTGGAGCAAGGCCACCTAGCAGCCGAGACTCCATCAGAGGCCCCCCGGCGGGTGCCCCCTGCCCCTGCCAGGTCTGGGAGGGATCGATGCTGACTTGGGCCGGCTGCCGCCCGATTCGCTGTCTTGATTTAATGTCACGGTGGCTGAGGCTGGGCCGCTCTCAAGCCAGTGCCCAGGCTGGGCGTGGAACTGGCCTCCGACTGGGCCCTGGGTCGGACCCCGGAGCATGTCCCCTTCCAGACTCTACCTGGGGTGGGCTCAGGTGTGGCCTGCTGGGGTGGGGGGGCCCACGGCCCTGGTGCTTCTTTGGTCCTGTCTCTCTCGTCCCTGAGGGAAGAGGAGTGTGGGGGAGGGGTGGCACTTCCAGGTAGTTGGTGGCGCTTTGATGGGGGTGGTCTGGCACTGGGGGGTGGGGGCGCCCCCCTGGGTGGAGCCATTGGGGGGGGTCATCTAAGTGCTTCCCCCTTGTTCACCGGGACAGACACCGAGCCGTGCGCTGTCCGTGTGAGGAGCTGGCCAGGCCAATGGCCGGGGGCCCTGCCTTATGCCACAGACCATCCGGGTTGGGACCCGAAGCCCCCAGGAGGCTCTCAAGGTGGAGCTGAGTGCCCCCTGGCTTCCGTGTCCCCAGCCAGCTCCCTCCGGCTCACACCCGGCCACCCGGGCCTGCCCCACTATAGCGCAGGGTGCCAGGCAGTGCCCAGACAGGCGGGCAGGAGGCAGCTGCCTGTGGGGCCCTTTGGGGCCTGCCACCACCCTTCCCCTCAGGCTGGTGGCCAGGGGAGCCTTGAAGATTGTGGGGTGGGTGTGGCCTGCAGGAGGGCCCCCCAGGCAGGCTGAGAAGCGGGGTTGGAGAGAAAGAGGAAGACCTTATATTTGGTGCCAGGAAATGCAGTGGGCAGAGACAGGTCGCTGAGAAGCGTTTGGGGGTGCCGAGGGTCCCCACTAAGGATAGCAGATTGGTGTGGGCAGCGATGGGGTATCCGCAAGGCCCACATCCACCCCACACGGCCGTGGGGGTGTGGCTTGGGCTCTGAGCGCCTCTGAGAGCTGACGTGCCCCGTACCCGCCCCAGAGGGTGGCACAGAGGCTTCTCACCTCCCCTGGAGTCTCCTAGGGACCCCGGCCACCTCCTCAGCAACAGCTGGGCACCCCGCCTGCCTCCGGCCCCCTCGTGGGTTACGGAACATCTTCGTCTGCCCGCCTGTCTCGAGCTCCCTTTCCGCTGATCTTCATTTATTGATGAAACTTCTTTTACGGTCCAGAGCCCAGACGGCGGCGGCGGCTCTCTGCCAAGAGAAAGCGGGTGGGCGCGTGGGGGCAGCGGCCTCCTCCCAGAGGCGGGCACGCGCTCAGGGGGCCAGTCGTCAGGATGTGGGCATGGGGCTGGGCCAGGGCGTGGCATGTCCCAGCACAGCTGGGCCAAAGGCTGGGAAGTTTCTCCTTAAGAATCTCGGCGAGGGGCCGGAGAGATAGCAGAGCGGGGAGGGCGTGTGCCTTGCATGCGGCCGACCCGGGTTCGATCCCCGGCATCCCATATGGCCCCCCAAGCACCGCCAGGAGTAACTCCTGAGTGCAGAGCCAGGAGGAACCCTTGTGCATCACCAGGTGTGACCCAAAAAGAAAAAAAAAAAGAAAGACACGGAGTTTAAAACTTAAAAAAAGACAAACGAATCTTGTCGAGGGGCCGGAGCGATAGCAGAGCTGGGAGGGTGTTTGCCTTGCATGCGGCTGACCCGGGTTCGATTCCCAGCGTCCCATAGGGTCCCCCGAGCACCGCCAGGAGTGATTTCTGAGTCCATGAGCTAGGAGTAACACCTGTGCATCTCTGGGTGTGACCCAAAAAGCAAAAAAAAAAAAAAAAAAAAGGGAGCTTGTGGGCTCAGCGGGGGGCCAGGGAGCCTCAAGCCAGCCAAGGCACATCCCACCCGGAACCAGGCCGGTGACCTCAGCATTGACCAAGCCCGAGCACTTCTGTGGGGGCTCAGCTTTGCCCAGAGGAGCCTGGGAATTTGGGGGACCATGTGCGCTGCGGACAGAGCCTATGGGGGGCTGGCCCCCGGGAGAGGGGTGTGGTCTGGTCCCAGGAGGCTCAGAATCTCTGGGGTTGTCACTTTCTGCAGTTTGGGGGCCACCCCCAGGGGTGGTCAGGGGCTGCCTCCCGGTCTGCGCTCAGGGGTCCCTCCTGGCAGGGTTCAGGGGACCGTCCCATGGTGCTGGTGTGGGCTGTGTGCATGCAAGACCCTTATCCCCTATGCTGGCTCTTTCTCTGTCTCTCTGCCTCTGTCTCTGTGTCCCTGTCTCTGTCTCTCTGTCTCTGTCTCTGTCTCTGTCTCTCTCTCTCTCTCTCTCTCTCTTTTCCCCTTCGGGGTGTCACTGCAGCGTACCAAGATGGTGTCTTGGCCGAGGTGCCTGCACCTGTGTCCCCCCAAGTCCGTCCCAATGCCAGCTCCTGGCGTGTGCGTCCCGGCTCCCACTGGCAGGACAACTAATCAGGCTGTGGGCTTGGGTCTTAGCGCGGAGACACAGCCCTCCCGGGCCTGGCCGGGGCTCAGAGCGATGGCGTGCTGTGGGCTGTGGGCTGTGGGCTGGCCTCTCTCGCCCCATCTCTGTGTGTGCTCGCGGCCGCCTGGGGCTCCGGGTCCTGGGAGCTCTCTGCCAGGGATGAAGGGATGAGGCCTGATGATGGTCTCCTCGTCCTGTTTGCCCCGCGTTCCCCAGGAGGAATCAATCGCTCCATCCCTCGTTGGACACTTGTATTTCGAGGAGCAGGACACGCTCAGCAGGCCCCGTCCTGCGTCCTGCTCACCCCCTGCAGCTCCTGGAGTGCCGGGAAGGCGGCAGGCGGCATCTCCGGGCAAGCCTGGTACCCCCAAAGCTCCTGCTCTGGCCGCCGGCCTGAAACCAGGCCGTGCAGTCCTGCTTTTTCTGGGGGGAGGCCCAGCGGCCACCAGGTTGGAGCAATGCTTGAAGTCTGCTTCCCCGGGGGAGGCGGGGGGTGGGGGAGGGGGCCCGCGACCCCTCCCCCACTCCTCCGCACAGTGCTCTGCCGAGTTCTGCCTTTGATGCTGTCAGAAAGACCTTCCTCCCCAGACACAGGGAATGAAACAGTCGCAGGCGGGAGGGGCTCGGCTGGTGATGGGCAAAGCCCACATCCACGCGGTCCTGGCGCCTTCCCTTCCCAGCTGTGGCCTTCCTGGCCACCCAGGTGCAGAGGTCGGGCTGCCTCCTGCCTCCCCGGCCCGGCCCAGGTATTTGGGGCGTGGCAGATGAGAGCCCCGCATGAGTCCCCCTACCCCCACAGCCTGGGGACAGGTCCCACACTGCTGCCCAGCCTGGGAGTGACCAGGCTTGCAGGGACCCGGCCCTCTGAGCTGTTGGCTATTGCCTGTGGACAGGTTCTAGATTTTGGAGGCCATACGTGTTCCGGGGTGCATCCCCTCTCCCCCCCCCCCCGACCCCCTTCCCTGCAGCTCTGGAAGCAGAAGCCACAGAGGCCGGGACCATCTCCCGGGAAGTTCTGTCCCTGCCTGTCCCCGGTCCCCAAGGTGGCCCCAGGAGGGACATGGGGCAGCTTTGAGCTCTTCCGGCTTCTCTCTGCAGTTCCCTGGAGTCGGGGGAAGCTCGGGAGTAAAGACTTGTAGTGACCTCACTTTGGTTTCCTGCACCTCCATCCAAGGCCCCCCAGTCCCTACCCCTTCCCCCCACACCCCCAGCCTGTGTGTGTGCGTGGGGCTGGGACGTAGGACTCAAGGTGGACCTTGGCAGACAGGCCCAGGGCACTTGGGAGTTGCTGACGGTCTTGGGGATGTGAGTGAGTGAGGTTTATGGGCCCCGGGGGTGCTGCACCCTCCTGCCGGGCCAGCGGAGTGCCCTCCATCAGCACCATGCTTGGCTTGGTGGGGCTGGTCCTCACACTTCAGCCCGCACCCAGGCACCATCCTCGGCCTTCTGGGGGGCTGGTCCACAGGCTCTCTGGAGGCTGTTACTCCCCACCGTGGGGTTCACGCTTGCCTCCAGCTCTCCCCGACCCTGCACACAGAGTGGGGATCAGTCTGGGGTGGGGGGCACACGCCGGGCCCCTACCCGAGGGGGAGGATCTGGTCTGAGGCGCCCAGCTGGTCCCAGGAACTGGGCTGTAGGAGAGAGGCGGGTGCCAACCTTCCTCCAGGAACTGCCTGGCAGCGGGGAAGCAGGGGACCGGAGGGGCGGGCAGGGTGGCATCGAGGGCAGGAAACGGCCTCTCCAGCCGCCTGACCATTGCCCTCACCCTCTGCTCTCCTGGGGACAGGACACACCCGGGTCTCAAGGCTTTCCCTCCCCTCAGGATGGAGGGAGTTACCCAGATGGAGGGTGGAGGGGGTGGGGGGGCATGCTTCAGCCCAGCCCCGGGACCCCAGGTACCTGTGGGGCTAGGACTGTGGGAACCCGACATTCAGCCCCTTCCAGAACCTTCCCCCGCAGAGGGGGCAGGACGAGGTCTTGGAGCAGAATCTCCCTCGCTCCCCGACTTGATCCCTGGGCACGTGGGAGTTTTAGACTTAAGAAGTTCCCATTTGGGGGGCCAGAGACCTGGGACCGGGGCTCGGCAGCTTGCCTTGCCTGTGGTCAGACCCCAATTCCATCCCCAGTACCCCATCTGGTCCCCCCCCCCAGCCCACCAGCCCACCAGGAGTGATCCCTGAGCACTGAGCCAGGAGTCAGCCCTGCGCACAGCTGGGTGTGGTCCCCAAACTGAAGTGGACAAACAAAATCTGATCTCCACTCCTGTTGGGGGTGGGGTGGGGTGGGGTCCCTGCTCTCGCCCCCTCCCCACTACAGAAGCACGCTGTGGAGGTCAGGGCAGCTGCAAACGGTCTCCCCAAAGCTGGGCCACATGGAAAGGCTCCCCCACCCCCCAACCTACATAACCTCCTCCCGGGAGCCTCAGGATGGAACTGGGTTTCAGATATGCAAATACTTTGATGTCATGTTTATTTGGAGGCGAGCTCAGGTGTGATTCTACCCAGCACCTCGGCGAGCTGTGAAGCAGTGTGACAAAGGGCTCCCGGAGGCGCACAGACGCATGGGGTCAAAAAAAGAACGGCTGAGAAATCAGGTTGTTCAGTCTTTCCATGATGCACGGGCTCTGCAGCGGCCCCGGAGCTGGGCCAGAGGGTCTGGCTGGGCGGGGGGGGGGGGGGGGCTCTGTGGATGGATGACAAGGAGTATGGAGCCCCGAACGGAGGAGGGGAGTGTGACCTGGGTCCCTCGAGAGCTGGATTCCAGCTTTCAGGGTGGGATGCCGATGCAAAGTGGGGGGTGACTCTCAGACTGGGCGAGAGAAGACTGGGCAGAGAGTGGGTTTGGGAAGCTGGCCCTTTAACTGACCAAGGGCCTACATGCCTGTACTATGTATGGTCATCTTGACCTACCTGACTCTCGGCAGGCAAAGCCTGTGCTATGTATGTTTGTGTTTTTTTTGTTTTGTTTTGTTTTGTTTTTGCTTTTTGGGTCACACCCGGCGATGCTCAGGGGTTACTCCTGGCTCTGCACTCAGGAATCAATCCTGTCGGTGCTCAGGGGACCATATGGGATGCTGGGAATCGAACCTGGGTTTCCCGCGTGCAAGGCAAACACCCTACCCACTGTGCTATCACTCCAGCCCCCTATGTGTGGTTTTCTTGAGAAAACATCTGTCATGGCTGTCAGTAAAAACAAGAAGTAACTGACAGAGATTGACCTGGTATGTGAAACGTATAAACTTTGTGAATCATAAATTGACATGACCCTTTGTGTAACTACCTCATGCCTGGTATGTGAAAATGTATAGACTTTGTAACCTTCCTAACCATATATGGACATGACCCTTTTTTGTGTAACTGCATTGTGCTTTTCCTGTACTGATAGGTATTTAAGCCCCTGCTGCCCTGAATAAACGTCTGTCCTGTCCTATCCTGTCTGCTGTCCTGTGTGCTCTGTCCTGTCCCTTTTTCTCTCTGTTTCTAAACCGCATTCTGTCTCTTGTGTCTTGTGTTCATTCGCTCGGTCCCTCCCTGCACCTACGGACCCGAGGGCCACCTCCACAGGCCGGAGGATTGGTCTGGCAGGAGTCCCCTGCAGGTGGGGTGAGCCCCATGACCCTTCACATACGGAAAGGCCGGCATGCTTAGTCGGTTGGCTCTTTTGGGTCGGCCCCCGGCGGGAGAATTTGTTTTTGTTTCATTTGGGGGCCCGTGCCAGTCTGTACCCAGGGCTTCCTCCTGGCTCTGTTCTCAGGGGGTCACTCCTGATGGGGCTCAGGGCTGGGGACTGAGTCTGGGTCCCGCCGGCCTCTGAAGAACTCTGGGTGCATTTGAGTTATGCGAGGAGGGGTGACATCTTCCCGGGGGCGCAGGCAGGGTCGGGACGCTGTGTGGGGACAGCTCAGAGGCCTTTGCCCGCCGCTGGCACCTCTGCTGCCCTCCCTCAGCGCTGACCCCCCGCCTGCTCCCCGGGGCTGGCGGCCAAGATGACTCTGTGCCTCCTCTGTCCCTTCCCTTTATTCCCTGCACAGTTGGGACTCTGGGGAGGCGATGACGAGGGGGATGAGCCTGGGGGGGGGGCACCGGACGGACATGGGGGGCGGCTGAAATGCGCAGCGGTGACCCTACTGCGGGCGGCGATGAGTTCTCCCGGGTGAAGGACCTAGCAGTTCGCGTCCCCTGGGGCTGGCAGAGACGCCGGCAGCGTGTGGGGCCTGGGAATGAAAGTCACTCTGGCTCCCAGACGCTCAGCGCCTGCTAATGTCTCAGGCCACCGAGCCCCGCATTGGGGCAGAGAACTGAGACGCCCAGAGGGGAGGCGGGGAGGGAGGGTCTGCAGAGGCGGGTGAGGAGGGGGCCGAGAGCGAGGACACAAGCAAGTGAGGGCCTAGGGGCGGGCAGCCGCCAGTACCTGGGGCCTGGGAGGGGTCCTGGGAGTAGGGCGGAGGGTCGCAGGTGAGATCGGAGTGTTCGGGTCCGTCCGTGTGTCTGGGGTCAGTCCTCGCTTCGGCCTGCTTGGGCCCTCTCACCCCCGTTGATCCATCCAACCATATGCCCGTCCACCTGTCCTTCTGCCCATCCACATCTCTACCCACCCACATCCATCCATGCGTCCTCCACCCCATCCGTCTGTCCATCCATCACGCATCACCCACTGACCGGTCCTCCCGTGCATCCACGCGTCTGCCCACCGTCCATTCACCTGTCCATCTGTCATCCATCTGCATCTCCACGCGCCATCCATCTGCCACCCGTCTGTCCACCTATCTGCCCCCTCTCCATCATCCATCTGTCCATCCGTGATCCACCCCTATACCCACCCACCCGTCCACCCATCCATTCATCTGTATATCCGTCCACCATCCACCCACCCATCCATCCATTCACCCATCACCTACCCAGCCATCGTCCATGTGTCCATCTGTCCATCATCTCTGTGTTCCTCTGTCCACCCATCACCCCCACGTCCATCTGTCCATCATCCGCGTGTCCATCTGTCCACCCACCGTCCACATGTCCATCTGTCCATCATCTCTGTGTTCCTCTGTCCACCCATCACCCCCATGTCCATCTGTCCATCATCTGCGTGTCCATCTGTCCACCCACCGTCCACGTGTCCATCTGTCCATCATCTGTGTGTTCCTCTGTCCATCCATCTCCCATATGTCCATCTGTCCATCATCTGCGTGTCCATCTGTCCATCATCTGTGTGTTCCTCTGTCCATCCATCACCCACATGTCCTTCTGTCCATCATCTGCATGTCCATCTGTCCACCCATCGTCCACATGTCCATCTGTCCACCATCTGCGTGTCCATCTGTCCATCGTCCACGTGTCCATCTTTCCACCCATCCACATGTCCGTCCATCCACCCATCACCCATGACCTGTCCATCCGGCCTCCATCATTCACCAGTCCCTCCCTGATGGTGCTTCTCTTCCAGACACATCCTGGGCTCTGCAGGGGGGAGAGGCAGGAGCTGGCTGGGGCACGAGGGTGACAGCGGGGGCTCCGGATAGGCCGGGCGAGCCCGTGACCTGCTGCTGCATTGGCTTCAGCCCTGGGATTGGACCCTCCCCCGTGGGAAGGCCATTCCTTCGAGGGAGCCCTAGAGGGGGGTGAGGCTGCCCGCTGAGCAGGCTAGGAGCGAGTGGGGGTTGGCCTGAGGGAGAGGGTGTGGGCCTTGGCCCCCAGGGGTCAGTGCCTGCCCGAGACACAGCAGCACAAGCGTGGAGACGCGGGTCCCAGCAGCCGCAGGCAAGGGAGGAAGTGTTCTTATACCCGGCTCAGGGGGCAGCTGGGCCCCTGGGGACAGGTGGGCTCAGGACCCAGAAGGGAGGGTCCAGTCAAGGGCGGGTGCCAACGGTGAGACCCTGTCACAGCCCCTGGGGTCTAGCAGCCAACACCAAGGCCATGGGCAAACGTTCTGCTCCGAGCTCACTCTCTTCACTCGGATGCGGACCCGGAAGTGCCCTTGGCTGTGGGCAGGCGGGATGGGGCCCGGGTGCAGGGCGGCTGGGGGTGGTTCCTGGTGGTTCCAGGTGGCACCTGGGCCTGCCCACCCGCCCGGGCTCCACGCTGGGCGCGAATCTTGGCCATGTCCCCTCCCCCGAGTCACCCCGCCTCACTCCAGCCTCTCTTCCTGCCTTGGAGCGGGGACAGCTCGCTCATCTAGGCTGAGACAACCCTCTGGTTTTGGAAGGGAATTTTCCCGAATGCCACCAGCTAAGCTCTAGGGCATGCGCTTTGGCCGGCCACCCTCCTTCCTGGGCCGTCTCCTCCCAGTCGCTCCCCCCCTGCTGCCCTGGGCTCCCCCTAACCCCCAGCTCTGGCTGCAGACATCCGCTTCCTGCCCTCCTGCCCAGAACACCATCTTGTGGTCAACTGTCCATTGCCCGGTCGCCAACATCAGCCGCTGACCCGTCCTTCCCAACCTTTCTACCAGTGAACACCCCCCGGGGCCAGGTTCATCTTGGGGGGGGGGGAGGGATTAATAACCCGGTGGGCAGCTGGAGCAAGAGCACAGCTTTAGGTCGGGCGTTTGCCTTGCACATGGCCGACCCGGGTTCGATTCCTCCGCCCCTCTCAGAGAGCCCGGCCAGCTACAGGGAGTATCCCGCCCACACGGCAGAGCCTGGCAAGCTCCCCGTGACGTATTCGATATGCCAGACACAGTAACAACAAGTCTCACAATGGAGACGTTACTGGTGCCCGCTCGAGCAAATCGATGAACAACAGGAGGACAGTGCTACAGTGCTTTTTTGTTTTTGGGTCACACCCAGTGATGCTCAGGGGTCAGGGGTTACTCCTGGATCTGCACTCAGGAATTACTCCTGGTGGTGCTCGGGGGACCCTACGGGATGCTGGGAATCGAACCCGGGTCAGCCATCTGCAAGGCAGACACCCTCCCCGCGGTGCTATAGCTCCAGCCCCGGGGATGGCTTTTGCTGGCCTCTGGAGGGTCCCTACCGCCCCGTCCCAGCGTTAGATGGGAAGGCGTCCTGGGCAGACCACGGGGACAGGGGCCCTCCACCTGGCAGCATTATTCACCCCCGGCCTTTCAGAGGCCTCCGTGTCCAGCCCAGGCCTGGGAAGCTCGGTGGGCGATGATTAATGCAAGGAAAATTGAGCCGGCAGGAATGACAAGTTGGGCGAAGTTTCTGGGGCTGGCGGGCTCACCCGGAGCGTCTCCGCCAGCCTGGAGCGCCACCTAGTGGTGGCAGGGTTGATGGCACCTCCGGCTCCGTAGCCCGAGTTGCCCTGCGCCTGGGCAGTGCTCACACCCTGGGGACCTTCCCTGGCCCCCAGGGGACAGCCCACTTCTCCCCGCGCAGGACCCCACCCCCCACCGCCAGACCAGGCCTGACTTGGGCAGGTCCCCACATTTTTGTTTGTTTTCTTTTTTAGTTTTTATTTTATAAGGTAAAGGTCGATTTGCTCGAGCGGGCCCAGTAACGTCTCCGTTGGAGACTTTGTTGTTACTGTGTTTGGCATATCGAATACGTCACGGGGAGCTTGCCAGGCTCTGCCGTGCGGGCGAGATACTCTCGGTAGCTTGCCGGGCTCTCCGAGAGGGGCGGAGGTTTTATAAGGTAGTTCACAATATTTGATTATGTTTAATACTCAAACACCAATCCCATCACCCTGACACCTTCCCACCATCATATTTGGGATGTTTCCCCAATCCCTGTCCTAAAGCACAACCGAAATAACATATTCTGTATTGTCTGTTACGAAAAACTGCTGAAAGTGCTATCAAAAAAGTATCCATAAGCTCAGATAGAGAAGAGAGCACCAAATAAAGGGTGTTGGGAGGATCCTCCCAGGGCGGGAGAAGCATGCTGAAAGTAGACTATAGACCAAACATGGTTGCCACTCAGTGCCTCTCTTGCAAACCACAGGACCCAAAAGGAGAGAGAGAGAACAAAAGGGAATGCCCTGTCACAGAGGCAGGGTGGGGTGGGGGGACGGGCGGTGGGAGGGATACTGGGATCCGCGGTGGTGGGAAATGGGCACTGGTGGAGGGATGGGTACTCGATCATTGTATAACTGAAACCCAAGCACAAAAATTTATAAGTCTTTAACTGTACCTCATGGTATTTCACTAATAAAATAAATAAATAAATGGACCAAAAAAAAAGTATTCGTAGAGGAAACAGTGTGAAGATTGTTCTGTTTTGGCAGGGGCCATTAAGACCTTCTTCAGGGTATCACTAACATATTGTTAAAGGTTGAGTGATGTGGGGCTGGAGTGATAGCACAGCGGGTAGGGCGTTTGCCTTGCACGCGGCCGACCCGGGTTCGATCCCCAGCATCTCATATGGTCCCCCGAGCACCGCCAGGAGTGATTCCTGAGCGCATGAGCCAGGAGTAACCCCTGTGCATCACCGGGTGTGACCCAAAAAAAAAGCAAAAAAAAAAATTTAAAGGTTGAGTGATGTGAGCTTATATATATATATATATATATCCCTCTGTGATTGGTTGCCTGCTATTTGAACCCCATAAGATGGTGGCACTTATGAAGAATGGGTAGTGAGTGTCTTGCGGTGTGTCGCACGGCCACATTTGGGGTCCAGGAATACGTTCACTTGTGCATGAGGCTCGGCCTGAGCCTCAGGTGGGAAGCGGCCTTGAAAGTGGCGGCGGTTGCGTTGTGGAGCTTTTCGGCTGCGGGGCTGGGTCCTTTGGGGCGGGGAGGGCTCTCACCCGCCCCCCCATCTGGGGCGCCCCGAGGGAAACAGCCTGGCGCGGAGCCCAGTGGTGGCAGGGCTGTGGCGGGCATCCTGTTGCTCCCTCCCGCGAGGAAAAAGCCATGTGGTCTGGATGTAGATTCCCACACTCGTCTTCCAACCGCACCTGGACTCCTCTTTCTGCTTTTCCTCTTTCCAGACTCCCCCGCCTTCTGGAAAGTTCCGCTCACAGCACTGTCAGAGACTTGATTCCCCCCCAACCCCCCTACCCCCCACTGACCCTGCTCCCAGGGCACCCCACACTCCTCTGCCATCGCTTCCCAGAGCAGCTGGCCACGGTGACACTGGTCCTCAGGCAGAGTGACCCGCTGACCGAACTCATCCTCTTCCCTCTGGATCCCGTCACCTCCTCTGTCCCCACAGCCCACCCTGAGCTGTCTGCTGTGCCCCCTGCCGCCCCTTCCCTTCACACTCCTGTCACCTGGCGGGGTTGGTTGCCTGTTCCCCCTTGGGCCACCTCCCTCATGACTTTTGCTCTTGCTGTTCCTTCTAGAACATTCTCTCCCCGCCTCCTGCCAGTTATTTGCTTGATTTGTTTATCTTAGGGGTGGGGGTGGCACAACTCTCTGTGATGCTCAGGGCTTCCTCCTGCCTCTGCACTCAGGGCTCACTCCTGGGTCCAGTGCTCTGGGAGACCGGGGATCGAACCTGGGCTGACACAGGCACGCACAGTCCCTGCTAGACGCTCTCTCCGGCTCTCTTCACCTGCTTATATCCACGGCTCATTCTGCTCTTCCCCGTGGATCCCTCCTCAGTTGCGTCTCGGTGGGAGGCCTGGCCTGGCTCCGGGCCCCAGTGGCTCTCTCCCTCCTCCCTGGCCTGCGTGGACCCCACCACCACCTGGGGCCAGTGTGCCGCGGCCGTCCCAGGTGTTCAATTGTACTGGTGGGCTGAGGCCGGAATGCATCGCCGTCCCCTGGGAGCGCCCTGCACCCCCCATGCCCCATCTTCCTCTCTGCATCCACCTTTGCTGTCACTCGGGGTCTCTGCTGCAGGAAGGTGAGGGGCTTGAGAGCAGGCCTGGGCTCGCTTTGTGGGGGTGTCAGCACGGATAAGCCCCGGAAGTGCCCCCATCATCGGAGACCAGACCAGAGCCTGGTGCCGGGCCCCCCACTGCCCATCACTGAAACTCGCTACACCCTGAAAGGCAGGAGAGGGGTGGGGAGACCCTGTGTGGAATGTTCTCAGCCTCCTCCTGTCCCGGGCCCCCCGGGAGGCAGTTGCTCTCAGAGGCGCTGGAAGGGTCTTTCTCTAAAGTGTTGTAGCATTGAGTGCCCATCATTGGGTCTGTAGTCCACTTTCAGCATGACCACTCAATACCTCTCCTGCAAACCACAACACCCCAAAGGGGAGACAGCAGAACGGCATGCCCTGCCACAGAGGCAGGGTGGGGTGGGGGGATGGGGTGGGAGGATGGGAGGGCTACTGGGATCATTGGTGGTGGACAATGGGCACTGGTGGAGGGATGGGTACTAGACCGACCATTGTATGACTGAAAGGCAAGCACGAAAGTGTGTCAGTCTGTAACTGTACCTCACGGTGATTCATTAAAAAGAAATAGATTTAAAAAAAAAGAAATGACCACTTTTATGGTGACATATAACTAGATACTTTTTCCAACTGTAATTCATTGAATAGATGATTAATTATAATAATTGCAAAATAATAAAAATTATAGCACACGGTAGGGTGTTTGCCTTGCATGAAGCCGGGCCTGGCCAAGCCGGGGTCGATTCCTCCGCCCCTCTCGGAGAGCCCGGCAAGCTACCGAGGGTATCTCACCCGCACGACAAAGCCTGGCAAGCTCCCTGTGACGTATTCGATATGCCAAGCACAGTAACAACAAGTCTCACAATGGAGACGTTACTGGGCCTGCTCGAGCAAATCAATGAACAATGGGATGCCAGTGCTACAGTGCTGCTCTAAAAAAAATAAAATAAAGTGCTGTGGCAGTGAGCTGTAGCTTCTCAGTAAATCTGGGGTTTGGTGGGGGGCAGCTGAACCTGATGGGGGGCCGGCGTGTCCCTGGGGGGGGCAGAATGCCAGGCGGCTGTGCACCCCTGGGACACCAGATGAGGTGGATGGGGGGGGGTTGTCAGCATTTATTCCTGGTGCTGCCTTAGCAGGGTGAGGGCAGTGGGGGCAGAGATGGGGCATCCCCCTCCCCAGCCAGCCCCAGAGCCCCTCCTGGGGACCGTGAGCAAGTACAAGAAAGGCGGCCGGGGCGCGGGGCAAGGGAAATTTTGGGTTTCTGATATTTTACTAATTATGTCTGGAGGGATTTCTGCCAAAAGCTGCGTAGTTCCGAGATTGGTTTGTGTGCCTCTGGGGCCATGGCCGTGCTGGACATCCGTTGGAGCCATTGGAACCTCATGGGGATTCTGTTCTTCACTGTGGCCTCGGCCAACCCTGTTTCTTGGTGGTGGTTTTTTGGGTCACACCCGTGATGCTCAGGGGTTCCTCCTGGCCCTGCACTCCAAGCCGTGCTCAGGGGACCTTCAGAGATGCGGGGGATCGAACCCAGGGGGGCCGCGTGCAAGGCACACTCCCTGCCCTCTGGACTCTCTCTGGTCCCTGTTTCCAAGTTTCTCAACCTTGTTTGCCTCCTCTGGGGAGAGAAGTCCTGGGACCCTTTCTGCCTGCCCGGCCGTGCTGGCCCGGGAGGGAATCCCATCTCCCCCACCTGGAACCCCGCCCCGGAACGACCTGCCTGACGGTTCTCCTCTCTCTCTCTCTCTGCAGCTCTGCGGCTGCGGGCTGCTGGGCGTGGGCATCTGGCTCTCGGTGTCCCAGGGCGACTTCGCCACCTTCTCCCCCAGCTTCCCTTCGCTGTCAGCCGCCAACCTGGTCATCGCCATCGGCACCATCGTCATGGTGACCGGCTTCCTGGGCTGCCTGGGGGCCATCAAGGAAAACAAGTGCCTCCTTCTTAGTGTAAGTCAGACCCCGACACTCCCATCCCCCCCACAGACTCTGTCCCCAGGGATAGGCAAGGCCCAGGGCTGTACGCTGACCCGGCCGCCCAGTCCAAAACCAGTGGGGGAAATTGCTTCTAGAATGTTCTAGAATGTTCCTTGCCTGACCACACCCCCTTTTCCTCCTGATGGGATCACCCCTGCCCTCTATGTCCCTCCTCCTCCTCCTCTCCTCACTGGTGGCCACCCGTGGACCCCACTTGCCCCTGCCCCTGCCACGGTCACCTGCCCACACCCGGCCCTTGCCTTTGCAGTTTTTCATTGTCCTGTTGGTCATCCTTCTGGCCGAGCTGATCTTACTGATCCTCTTCTTCGTCTACATGGACAAGGTGAGCCCTCCAGGGCAGGGCTGGGGGCTGTGCTGGGCGGGGCGGAGGACCAGCAGTGGGAAGGCCATTGGAGCCTGGGGGTGGGAGTGGGTATTCACTCGTCCCTCAGGGAGTTTGAGAAAGGGGACTCCCGAGTTCCTGGGGGTGCAGCTCAGACCTCAGGCCTCAGGAACTCCTCGTCCCCCCGAGTACTCCCGGAGTTCCCCACAGTACTCCCAGAGAGTGCTCAAGTGCTGGAGTGCCCAGGCCTATTGAAGTGTCAGCCCCTGGGAATTCCGAGCAGGTTCCGAGGTGGCTGTGGGGAGACCCCGCAGTTGAGCCCACCCTCCGTCTCTTCCCCGAGACTTTAGAGGCCAGGGCGGCTGCTGGGGATGTGAGGAGGGTGACCCCACTGGCCCTTTCAGGCCAGACGGTTGGAGAACCTTCTGGTCGCTGCTCTCAAGCTAGACTGGAGAGCACTATCTCACGGGCGCTTTTGCGGCCGGACCCCCAGAACCATGTGACTGTGTTTGGGGGTTCCTGAAGGGGAGGCCCTGCCTACACCGACTGGTGGGGTTTTTCTTGGGTCTGGATGCGGGGCTCCTTCGCACGGGGGAAAGGGAAGGGTCTTGAGGTTCTTGGCCGGATACAGGAAGCGTTATCCAGTGGCCCTGAGCGCAATAGTGTTTCCAGCAGCAAAAAGCACTGCAGGCAGCTGGGGTCAGTCTCTCTGGCTGGGGGGGACCTGGGATAGAGGGATGGGGGTGGCCCCTCCACTCCCAGCCCCAGGGGCCAGCCCCAGGCAGCCAGGGCTCAGCCCGCAGCTCCAGTGGACGTGGGGCCGGGTGGGTGGGGCCGGAGGAGCCGGTCCTCCTGGTGCGAAGTGACCCCTGGTGCCCTCTCCCCGGGGACAGGTGAACGAGAACGCCAGGAAGGACCTGAAGGAGGGGCTGCTGCTGTACAACACGGAGAACAACGTGGGGCTCAAGAACGCCTGGAACATCATCCAGGCCGAGGTGGGTCGCCGGGAGGCGCTGATCCAGGATCCCACAGGCAGGCTGGGAAGGGGCTCGCAGCGGCCAGCAGGGGGCGAGCGAGAGTCAGAGCGTTGATGGTCCCCAGGAGCTTGGGAGGTGTGTTGGTTTTTGTTTTCGCTTTTTCTCTTTAGTTTTTTTTTTTTTTTTTTTTTGGTGGGGGGACCAGACCCAGCAGTGCCCCGGAATGATTCCTTATCGGGACTCGGGGAACCATATGGGATGTGGGGGCAAACTGAATCCAGTTTGGCCCTGTTGCACGGCCAACAGCTTGCCCGATGTGCTATCCGCTCTATTTCTGTTTTTATTTATTTATTTGCTTTTTGGGTCACACCTGTCGATGCACAGGGGTTACTCCTGGCTCTGCACTTAGGAATTACCCCTGGCAGTGCTCGGGGGACCATATGGGGAGCCGGGGATTGTACCTTGGTTGGCTGTGTGTAAGGCAAGCACCCCACCCATGGTAATATCGAGAAGCTTTGTTGGTGTTTCTTTACTGGGGGAAGTCCACACCCAGCGGTGCCCAGAGGTTACTCCTGGCTCTGCACTCAGGAATCATTTCTAGCAGTGCTTGGAGGGGCCTTATGGGATGCTGGGGATGGAACCCGGGTCAGTGGCTTGTAAGGCAAACGCCCTCTCCACTACGGTGGCCAAGCTTTGACTTTAGCAACAGACCTGCCCCCTGGTCAGGGTTGGACAAGGAGGCACTGATTCGAGATGAAAGCCAATCAGGAAACGGGCCCCCAGGGTAACCCCTGATGGTGGTGGGTTATGTGGGCACGTCTGGCCATGTGCTCTGCAGCCTGGGCAGCACCGGCTGGCCGCCTTCCCCGCAGCACCCCCTCCAGGCAGGAGCCCACCCCTCCCTCCCGCCCAGTGGGCAGAGGCTCCTCCTGTTTGTCCCCTGGGCTGGACTCCAGGGGAGCACCGCAGGGGAGCGGCCGGGCGGAAGGGCAGGGCCTGCAGGAGGAGTCCAGGGTCCCAGGCGCCGCTAACAGGCCCACCTGCCCGCCCGCCCGCCCCACAGATGCGCTGCTGCGGCGTCACGGATTACACGGACTGGTACCCGGTGCTGGGCGACAACACGGTCCCCGACCGCTGCTGCATGGAGAACTCGCAGGGCTGCGGGCGTAACACCACCACGTTGTGGTGGAAGACGGTGAGGCCCTGGGGGTGGGCCCGGGGGAATGGGGGACGGTGGGGGTAAGGAGGAGGCAGCTGGACTGCAGTTGGGGGTCTGAGGGTGGGTCGGAGGCAGTGCCGTGAGGCCGGGTAGTGGGGAGCCCCGGGTGGGGCGGCGCAGGACCCGGGGAAGTGAGGTGGGGTCCGGGTAGGGGGGCTGGAGGGCATGCTGGGGCCTTACCCTGTTGCCTTTCTCCCCAGGGCTGCTATGAGAAGGTGAAGATGTGGTTTGATGACAATAAGCACGTGCTCGGCACTGTGGGAATGTGCATCCTCATTATGCAGGTAAGGGGCGGAGCTGAGGCAGATGGCCCCACCCCCAGACAGGCCCCGCCCCATAAAGCCGCGCCTCCAGACACGCCCTGGACAGGCTCCGCCCCCAAAGGTCCCGCTTCCAGACATGCCCCAGAAGGCCCCGCCTTCAGACACGCCCCCTACATGCCCCACCCCAGAAAGCCCTGCCTCTAGACACGCCCCCTACAGGCCCATCCCAGAAGGCCCCGTCTCCAGGCACGCCCCTGAAAGCCCCGTCCCAGAAGGCCCCGCCTCCAGACACGCCCCTGAAAGGCCCGTCCCAGAAGGCCCCGCCTCCAGACACGCCCCTGAAAGGCCCGTCTCAGAAGGCCCCGCCAGCAGACACGCCCCTGAAAGGCCCGTCTCAGAAGGCCCCGCCTCCAGACACGACCCTGAAAGGCCCGTCTCAGAAGGCCCCGCCTCCAGACACGACCCTGAAAGGCCCGTCCCAGAAGGCCCCGCCTCCAGACACGCCCCTGAAAGGCCCGTCTCAGAAGGCCCCGCCTCCAGACACGCCCCTGAAAGGCCCGTCCCAGAAGGCCCCGCCTCCAGACACGCCCCTGAAAGGCCCGTCCCAGAAGGCCCCGCCTCCAGACACGCCCCTGAAAGGCCCGTCCCAGAAGGCCCCGCCTCCAGACACGCCCCTGAAAGGCCCGTCCCAGAAGGCCCCGCCTGCAGACACGTCCCTGAAAGGCCCGTCTCAGAAGGCCCCGCCTCCAGACACGCCCCTGAAAGGCCCGTCTCAGAAGGCCCCGCCTCCAGACACGCCCCTGAAAGGCCCATCCCAGAAGGCCCCGCCTCCAGACACGCCCCTGAAAGGCCCGTCTCAGAAGGCCCCGCCTCCAGACACGCCCCTGAAAGGCCCGTCCCAGAAGGCCCCGCCTCCAGACACGCCCCTGAAAGGCCCGTCTCAGAAGGCCCCGCCTCCAGACACGCCCCTGAAAGGCCCGTCCCAGAAGGCCCCGCCTCCAGACACGCCCCTGAAAGGCCCGTCTCAGAAGGCCCCGCCTCCAGACACGCCCCTGAAAGGCCCGTCCCAGAAGGCCCCGCCTCCAGACACGCCCCTGAAAGGCCCGTCCCAGAAGGCCCCGCCTCCAGACACGACCCTGAAAGGCCCGTCTCAGAAGGCCCCGCCTCCAGACACGCCCCTGAAAGGCCCGTCCCAGAAGGCCCCGCCTCCGGACACGCCCCTGAAAGGCCCGTCTCAGAAGGCCCCGCCTCCAGACACGCCCCTGAAAGGCCCGTCTCAGAAGGCCCCGCCAGCAGACACGCCCCTGAAAGGCCCGTCTCAGAAGGCCCCGCCTCCAGACACGACCCTGAAAGGCCCGTCTCAGAAGGCCCCGCCTCCAGACACGCCCCTGAAAGGCCCGTCCCAGAAGGCCCCGCCTCCAGACACGCCCCTGAAAGGCCCGTCTCAGAAGGCCCCGCCTCCAGACACGCCCCTGAAAGGCCCTTCCCAGAAGGCCCCGCCTCCAGACACGCCCCTGAAAGGCCCGTCTCAGAAGGCCCCGCCTCCAGACACGCCCCTGAAAGGCCCGTCCCAGAAGGCCCCGCCTCCAGACACGCCCCTGAAAGGCCCGTCCCAGAAGGCCCCGCCTGCAGACACGTCCCTGAAAGGCCCGTCTCAGAAGGCCCCGCCTCCAGACACGCCCCTGAAAGGCCCGTCTCAGAAGGCCCCGCCTCCAGACACGCCCCTGAAAGGCCCGTCCCAGAAGGCCCCGCCTCCAGACACGCCCCTGAAAGGCCCGTCTCAGAAGGCCCCGCCTCCAGACACGCCCCTGAAAGGCCCGTCCCAGAAGGCCCCGCCTCCAGACACGCCCCTGAAAGGCCCGTCTCAGAAGGCCCCGCCTCCAGACACGCCCCTGAAAGGCCCGTCCCAGAAGGCCCCGCCTCCAGACACGCCCCTGAAAGGCCCGTCTCAGAAGGCCCCGCCTGCAGACACGTCCCTGAAAGGCCCGTCCCAGAAGGCCCCGCCTCCAGACACGCCCCTGAAAGGCCTGTCCCAGAAGGCCCCGCCTCCAGACACGCCCCTGAAAGGCCCGTCTCAGAAGGCCCCGCCTCCAGACACGCCCCTGAAAGGCCCGTCCCAGAAGGCCCCGCCTCCAGACACGCCCCTGAAAGGCCTTGCCCCAGAAAGCCCCGCCCTTAGACAGGTGCCGCCCCAAAAGGCCTTGCCCCCAGAAGATCCCACCCCAGGCAGGCCCTGCGGAAGCAGGCCCCGCCCCCATGAAGGCCCCGCCCACACCTGCTTGGCACCGCCCCTTGAGAGCCACTCCCAGACAGGCCCCGCCCCAGACAGGTCCTTCCCGGAAGGCCCTGCCTCCAGACAGGCCCCACCCCCAGAAGGCCCTGCCTCAAATAGACCCCGCCCAGAAGATTCCACCCACCCCAGCAGGACCCACCCAGACAGGCCCCTCCCCCAGGAAGGCCCCGCCCACGCCAGGTTTGGCACCGCCCCTTGAGCCCCACCCCAAATCCCTGTGTGAATACACTTGTCTGCCCACTCGAGCAGCCCCAGTAACGGCTCCATTGGAGACTTTGTTGTTACTGTGTCTGGCATATCGAATACGTCACGGGGAGCTTGCCAGGCTCTGCCGTGCGGGCAAGATACTCTCGGTTGCTTGCCGGGCTCTCAAGAGGGGTGGAGGAATCGAACTCGGGTCGGCCATGTTGGCTGCGTGCAAGGCAGACGCTCTACCCGCTGTGCTATCGATGCTCCAGCCCGGCTCACGATGTTCTGTGCAAACTGCCGGGAAGGGCTGCCCCTGGGGTGTGGTCCTGAGCCGAGTCTCTGGGCCACCCTACTCCCCACTTTGCTAGCCCCAGCCCTAGTGTTGCAAACACACAGCAGCCATGGTGGCTTGCTTTGGGGGTTCGTAGGCTTGGAGGCCACCTCTTGGAACCCTTTTCTCCCCCAATCTTCTTTTTTTTTTTTTTTGCTTTTTGGGTCACATCCAGCGATATACAGGGGTCACTCCTGGCTCTGCACTCCGGAATTACTCCTGGCGGTGCTTGGGGAACCATATGGGATGCTGGGAATCGAACCGGGGTCGGTTTGAAGGCATACGCCCTACCTGCTGTACTATTGCTCAAGACCCTCCTACCCCTATCTTATCTCGCAGATCCTGGGCATGGCCTTCTCCATGACCCTCTTCCAGCACATACACCGGACGGGGAAGAAGTACGACGCTTGAGCGGGCGGCAGAGCCCGCGGCCCCCTGGGAACTCAGTGCCAGGGAAGATTGGAGCTTTGTGTCGCCTGCCCGGACTCTCAGACTGCTGCCCCCAACTTCCGCCCTGCCCCACCTCCACCTTGCTTGGAGGGGGTGGAGGGCTAGGGAGGAGGAGGCCTGCAAAGACTTTGGGGTGCCCGGCAAGGGACACCTGGATTCCTGCACCTGTGTATTTGCCAAAGAAGACGGGGTGTGGCGGACGGGGTCAGTCCCTGTGGGCCCCCGAGCACCCATGCGTTTCTGCACCGGTCTTTCCTTACACTGATGTTCAGTCCCTTGTGGGGTGTGAAGTGGGCCCCCCTCCTGCCACCCCCCTCAGGGGAGAGACCGCCTTGGAGGCCCCCTGGAGGGAGAGGGGGAGCTGATGAACCTCCAGCAAGACCCCCCCACCCAGGATTTTATACCTTCCAGCATCACTTTTTTAAAGTTTTATTTTACTCCTATTATGATTATTCAGGACTGTTATCGCTCCCAGAACTTAGGGGTAGCTTTCTGATTTATACCTTTTTACTGTGTTGATTTCTGTCATGGTTTGGTTTTTTTTTTCTTTTAGGGTGTTTTTTTTTTCTTTTTTGAGGATGGGGGATGGGTGGGAAGTAGTGAGGACCCTTATGGGAGCGGGTGATGAGAACAAACCACAGTGTGGAACCCAGAAGGCTCTGAGTTTGGGTCGGGGGGGGGGGGGGTGGCGGGCAGTGGGCTGGGGATTGGGGGGGCTGACATCTGGGCCTCACGAGCCAGGAAGAGGCAGGTGGGCTTGGGGGACCCAGAGACTGTGGAGGTGCCTCCGAAGGGGGGTCCCACATGGCCCGAGCATGCAGGTGGGAGCCAAGGAGGAGGCCGCCCTATACTTTGTCAGGGCCCGGCCATTGTCCTCATGGTCTTTTTCTGTCCTTGCTGTCCAGTTTCCTTCCTTCCCCTCTGCCCTCTGCTGTCACAGATCCCCCTTTGCTGTCCCCTCAGCCCCCAGGGGCACTCAGCAGTCTCTGCAAGCCCCGAGACTTTCACAAACATTCCTTCTAGAAGCTCTCAGACATGGGGCCTCTCTGGGTAGACGCTGCTCGCTGGTTCTTGGAGTTTCTGGAAGGGGGAGCAGAGCCTGGAGTCCCGTAGCTCACACAGTGACCGAGGACCGGGGCCATGGGAGGGGAAGGTGGAGCTGGTGATGTCATCATTCCAACCAGATCCTTGCTGAGAGGAGGGGGCTGGGGTCCCCGGTCGTGTTCCAGGTTCATTGATGATGGGTGGGCAGTGGGCCTGTATGAGCTCAGGAGAAGGCGGAGGGCAGACTAGAGGAAGTGAAGGTCCCCAGGTAACGGTGTGGCAGGGCACGGTGGGCCCCTCACTGCACACCCACCAGAACCTGCCCTCGTTGAGTGGCACTGCTATGACAGTGATGTCGAGAGTCCATGAGGCTGAGCAGGAGAAGGTTGCCCACCTGCCTTCTCTTGCGCCATTGGGTGGGGCCCCTGCCCCAGCCTGCATCTGTTTGTCCGTCCGCAGAGCTGAGACCCAAGCGTCCAGCCAGCAGCCCTGTTCGCCTCAGCGAACTGCAGCTGGGACCAGCAGAACAGAAGGGCTTGATGTGTCAAGAATTCCTATGTTGGGGTGCTGGGAGGGTTCGAGGGGGTTGCCTCACAGTCAAAAGCTGCGGAGCTCGGGGTGCTGATGGGTGCACCAGCCCCCACTGGCTCCTGGGAACCACCACCCAAAAAGTGGGGAGCAGAGTGGGGACAGTTTCCGCAGAGAAACTGCCCAAGAGATGGCATCTGCATTCCCCAGCAGAAGCCCAGAACCTAAGGAGCGTGCGCTTGGGGTGGGGGTAGGGGGGTCGGGGGTGTCTATGCCCATCAATGCAATTTCTCATTTTCCTTCAGATCAACCACGAGCGTCTAGCTTCTTGGGGTGTATAACCACCCGGGCAATCTCGTGTTTCCAGAGCTACAGGGGCCTCTGGTCCTTGGAGCCTGTGCCCCTGCTCCCTGCCACCCTGCACCACCTCCATTGATGCCAGAGCTTTGTCCATAGAGCCAGATCCCCCAAAATCCACTGGGCGGAGTCTGGGAGGGGTTCCCCCACGATATGGGCGGGGCCTTCCCGAGCCACGCCCACCACAGGGACACGCCCACTTCCGTGGGGCCACGCCCCTGCCGGGCGCCACGCCCACCCCGCGGAGCCACGCCCCTGCTGGGTGCCACGCCCACCCCGCGGAGCCACGCCCCTGCTGGGTGCCACGCCCACCCAGCGGAGCCACGCCCCGCCGGGTGCCACGCCCACCCCGCGGAGCCACGCCCCCGCCTGGTGCCACGCCCATGGAGCATCCCTCCGTGATCCCATCCCTGCGCGCTCTCCCGCCAGGATCTCTTAGGGGAAGGCGTAAGAGGGAACTGCAGCAGCCCCTGTCTCGAGCTACCCCGGCCAGGCTGCAGGCTCAACTCCAGCTCAGGCTTTTGTGGACGACCTCACGAGGAGGAATGGGGTGCATCCTCGGCCCGTCTCCGTGAGGAGGGGCTGCGGAGGGTCGGGGCCCCGGTGAGGGGACGCCCCTGGGCCACGGGGAGGCTGACCCACCAGATGTCCAACCGGCCGCTCTCCTCCTCGCTGTGGGAGGCGAAGAGCAGCTCAGGAAGCCGCTGCCCCCTGCTCCCCGGCCCTGCCCACCCGCCCCTGGAGGTGCTAGCTTGCAGGGACCTGGCCCCTGGCAGCGTGCCTTGGGCTGGGGCTCAGCCCTGCACGGTCCAGCGCCTCTGTGTGCTCCTGTTTGCCCCCTGGGTGAGCAAGCGAGGGGACGAGGGGGTCCTGCCCTCCTCCCCCACCCCCCGCCCCGAGCGGGCCCTCCAGGAGAGCTGGGGAGCAGGCGTGTGGGGTTCAGGTGTATTTTCTGCTTGCAAATGCCGTGTCTGCGCGACCCCCACCTGGTCGGGGCTTTCTCGATCGCCATGTTTTTAGCATGTTTTTCAATAAAAAGCTGACCGCCGTGTCAGAAGCACAAGCAGACTGTCTCCGACGTGGATTTGTGGGACCCACTGGGGCTTGCACCAGGCCTGCCTTCTGTCCAAGACCCTGCCCACCCCCCCACCCACACCCCCAAGCCAGGGGCTGCGCGCACCTGGAATCCTCTCCCCTTTGCTGGCGATGGGGTTGGTCCAAACTCTCTTGCCTGGGAGCTCCCGACTGTGATGACCCCATTTATGGTTTTCCGAGGGGGCGGGGTGAGCTATCACCACCCCCCAGTCCCCCTGCACTTTCTGGACTTCGTCTGGATTGACGTGTCCTATTGGAGTTGAGGGGCCTGGCTTGCTCTGAAACGGCCCCCAAGGGGAGCGAGGGAAGCATAAGAGCTGGCTGCTCCCCCATCCCCCTTGTCATCTCATAACCCCCCCCCCCCCCCTTACTGAGTCTAGGCTGGGCACGGTGACTCGGATGCAGTGCCTTGAGAGCCCCTTGGTCTGGGCTGCTGCGGGGGTGGGGATGAAGGGAGACTGACCCCTACACGGGCGCACCTCTCTTTTCTGGAGAGACAGCCCCACGCACCCCTCCCTCCTTTTTCCCACACCCCAGAGACTTGCTGGGGGTTGAGGCGTGGGCAGAAGGGGGGTCCCTGGGCGCTGTGGCGGAGAGGGGTCAGAGTGGGTGTGGCTGAGGTCTGGATTGGCCCTGTGTCCCTGTCTCGGCCACTCCTGTCCCTCTCCCAGGGACAGAGCTGGGCTGGGCGGTGCCTGCGTGGGGCGGGCAGGGGACGCCTTGGGCCAGCCCTGGGTCAGCTCTGGGCTGTGGTCAGGTGGACCAAAGTGGGAAGGCAGGGCCGGGTCACCCCGTCTTCCTGCTCCCCTGGGATTCTCGTTCCTAGGGGGTCTGCTTCTGAGCTCTGCAGGTCATGGGAAGGGGCGCTGGGAGGTGGCAAGGACCACCCCCATTTCTGTGCAGGTGGGGGTGGTGCTTGGTAGAGGCTGGCGGTTTAGGGGGGCTTAGGACCCCCGCTGTGGGCTCCCTCCAAAAAGCTGATGGTGGAGGTTTAGCAGGATATGCCTCCGATGAAGCACCACGCCCGTTTCCTCTGCCCAGTCCGCTTTTATGTCTTTTTTTTTGTTTGTTTGTTTTGTTTTTTAGCTTTTTGGGTCACACCCGACGATGCACAGGGGTTCCTCTGCACTCAGGAATCACTCCCGGCGTTGTTCGGGGGGACCATATGGGATGCTGGGAATCAAACCCGGGTCAGCCGCGTGCAAGGCAAATGCCCTACCGGCTGTGCTGTGGAGTCCCAATTTCGTGTGTGTGTGTGTGTGTGTGTGTGTTTGTGAGTGTGTTTTGGTGTGTGTGGGGCACACCTGGTAGTGCTCAGGGCTTATTTCCAGCTCTGTGCTTCCGGCAGGTTCCGAGACCACGTTGGCGGGTGGGTGTCAGGGATCGAACCCAGGTGAGTCATGGGCAAGGCCGGCATCCAGCCTGCTGTATTACGGTCTGAAAGGCACCTCAGAGCAGCCAATGGGATTGCTGCCCTGGTGTCTTCCCAGGGCGGGCGGGAACCGAGGGGGCTGGCGCTGCTCCGTGCGGTTGGGGGTCACGGGGTGAACGGCAGCCTCCCACCCCACCCCTGCTCGCCCCTCAGGAAGCCAGGGGAGGGTCTGAACTCTGGGTCGAGATTTCCTCGCCCCACACTCAGGCTGGAGTGTGAGAGGCAGGGCGGGTACCGGGCAGCGCAGGGCCTGGATGGAGGGAGGGAGGGAGGAGCTTTCTCCACGCTTCAGCTTCTGTTCACTGCAGTGCTCGCGGCTGCTCTCTGCTCAGTGCTCGGCATCCCACATGAGGTGCCTCAGGGGCCGTGCCGGCCTGAGCTTTCCACCGGGGGCTCCCACATGCAAAGTCTGAGCGCCAGCCCATTGCCTCTGTGATCTAATGAGCGACGCTGGCGCCCCTGGGTCAGCTGTGTGGGAGCCGTGTGGAAAGGAGACGAAATGACAGGTCAGAGAGACAGGGACACCAGTGAGGAATGACATGGACCGGGGCGAAGGTGGACCGTTAGCCCACCCAGGCACACAACTGTTAGCGACCCGCGGGTGAGTGAGTGAGATTTCCTGGGCTTGGGCAGCTGGGTCGAGACCAGACAGACGTCCTTAGCTCCCTCTCTTCCGCCTGCAGTGAACTTCCCCTCAGGCACGAGATTCTCAGGTATGTTGTCTGGACCCTCCCAACCACAGCAGTTTTTGGAGCTGTGACTGGGGCTGATGTTTTTCACTGCATGTGGGGTGGGGGGAAGAGACTGTGCTGGGGTCCAGGAGCACTGCTTTGGGAGCCGAGAGGCTAGGAGGGTCACATTCCCGCCCTGTGTTCTGCATCCCCGTGAGACTCATTGTGGTCATTAGTGCCGGGGAACTGCATTACAACACTGCACTCAGGAGAGATGCTTGCTGAGAATTCAGTTCAAGGTGCCGGAGTGATAGCACAAAAGATAGGATTCTCACCTTGCATGCGACTGACCTGGGTTCGATTCCTGACATCCTCGAGCACCACAGGGAGTGATTCCTGAAGGCAGGGCCAGGAGTAACCCTTGAGCATCGTTGGGTGTGACCCAAACAACAAACCAAAAAGAAAGCTATGGGTTCTTGGGAGGCCCCAAAGTAGGAGGGGGGGCCCCCAAGAGAAAGCATCCTCACCCGAAAACTCTGGGAATCCCAGAGTGATGTGGAAATGGAGTTGGTCTCTGCTGGGGGTCCAGGCGTGGTGGACAAGTCTCTCTGTCGCCTTCACTGCAGCCTCAATAATTTTCCAGGCTGGCTTCTACTTCCCAGAAGTAAGAGGGACACCAGCTGGCCTGATAGTGGACACAAAAATATCAATAAGGGGCCGGAGCCATAGCACAGCGGGTAGGGCATTTGCCTTGCACGCGGTCAACCCGGGTTCCATCCCCAGCATCCCATATGGTCCCTCGAGCACCGCCAGGAGTAATTCCCGAGTGCATGAGCCAGGAGTCAACCCTGAGCATTGCTGGGTGTGACCCAAAAAGGAAAAAAAATTATCAACAATATGGGGCTGGAGCGATAGCACAGCGGGTAGGGCGTTTGCCTTGCACGTAGCCAACACGGCCAACCCAGGTTCGATTCCCAGCATCCCATATGGTCCCTCGAGCACCGCCAGGAGTAATTCCTGAGTGCATGAGCCAGGAGTCACCCCTGAGCATCGCCAGGTGTGACCCAAAAAGCAAAACAAGCAAACAAACAAACAAAAAATATGAACAGTAGTTGAGTACACCACGGACTGGGGAGCCATTGGTCTCACTGTCTCATTTCCGCCGGGCACAGTTCTATCTTCTTAAGCTGATGGAAGGAATTGGGCCCCCCGCCAGACTCTCCTATACAAGGGCCTGCTAGAGTCGCCCCCTCAGGGGTCCCAGAGCTGAGGCTGCGCTGAGGTGCAGCCCATTTTCCGGGGGACTCCCTGGCCGTAGAGGGGGGAGGGTTGAGGGGTCAGAGGGCACGCTGAGCTGTGGCTGGGTCTGGGGACAGCGGGCTGAGCCAGGACTTTCCTGGGGGTGATGGTAGCCTGGGCCCACTCCGCTCTGCAGCCAGGGGGTCCTGTCCCTTCACCGGGTGCCTCACGGGCCCCAGGATCTCGGCCTCTCCCCTCCCCCCCAGTCTCCCCAGCCAGTCCTGGAAGGCCAGGAATAGAGTGGATGTCGCCCACCCAACACAGTGGGGAATCGGGTGTGACCTCTGACCTCCCCTCGGCCCACAGTTTAGCTCCAGTTAGCCCCTGGGACTCAGGGTGGTTGGCTTCAGGAGACCCTTCACCGCCCCTCAGGGCCCCTCACCCAAGCTGCTTTCCTGGGTGACTCCCTTCCCCCCCCCCCAGGCTCTGCCTCCAAGTTCCGGAAGCTCAGGTGCTCCGTGGGTCCAAACTGGGGAAGTGACTCCCCCCTCTGGATTCTCTGCACCTGTGATACCCCCAGAGGGACCCCTGCCCCCCAGTGCAGACTGGGGAGATACGACAGCAGGTAGGGCGCTTGCCTTGCAAGCAGCCTACTCAGGTTCGATTCCCAGCATCCCATAGGGTTCCCCAGAGGCTCACCAGGAGTGATCCCTGAGCACAGAGCCAGGAGTAACTCCTGCTGGTCTGCTGGGTGTGGTTCCCAAGCCAGAAGGAGGAGAGGTGGGGGAAGGAGAGAGAGAGAGAGGGAGGAGAGAGAGAGAGAGAGAGAGAGAGAGAGAGAGAGAGAGAGAGAGAGAGAGAGAGAGAGAGAATTCCCAGAGTTTTCAGGTGGGGATGCTTTCTTTTGGGCTCCCCCCTCCTACTTTGGGGCCTCCCAAGAACCCATAGATTTCTTTTTGGCTTGTTGTTTGGGCCACATCCAGCGATGCTCAGCGGTTACTCCTGGCCCTACCCTCAGGAATCACTCCCTGTGGTGCTCGGGGATGTTGGGAATCGAACCCAGGTCGGTGGCATGCAAGGTGAGAATCCTACCCGCTGTGCTATCACTCCAGAGAGAGAGAGAAGGTGAAGAGAGGGGAGAGGGACAGAAGGAGAGAGAGAGAGAGAGAGAGAGAGAGAGAGAGAGAGAGAGAGAGAGAGAGAGAGAGAGCCCTTCCCACATTCCCATATCTGGTCGCAATTCAAGGACAGCAGGTTGGGGCCACCTGGCCTGGGTTCCCCTAACCCCGAGGGACTCCCACGCAGGTGACAGTGGAGAAGCGTCCAGCGCATGGGCCCTGGCAGGGCTGGACGCCCGCTCCCGCCCTCCTCCCCCTGGCCTGACTCACAGATTCCCAGCTGGCCCCCCGGCAGCGCCTGTGGCCAGCGGACATTGGGGTGCCTGGGGGCTTCCTGTGCTGTGGTTAGGGGGGGTACTGAGGGTCTCGGCACTGCTGGGGAGCAAGGGAAGCTGGCAGGGCAGCCGGCACCCCGGGGTCAGCGTCAGCGCTGGCCAAGCAGAGTTGGTGGCCACTCTGATACTCGCCGCCCGGGCTGCCGCTGTTGTGAGGGCTCCTGACCACCAGGGGGCGCCCGAGAGGCGGCACTGTGCCGCCAGGGACGGGCAGGGGGTTTCCCCGTGTGGGGAGTTTGCTGCCTCCCCGAGGTGCGACCCCCACCCCCAGCAGGAGCCAGCGAAGCAGCTCCCCTCTCCCATCCTGCCCCCTCCATCGTGGGACCCCCCCACGAGCCCAGCTAACCCCCCCACCCAGGAGGGAGCCCACTCTAGCTCCAGCGAGCACTGCAGGCCGAGCAGAGGGGAGCAAGGAGGCGGAGTTCCCCTGGGCACAGGCGGCGGGACCCCCTCTTGGCTCTTCAGCCCCCCCAGTGTCCCGGGCTCTGGGCGCCCCAGAACCCGGGCTCTGGAGCAAGAAGGGGTCAGCTCTTTGCAGAGTGGGGTTTGGGCCTCGCCTGGAGGCACTCGGGGCTGACTCCCGACTCTGTGCTCAGGGGTCTCTCCCGGCCGATGCAGGGACCCCCACGGGCACGCCAGCAGCTAGAGCTGCTAGGGTGGGCGTCCCTGGGGAGGTGCCCCCAGCTCTGTGGGCGTGAAGCGGGCGTGGGACCCTCTGCGGCGTGGTTCCGGGGGTCTGGTGGGCGGTCACTGGCTCCTGAGAATCAAGGGGCCCCACGGCGGAGAAGCGGACAGCGGAGACACTGTGTTTGCGTGGATTCCTTTATTGCCACCCCACGCATGGTGATGGGTGCGGGTTTACAAGAGCACGTCCCCCCTCGGAGGGCGATTAAGGCAACTCTAACGTTTCTGGAATCTGAGGGTCCCAGGACCCCATTCGCAGTGAGCCTGGGATGCAGGGGTGGGGGGCACAGTGAGGAGGGGGAGGGCCCACGAGCTGGGGGGACAGCGAGGTGCAGGCCTTGTGCTGAGTCAGGAAACTGGGGGACCCGGATGGCAGCCCCCACCCCCAAGGGCTGCCCCGGCACTGGCTTCTAGGGACCCCCATGGGGGCCTGGGCTGGGCAGGGCAGGGGGTATAAAGGGAGGTGGTGTGGCGGCCCCTCGCTGGCCTGGCTGTGGTCTCACATGCCAGGGCATTTTCTAGAACCACACAGGAATTCTTCTAGAATTTTCTAGAATGACCCTGCCTGCTCCCCCCTCTCTGCAGACCCCCAGGGTGTCCAGCACCATTCCCTCCGGGACCAACGTGTGCAGGACAGAGCCCCCCGACCAGCTGTTCACCTCCAGGGGTTCCTCCTGGGACGGGACTCCGAGTTTCCGGTGCCAGCAGCAGGAAGGCTGGTCCTGTGCGCACCCATGGGCCCCGTGTGCCCGAGAACAGGCACAGACGCATCTCCTGGGGGGGCTCTCGGGAGGGGGGGTGTGAGGGCCCAGGATGCACCCAGGCCAGGTCCCTGCTGTCTCCCTCCCAGGCCAGCCCGTTTCTTGGGGACAGGGTAGGGATCTTCTGGGTGCAGAACCAACCCTCCTGCCCCACCCCCCATGTTGCAAAGAGCAGGGGAGCCCCCAAAGGCTGCATGAGGACCCCCCGCTGGCAGGGCTCCGTGTCGCCCCATGTCGGGACACAGGGACCCCACCTGGGGCTGGGGGTCCCTGGCTGGCGCTGCCTCCCGCTGGCTACAGGGTTCTGTCTCCAGGCGTCCCAGGCTGGGCGGGGTCGCAGGAGTCACTGTCTGCCACTCCTGAACGCAGTGGGGGTTGCTGGGGGGGGGGGCGCCGAGTCCAGCTGGTGAGGGTTGGCAGGCCGGCCAGGGCCCCGTGGGCGCCTAGTAGCGGTGCATCTGCAGCCTCCGATGTAGCGAGCAGGTGAGAACCATCCCGCAGATCTGCCGGGGAGAGCAAGGCGGGGCTGAGTGACCCCAGGACCCTGCAGCCAGGGCACACCCCCCCCATCCGGTCAGGGGCAAATGCCCCTCCCTCCTCTGGAGCTCCAGGTCTCCTAGATCCCCCTCCTCTGTCGCCCCCATAAGCTGCTGGGAGCCTCAGTGCTCAGTGCTCAGTGCCCCTAGAACCTCAGGGGTTCTAGGGGGTGGGGGCGGGGGGGGGGCGCAGAGCCTCAGTCTCCAAGCCAAGCCTAGCCCCCAGCTGGTTCTCAGCCCCCCGAGCTGCGGCTGCGTCCTCAAAGCCCTAAAGCCCATCTGGTTCCCCCCTCCCCACTCCTCCTTCTCCCACCCAGGAGACACAGAGGCCCCGAGGGGTGGGAGCCAGAGCAGGAGGCCCAGCCGGTGGTCCCAGCCCTGGGCGGCCCCTCCCCACGCACCCATTCTTTGCCTCATGGCCTGGGTCCCCAGGGAGGACGGAAACCCAGCTGCAATGGCAGAGCGGGTGTCACCCAGTGCGGGGAGAGCTGCGGGCGGGTGGCCCGGTCATGCTTCGTGGAGAGGCCGATGGACAGCTCCCAGCCTCGGAGGCTCCGGACACTTCAGGGCAGAAGGTTCTGGACCCCCTGTCCAGCCCAGGCTCTAAGAGCGGTGCTGACGTGCTTCCGCTGGAAGGTCACCTGCCGTCCCCAGCCCTGTCCCTGACGCATGGTCTCCTAGTTTGTCCTGTGGGGTCCTCAGGGTCTCTCCAGTCCTTGCTCAGGGGGAGGTGGGAGCCTGAGAAGCAGCTCTGACGCCCCAAAGCAACCACCTGCACAGCCAGTTAAATCTTCCTCCCTTCCCCGCCCTCCCTCCTCCCTCCTTCCTTTTCTTCCTCCCTTTTTTTTGCTTTTTGGGTCACACCCAGTGATGCTCAGGGGTTCCTCCTGGCTCTGCACTCAGGAATTACTCCTGGCGGTGCTCAGGGGACCATATGGGATGCTGGGAATCGAACCCGGGTCGGCAGTGTGCAAGGCAAACGCCCTACCCGCTCTGCTATCGCTCCAGCCCCAGAAACTATTTATTGATCATCCCGTTAGCCATTCTGGGGTAGCAAACAATATAGCAATATATTAGTAAAATAAAATAAATTACTTGGGGCTGGAGCGATAGCACAGCAGGTAGAGCGTTTGCCTTGCATGCAGCCAACATGACCGACACAGGTTCGATTCCCAGCATCCCATATGGTCCCCTGAGCACTGCCAGGAGCGATTCCTGAGTGCATGAGCCAGGAGTAACCCCTGAGCCATCGCCGGGTGTGACCCAAAAAGCAAAAATAAAATAAAATAAATTACTGAGGGCGTGCTATGGGGGCAGGCTTGGGGGGGGGCTGGGAAAATTGGAGACAGCGGTGCAGGAACTGTGACAGAGGTGGGGGGGGGGGACTGCCCTGGAATCCTGGATGCCAGGAGCAACTTTGTAGCCCGGGGGTCTAAATAAAACAGGTGGGGGAAACCTGTCGGGTGGGGTCCCAGGCTGTGGCGGGAGTGAGGAGCAGCCCGGCCTCTCAGGGCTGTGTCCAGGCTGCCGGGGTGACCTCTGCACGCACACACATGTGCACAGTGTCCCCAACCCCGCCAGAGAAGGACACACAGGTCAGGCTCCGGATGAGCACCGGTGGCTCCTCCAGGACACGGACTAATGACCACAGGGGACAACGGTTGCGGTGGCCTCTCTTGAGCTGGATGTGGCATGTGGCGCCCCCTCCTGGCAGCTGCCTGCAAGCTCTGCTGACCACACCTGGGACTTTCCTGACCCTCCCCCCCTGCACCACGTGCGCGCACACACACACACACACACACACACACACACACACACACACAGCGTTGCAATTTTCCCAGCTGGCACCTGTGCAGTTGTGGCCACCAGGAAGCCGAGGAGAGCTCTCAGCCCTGACCCGGTCCAGCAAGGACACCCAGTCTGCTGCTGCCTGGGAGATTCTTGAAGACCACAAGGACAGAGAGGCCAGCAGGGAAGCTCAGCGGTGAAGGCCTTCCCTTGTGTGCAGCTGACCCGGGTTTTACTCAGGCATCACATCATCCCATGCATCACACATGGTCCCCTGAGCACTGAGCCAGGAGTAAATCCTGAGCACTGAGCCAGGAGTAAGCCCTGAGCGCAGCCGGGCTTAAAAAAATTAGGCCAACGGGACCAGTGTCACAGTCCTTGCACTCTGCCAGACCAGGGTTCTAAAGATAAGTTCCCCGTTGAGCAATTCCTACTATTTTCCCTGCAAACTGGAACCATCGGGCACTGCCTCCAGGTAGCCTGCCTTGATTGCCCACGCCTGGCTGGAGCCTCTTCCGTGCCCGCCTCTCCCCCCAACCCCAGGGCTCACACTCACTCAGTGCCCGTGACTGCCTTGCTCTGTGTCTCCTTCCGGTGAGTGAGAGGCCCCAGGAGATGAGACCACCACCACACCTCGCCTGGGCCTAACCCCGGGTAACTGCTCTCACTCCAGAGCCTCTTGCCAGGGGCCACCTCAGCCCTCTGACCTCCCCTCAGGCTCTCAGGCCCTCGCTATCCAAGCACGGCCGGTCCCATCTCCTCCTTGGGTTCTGCAGCGCTCAGGCCGCAGTGCTCAATCGCATCTGAAGGTCCCTGCGGGGGGGCCACTTCTCGGTCCACCTCCGGACCCCCACTTCCACCCGAGCAGCTCTGCCTCCTGAGCTTAACACACCCCGCCCTCGACAAAAGGACGCGGCCGCTTTAGAGGGGCCTGGCAACCACTCCTGCTCAGATTCAGAGAGGGAGGGCAACTTCCCCAAGGTCACACAGGAACAGGCGGGCCAGGGCGAGCTTCAGGACTTTTCTCTGGGGTCTGGGGGAGGGGAAAGGCAGGGGGAACATTGTGACCCTCTCTTGGGCTTTTTTTTTTCCCTCTTGAGCCTTGACTTGCCAGACAGGGCGAGTGCAGGGAAGGTGCCTCGGTGCTGGGAGCCCCTTAAGGCTGGGGGAGCCCGCCACGGCTCAGTTCCAGCATTGGCCAGCAGAGGGAGCGCTAACCTGAGGCTTGGGGGCTGCTGGACCGAGGAGACCCCCGGGGGACTGAAGGGGCCAGGCTGGGTGCCCAGGGGGGCCCGGGAGGAGTCGGTGCCGGCGGGTGTGGGCAACAGGCAACCTCAGAGCTGCAGGCCTGTTACCGTTACCTCTTCTTGTTTTGTCTTGTTTGTTTTTGCTCTTGGGCTCAGTGCTCAGGGGCTCCTCCTGGCTCTGCACGCAGGACCTACTCCTGGCGGTGCTGGGGACCCCGGGGATCTAATGGGTCACTCGCCCTCCCCTCGGTGCTGTCACTCTCACCCCAAGGTCCGTTCTGCGGCCAGCTTGCTCCCTCCCTGCCCGTGGCCTGGTCCCCTACAGGGACCCAGGGGACCCACACATGCAACCTGGCTCAAGTCCACACAGAGCATCCCCCCCGCCCCCCGCGCCCCTCGCCCTCCGACTCACCTGCAGGCAGGCCACCCCGATGCCCACGGCCCCCATGAGCAGCAGGTGGTCGGCCAGGAACTGCTCGAGCTTGGAGATGCAGCCGCCCTGGAAGGGGAGAGCGGGGACTGAGCGGCCCCAGGAGGCTGCGAGAACCGAGGACCGGGACGGAGGAGCAGAGGGGGGCGAAGGGCTGGCGGAGGTGGGGTGGGGGGCTCCAACAGCCCCGTTTTCCCAGGGCCACAGAAACGTGTGCATGTGCACACACACACACACGCACATGCAGGAGCACACGGACTCGGGAGGGGGGTGGAGCTGACACCAACTGCAGCTTGTGCTGGACACACCCAGAAGCTGGACCGCGGGGCTGGAGGGGCCGGACCCCGCCCTACGGTCCTCGGGCGAGGGGCGGGGTGGGAAACCCAGACCCGGAGGGTCTCCAGCCCATCCCAGCCTCTCCGGCTGCAGAGATCCCCTCCCCGACCCTTAACCGCACCAGGCCAGACGCCCCGTGCCACCCCTGGTCACGCTGCCGTGAGTGACCAGAAAACCCGGCCTCGGCCCTGGCCCGAGGGCGACCAGCATCCGCCCCGCGCTCCCTTCCCAGGGTCCCTGGCCCGAGCCGGGGGCGCCCCGCCTGCCCGCTCTCACCTCCACCTGGTAGATGTTGGAGGGGTGGACCCGCTGGCCGCAGCGCGGCACCACCGTCTTGCAGCAGCTGTCGGGCACGTGGCGGCCCTGGGCCGCGGGCGACTGGATGTAGGTGCTGAGCCGCCAGTCGGCAGAGCTGTTGCTCCCGCAGCAGCGGAACTGCGCAGGGCAGAGGCGGTGAGGGCGGCCACCGGGGGGTCCGGCGATCCCCCGGGCCAGGGCCACAGATGCAAGCACGCACGCACACACACACACACACACACACTCATACACTCACTCATGCTCACACACTCACACACACGCTTTCAAACACAATACACACTCACACCCTCATTCACACTCACACACACACACTCTCGTGCTCATACTCACACGCACTCACACATACATTCACACCCATTCACACCCACCCGCACTCAGGTGCACTCACATGCACACTCACACCTATACCCACTCTCAAACTCACAGCCACACCCACACACACTCAGATGCTCACATACCCGCTCACACACATACGCACACTCGCACTCACACATACACCCATTCACACAATACTCACACTCAGATACACACTCACACTCGCACACTCCCACACATACTAACACTCACACCACTCAGACACATACATTTGCACCCACTCACACACATGCACTCACACATTCACACACACACTCACACATACCTTCACACCCACTCACATATACCTGCACTCTCATACACACACTAACACACTCACACACATTCACACACTTACACACATCCATTCACACCCACTCACGCACATGCACTCACACACACTCCCACACACACATCTGCACTCTCATACACACACTCACACACTCACACACATTCACACACTTACACACATCCATTCACACCCACTCACACACATGAGCTCACACACACTCCCACATACACACACATGCGTTCACACACGCACACTCATGCCCACCCGCGCACAGACCCCCGTGCTGACACCAAGCGCGCACACCTTGCCAGGCCGGCTGCTGTCGGATCTGCCACACTCACACCCACACCCCCCAGCCTCCCCCTGCTGCTGGGGTGGGCTCTGGCCTCTGGGGTCACTCTTCAGGAAGCTGCTGCCGGCAGGACCGCCATCTGCCCCCTTTAGTCCCTGCATCCCTCAGGGGTGAGGGCGGGGGGAGGTGGCTGGTGGTCCCTGGGGGCAGAGGGCCTGCGGGTCACACGGCAGCAGACCCCGGGGGCAGGGCCCAGGGAGGGGACCCCCAGCCTTGCCAGGGGCTGCTGTGGGGGCAGGACCCCAGACCCGCAGGGCAAGGGCAGTGGGTGTCCCAGAGGCCCGAGGGGCGAGCTGAGGGTGGGTGGGTGTGAGGCCCAGTAAGGGGGGGGTTCCTTCCCCGGGGCAGCAGCCCCCAGTCTCAGTCCAGGTCAGGGAGTGGAAGTGGTTATTCTGGGCCACACCCGGCAGTGCTCAGGGCTTACTCCTGTCTGCACTCAGGGGACCATCCGGGGTGCAGGGATGGAACCCGGGTCAGCTGCGGGCACGGCAAGGACGCTACCCACTGTACTATCCCGCCAGTCCCGGAAGTCGGTTATTTTTGCCACTTTTTTTTTTTTGCTTTTTGGGTCACACCTGACGATGCACAGGGGTTCCTCCTGACTCATGCACTCAGGAATTACTCCTGGCGGTGCTCAGGGACCCTATGGGACACTGGGAATCGAACCCGGGTCGGCTGCGTGCAAGGCAAACGCCCTCCCCGCTGTGCTCTCGCTCCAGCCCCATTTTTGGCCCTTCTGCATTCAGAAACGGACCGTCCACAGCTTACGCCTGGCTTTGCTCAGGGACCCCCCCCCCCGGCGGTGCTTGAGGGACCCGACAGGGCACCGTTGCACCCCCCCCTCGGGCCAGCAGTGTGCATTGAGGCAAGCCCCTCCCCGCTGGACTATGGCTCCAGCCCCTAGATCCTGATCTCAGGCCTCCAGCCAGCCGGAGCTCTGACAGGAGCCGTGAGGTTGGGCCCCGCCAAGCCCCACCACCCGGCAGCCAGACAGGGCGCCGATGAGAGGCCGCTGGGGGACCCTCACAGGGAAGGCAGCAGAGGTGGGCTGGGGTGGGGTCGGTGGAGGGAGCAGGAAGTAGAGCCTTGGCACCGGGCAGACGCGTGTTGGGGGGCTGTGTTGGGAGAACCCGGGGGTCACTCATGCTCTCAGACTTTCTTTTAGGATGTGACCCCGGGGGCCCAGAGGGGGCAAGCGTGTGGCCTAGAGTCGCACAGCAAAGTGTGGGCGTGGTGCTTACGTCCTGTTGGAGCCGGTCCATGGAGGCGGTGATCTCCGCGGCCTGGGGCTGCCCGTAGTTCTCAACCAGGGTCCTGGTCAGATGTAGCCTCAACTCCTCACTCAGCTGAGGGGACACAGGAGACGGGGCCTGAGGGGGACCCTCCCCCGCCCCAAAGCCGCCCCGAGAGCTGGACACATCCCAGGTGGTGCCCGGTGGGGCGGTGGCCAGGGCCGTGGGCTGGACTGTGCAGAGGAGGGGCTCAGGGGGATATGGGTGCCCGGGTGGGGGCGCCCAGGGTGGGGCGCGTGTGAAGGGGAGGGCTGACCGCAGGGCTGTTTTATTATTATTATTATTATCATTATTATTATTATTTTCTTCTTTGGGTCACACCTGGCGATGCACAAGGGTTACTCCTGGCTCTGCACTCAGGAGTTACTCCTGGCGGTGCTCAGGGGACCACATGGGATGCTGGGAATCGAACCCGGGTCGGTCGCATGCAAGGCAAATGCCCTACCTGCTGTGCTATCGGCCCAGCCCCAGCGGGGCTGTTTCAAACACTTCACAGGGCCTGTTGGGGTTGCTGGGGGCCTGGCGGGGGGACACTGGCTGGAGACCAAGGGCCTGGCCATGACCTTGAGTCAGGCTCAAGGGCACCTGGGACCGGTTCCTCTCCCTGGAGCAGCCCCTGGGCCTTGTGCTGGTCTCAGAGATGAGCACGCACCCGTCTCCTCGGAGGCTGCCCCCACGAGGGCCCCCGCCTTGTCTCGCCCCTCCTCAGGCAGGGAGGGCCCCCCCTATCCTGCTCATCTGTCCACTTCAGGATCGGGGGAGTCCAGGCTCTGGAGAGCGAGGAGGAGGAGCCCGAAGTGCTGAGGGCGGCTGGGGCCTCAAGATCAGCTGCCTCGGTTTCCCCTTCCTGTGTCCTTCTGGGGGCGCTGAGGTGGAGGAGGAGGGGGGAGGAGGAAGAGAAGAGGAAGAGGAGGAGGGGAAGGGAAGGAAGGGGGAGGAGAAGGAAAAGAGAGGAGAGGAGGAGGAAGAAGAGGGAGGAGGAGGAAAAAGCAGAGGAGGAAGAGAAAGGAGGGGGAGGAGGGGGAGGAGAGGGAGGAGGAGGAGGAAGAGGGAGGAAGAGGAGGAGGAGGGGGAGGAGGAGGAGGGGGAAGAGGAAGAGGAGGAGGAGGAGGAAGAGAGGTAGGAGGAGGAGGGGGAGGAGGAGGAAGAGGAGGAGGAGGAGGGGGAGGAGGAGGAGGAAGAGAAGAAGGAGGAGGGGGAGGAGGAGGGGGAGGAGGAGGAAGAGGAGGAGGAGGAAGAGGAGGGGGAAGAGGAGGAGGAGGGGGAAGAGGAGCAGGAGGAAGAGAGGGAGGAGGAGGAGGGGGAGGAGGAGGAAGAGGAGGAGGAGGAGGGGGAGGAGGAGGAGGAAGAGAAGAAGGAGGAGGGGGAGGAGGAGGGGGAGGAGGAGGAAGAGGAGGAGGAGGAAGAGGAGGGGGAAGAGGAGGAGGAGGAGGAGAAAAGGAGAGGAAGGAGGGGGAGGAGGGGGAAGAGAGGGAGGAAGAGGAGGAGGAAGGGGGAGGAGGAGGGAGGGGCAGGAAGAAAGAAGAGGAAGGGGAGGAGGAGGTGAAGGAGGAGGAAGAGGAGGAGGAGGAAGAGGAGGAAGGGGAGGGGAAGGGCGGGGGAGGGGCGTGGTGGGGGAGGGGGAGGGGGCCGGCTCTGTTGCTTCCACTCACCCTCTGGTAGTACACGTGGGCCAGGACCCCCGCCACCAGCTCCACGAGGAAGATGACGAGCAGCAGGCAGAAATACTAGGAGAGGGCAGAGAGAGTCCAGAGGGGAGGGCGTTTGCCTTGCAGGCAGCCGACCCAGGTTCGATCCCCGGCCTGCCATAGGGGCCCCCAGAACCGCCCGGAGTAATTCCCAAGCGCAGAGCCAGGGGCTTGCCCTGAGCATCGCCAGGTGTGGCCCCAAACTAACACTAGCGGAGGAGAGGGGCAGACGGTCACGGCCAGGGCGCCCTGCACGGCTGACCTCTCGGCACCCACACCAGCCCCCTCTGCACCCCTGGCAAGGCTCAGGGTGTCCTGCAGGGTAGAGAGGGAAACTGAGGCAGGCCTCACCCTGGAGGTGAGGGATAAAGACCCTCCTGCTGCCCCAGTCTGTGGTGGGCACAAGGTCCCTGGCAGGGAAGGGCTGTGGGTCCTGGGTGGGACAGTGAGTGTGTGTTGGGGGCGGTGGTGTAGTGGTCCTGCCCACAGTGACACGAGGCCTTCCTGACATGCCCAGGGCCCTGTGCGTGTCCCAGAGGGGCCCCACTCCAGGCAACGCAGTATCTGCAGTGCGTGGGCACTGTGGACAGGCCCCCCCAGCTCCACCCAGCACCCAGGAGCCCTCCGGGGCTGGAGCCACAGGACAGTGGTGAGCGAGTTTGCCTTGCAGGTGGTGGACCCAGGTTCAATTCTGGCATCCCGTAGGTTGGGTGTAGCCGCAAACCACCCCCGCTAAAAAAGTAAGGGGCCAGGAGTATGGTGCCACCAGCAGGTCAACCTGTACCTGCAGGGTAAGTGCATCAGCAGCCTGATGGTGCCTTCAGGCTTCCTGACACCCCAAATTGCCACCGTGACTCTGGCCGGACCCCAACAACTTGGGGCCAAGTTTACCAAGAGCCAAAAGGTATGTGAGAGCCACACCCACAAACCACCTCAGCTCCTTTATTGGCCTTATTTCAGAGACCCACAAATCTCGAAAGAGATCAAAAGCCTCAGTTTATCTCGGACCCGTGCGTGTGGCTGAACAGACTGGGGTAAATTGGAGGGAGTTAGGTCAGCCTGGCACCCGCCCAAGCAGAGCCCCTGGCAGCCACTTGCTTCCACAATCCAAAATCGCTGCCAGAGGGGCTGGAGAGACAGCACAGCGGGTAGGGCGTTTGCCTTGCAGGCGGGCCGACCCGGGTTCGATTCCCAGCATCCCATATGGTCCCCTGAGCACCGCCAGGAGTAACTCCTGAGTGCAGACACACACACAGACACATACACACAGATACAGACACACAGGAAGAACCCCTGTGCATTGCCGGGTGTGACCCCCCCCAAAAAGCAAAATAAATAAATAAATAAACTACAAGGACTGTGTTGAGGCTTGAAAGAGTTGAGCCCAGCTGCAGATCTAAGAGAAGGCTGGCCATTAAGAGATGCAGCATTGACCAGAGCAATAGTACAACAGGTAGGGCGTTTGCCTTGCACAGCGGCCGACCTGGGTTCAATCCCTGGCATCCCATATGGTCCCTTGAGCACCGCCAGGAGTAACTCCTGAGTGCAGAGCCAGGAGTAACTCCTGTGCATCGCTGGGTGGGACCCAAAAAGGAAAAAAAATCTCTGCCAGACCCCCAAAGCTCACTCCACCGTCTCAGGACGAACTTCACCAAGATACAATCTGCTGAGAATTCTGGTATAAAGGTCTTGTGACTGAAATCTCCAGGCTTTCTCGGGGTCGGGATGGGCAAACCTTCCCCTACCTCCCTGGGCTTCTGGAAGCCTCCGTGGTCACATCCACACCCTGAAGCGGTCCCCCAATCGAAAAGTTACCGTCCAGATAAAAAATTCCAATGCCCAAGAATAGCCGAGATCAGTACCAGGAGGATTACTCCATGGCTTGGAGGCCGGTCGGCATTCTAGGGAAAGGGCAGCTCAGATAGAGAAGGGAGCACCAAATAAAGGGTGTTTGGAGGATCCTCCCAGGAGGGGAGATGCATGTTGAAAGTAGACTATGGACCGAACATGATTGCCCCTCAATGCCTCTTTTGCAGACCACAACACCCAAAATGGAGAGAGAGAACAAAAGGGGAATGCCCTGCCACAGAGGCAGGGTGGGGATTGGGTGGGGGGATGGGGGTGGGAGGGATACTGGGATCCATGGTGGTGGGGAAAATGGGCCACTGGTGGAGGGATGGGTACTTGATCATTGTATAATCGAAACCAAGCACAAAAATTTGTAAGTCTACAACTGTACCTCATGGTGTCTCACTAATAAAAAAAAAATTCCAAATGCCCTGAACAAACACCATGCCCTCTTATCGCCTGGATTGCAAACCGTTATGCACAAAAGGAAAAGGAGAGAGAGAGAGCAAGAGGAAAGTGTCTCCCATAGAGGGAGGCTGGGGGTGGGGAGTGAGGGGTAGGGGGACGGTGGGAGGGAATCGGGGGACCCTGGTGGTGGGAAACATCCGCCGCTGGACGGACGAGTGCCGGATCATGGTATGACTGAGACCCAATGACGAACAGCTTTGTAATGGTCTCTCTCACGGATATCCGGTTAAAAAAATTCAAAAATAATAATACGAAAGTGACGTGGAGTTCATGCCCAATTCAATCAGCTTAATCAGGGGCTGAATGGACAGCAGTATACTCCAACATTAAATAAATAAATACGATACAAAAAGCCGAGGTCTTCCTGAGGTCTTCCTCAGCGCCTCTGCAGGAACGGAGGCAGGAACGGAGCCCCCCAAAGTGTCCAGGTGGGAGGGATGGGCACTGGGCCTGGACTCAGGGCTCCATGGCAGGGGCAGGAAGAGCAGGAGGCCAGCAGGGGCCTCCGGTCACGGCACAGCTGGGGCGGGTGGAGGGGACGTGGACAGCGGCTGCGTCTGTGAGGGGGGTTAGGCCCGCCCCGCCCCGTGGGCTCTGCCTGGGGGAAGCCCCTGGCTGAGAAGGCCAGCCGGTCCCCGAAACACGGGAGGAGGAGGGGGTGAGCAGAGGCGACTCCAGGGTCACACGAGGTGCCTGAGAGTCGCCAGGAGAACATAGCTGGCCCGAAGCGCCAGGCCCAGGCCGGGCCACCAGGGACGCAGGGCGCCGCAGGGAGCTGGGGCAGGGCAGAGCCCGCAAGCACAACCACAGCCCAGAGGGTGGCTCCAAGGAGGGCGCCGGCCCAGAGGGTCTGTCGGGCGGGTGGCCGGGAGGCTCCCGGCTCTGCTGGGGAACGGTGGCCGCCGGGAGGGTCAGTGACCGACACCTGTAACACACACACACAGACACTGGCATACAGACACACAGACACACAGATACAGACACACAGACACACACAGACACACAGATACACACTCAGACACACACTCAGACTCTCGCAGGCACCGACACACACACAGACACACAGATACAGACACAGAGAGACAAAGATACACACACAGACACAGAGACACACAGACATGCAGACAGACATAACACAGATACACAGAGGTACATAGAGACACACTCAGACACACAGATACACACACAGATACACACACAGACACACACTCAGACACACACTTAGACACCCACAGACACAGACACCCACAGATATACAGACACACCGACACACATTGAGACAGACACAGACACCCAGCCACCATCATGCACACAGATACACACACAGAGATACACAGAGACACACTCAGACACACACAGACGCAGACACACAGATACACACACCCAGATACACATGCACAGACACAGATACAGACACACAAGTACACACTCACACTCACAGACACACGCAGACACAGACCCACACAGACTAAGACACATACAGCTAGACACACAGACACACACACAGACACATACACCCAGACTTACCCAGGCACACACACAGACATACACAGACATGCATATGGTCACAGCCTCTCTCTGTCTCTGTCTCTTTCTCTGTCTGTCCATCTGACTCTCTGTCTGTCTCTTTCTCTGTCTCTATCTCTGTCTCTCTGTCTGTCTCTGTCTCTTTCTCTGTCTCTGCCTCTTTCTCTGTCTCTGTCTCTCTGTCTCTCCAACCCCTGCCCGCCCTCCTGCCCTCCTGTTTCGGGATCTGCCCTGGGCCTGGCACAGCCAACTCTCCCCTGCAATCTCTGCCCCGCCCTAGGCGGCCATGCCCTTCCTTCCTTCCAACCAACCTGGGGCAGGTGGTCACCCCTTCCCCGGAGCCCCAGAGCCTGAGCCCACCACTGCCTCAGCCCTGCTGCCCTGACAATGCCCGCGAAAGGCACAGCCCCCTAGGAGCCCTGTGGCTAGGAGCACACCCAGGCCCGAAAGGTGGGTGGGAAGGGGGGACGGGGCCCCAGGGTGCCCGGCTTCTGGGGGAGGGGCCCGTCCTGAGGAAACTGTCACTGACTCAGTCTCCCCAAGGGAACTGGGATGTGACCAAGCGGTGTGAAAAGGCAAAAGAGACTTCCCCCAGACCAAAGGTGCCTCCTCTGGGTGCTCAAAGCTCCCCCACCTTTAAAAAAATTGTTTTTTTTTTCGGGGGCTGGAGAGATAGCACAGCGGGTAGGGCGTTTGCCTTGCACTCGGCCGACCCGAGTTCGATTCCCAGCATCCCATATGGTCCCCTGAGCACCGCCAGGAGTAACTCCTGAGTGCAGAGCCAGGAGTAACCCCTGGGCATCGCCGGGTGTGGCCCAAAAAGCAAAAAAAAAAAATTGTTTTTTTTCTGGCTGTCCATCTTTCCGCCCATCTGTCTAACTCCTCCCTTTTAAGGACCTGGAGGGGCCAAGTCACTTCCCACCATCCCTGAGCAAGTTAGTCCAACTTGCTCAGGGATGGTGCTGCATCTGAGATGAAGCTCTGGGTCCTTCCCACAGGGCCGTGTGAGCGAAGTCGGGCGGTATCTGAGGGCGGCAACGTCCTTGCAGTTCCCTCATCTGCTGAGTCATATCAGCTTCTCGAACACCCAACTTCGTCCTCCATCCTCTAAATATTAAAGACCATCGCCCAGCCCCCCCCCCCCCCCACCTCCCTTCCCCTCTGGATCTCGGTTAGCCAGAACCATCCATCACGCCTCTCCATGTGACTTCAAGATCTCCAAGTTTTCAGAGACTAGAATCAAAACTCCAAAAATAGCCTCTGCGTCTGCCGGGCGGCCCGAGGCCTCAGTGGCCTGGATGAGAGGGTCATTATCCGGCTCTCCTCCGCGCAGCCTTGGCTGAGAGAGATGGGGTGTGAATAATTCACACCCTACTCCCTCCCCGAGCTCATCCTTGGGAAACGGTCAAGATGTGCTATTCCTGTCCCTCACGAACACTTTCTTCTCAGGAACTGGCTTCCAGGGGTCAGGAGGAAGGGCTCGGGCCCAGGGAGGACAGGCCCAGTGTCAGTGGGGGCCTGACTGGTCTCCTGGGCGCGTCTCCGGCCAGCACCTGCTCCCTCCTGGACCAAGCTGGGAGCGTCTCTCTCCGACGCCGGCCTTTCCTCCCGCCCTTCCTCTCTGTGCCGCTCTGAATCAGCTCTCTTCAGTGCTTGGAAAGCTTTCATTTTTTTTTTATTTTAGTTTTTGCTTTTTGGGTCACACGCGGCGATGCTCAGGGGTTCCTCCTGCCTCTTCACTCAGGAATCACTCCTGGCAGTGCTCGGGGGACCCCATGGGATGCTGGGGACCGAACCCAGGTCGGGCGTGTGCATGGCAAATGCCCACCCCGCTGTGCTATGGCTCCGGCCCTTGGAAAGCTTTCAAAAGCTGCAGAGCCACAGAAACAGTCTCCTAAGTGTCTCTCAGCACACCGCGGGCCTCGAGGAGGGACCCGGGCTTTAACCTGCCTACTCAGGTCCTCCTGCAGGAACCCAGGCGAGGCCGGTTAGCTGCCTTCCTGGGGCAGCCAGCCAGTGCTCCGGAGCAGTCGGGGCAGATGGGCGCCCCCCACCCCCACCCCACTGGGACGGAGGGGAACAGAAGGAGAGGCTCCAGGCCTGCTGTCTGTCATGGACTGCCTGTCCCCACATTCCTGGACGGGTGCAAGTGTGCATGCATTGTGTACAGGCATAAGGTTGCGTGAGTGGGATGCACCTGTGCCCTATGCTGTGGGAAGGCGGGGAACGTGCACGTGGGCGTGAGTGCAGGTGTGTGTGCAGGCTCGGAATGTGCAGGTCTGTGTGTGCAGGCTAATCGTGCAAGTGTACCGGTCTGAGTATGCACTCACGTGTGTGTGCAGGCCTGAGTGTGCACATGTGTGAGCGGGCGTGTGTGTGGGGACTGAGTGTGCACGCGTGGGAGTGGGAGTGTGTGTGGGCCTGAGTGTGCACGCGTGTGAAAGGGAGTATGGGTGTGGGCCTGATCGTGCGCATGTGTGCGTGTGTGTGGGCCTGAGTGTGTAATGTGTGAGTTCACGTATGTGTGTGCAGGCGTGAGTGTGCACATGTGTGAGCGGGCATGGGAGGGCCTAAGTGTACACACGTGTGAGTGGGAGCATGTGTGTGTGTGTGCCTGAGTGTGCATGTGTGTGAAAGGGAGTATGGGTGTGGCCTGATTGTGCGCATGTGTGCGTGTGTGTGTAGGCCTGAGTGTGTAGTGTGTGAGTTCATGTATGTGTGTGCAGGCGTGAGTGGGCACGCATGTGTGTGCGTGTGTGCACACGTGTGTGCAGCCTCTGAGGGCACAGCCCCCTGCTTCCCTCCACTCCCACAGGCTGCCGGGGCAGAGCTCTTCCCGTCACTGTGACCCCGGGCACCCTGGCAGCCTTGGTGTCACTTAACTTCTAGAGCCAGGCTGGGGGGTTCAGTGACCACTCCGGGCCGCGCTCAGGGGACCTGCTCCTCCGGCGCCTGCAGGGCCGAATCAGGGCGAGGGGGGGGGTCCCTGACAATGGGGGGAAGGGTGGGTTGGGCCCCGTGGCTGGACTCTGTCATCACTGATTGGATGGAGGGGCAGGTGCGGAGACTTGACCCTGCTGTGCCTGTGCGTGGGCAACTCTGCACCCGCAGCTGAGGTCACTGCTGGTGGGGAGCAGCGCAGGGGACAGCCCTTGGCGGCATCCGGGGTAGAGGGGCAGGGTTGGGTGCTGGCGGTGGGGTGAGGAGGTGCTGGGAGAAAAAGCTGGAGAATCGGGGCTGGAGAGATAGCACAGCGGGTAGGGCATTTGCCTTGCACGCGGCCGACCTGGGTTCGATTCCCAGCATCCCTTATGGTCCCCCGAGCACCGCCAGGAGTAACTCCTGAGTGCAGAGCCAGGAGTAACCCCTGTGCATCGCCGGGTGTGACCCAAAAAGCAAAAAAATAAAATAAAATAAAAAAATAAAAAAGCTGGAGAATCCAGGAACACTCAGATCTCTTGGAGGGTGTACGTGGGTACTCCGGCTTCCCTTCTCTGATGGGATTTTCCTAACTTCCTCTGCCCACTGTGTCCTGGCCACAGCCAGCCCCACCCCGACCTCCCCTCCCACCTCTGCATGGCTGGACACAGTTCCCAGAGTGGGGGACGCCCCTCCCCCCACCCCCGGCCCCAGAGTCACTGGGACCCAAACAACCAAACCTGAGTTCCCAGCTAGCTTCTAAATCTAAGTATCAGAAAATCAGGCCTGAGCCAATTTTGGGTCACACCCGGCGATGCACAGGGGTCACTCCTGGCTCTGCACTCAGGAATGACTCCTGGCGGTGCTCAGGGGACCCTATGGGATGCTGGGAATCGAACCCCGGTCAACTGCGTGCAAGGAAAACGCCCTCTGCTCTGTGCTCCACGGGCTCAGAGCTTCCCACCACCCCCACCCCAGACCATGCAACCCCCGGGCCCCAGGACTAAAAGCCCCTCCCCAGCATTCCAGCCCCGAGTCCCGGGTGCCCGGCGGGGGCGGGCAGGGGCACTCACCGTGAAGAGGCAGCCCCTGTCCTCCCGGACGACGGCGCGGAAGCCCAGGAAGCCGGTGAGCATGACGAGGCCGCCGGCGAGGATGAGGATGCAGGCGGAGGCGGCGAAGGTGCTGGAGGCCAGCACGCCCAGGTAGCTGCTCTTCTCTGCCAGCGTCCACACGCCCAGCGCCAGCACGGCCACGCCCCCCGCCTGCGGGACCCCCGAGACGCGTCAGGGCTGCCCCATCTGCCCCCAGGGCTCGACCGTCCCCCGCGGGCACACACCTTCCTCTCCCGGGGTGGGCAAGCGGCTGCCACCCCCACCGCTGAGTTCTGGTCACTTGCCCTCCCGACGGATGGACGGATGCCCCGTCAGCCCCTCCCGCCTCCCTGGGGTGCTGCCTGGCTCCATCCGCGTTTTCCAGCAAAGGTGGGGAGAGGGGGCAGCAGGTCTGCCCACCCAGCTTTTTTTTTCTATTTTTGCTTTTTGGGTCACACCCGGCGATGCTCAGGGGTTACTCCTGGCTCTGCACTCAGGAATTACTCCTGGTGGTGCTCGGGGGACCCTATGGGATGCTGGGAATCGAACCCGGGTCGGCCACGTGCAGGGCAAATGCCCTGCCCTTTGTGCTAGCTCTCCAGGCCCTGTTTTTTGCTGTTTTTTTTTCTGTTGTTTGTTTGTTTGTTTTCTTATTTTGACTTTTTTCTTTTTGGGTCGATTTGCTCGAGCGGGCCCAGTAACGTCTCCATTGGAGACTTTGTTGTTACTGTGTCTGGCATATCGGTAGCTTGCCGGGCTCTCCGAGAGGGGCGGAGGAATCGAACTCGGGTCGGCCATGTTGGCCGCGTGTAAGGCGAACGCCCTACCGCTGTGCTATTGCTCTAGCCCCTCTTTTTTTTTTTTTTTTTAATTCTCCCAAGTAGAGGCTAGTGGCAGGAAGGGGTTCTGAGCATCAGGAGTTAATGTGGCCATTGTGAGCTGATACAGCTCCTGCCAAAGACCCAGGCACTGGGCGTTCTGTGGGTGCTGTCTCTCCAGAGAAACACACAAGATTTTTGCTCCCCACCAAGCTTGTCTAATGCAAGTGGGTTGCAAGCTGAGCGGGCAGGCACGGGGCGGGGGGGGGGGTGGGGGGGGGGAGGGCGTTGATCAAAAGTTCTGGAGAACCCCTTGCCCAGGGAAACAGTCACCCGCAGAGAATAACACACCCAGGGTCCGAGGTGGAAGCCTACGCTGGCACCCTGCTCCCCAGCCCCCTCGAAGCCCGGTGCTTTGGAGTCTGGCTGCACCAGCTCCCCGAGCTTGGAAAATCTAGGTCATGCCCCAGGCAACACAGAAGCTTGGAGCACCAGCCAGGAAGGAAAGTTTTACCAACTTTGAGCAGATGGGGCTGGGGATGTGTGCATGCACGTGTATGGGGGAGGGGGGTCCAACCCCGGCACCACAGGATCCCCTAAACACTGCCAGGAAGGCCCCCCAATTTTGTTTATTTATTTATTTTTTAAGAGAAAGAGAAGGTTTAGCAGAGAACCCCAGGGAAGTTTTCAAGTTTACTAAGGGGTCAAAGTGTCTTGCTCCCTCTCGCCCAGCAGGTGGCGCTGTGGGCGCCTTCCCGACGCCTTCCCGGCTGGGGGTGCAGAGCGGGATGCGCCCAGAGCACCGCCCCCCTAGGATCTGCCCTCCGGCCCGGCCTTCCTCTGTCCCTCTGTCCCTTAGAGCCTCCGTGGGAGCTTTGGGGTGCAAGGTGTGCTAACGAGGAGCACGATTTCCAGTCCGAGTTGAGGGGAGGGCGGGCTGAGCCATCTCTGGCACAGCGCACAGGCGCTGGCCTTGCACTGGCCGGGCCGGGTCTGTCCCTGCATCCCTGGGGTCCCCTGAGCCCGGTCAGGAGGGATCCTGCGAGCACCAAGGGAGAGCACCCAGTGTAGGCGGCCGGGGGTTCCGGCTGTGGCCACCTCTGTGGACTTCCGGGTCCAGGGCTGCCCACCCTAGCCTCTGGTTGGCGCCTGCGTGTTTCCAGAGTGACAGCCCTCCCCCCCCCAAAACCCCCCCCCATCCTTTCGGCCAGCTCAGGAGCCCCAGCAGGCTGGGCGCTGCACTGGAGGCAGGGAAAGAGGGAGGGAGCACGGAGGAGCCAGGAGGGATTTGGGGAGCATGGAGAGGGGGAGAGGAGGAGGGGGAGAGAGGGGACAGGAAGGAGAGGGGGTGAATGGGGGACACAGGGAAGAGGTGGGGGAGAGCAAGGGGGAGGAGAGGAGGAGAGGAGAGGGAAGAGAAGGAGGGAGAGGAGAGGGAGGGGAGGAGGGAGAGGAGTGGGAAGGGAGGAGGGAGAGGAGAGGGAGGGGAGGAGGGAGACCAAGTAGGAAGGGTGGGAGAGAGGGTGAGGGCCAGGAAGGCGCTCACTGTGTCTGGATGAAGGCCTGGGGCCACAACAGGGGGCTGGGGTGGTGGACAGGAATAAGGTGAGTCCACCTTCCTGCTGTCTGGAGGGGCCACTGGGCTCAGGTGCTGTGCCCAGGAGGCCTCAGTTCGCCAAGGGGTCCCCTGCACGGTTGGGGGACCACCATGGGCCCACTGGCCCCATCCTGGACTCATTTCGCAGGTGGTCAAGGCCCCTTGCCCCGGGGGTTTTGTGCCCCGCAGAGAGGGGCTCCAAGGAGGAGGGGGGAGGCAGGGGATGTGGGGTGCACCCTGCCCCCCGGCCCTGCCCTGGAAGGTCAGGGCAGACCTGCCCACCCCGCTTCGCTCCCCCTGGCCCCGCCCTGGAAGGTCAGGGCAGAGCTGCCCACCCCGTCTCACCCCCCTGGCCCCGCCCTGAAGGTCAGGGCAGAGCTGCCCACCCCGCCTCGCCCCCGCAGCCTGGCAGAGCTCCTGGGAGGCTGGGGAAGTTTTGATTATGAGCACAGCCAAGCAGCTAATTAAAATAATAAATTTGAGAACAACATGGCAGGGGTGGGGGGGGAGGGAGGCAGAAGCGGAGGGAGACGCTTCCGGGGAGCGGCTGCAGCCAAGCCTGGTCCCTGCTTCTCTGCGGGCGCCCCACTGGGCACAGGGAAGAAGCCTGGCGGCTGGACAGAGGACAGAGAGGCCCAGACAAGCTGCAGCCGGGGCAAGCCTGGGCAGTCAAGTCCAGGTGGGCAGTGGAGGAGACGGGGCAGTGTGCAGGGGTGGGGGTGGGGGCGGGCAGGGACTGAGAGGGGTGGACGGAGGGAGACTTTTGGTGCAGGTGGTGTGGGGGGACTGCTCTCTTCAGTCCTTCCTATGCATGACCACCCCGTGGGCACAGCCTAACCTGATCCTAATCCCAAACCCTAACCCAACCCGGCACAAAGCCTAATCCTAACCCTGAACCCGTATCCCAAACCCTCGCCCTAAACCCTGACCCACACCATAAACACAGACTGACCCTAACCCCCACCCCCAGCCCTGAACCCTAACTCATACCATGCACACAGCCTAATCTCAATCCAACCCTGACCCTTAATCCCCCTCCCTGAGCCCTGTACTTCTTCCTAATTTAACCCTAGCCCTAATCCAAGTTGAGGCTGGACCCCAGGCATATCGGAGCAGCTGGATCAGCGGTCTCCAGGCCAGGGACGAACACGGGACGCTGTGTCAGAGAACCCAGTATTGGGCCTTGACAACAGGACAGCAGGTGGGTCGCTTGCCTTGATCAAAGCCGGCCTGGGTTGGGTCCCTGGCACCCTGAGACCACCAGAAGTGTGCCCTGAGCACGGAGCTGGAGGAAGCCCCGACTAGTGTTGGGCGCAGACCCCACAAACAAACAAGGAAAGAAAAGGAAAACCCAGCCCTGGCCGAGAACAGGGCAGCTGTGTGGGTATAGCAGTGAGGGGCTTCGTGGCTCCCCAAGTGGTCACTCACCAGCAGAGGCTTCCAGGACAGCCAGACCTCTGGGCTTCTGCCCCACAGGACAGGGGAGCCAGAACCTTTCTTTCTTTCTTTCTTTCTTTCTTTCTTTCTTTCTTTCTTTTTATTTATTTATTTATTGGGCTGGAGCAATAGCACAGTGGTAGGGCGTTTGCCTTGCACGCAGCCAACATGGCCGACCCGAGTTCGATTCCTCCGCCCCTCTCGGAGAGCCCGGCAAGCTACCGAGAGTATCTCGCCCGCACGGCAGAGCCTGGCAAGCTCCCCGTGACGTATTCGATATGCCAAACACAGTAACAACAAGTCTCACAATTTTTTGTGAGATGCTACTGGTGCCCGCTTGAGCAAATCAATGAACAACGGGAGGACAGTGCTACATCTATTTATTTATTTATTTATTTATTTATTTATCTTTTGGGGTCATACCCGGTGATGCACAGGGGTTACTCCTGGCTCATGCACTCAGGAATGACTCCTGGCGGTGCTCGGAGACCTCTTTGGGATGCTGGGAATCGAACCCGGGTCGGCTGCATGCAAGGCAAACGCCCTACCCTCTGTACTATCGCTCCAGCCCCAGGACCTTTCAGACTTGGGAACGCAAACCATCCCGACCCATGAAGTGGGTTGCGTGGTTCCTAACCCACACCCTGAAACTGCAAACACAGTGTCAGGCAGGTGGGGTTCCCAGACCACCTTTTCCCAAGGTGTGAGCTTCTGACACGGTAAGAGCTGGCCCAGCAGTCTCAGGGTCACGGCCGAGACGGGGTCAGTCAAGGTGCATGTGCCCTGAGCCCATGGGCTGCTTGTGCCCAGGTGGCTGAGCCCATGGGTCGCCCTCACCCCCCTCTTGAGATGTGCACTTTCAGGCCTCCATATCTAATGCTGGGGTGTGTGGAGGGTCTCTCTCCACCTGTGCCCCACCCCCCCGAACTCATTGTTCTCTCCCTTTGCTCTCCCTCCATTCCCTTCCTTTTTGGGGGGAGAGGTCACACACGGCAATGTTCAGGGGTTACTCCTGGCTCTGCACTCAGGAATGACTCCTGGCGGTGCTCAGGGGACCCTATGGGATGCTGGGAATCGAACCAGGGTTGGCCGCGTGCAAGGCAAATGCCCTACCTGCTGTGCTATCGCTCTGGCCCCTCCAGTCCCATCCTTGAAAGCCCTTCAAGTAAAATCTGGTTTTACTTCAAAAAAAGAAAGAGAGAGAGAGAGAGAGAAAGAAAGAAGAAAGAAAGAAAGAAAGAAAGAAAGAAAGAAAGAAAGAAAGAAAAAGATAAAAGACCAGGTTAGTCAAATGCAAGGTGGTCTGGACATCTTGGTTTCGAACTTCTGGGCTTCAGAACCATGAGGTTCTGCAGAAATTTCTGCCAGCCCGTATGACCCCACAATACCACTTCTGGGAATATACCCCGAGGGTGCAAAAAAGCACAGTAGAAATGACATCTGCACCTGCATGTTCATTGCGGCACTGTTCACAATAGCCAGAATCTGGAAAGAACCTGAGTGCCAGAGAACAGAGAACTGGTTAAAGAAACTTCGGTACCTCGACACAATGGAATACTATGCAGCTGTTAGGAGAGATGAAGTCATGAAATTTACTTCTAAGCGGATGATCATGGAGAGTATCATGCTAAGCGCAATGTGTCAGAAAGAGAGGGATAGACGTAGAAGGACTGCACTCATTTGTGGAATATAAAATAGCATAATATGAGATGGACACCCAAGGACAGTAGAAACAAGGCCAGGAAGATTGCTCCATGGTTGGAAGCTTGCCTCAGGAACTGGGGGAGAAGGCAGCTGGGATAGAGAAGGGACCACTAAGTCAATGATGGTGGGAGGGATCATTTGGGATGGGAGATGTGTGCTGAAAGTAGATAAAGGACCAAACATAATAACCTCTCAGAATCTGCATATATATGCCCAAAAGGGAAATTGTCTGCCAGGGAGGCAGGGGGAGGGTGGGAAAGGGGGAGGGGTATACTGGGGAGATTGGTGGTGGGGAATGTGCCCTGGTGGAGGGATGGGTGTTCGACTACCGTTTGATTGAAACTCAAACATGAAAGCTTGTAACTGTATCTCACGGTGATTCAATAAAAATTAAAAATATTTTAAAAATTTAAAAATTATTAAAACAGGGGCTGGAGCAATAGCATAGCGGGTAGGGCGTTTGCCTTGCACGTGGCCGACCTGGGTTCCGTCCCCGGCATCCCATATGGTCCCCCAAGCACCGCCAGGAGTAATTCCTGAGTGCATGAGCCAGGAGTAACCCCTGAGCATCGCTGGGTATGACCCAACCCCCCCCCAAAAAATATTAAAACATTAAAAATTAAAAAATTTGAAAATTTTTTAAAGATTTGAAAAAAATTTCCGCTAGGGCAGCTGGGAGGGCTCTTACTTCACACGCAGTCGACCACGTGTGGTCCAGACAACACTAGTGTTGGGAGTCCCGCCAGGAGTGAGCCCTGAGCACGCAGGGTTGCTCGTACCATGGTGGCCTTCTCCGCCCCTCCCCTTCCCGTGCTCTCTCTCTGGTCCGCCATCTTCACTCCCAGACCTCATCAGCTTCACAGTGACAATGAGAGACCCATGCAGAGTGTCCCCTCCTTGCTTCTCTGCCCTTCTAAGATGCTTCCTGGGTGTCTCAGGGAGTGACAGATAACTCAAAGGGTGAATGGCGCTTTAGTCAAGGCCTTGAACTTGCCCACGGGAGGGACCCTCAACTCCTGTCTGGATAGAGGCCAAGCCTGGTCCACTCCAGGGACGGCCAATTTCCTGGCTCAAACCACTGATGGTGGGACATGAGCACTGGGGAAGGGACGGGTGTGTTGGAACGTTGAATGACTGAGACCCAATCCTGGACAACTCTGTAACTGTGTCTCTCGGGATGATTCAATAAAAACAAACAAACACACAGACACAGAAATCCAACCGTGTCCCCAGGAAGCTCAGTTGAACCCTGGAGCTGATGTTTGTTTCCGTGTGGAAAGAGGATCTTGGCAGAAGTGACCCAGTTAAGACGAGAGCGTCAAGTCGGGCACTCAGGGAGAGGGCGGGGTCCTCGTCAGAAGGAAAAGTCACACCAGGGTGGGGGGGAGCCCTGCCCACCCCCCAAGGCTGGAGGAGGCGGGAGAGTCTATACCAAGACTCTCAGGCATGTCCACCCCTTACTGCGAGGGCAAAACTGATGCCAGGACAAGCTGCAGTTAATGGAAGTCTGAGGCAGGCCTCAGTTTCTGTTTCCCAGAGACAGGACTTGCAGTTTCTGGTAAACTCCCAGTTGAGTAATGTGCCGAGATAGGGAATTGGGCAGTTGGGTCTGGCCGGTCATGAGGGGTCACTGTACCCTCCTTAGAAACTGTTACTGGGACTGGAGCGATGGCACAGCGGGTAGGGCGTTTGCCTTGCATGTAGCCAACCGGGGTTCGATTCCCAGCATCCCATAGGGTCCCCCGAGCACCGCAAGGAGTCATTCCTGAGTGCATGAGTCGGGAGGAACCCCTGAGCATCGCTGGGTGTGACCCATAAAGCAAAACATAAATAAATAAATGAATAAATAAAAAGAGACTGTTACTAACCGTTGTCTAATAGCTGACCACTGTTGTAATAGAGCCGATGTTAAAAATAGACCAATATATAAATTGCTTCTTAACTCTGAACCCTATATAAAGTGCTGGTGATTTGGAATCAGGGTCCTTGCCAAGACTCCACTGCTGAGACTCGGACCCTAGCTCGGGCTAGCACTGGCTTGGGCTAGTGATCAAGTTCCTGTGCTTTTGCATGGGGCTGGAGCGATAGCACAGCGGTAGGGCGTTTGCCTTGCACGAAGCCGATCCAGCCAACCCAGGTTCGATTCCTCCGCCCCTCTCCGAGAGACCGTCAAGCTACCGAGAGTATCCCGCCCGCATGGCAAGCTCCACGTGGCGTATTCGATATGCCAAACACAGTAACAACTTTCACAATGGAGACGTTACTAGGCCCTCTCCAGCAAATCGATGAACAACGGGAGGACGGTGACAGTGACATTGCTTTTGCATTAGCGTGTGTGGACTTGGTCTCTCCGCAGTTGGGGATCTGAAACCCAAGCACAGCGTTACCACACGGCACTCGGGGATCTGTGGAACCACCTGTAGGCCCAGAGAATCCCACCCGAACCTACCCTCTGGGTTATCCCCAGGTGGAAGGAGACCAAAGCACCAATCCCCACAACCCCCGGGGCCGGAGCGTGAGGGCAGCAGCGGGGAGGGCACTGGCCTTGCATGTGGCAGACCCGGGTTCGATCCCCAGCATCCCACAGGGTCCCCTCATCCCCTGCCGGGAGTGAGTCCTGAGGGCAGAGTCAGTAGCAAGCTCTGAGCATCGCCTGATGTGACCTAAAGCAGAAATCCAGGGGCTGGAGCAATAGCACAGCGGGTAGGGCATTTGCCTTGCATGAGGCTGACCCGGGTTCGATTCCCAGCATCCCATGTGGTCCTCTGAGCACTGCCAGGAGTAATTCCTGAGTGCAGAGCTAGGAGTAACCCCCAAGCATCGCTGGGTATGACCCCCCGTTCCAAAAAATAAAACCAAACCAGAAAAAACAACAACAACCAGAAATCCACACAGTCCAATGTCAAGCCCTTTGGGGGGCAGTTATAGGGAACTCAGGTGGGGCGTCTCCTCCAGGATGGGGGTCCCCAGTGGGAGGTGCTCTGGGCTCCTAGCCCATCTCAGGCCCCTTCTCCCCCAGTTCTCGCGTCTTCTCAGTGGCTATGTGGGAAGCTGGGATGACTTTGGGGGTCGCGTGCCCCAGGAGACTCAGAGCGACAGGAAGAGCTTCGGGGGAGACAAGCTCACAGCCGGGGGGTGAGGCATCCCCTCCCAGACACCCTGCGTCTGTGTCTGACCCAGGAGCCCAGAGGAGGGGAGCAGACCGGGGGCGGGCGTGCCGACTCACCCAGAAGAAGAAGTTGAAGACGAAGAGTAAATACTTCAGGTAGACCACGAGCCAGTCGTCCTGCTCCGCCTTGTCCTGGGCCATGGCTGTGGGGGAGACAGGCAGGCCAGGGTTAGGGCAGGGTCCACAGTAAGCTGCCTGCACACCCTCTCCTCGCCAGCATGGACGGCTGCGGGCCCCTGCGGGTCTGGGTCAGCAGATGGACTCCCAGAGCTAAGCCCAGGAAAAGTGAAGGCCCCGGGGCAGCCTTGGGAGGGAGCAGGGTGGGATTGGGGCCCTGAGGGGCTGGGTTTTATGTTTCAATCATTTATCAGTTCTAGGGTCACACCTGGCAGTGCTCAGGGTTAGTCCTGGCTCTGTGCTCAGGGGTCACTCCTGGTGGGGCTCAGAGGACCATCTGGGGGGCCAGTGATGAAATCTGGTTGGCCGCGTGCAAGGCAAGTGCCCTGCACGCTGTACTCCAGCTCTGAGCCCTGAGTTCGGTGCTCTGGGTGTCGGCCTCATCCATAGACCCCTCCTCCCCCCCTCCCCAGCACTGGCCTCGCTGGGGTCCGACCCTTTCCTTGTCCAATCAGTGGTGCCAGGCACAAGCCAACATGCCTTCCCCACACCCCCAACATGCACACACACACACACACAGAAATACACACACAAGCACACGCACATACAAACACACACGAGTGCACACACACATGCACGCACCCCATCCCCCAACATGCACACACATGCGCACACACAGAAATGCACACACATGCACATGCACATACAAACACACATGTGTGCACACACACATGCACACCCCCCAACATGCACACACACGTGCACACACAGAAATGCACACACATGCACACGCACATACAAACACACACGAGTGCACACACATGCACGCACCCCATCCCCCAACATGCACACACACGCGCACACACAGAAATGCACACACATGCACACGCACATACAAACACACACGTGTGCGCACACACACACACACATGAATCACAGCAATCACCGGTGCAGGGCACAAACATGCTCTTCTCTCTCTTGTTCACATGTATACTTGCATGCACGCACACACAACCATCAGGGGCAGGGCCCAGGCTGACCTGCCCCTCCCCCTCCCTCTCCCCACCTCTCCCTCCCTCCCACCCTCCCTCTTCTCTCACTCCTCTCTCACTTCTCTCTCCCTCTTCTCTCTCTCCCTCCCTCCCTCCCTCCCTCCCTCCCTCCCTCCCTCCCTCCCTCCCTCCGGTCTCCTTTTCTCTCTCCCCCTCTCTTTCTCTCTCTCCCTCTCTCCTCTTTCTCTTGTGCACACACACACAGCACCCCTTCCTTGCACGGGGGTCCCGTGTGCTCTTCCAGGAGCCTCTGCTCCCACAGAGGCGCGAGCCCCCGCTTACAGCACCTCTGCACTGCACAGGACCTCCACGACCAGACGAGACTGTCCCCTCCCCTGTCCGCTCCCTGCCCCCCAGCCAGGCACCTCAACTGTCCAAGGAAGATGGAGCAGGAAGACCGGATGAGGGGCTTGGGTGGGGGGCGGCAGGGTGCGGGCCACGGGGGTGGGGACGGGGGCCATGGGGCAGGACACACCAGGAAGTCCCCAACCTCACGGATGGCGCAGTGGGAAGAAGGTTGTCGCAGGTTGGACCCCCACTGGGAGAGAGTCTGGGGTCCTGCTGGGTGCGGCCCCTGGGCACACGGCGGCACAGTGGATCAGAAACCAAGACTCCCGCCCTGATTGGCTCAGAGACTGGGGGTGGCAGGGGCTGAGCCCCGGGACCCTGCTCACTCCTCACCGAGCCCAAGACAGGCGAGAGCAGCATTTCTTTCCCCACCCCCACGTTTTGTTGTTTGTTTGTGTTGGGCCACACCGGCAGTGCTCGGTGCTGACTCCTGGCTCAGTGCTCAGGGGTCGCTCCTGGGAAGGGGAGCTCGGAGGACCCTATGGGGATGCTGGAGATGGAACGTGGGTCAGCCGCGTATAAGGCAAACGCCCTGCACCCCCATGCCATCTTTCCAGTCCCCAGAGGTCAAAGGACCCCTGCCCCCCACCCCGCGGGGCCCCAGGAAATTCCAAGGTGGTCACTGGGGGAGACTGCATCAATTAGAGGGGGGGCGGAGGGACAGGACAGAGGGGCCACAGGAAGTAGACAACAAGGTCTGAAGGGGAACAGCTCGGGGAAGGTTGATGATACTGAACAGAATGCCAGACCCCGCCCCTCTGCTCAAGGGGTCCAGGTGCCCCGGGACCAGCACCCCCCCCCCCCCCAAGCTGCTAAGAACCTGCTCCCTCTTTCATTCCAGGGCCTTCAGCCACCGGGTGCTGGTTGACCTATTTCTAGGTCTTTCTCCTCCCCTCCTCCCCTGCAGGGCCCCTCAGTGCTCCGGCTGCCTCCTCCCCTCCCCTCCCCCCCCACGGCCATGCCTCCCTGCACCCCCCCACCCCTCCCCATCCCAGGAACTTCCTCCGGGCCCAGCTCTGCCTTTTTATTTCAAGCTCAGGAGCTTGTGAGCCAGAGAACGAGGAAGCCAGGAAAGGAAAAAGGTGGCTGTCTGATTTGGGATTTCTATTCGCAGACCTTGAGGAGGCAATTTAAGTCTTCTTGTTAAAAAAAAAAGAAGACAAACCCCATTTTTCTCCAATTGTGCCTGAGAGGCAAGGGTGGTGGAAAAACACAGGGGGAAAAAAAGGCAGCCTGAAAGAGGAGAGAGAGAGAGAGAGAGAGAGAGAGAGAGAGAGAGAGAGAGAGAGAGAGAGAGAGAAAGAGGAGAGAAAGAGAAAGAGAGAGAAAGAGGAGAGAGAGGAGAGAAAGAGAAAGAGAGAAAGAAAGAAGAGAGAGGAGGGAAAGAGAGGGAGAGAGAAAGAGAGAGAGAGGAGAGATGAGAGAGGAAGGGAGGGAGGGAAGGAAAGAGGGAGGGAGGGGAGAAGAGTAGTTCTGGATGGTTTGGGTGGGATCAGGAGGAAGGAAGGGGTCATTCAGCAGGGGGCTTGGCCAGCCACCCTGGGAGTAGACCTGTTGGGGTCCCAGGACCCTCTCTGCATCCATCTCCCTTTGCAACCCCCTTCCCTGCTGGGGCTCACTGGATTCAAACCATGGAACTTCCAGTCCAGCAAGCCAATGGGATGAACAACCTCAAAAGAAAAAAAATAACTGGAAAAAAAGAAGGTCACAGTGTTGAGACATTTTGGGCCTCACAGGATGGGGGTGGAGTCGGTCCTGTCCTCCCCACCCCTACGAGACCCCAAGTCATCGCTCACGAACGGCCTTTCTGGCTCCTGATCAAGCTGCTTAATGGCCATGATCCCAGAGACTCAGGAGCAAACCTTGGAACCCAGCAGGTTTTGGCAGAAACCCCTCCAGATTTAAGTGTTAAAATTTTGGAATTTCAAAATCGCGCGGTCACTACTGCAGCCACACGACATCATATGTTATTCATAACCAGCAATAGAACACAAATTGTCTACTGTTGCCTTTTCAGCAGATCTGAGTGTTGGGGTAAAATCTCAAATAATAATGGTGGGTCTGGTGTCAAAATATTGAATGTGATCAAAGTAGAGAGAGAGAGAGTAATGTGGAAATCATCTGCCCCACAGGTAGGGGGAGGGTGTGGGATGGGGGTAGACTGGGGTTTTTGGTGGTGGAGAATGGGCACTGCTGAAGGTACGGGTGTTTCATTGTATGACCGAGACTTAGACCCGAAAGCTTTGTAACTGCTCTCACAATGATTCAATAAATAAAATTATTTACAAAAATAAAAAAAAAGGTCAGGGGTCTGGAACTATAATACAGCAGGTTGGGAGTTTGCCTTGCATGCGACCAACCCAGGTTTGATCCCCGGCACCTCCTATGGTCCCCAGAACCCCACCAAGAGTGATCCTGAGGCGCAGAGCCAGGTGAGCCCTGAGCACAGCCAGGGATGACCCAAGGAATGCCCCCACCCCCCACTCTCGCGAGAATGAACGAGTAAATAAATACATAAAGGGAGTCTGGCAGAAGATAGGATTGACCCCCCCAGAGGAATATAATTTCAGGGCTGGAGTGTAAGCACAGCAGGTAGGGCATTTGCCTTGCATGCAGTCAACCCAGGTTCGATTCCCTGCATCCCCTAGAGGCCCCCGAGCACCGCCAGGAGTAATTCCTGAGTGCAGAGCCAGGAGGAACCCCTGTGCATTGCCAGGTGTGACCCCAACAAGAAAAAAAAAGTTCTTCTAACATTTTAGCCACGAGTGGCAGAGAAGTAAGGACCCCCATGAGGTCCAGGTGGAGGGACATTTTCACACTCAGCTCGGCCTTTTGCAGAGGGAATGCGGGGTTTGTAAGGCCCCAGGGCAGGAGCCGGCAGAGAGCACGGTGGGATGCCAAGCGCCAGGCACACACCGACCTGGTGTGATTCCAGGCACCACAGGGTCCCCCGAGCATCGCCGGGTGCAGCCCTGAGCCTCCCGTCCTGCAGGGGTGTCCAGTGCGACCCCGGCACACTGAGCCCGGCCAGCACCAGCCCCCCAGACCCAAGCATTGAACCCACTGCACAGCCTGACCCACACCCCATCCCTGTGTTCACTGCAGCACTGATCACAACAGCCGGAGCCTGTGAGCAACCGCGTGCCCAGAACAGGCGACCGGCGAAGAAACAAGGGCACATGCGCAGTCCCCAGGAAAAATGAAGTCATGAAATTCGCTTATAAATGGACGGACGTGGAGAGTATCACGCTGAGGGAAGTGAGTCAGAAGGCGAGGGACAGACATAGAAGGGCTGCACTCATTTGTGGGATATTTTAAAAAGGACAGGAAGATAATTAATACCCAAGGACGGCAGAAGCAAGAGCCAGGAGGACCGGTCCATCGTTGGAAGCTGGGGGGGGGGGGGAGGAGCAGGGCAGGGAGGGCAGCTGGGACAGAAGGGCCCACGGGGACAGGGCTGATGGGGATGGCCACTCTGGACGAGAGCGGAGTGCTGGAAGGAGGGAAAGGGACAGACAGGATGGCCCTTCAGTGTCTGGAATAACGCAAACCACAGTGCCTAGGAGAGAGACAGAGACAGAGACAGAGACAGAGAGACAGAGAGAGAGAGAGAGAGCGAGACAGACACAGAGAGACAGAGACAGAGAGACAGAGAAACAGAGACAGAGAAAGACAGAGACAGATAGCGAGAGACAGAGACAGAGAGAGACAGAGACAGAGAGACAGAGAAACAGAGACAGAGAAAGACAGAGACAGAGAGCGAGAGACAGAGACAGAGAGAGACAGAGAGACAGAGACAGAGAGACAGAGAGAGACAGAGACAGAGAGATACAGGGACAGAGAGAAACAGAGAGAGATACAGAGACAGAGAGATACAGAGACAGAGAGAGACAGAGAGAGATACAGAGACAGAGAGAGATAGAGACAGAGAGGGATACAGAGACAGAAACAGAGAGAGACAGAGACAGAGAAACAGAGAGCGATAGAGACAGAGAGACAGAGAAAGACAGAGACAGAGAGAGATAGAGACAGAGAGACAGAGACAGAGAGACAGAGAGAGACAGAGACAGAGGCAGAAAGACAGAGACAGAGAGCGAGAGGGAGATAGAAACCGAGAGAGATGGAGCAGAGACAGAGACAGAGAGAGACAGAGAGCGAGAGAGACAGAGAGAGACAGAGACAGAGAGAGACAGAGACAGAGAGACAGAGACAGAGAAACAGGGAGCGATAGAGACAGAGAGACAGAGAAAGACAGGTAGAGACAGAGAGAGATAGAGACAGAGAGACAGAGAGAGAAGAGAGAGAAGGTTGGGGGGGAGGGTGGCAGAAGGGAAACTGGGGACACTGGTGGTGGGAAACTGCACTGGTGGAGGGACGGGTTTGGGAACATTGTATGACTGAAACCCAACCATGAGCAACTTTGTAACTATGTATCTCATGCGATTCACTTGAAAAGAAAAAAGAATCAGTGGTGGGTCCCCAACCTCCTGAGCACTGCTTGCGAGGCCCCGCATATAAAAATAAAGAAAATAAAAGTCACAGGTTAAGTGATTTCATTCGTTTCCTGCACAATCTGTCCAGCACCCTCTCCCCACAGCAACCCCTACCTGATGTGGGGTTCTACGCTGACAGTGACCAAGGTCCCTAAGTGTTAGTGCCAGTTTGGAACCAGACAGAAACGTGAGCCTTGCCGTTCATTGCTGTGACCCTGGGCAAGTTCCTTAACCTCCCTGTGCAGGTAACATCTGCTGAGTCCCAGGCATGAGACCGCGCAAGCATCCTCTTTCTCGTCTCTCCAACGTCTGGACGTAGTGGGATTAGTCCCAGGTTCGCAAGACCAGGAAACTTTAACTTAAAGATGGTTTCATCACCCTGACCAGGGTGACAGTGACAGCAGATCTGGCTTGGCTCTATCTCTCGGCTCCTGTGCTGGTGTCTCAGGGCACGGGGGACGAGGAGGGTCCCTGGACACTCGTTTCTGTGTGAGGACGACCACCCCTCAGCTTTAACTGGGCACGTGGGCACCAAGGCTGAGCCATCTCCAGCCTCCCTTGCTGCTGGGGGGTGCGGGGTGGGCATGTCGGCTGGAGTGGCTCTCAGTTCTCACAGTGGCCCTGGGGGGTGCTCAGGGCCAACTCCTGCCTCTGCACTCAGGGGTTACTCCCACCTGCTTGGCGCAGGGAACCATACGGGATGCCGGGGATTGGACCTGGGTCGGTCATATGCAAGGCAAGTTCCCTTGCATATATTATAGATAGCCTTGTGCGTGTGTGTGTGCATGTGTGTGTGTGCGTGTGTGCATGCACGTTTCCATGTGTGTGCGTGCATGTGTGTGTGCGTGCGTGTTTGTGAGTGTGCATGTGTGTGCATGTGTGTGGTGTTAGGGCTTGGACCTGGGGTTCACACATGCAAGGTAAATAAATGCTCTACCACTGGGCCACATTCCAACCTCTGACATACCAAGTTTTTTTTTTTTTTTTGCTTTTTTTGGGTCACATCCGGCGATGCACAGGGGTTCCTCCTGGCTCTGCGCTCAGGAATTACCCCTGGCAGTGCTCAGGGGACCATATGGGATGCTGGGAATTGAACCCGGGTCGGCCGCGAACAAGGCAAATGCCCTACCCGCTGTGCTATTGCTCCAGCCCCTGACATACCAAGTTTTGTATGGTACAGATTTGGGGGCCAAACCTGGCACCAGGTGAAGCAGGCATTAGCCTGGGGCCTTTTTGGGACTGAGAGAGAATACAGGGGTTAAGGTGCTCCCCTTAAGTATGGTTTGATGTTGGTTTGATCCATGGCATTGCGTATGATACCCTGAACCCTGCCAGTAGTGATCCCTGAGCACAGAGCCAGGAGTAAATCCTGAGCATCCATAAAGTAAGGACCCCTTCCCCAATAAACCCCAGGCCTTCTGCAAACAAAACATGCACACTCGCCCTTTGAGCCAGCTCCTGGTCAAGTTGGAAAAGAAATGTCATTGCGAGTGTCACAGTCTTCGTGTTGATTAGATCACACAAAGTTATAACTGCTGATTGTACACCTATATTCTTATTGATTTCGTGTCTGCTTGTTCTGTTCTCTTTTTCATCAAAGAAGATACATTACAGACCAGGATTTGTTGATCCTTTGATAAACATGTGCTTTTTCATGTATTTTGCAGCTATTTTATGAAGAATGTATAAATTTGGTATATATCATGTTGGTGGATCAGTTCTCTTTATGTTCCTATTCACAAATGCTATTCTTCACCTGCAATACCCAGAAACAGTCAGAAAGCGAGAAGCCATGTGTGAACGTGTGTGTGTGTGTGTGTGTGTGTGTGTGTGTGTGTGTGTCAAGCCAAAGAACCCTGGCATGGTGAGGAAGAGAATCTGGGGCTGAGCACAGGGCAGTGGACACAGAGTCCAGCAACTGCACCATAGCACGATGGAAAATAACAGACAAGGTCACGTGTGGTCTTATTTTCTGTTGTTCCCATTTTTTTCTTATTTTTTAGGGGGGGCACACGCGGTGATGCTCAGGGGTTACTCCTGGCTCTGCACTTGGGAATTACACCTGGTGGGGCTCGGGGATCATGAGGGATGCCGGGGATCGAACCGGGGTTGGTAGCAGGCAAGGCAAACACCCTCCCCGCTGTACTATTGCTCTCTCTCCTCCAGTTTCCGTTTAACTTCCTTTTTTATTTTTTATTTTTTGCTTTTTTTGGGTCACACCCGGTGATGCTCAGGGGTTATTCCTGGCTCTGCATTCAGGAGTTACTCCTGGCAGTGCTCAGGGGGACCATATGGGATGCTGGGAATCAAACTCGGGTCAGCCGCGTGCAAGGCAAACGCCCTACCTGCTGTGCTATCACTGCACCCCCCGGTTAACTTCCTTTAACACGTGGACACACTGGTGGTAGCTCACACCTGGAGGTGTTTCCATTAACACAAGGTGACTCACCAGCGTCCACAGGCTGAAAGACTGCTACAAACTTGTCCTAAAAGAATACACCCCCCCCCCCCCCAAACAAGCAAACAAACAAGCCAAAACAAAACTACAAGGACATCTCAGAGGAAAAACCGGGACAGGGGACCAGTGGTCAGTTCCTGGCCATCTACAAGGGGTGTCTTGGGGACAGAGGGCGGGCCCTGTGCTGGAGAGCACCCAAAGGGCTCCCCCTTGCCAGGGCAGGACAGGGTGCCCGTGGCGAGGGGCCCATTAGGCACTCAGGGTGGAGATAGCGTGCAGTCACCCATGAAAGACAATGTGGGGTGGTGGGCCCGCTGGGGACAACCCCAGGGGACGGCCCGGCCAGTGCCACTCACATCTGTCCAGCAGGGGGCGCGCCACTCACTGTTCTCGCTCTCCCCCTGCTGGACACATCAGGCCCTCCCGTTGATCGTCGATTTGCTCGAGCGGGCCCAGTAACGTCTCCATTGGAGACTTTGTTGTTACTGTGTCTGGCATATCCAATACTCTTGGTAGCTTGCCAGGCTCTCCGAGAGGGGCGGAGGAATCGAACTCGGGTCGGCCATGTTGGCCGCTTGTAAGGCGAACGCCCTACCCGCTGTGCTATCGCAGGGCCCGGGAATACCCCTGCCAAACTCGTTCCCCGGTTCTGTCACTTGAAGCAATGACAAGTTCTTCTGTCCCTAGAGGCGCAATGTCACCTAGGCATGTGTGCTGGTCCTGCGCTGCATGCCGGGCTTGAACCAACCATGCCCTACTTCTCGGCCACGTGCTACCCCGCCGAGGCTGGCCTGGCTCTTGGGAATGGAGCTGTAAGGTACACAAGAGAGCAAATAGCCTTTAGATTTTGGGGATACCCACCCTGGCAGTGCTTGGGGGATGCTTAAAGGACCTTGCTGTAAGGGGAGCAAAGACAGACCTACTGCATGCAAAACCTGTACACCCCATCTCCTTCCCTCCCCTCCCCCCCATTCCATCACTCTGGGATTTTGGTGTGGTTTTTTTTTCTTTTTGGGTCACACCAGGGGTTACTCCTGGCTCTGCACTCAGAGCCTGGTGGTGCTTGAGGACCATATGGGATGCTGGGGATCAAATGCCCTCCCTGCTGTGCTATCATTCTGCTTCTGTCCTTCCCATCATTCTGAAGGAGAGGCCCTTGCACTGAACTACTTTCTGGGAAACAGGCCTGTTTTTTTTTTTTCACTTTTTTGGGTCATACCCAGCGATACACAGGGGTTACTCTGGCGGTGCTTGGGGGACCCTATGGGATGCTGGGACTCGAACCCTGGTTGGCCGTGTGCAAGGCAAATACCCTCCCCGCTGTGCTATCACTCTAGCCCTGAAACAGGCCTTTTGATATCAGTGTTATTTTTCCTAGAGTCAGGGAGTTGGCGTCTAAACTAAGGGGAGCACAGCAGTGGGGGGAGGGGTCGGTACTTGCCAAGGGGTCATGGGCAAGCCCGGCGACTGGGCAAGCCCAGATTCCACTTTGGCTGAGACAAGTTTCCAAAGTCTTCCTGTCCCTCTTCTGGGCTTCTGCCCCCCGGTGCCCAGAGCCTACAGTACCAGCTCCTGGCTGTCCTGCCAAACGGCCCTGCTCAGTGGGGTCCCACTTGGGGCAAGGGGAATGTCCCCCCATCTGCTCTGCCTGACCTCAGTGCCAGTGACAAGTGCCACGATCACCTGGTTGAGTGCAAGTGCTCTGCAGCGGGTAAGGGGTAGGGCGTTTGCCTTACACGCAGCCAACATGGCCGACCCGAGTTCGATTCCTCCGCCCCTCTCGGAGAGCCCGGCGAGCTACCGAGAGTATCTAGCCCGCATGGCAAAGCCTGGCAAGCTACTCGTGACGTTATTCGGTATGCCAAACACAGTAACAAGGCTCACAGTGTTACTTGGGCCAACTTGAGCAAATTGATGAACAACGGGAGGACCATGACCGTGGGTCACACCTGGCAATGCTCAGTGGTTACTCCTGGCTCATGCACTCAGGAATTACTCCTGGCAGTGCCTGGGGGACCCTATGGGATGTAGGGGATTGAACCCAGGTGGGCTGCATGCAAGGCAAACACCATCTCTGCTGTCCGATTGCTCTGGCTGGTCTGAGTCTGGGGTTGTCGCACTGGGCCTCAGAGCACAGAGTGACCCAGAGGCTTTTTTTTTTCTCACCCTCCTTTTCTGGGGAGGGGCAGTGGCAGCCAACTCAGTAATTGGGGGGTCACTCCTTGCAGGGTGTGGAGAACAAAGAGGGGCTGGGGACTTGGGCTGGGGCCTCCTGCATGCACAGCCCCTGCCCACGGCACTGCCTTCCCTTGGCTCCAGGAAAGTGGGTGTCTTGGGGCTGGAGCGATAGCACAGAGGGGAGGGCGTTTGCCTCGCACACAGCCGACCCGGGTTCGATTCCCAGCATCCCATATGGCCCCCGAGCACCGCTAGGAATAATTCTTGAGTGCAGAGCCAGGAGTAACCCCTGAGCATCGCTGGGTGTGACCCAAAAAGAGAAAAAGAAAAAAAGAAAAAGAAAGTGGGTATCTTTTTTTTTTCCTTCTTAAATTTTTATTAGTGAAACACCATGAGGTACAGTTGTATACTTACAAATTTCTGTGCTTGGGTTTCAGTTATACAATGATCGAATACCCATCCCTCCACCAGTGCCCATTCTCCACCACCACTGATCCCAGTATCCCTCCCACCCCCCATACCCCCATCCCACCCTGCCTCTGTGGCAGGGCATTCCCTTTTGTTATCTCTCTCCTTTTGAGTGCTGTGGTTTGCAAAAGAGACATTGAGTGGCAATCTTGTTTGGTCTATAGTCTACTCTCATCACGCATTTCCCATCCTGAGAGGAACCTCCCAACACCCTTTATTTGGTGCTCCCTTCTCTATCTGAGCTGCCTTTTCCCCTAGCTTGTGCGGCTGTCCTCAAAGCCATGGAGTAATCCTCCTGGTACTTATCTCGGCTATTCTAGGGTGTTAGTCTCCTATTTTGTTAGAAAGTGGGTATCTTGAGTACCAGAAGTTTCTGGTCAGCGGGGGAGTCCCGGGTTGCCGATGGCCACCCGGCACTTTGGATTCCTAGGCTTTGGGGGGTCTGGGCAGGTTGGCACCACCCTCGGATGCCCAGAATGGGTGGGTTTCTCGGGATACTGACCTTGCAGGGCTGAGCCAGGGTATTCCAGGGCCAGCAGGGATGGCAGGAACGGGGGTCACTCTCCTACCAAAGTGGCCGCTGCCGGACGCAGTGACCTCGTTCCGTGCTCTGTAGGAGCACAGACTGAAGGGCACAGGCAGGGGTGGGGCAATGGGAAAGCGTGTTCCCACACAAACCCTATTCAGGACCGAGTTGGCCACCTCAAAGATTTCCCAGTCCACCCGGCAAGGCAGCCCCAGGGCTCGGCAGCCGGACAAAGCGGGTTTTCAGGGGCTCCCTGCAGGCCCTGAGGGGCTGCGAGCCTCCCAGCTGAAGGGCTTTTCAGAAGAACAGAGGCAAATGCCTCAGTGATGAAGTGATGATGGACCGCGGGACATTCACCAAGCGGACCCGGGGGGAGCGGGCACTCCGGGAACAGGGCGTGGGATTGGAGGCACAAAACCCCATCACTCACAGCCTGGAAACTCTCAGGGACTCGGGTTTCAAGCCAGGATAGGGGCCTGAGAGAGAGAGAGAGAGAGAGAGAGAGAGTACAGTGGGTCGTGCTCGCCCGCCCAGGATTGAGCCCTGTCCATCCCCGATCCATCTGGGTCCCCCAAGCACTGCCGGGAGTGAGTCCTGAGCACTGAGCACAGAGACAGGAGTCAGCCCTGAGCACCGCTGGGTGTGGCCCCAAAACCAAGGAAGAAATAAGTAAAATTAAATTATGCAGAAAAATACGAAAGGGGGGCTGGAGCGATAGCACAGTGGAGAGGGCCTTTACCTTGCATGCGGCCGACCCAGACTCAATTCCCAGCATCCCATAGGGTCCCCCGAGCACTGCCAGGAGTTATTCCTGAGTGCAGAGCCAGGAGTAACCCCAGAGCATCCCCAAAAACACACTCCCAAACCCCTAAGAGTTAACACTAGTGTAAGCCTGTGACCCAAACCAACTTTATTATGAGTTTTCTAAGAAGGTGGAGAGGAGAGAGGGAGGGAACGTTGGCTCACTGGTGGAGATACACAGATACTATTGGTGGGTTTGGAGTTGGAACACTGCATGCCCAACTTCCTTTATTCAAAGCTTTGTAAATAACAGTGTCCAAATTTTTAAAAAATCATAAATAATTTTTTTCTTTTTGGGTCATATCCAGTACAGGTTCAGGGGTACCGGGGCTTAGTTGTTTGCCTTGCATATGGCCGGTTCGGTCCCTGGCACCAGCTGGTCCCCTGAGCTTCCCTGGGAATGGCCCATGAGCACTGTGTGAAGAACCCAAATCTGCAGCCCCTCCAACCCCGCCTCCCACCACCACCACCAGTTATGTGAAGGCCGGAGAGATTGTCCAGGGGTCAAGTCACTTGCTTTGCAAGCCACTGACCCTAGCTTGATCCCCAGCACCATATCGATGCCCTGAGCGCCTCTGGGAATGACTCCTGAATGCAGAGTAGAAATACCCCTCAAGCATCGCTAGGTGTGGCCCCCAGCCGAAACACTGAGCTTATGGCGGGATTATTTTCCATGCAAGGAAACTGCGGCAGGAAGCCAGAAAGCCAAGGCCTCAGGACGTGGGGAACCTCCTGTCCTTGTCTGCTCAGCACCTTGGGGATTCCTGGGACTCCTTGTGGCTGACGAGGGCCTCTGGGTGCCCCCTGGATGCTACGGCTCATCACCATATGTGCTGTGCGCAGGCAAATGAACGGGGACCCAACTTGGGCTTGGCTGCTAACTATAGCCTCCTGGGGAAGGGACTGTAGGCGGAACTTGAATTACAATCCCAGAAATAAGATTCCTCCATCCTTAGGCCCTGAGAGATGGGTTTTCCAAAGGACATGGCTCTATTTTTTTTTTTAAATCTCGCTTGCCAGGGCCAACAGGCATGATGCAAACAAGTCAGGCTCTGCTCAGCCCCCCAGCAGGTGACCTGGCTTTCTCTCTGCTTCCTTCTCTTGTTTGGACATTGATATGATTGATACATGGACAGCATCTTCGCAGGTTCCCCTGGAGAAGGGCCTAGCAAGCATCAGCTAGGTTTTTCCTGGGTCTTTTTTTCCTTCTTTTTTTTTTTTTTGCTTTTTGGGTCACACCTGGCGATGCACAGGGGTTCCTCCTGGCCCTGCACTCAAGAGTTACTCCTGGCGGTGCTCAGGGAACCATATGGGATGCTGGGAATCGAACCCGGGTCGGCCGCGTGCAAGGCAAATGCCCTACCCACTGTGCTATCTCTCCAGTCCCCTTTCTTTCCCTTTTTTCCTTTTTTTTTTTGCTTTGCTTTTTGGGTCACACCTGGCAATACTCAGGGGTTCCTCCTGGCTCTGCACTCAGGAATTACTCCTGGCAGTGCTCGGGGGACCATATGGGATGCCGGGGATTGAACTCTGGTTGGCTGTGTGCAAGGCAAAAAGGTCTTACCCACTGTGCTATGGCTCCAGACCCCAAGAAAGGCTTTCTTCTGTGCCCTGGAGTGATTTGTGGTTCTGTATTCAGGAGTGACTTCTGATGGTGCTCATGGGACTAGAAGTAGTGTCAGGGATTGAATTGGGATCCTTCATTCAAGGCAAGCTCTTTCTTTTTTCCTTTTTTTTTTTCTTTTTAGGCCACACTCGGCGATGCATAGGGGTTCCTCCTGGCTCTGCCCTCAGGAATTACTCCTGGAAGTGCTTGGGGGACCCTACGGGATGCTGGGAATCGAACCCAGGTCAGCCACTTGCAAGGCAAATGCCCTACCCGCTGTAGTATCACTCCAGCCCCTCATTTTAATTTTTTATTAACTGCAATCGGACATCTGACATGTGGCTTTGCTGAGACTCGGTGAGCAGGCTGAGAGTAATAGCCAGCAGCTTCGGTGAGCCCATGTCAACCAAGTTTCCTTTGCATCAGGAAACAGCCTTCATGTTGGTGCGAGAAGGAAAAAAAAGGGACTCAGGCGCAGTTGGTGGAACGTAATTGTTGGAGCCTCTCTGGAAAGCAGCACAGAGAATCCTTAACAAATGAGACATGGGAGAGGCCAGAGGGATAGTACAGCGGAGAAGGGGTTTGTCTTATACGCAGCCAACCCAGGTTCGATCCCCGACAGCCCATGTGTCCCCTGAGCACCACCTGGAGTGATCCCTGAGCATCACCAGGTGTGGTCCAAAAGCAAAACAAAACAAAACAAAACAAGACAACCAAAAAAAGTCCCCCAAGTTTTTTTTTTTTAACATCGCTAGGTGTGGCCCCACAGCAAAAACAAAACCAATGTCAAAAGGAAACAAGGGAATATTGTGGGCCCCATCACATTCCTCCGAGACATTTACTGGAAGACTAAGAAAACACTCACTGATCTTCACAGTGGCATTCCTCACAACAGCCAACTCCTCTGAGTCCCTCTCGGGGCGCTTCATACAGAAGCTGAGACCCAGCCCGAGAGACAGTCCAGGGGTCAAGGCACTTGCCTTGCAATGAGGAAGACCCTAGTTCAAGCCCCAGCACCACAGCTTGGAGCATCATCAGGGATCTCTCCTGAGCACAGAGACAGGAGTAAGCCCTGAGCACTGCTGGGTGTGACCCAAATAGACTCAATAAAACACTATGAGAGAGAAAAAAAAAAGATAGATGTCACTTCTGGTGACAACAGAACAGAGTTTGAACTGATTCATCCGAGGAGAAGTAAGGCAAGAACTGAAAGATGAAAATGATGAAAGTGGAAGTGGAAATTCATGCAGTGTGAGCGGCCAGAGCAAACACAGGGGTGGACGTCCACTGTGAGAACCGGCGTACGTCAAAATTTTAGAATTCCTGGAGCGGCCATGTGACATCTCAGACTCTGCACGGCTGATATACCAGGAGTAGCACACCACATTGGATGGATGCAGAGAGGAAGGTAACCAATCTTGATGAAGAAAATATCAGCATACACCTTCCTCTGTAGCACTGTCCTCCCGTTGTTCATCGATTTGCTCGAGCGGGCCCAGTAACGTCTCCATTGGAGACTTTGTTGTTACTGTGTCTGGCATATCGAATACGTCACGGGGAGCTTGCCAGGCTCTGCCGTGCGGGCGAGATTCTCTCGGTAGCTTGCCAGGCTCTCCAAGAGGGGCAGAGGAATCGAACTCGGGTCAACCCGGTTGGCCGCATGCAAGGTAAGCGCCCTACTCACTGTGCTATCACTCCAGCCCACACCTTCCTCTAAGGAAACTTTTTTGGGGATAATTTTTCAGCGGATTATTCATAACCATCAATACAAAATAAATTATTCAGGATCTGCCATTGGGACAGGCTTGGGTGGTGGTGGGAAAATTCGAAGCAACGGTGGTGGGATTGATGTTGGAATATTGAATGTAATAAATTGCAAACAACTCTATAAAATTTTAAAAGACAAAAGAAAAGAGATGGTGGAATACTACTTGGGCAGAAGCAAAGATGAAGTCATGCAACGTGCTGCGATGTGGAGGGTCTGGAGGGGGTGGGGCTGGGGGCAGCCAGCCAGAAGGATGGGGACAGACACATGTATGTAGGATGTAAAGGAACATTCTAGGGGAATAACAAGTGGCCAAAGGGGGGGGGAGAGAGAGAGAGAGAGAGAGAGAGAGAGAGAGAGAGAGAGAGAGAGAGAAGAAAACTGCCACAGGGGCTGTAGCGATAGCACAATAGCACAGCGGGTGGGGCATTTGCCTTGCATGCTGCCAACCCAGGTTTGATCCCCAGCATCCTATAGCGTCCCCCAAGCACCGCCAGGGGTAATTCCTGAGTGCATGAGCCAGGAGTAACCCCTGTGCAACACCGGGTGTGGCCCCCTCACCCCCAAAAAGAAAAGTGTCTGCCACAGAGGTAGGTGGGGGTGGGCGGGAGGGACACTGGGGACATTGGTGGTGGGAAATGTTCACTGGTGGAGGGTGCAGTCTTAGAGCAAGCATGCACAAATCCTGTCATCAATCAACAGGTATAAATCACTGTCACTGTCCTGTCACTGTCCTCCCGTTGTTCATCGATTTGCTCGAGCGGACCCAGTAATGTCTCCATCATGAGACTTGTTGTTACTGTGTTTGGCATATAGAATACGTCACGGGTAGCTTTCCAGGCTCTGCCATGCGGGCGAGATACTCTCGGTAGCTTGCCAGGCTCTCCGAGAGGGGTGGAGGAATCGAACTTGGGTCAACCATGTTGCTGCGTGCAAGGCAAACACCCTACCGCTGTGCTATCGCTCCAGCCCAGGTATAAATCAAGGTGCCTAAAATTGAAAAAAAGAAAGGAAAGGAGTATCTGAGCTAAAATCACCGTGGCTGAGAGCTGGGGGTCAGTCTTGGGCACTCTGACCATTCTCCACCTGCTTGAGGGTTCCACAGGTCACCACTCTTACCAAGAAAATGACCGATCCCAAGTGGAGGCTCTTGTGCTAAGCCCACCAGGATGCAACAGCTAATCTAAGCTCAATTTCAATGCCCAGGCAGTTTCGACTTCCCTGGAAAAAGCGTGTGAACCGGTCACCTTGAGATTTTAATTTTTATTTATTTATTTATTTATTTTGGAGGGGGGTCCTTCTTTTTTGGGTCCTTCCCAACGTTCTCCCTTCCAAAATCCGACACACCATTTCATTGGTCAAGAAGCGAACAGCACCAGGCCCAGACAAGGTCAGACCCAAACACCTATTCTCATCAATACACTGCTCGGCTTTTCACATGCTACCTGTCTGAATGCAAGATTCCGTCCCATGGAAAACCAGCAGGACTGCACTACTGTACACGAAAGGAGACATCCACGACATTGGCAACTATTGCAGATCTGCCTGTTGTCTATCGTCTGTCAAGCTGTTCACTCCAGTCATCCTGAATAGGATTGGCAGAACACTAGATGAAGGACAACCATGAGAGCAAGCTGGGTTCCGAAAAGGATTCAGCACAACTGACCATATACAGATGATAATCAAGCTCACTGAGGTTTCTCGGAAGTTCAAGATGCTGCTCTGTCTAACATTCAATGATTTAAAGGCCTTTGATTCTGTTGAGTCTGAAGTGGTCATCGAAGCCCTAGCCAAACGGCGTTCAAACTCAATACATCAGGATCCTCTGTGAGCTGTATTACGAACTCACTACCAGGATCTCACCATTCTACAAGGAAGTGACCATCCATATCAAGAGAATGGTTCGGTAGGGTGATACCATTTCAGTGAAACTCTTCAGTGCCACCCTCGAGAATGTCATGCGATGACTGGAATGGGAAGGAATGGGAGTGAAGATAGACGGTCGGCAACTACACCACCTCCACTTCACTGATGACATCATTCTAATATCACCAAACACTAGCCAAGCGGCACAAATGCTGGCCAACTTTGACTGTGAGTGTGGAAAGGTCGGATTGCAGCTGAATCTCACGAAGACGATGTTTATGAGAAACAGTCTCGTTCCTGACATTCCATGCGCTCTCAAAGAAATGAACATCTCCAATTGCAACAGTTATGTGTACGTAGGTCAAGAACTCAACATGACGAATGACCTGGCACCTGAGTTGCACAGGAGGAAGAGAACAGCTTGGAACACCTTCAAGAGCATTGAAGAAATAGCTAAGAGGATGAAGAACCTCCATCTCTGGGCACATCTCTTCGATTCCACTATTCTTCCTGCATTAATATATGCCTCAGAGACCTGGGCCCTACAAAAACAGGATGAGAATGCTATTCAGGTCTCCCAAAGAGGAAACCAAAGAGCTATGCTTGGAGTATCACGCTTCACTCAAGTGAGAGAAAGAATCTGGAGTTCTGACCTCCATCGATGGTCAAGAATCAGGGACGCTCTCTCGTTTGCCAAGGTATTGAATATCAGATGGGCTGGACATGTAATGAGATTTGGAGATGACCGCTGGACAAGAGCCATTACCGACTGGATTCCATGGGACATCAAAAGATTGCATGGCCGCCCACCAACAAGATGGTCAGACCTCTTCGTCAGGACCCTGAACGATGGGTTTGAGGCTCTTCATGTTCCTAGAACAAGCAGATGCCATTGGGCTTCACTAGCATATGACAGGGACAAGTGGAGACATTACTGGAGCCCACTCAAGCAAATTGATGAGTAATGGGACATCGAGTGATTTCACGTGAATTTTGGATCACACCCAGCGATGCTCTGGGGTTATTCCTGGCATTGTGCTCAGGTATTATTCCTGGCGGTGCTAGGAGGATCCTTTTGGATGCTGGGGATTGAACCCAGGTTGGCTCATGCAAGGCCACCCATTGCACTATTTATTCAGCCACGACCATGGGATATTCAGATCTCCAATGATGTCAGCTCTTCCCTGAAGGAAGAGGAGAGCATCCGCCAAAGCAACAGATCTCCCATTCCCCAAAAGGGTGTTTCCTACACCGAAAATAGTCCCTTTTTCTTGTCCTTTTTCTTCCTGAAAAAAAAAACCCTTTCTCGTTACACAGATTTTCAGAACACTTTCTGCTTGCTCGATGAGATGCTGCTGGATTCATGAATTGTTTATTTTTAATTTTTATTTAGTTTTAAAATTATTATTCACGATCACGATCATCCTATTGTTCGTTGATTTCCTCGAGCAGGCACCAGTAACGTCTCCTTCCTAGCCCTGAGATTTTAAAAGAGCCATTTCAATGCTCTTTCAGGACTAGGAGAATGAGACCCATCATTGTTACTGGTATTTGGCATATTGAGTACGACACGGGAAGTTTGCCAGACTCTGCCGTGCGGGCAGGATACTTTTGGGAGCCTGCCAGGTTCTCCAAAGGAAAGATAAGATAATAAGATGTCACGCAGCCATGAATGCGGCCGCACTTCCGGGAGCTGGGTTTTATAGTCTCTGTGTCTTGGCCGTTGATGGGACCAACCTGGCGCTGGCAGCAGCTGATGGGTGTGACGCCTACCTACTGGAAGATGGGGGGTCAGGGTGGAGAAGGCCCAGTCCCAATCCGAGTAGGCTTGCAGACCTCAGCCCCGGGACCCACATGCCTGGGTTCCTCTGCCAGTTCTTTCATGCATGAGGCTCGTCCGGACGTGTGGAGAGTGGTTCCAGCATGGCCGTGGCTGGCTCCGGAGGTCCTCAGCTGCTGGGGCTCTGCTCGGGGCTGGGGGGGGGGGAGAGAAACTCAACCCTCCCTTCTCCAAGGGGCCCCAGTGAGGACAGCCAGGTGCAGGGGCAGGAGATAATAATATTATTATTAGCTTTTGGAGCACACCAAGCAATGCTCAGGGGTTACTCCTGGCTGCATGCTCAGGAATCATTCCTGGCAGTGCTTGGTGGGGCCATATAGGGTGCCGGGAAACGAACCCAGGCCGGCTGCATACAAGGTGAGCGCCTTATCCACTGTACTGTGGCTCCCGTCCCAAGAATCGTTTAATAAGACCAAGCAGATCCGTTCCGTGAACCGAATGACTGTGCTCTTACTTGTAAGACCCACTCTGCCCAATCCAACTCCTTCAGCTAGGAACGATGAAAGAGGAAGGAGGTAAGTAGGAAGACGTTTAATCGAGGTTCATATCAAGATATCCTTAATATTAGCAGTTACACGATATGGTTAATATTAAAATGTACTTCAGGTCACAAGAACCTCCCAGACAGTCAGAGGTGGAAGGAGGCAGGGCAAGAAGAACAGGGAATTCTATTCTCCCAAGGATCAAAGGGAAAGCAAGTGGAGATTATAAATTGAAAGCTGAGACTTGAAGGGGATCCAAGAAATAATGTCCAGAGTCCCCAAGGTTTCTCCTTCCTTGCCCGATATGCTAAAATACATCTGAACACTCATTTTCCTTGTCTTCTCCTTCATCAACACCTTTCCCAGATCTGTTTCATCCAAATATTTCCCGAAGAAATGAAACATTTCTACGGTCTCCTGCTTGAGGGGTCGGTGGGGGGGGGGTCTGTTTGAAAGGCTTTTTCACTCTCCAGCATCACCCACCTGAATATTTAACGTTTTTTAGTTGTAAAGGTGTTTGGCTAAGAAAAAAAAAAAAGCGAAATTCTTGCTTGAAAATAACTTCCATCTACTCTTCTTAAAAAAGGGTCTTAGACCATGGCTTAGAGGCCAGCCGGGCATTCTCAGGGGAAAGGGCAGCTCAGATAGAGTAGGGAGCACCAAATAAAGGGTGTTTGGAGGACCCTCCCAGGGTGGGAGAAGCATGCTGAAAGTAGACTATAGACCGAACATGATTGTCACCCATTGCCTCTTTTGCAGACCACAACACCCAAAAGGAGAGAGAGAACAAAAGGGAATGCCCTGCCACAGAGGCAGGATGAGATGGGGGGGATGGGGGGTGGGATGGATACTGGGATCCATGGTGGTGGGAAATGGGCACTGGTGGAGGGATGGGTACTGGATCATTGTATAATCGAAACCCAAGCACAAAAATGTGTAAGTCTGTAACTGTACCTCATGATGTCTCACTATTAAAAATAAAAAAATGATAATCAGAAAAAAAAGAAAGAAAATAACTTCTATCTACTCTTCTTAAAAAAGGGTCTTAGACCATGGCTTAGAGGCCAGCCGGGCATTCTAGGGGAAAGGGCAGCTCAGATAGAGAAGGGAGCACCAAATAAAGGGTGTTTGGAGGATCCTCCCAGGAGGGGAGATGCATGTTGAAAGTAGACTATGGACCGAACATGATTGCCACTCAATGCCTCTTTTGCAGACCACAACACCCAAAAGGAGAGAGAGAACACAGGGGATTGCCCTGCCACAGAGGCGGGGGGGGATGGGGGAATGGGGGTGGGAGGGATACTGGGACCCGTGGTGGTGGGAAAAGGGCACTGGTGGAGGGATGGGTACTTGATCATTGTATAATCGAAACCCAAGCACAAGAATTTGTAAGTCTACAACTGTACCTCATGGTGTTTCACTAACAAAAATTAAAAAAATAAGTAAATGATGGAGAATGGGCACTGGTGGAGGGATGGGTAGTGGATCATTGTATAACTGAAACCCAAGCACAAACATTTGTAAGTCTACAACTGTACCTCATGGTGCTTCACTAATAAATTTTTTTTTTTAAAAAAAGGTCTTAGAATGTCCTCACTTTTGCATGTTAATGTAAATGAGTTTTTTTCTAAACCTTTCAGCTGAAGTTGATTAATGCAGTGTTCAGTGGTCTTTGGTGTCGAGCTGATGCTGTTTCACTGCGAGTTCCCTGCTGAAGGCTCTGGTGCCGTGCTTGCTCTCTTTCTTTAGAAGTAGTTTCCAGTTCCCAGTAGTTTCCAGTTTCTCTTTTAATCCAAGGATATACGCGTGCTGCTTAAGTTTCAAACACTCAGGGTGCGGGGGGGTGGGGGGGGTGGGATGGGGGGGTATTGCTTTTGTTTTCTTGGTGATTCCTCTCACTAGAGAATCTAGACTATCTTTTGGAACTTGTGACTACCTGCTTCATGGTCCAGAAACTTGTGTTTCCAGAATGTTTGTTAACTAGAATGTGTGTTCTCCAGCTTTGTGAATCATGTTAGTGAAGTAGAGATGCCTGTCAGAAAATCAATCAATCAATCAATCAATCAATCAATCAAAAGAGGGGCTGGAGCGATAGTACAGTGGGGAGGGCATTTGCCTTGCACACAGCCGACCCGGGTTCGATTCCCAGCATCCCATAGGGTCCTCTGAGCATCACCAGGAGTAATTGAGTGCAGAGCCAGGAGTAACCCCTGTGCATCGCTGGGTGTGACCCAAAAAGAAAAAAAAAAGAAAAGTGCAAAGGGCAACGTGATAGAGAATATCTATCAGTCCCTTCCCTCAGTGGACAGTGTGGCCAAGGAGGACCGGGAGAGGGAGGAAGGGGGGTCCAAAGGCAGGGCTGGGGCCCGGGAAGGGAACTCTCAGGGTAGTTCCCCCCATTCTAAGCAGGGCTAAGAAGGCAAGCAAGTTACAAGTGTCCCCAAGCAAGTGACAAATGTCCCCCTGTCCATTTCCCCCCTTCTCCCCTAATTCCTCATCCCCCAGGCCAGTGATGTAAGGAAAACTGAATTTAGAGGCCAGAGCTAGAGTACAGCTGGTAGGCTGTAAGCTTTGCATGAGACCCAGACAGAGAGAGAACCCAGGTCAACCTGGGCTCAATCCCTGCACCCCATATGGTCCCCAATCCCTGCTAGGAGTGACCCCTGAGTGCAGAGCCAGGAGTAAGCCCTGAGCATTGCTGGGTGTGGGCCCAAACAAACCAACAAAGGACTGAACCCCGGAGACCTGAGTTCCCATCCCCCTCCTGGTTCTGCTTTACCAGATTTGGGACTTTTCACTCATGCATGCAATTAGGGTGACTTGCCCTCCCTTATGGGCTGGAATGATAGCACAGCCAGTAGGGCATTTGCCTTGCACGTGGCTGACCCAGGTTCGATTCCTCCATCCCTCTCGGAGAGTCCAGCAAGCTACCAAGAGTATCTCGCCTGCACGGTAGAGCCTGGCAGGCTCCCCGTGGCGTATTCGATATGCCAAAAACAGTCACAACAAGTCTCACGATGGAGATGTTACTGGGCCCGCTTGAGCAAATCGATGAACAACGGGAGGACAGTGCTGCAGTGCTACAGTCCCCTCCCTTAGGGGTTGGTTGAGGATGCAGCTCCCTCCCTTCCAGAATCTACTGCCACCGCCTACATGGACTCTTCAGCATGGCCTGTGCACGTTTGTGTCTATCGTCATATACACATTATACAGATCATCAGTACATACAACATACATTGCTGTGTCTTTCCAGGGCGACACAGGTGGTCATGGATCACGGGCCAGGTGCCAGGCACGGTTCCAAGCACTTCGCAAAATAATCTCTTCCCCTTTGCCCTCACCACTGCCTCATGGCTGGGCATGAACACCCCTCTCCTCACCGCACACAGTGGGGCAGCTGTTTGGAACACACAGAGTCCTCAAGAGATGCACAAGTAAACCACAATTCCCAAAAGGAGGGAGGGAGGGAGGGAGAGACAGAGGGAGACAGAGAGACAGAGAGAGACAGAAAGAGAGAGACAGAGACAGACAGAGAGAAAGACAGAGAGATAGAGAGAGACAGAAAGACAGAGAGAGACAGAGACAGAGAGACAGAGAGACAGAAACAGAGACAGACAGAGAGAAAGACAGAGAGAGATAGAAAGACAGAGAGAGGCAGAGACAGAGAGGCAGAGAGACAGAGACAGAAAGACAGAGAGACAGAGAAAGACAGAAAGACAGAGAGAGACAGAGACAGAGAGACAGAGAGAGACAGAGAAAGACAGGGAGACAGAGACAGAAAGACAGAGAGACAGAGACAGAGAGACAGAGAGATAGAGATAGAAAGACAGAGAGACAGAGACAGAGAGAGACAGAGAGAGACGGAGAGAGAAGAAGAGAGACAGAGAGATAGAGACAAAGAGAGACAGAGAGAGACAGAGAGACAGAGAGAGACAGAAAGACAGAGACAGAGACAGAGAGATAGAGATAGAAAGACAGAGAGACAGAGAGACAGAGATAGAAAGACAGAGAGACAGAGAGAGACAGAGACAGAGAGAGGCAGAGACAAAGAGAGACAGAGAGAGTGACAGAGAGAGGAACAGAGAGAGAGGAAAAAAAGTGCCTGTCATAGAGGCAGGGGTGCAGGCAGGAGGGAAACTGCCTCCTGGTCGAGGTCGTGGGAAATGCACATTGGTGGTGAAGGGATGGGAGTCGGAACATCATATGACTGAAACCCAATCATGAGCAACTTTGTAACTGTGTGTCTCACAGTGATTCAATTAAAAAGCAATAAAGAAAAAAATAGAATGTTACATTCTTTAACTGCCACCTTGAAGGGGGGGTGGGGGGGCGGGAGGGGGGTGGGGGGAGGGCGAAGAAAAGCAAAGCAAAGAAAATGGGCAGGTGGCTTCCAGGCCCTTGAAAAGGAAGAAAACAGGGGCTGGAGAGATAGCACAGCGGGTAGGGCGTTTGTCTTGCATGCGGCCGACCCGGGTTCGATTCCCAGCATCCCATATGGTCCCCAAAAAGCAAAAAAAAAAAAAGAAAAGAAAAGAAAAGGAAGAAAACAAAAAATAAAATAAAACTGAAACATTCACTAGAAAGACTCCATCCCAACCCCCATATTCACTGGTGGATTTTGGGGGTGGGGGAGGGGATGCACGCCCAGCAGTGCTCAGGTCTTACTTACTCTTGGCTCTGCACTCTGGTGGGCTCTGGGGACCATGTGGGATGCTGGGGACTGAACCTGGGTCAGCCACGTGCAAGGAAAGTCCCCTCCCCACTGTGCTCTCACTCGTCCCCACTGGCGCAGTATTTAAGTAGCCTAGATATAGACTATAAAACCCAGCTCCCGGAAGAGAACAGCGCAGTCTCCTGCCCCCGCACCTGGCTGTCCCCACAGGGGCCCCTTGGAGGGGGGCGGGTTGAGTTTCCCTCCCCACCCCGAACAGAGCTCCGGCAGCCGAAGATCTCCAGAACCAGCCACCACCAAGCTGAGACCACTCTCTACACGCATGAAGGTACCGTCAGAGGAACAAAGGCATGTGGGTCCCGGGGCTGAGATCTCCAAGCCTGCTCGGATCGGGGCTGAGCATCCTCCACCCAGATCCTCCACATTCCGGTAGGCAGGGGTCACACCCACCAACTGGCCCCCCCAGCGCCATGTAATCCCGTCAACGGCCAAGACCCAGAGACTATAAAACCCAGCTCCCGGAAGACAACAGCGCAGAGTCTCGACATCCTATTATCTCATTCTTACTTTGGACAACCTGGCAGGTCACCGAATGTAACCTGCCCAGACGGCAGAGTCTGGCAAACTCCACGTGGCGTTCCCAATATGCCAAATACCAGTAACAATGATGGGTCTCATTCTCCTAACCTTGAAAGAGCCTTGAATAGGCACTTTTTAAAATCTCAGGGCTAGGACGAAGGAGACATTACTGGGGCCTGCTCGAGGCAATCGACGAACAACAGATAGGGCCACTATCTAAACGTCTGTGGGTAGGTGAACAGATATCGAACTGTACGTGTGTGTGTGTGTGTGTGTGTGTACTATAATACAATGAGCCACACAAATGGAATATTCAGCTATAAATAAGAATAAAATTCTGCCATTTGCAACAACCCCACGGGGCCTTCTGCAGAGTGAGACAGAAAAAGACAAATCCCAGATGATCTCACTGGTAACTGAAATCTGTAAAGTAAACACGACCCAATCCCTCCCCCCCCCCCCCCACTGCCATGCATAGAGCAGGTGGTACTCGGATGGGGTGGGGATCTGAAGGGGGTCCAAAAACTTCCTTCTTTCTTTCTTTCTTTCTTTCTTTCTTTCTTTCTCTCTCTCTCTCTCTCTCTCTCTCTCTCTCTCTCTCTCTCTTTCTTTGCATTTTGGGTCACACCCAGAGATGCTCAGGAGTTACTTTTGGCTCATGGTCTCAGGAATTACTCCTGGCGGTGCTGGGGGGACCATATGGGATGCTGGGAATTGAACTGGCCATGTGCAAGGCAAACGCCCTACCTGTTGTGCTATCACTCCAGCCCCCGAACCCGCAGCTTTGTAGATTACCAGATCACCCATTTCAAGAGATCCTTCTTGGGGGCCGAGGGGCTGCAGAGGGCAGAGCACACACTGCAAGCCGGGAAGAGCCTTTGAATAGTGGCCCCCTTGTCATCTCCCCCTAAGTCCCAACAAACCCAAACTACTGCTCATTACAAGAAGACATTGTAGGGGCTGGAGCAATAGCACAGCGGGTAGGGCGTTTGCCTTGCACGCAGCCGACCTATGTGTTCCATTCCCAGCATCCCATATGGTCCCTCGAGCACCGCCAGGAGTAATTCCTGAGTGCATGAACCAGGAGTAATGCATGTACATCGCCGGGTGTGACCCAAAAAGCACACACACACAAAAGACGTTGTAGCCCTGTAAGGTGACCAATCCTAAGTGGACTGGGTTGTGATCACCAGGAATCTCCAAGTGCTCTGCGTGCAGTGGACCCAAAATGATAAAAACATAACGTGGCCTGTTCATGCTGCCTTGAGAGAGAGAAAAAGAGCACAGGAAGAAAGTGAGCACGCAGCCAGCCCCGTGCCAGACCCATTTCCTCTGACCTTGGCTTTGTTCTAGCCGGGAGCTCCCTAAATTGACTTGGCTTCCAACCCCCGGCTTCCAACCCCCTTTTCAGAAAAATCTCCACTGTGTCCCTCCAGCCCCCGGCAATGCAGTTACTTCACCGGAACAAACAGAAAATGTCCCTCCCCAGTAGCACCCAGACTACGTGTGCCCTCTGGATTATTCTAGCACCCCCGGGGGTCATATCACCCGCTTTGGGAGACGCTGCCTTAGCCTTGTCCACAGCCCCGCTCCCTGACAGAGGCTGGGAAGGTCCCAAGGGCCCAGCTCAGGGGAGGGTCACAGCACCCACAAACGCGAGTGTCTTCCTTGCCTTTCTCCTGTGAACGGTGGGGGTCTCATGCCGGTGACAGAGCTAGCTATCAGAGATGCGGGCGAGTGTGTGTGCGTGCAAATGTTTGTGCGTGTGCGTGTGTGTGCATGTTTGAGTGTGTGCAAGTATGTGCATGAGTGTGAATGTGTGTATGCTTGAGTGTGCAAGTGTGAACATACGAGTGTGTATACAAATGTGCGTGTGGTGCGTGAGTGTGTGTAAGTGCGCGAGTGCACGTGTGTGCATATGCATGTCCGAGTGTGTGAGTATGTGTGTTCAGGTGTGTGTGTACACACGCGTGCTACCTGCTACATGGGTGAGCAGCCATTCAGTCAACAATTGCTGTAGCCCTGGAAATGGGCTCTGTACCTTTGTTCATGAAACAAAGTTCCTGGTTAAGGGGGATGACCTTTGAGAGTCCCAGGAACTCCCTCTGCCCAGTGGTCAGAAGCCCTGGAGTGGGGGTGGGGGGTTGCTGGAGAGATAGCGCTGAGGGTAGGGCGTTTGCCTTGCACGCGGCCGACCCAGGTTCGATTCCCAGCATCCCAGAGGGTCCCCCGAGCACCGCCAGGAGTAACTCCTGAGAGCAGAGCCAGGAGGAACCTCTGTGCATCGCCGGGTGTGACCCACAAAGCAAAAAAAAAAAAAAGAAGCCGTGGGCCTGCATCTGGGTTGGGGAGGTTTGGGGGGTAGCTGGTAATGTAGCCATCACGAGTCACATGATTCTATCAGTGTCTCAGGGAGGCGGGGGCTCACATCTCTGCTTCACAAAGGAGGAAGCTCCTCCAGAATGCATCCCCCCACCCTGAATCTGGCCCCCCTCCCCCGCCCCCTCCCCCAGTCTGTTTGAAGAGGGAAGAAAAGTCTGAATTCTGATGCCAGAGGTCCTCGCAAAATGGGGCTCAGTGTCAGGAGCCCTCAAAGCCTGGACTTCGGAAAAGGGCTGTGCTCGGGGACCCTGAGGAAGGGACAGGTGGGGACACCCCAGTGGCTGTGCCCAGAGCCATACAGCGGAGCTGACCGCTTCCTGGAGACCCATTTCCCGCTGAGCCGGCCACCGTCTTCTGATGGAAACCACCGGGCAAAGGCTGCGGCCGCCCAAGTCCAGGGCTGGGAGGTGGGGAGATATTGGGGGGGGGGGGCGGGGGGCAGGGAGCATGAGAATTCAGGGAAGGGGATTCTTTCTTTTTCTTTTTTTTCTTTTGGGTCACACCCGGCGATGCTCAGGGGATACTCCTGGCTCATGCACTCAGGTGGTGCTCAGGGGACCATATGGGATGCTGGGAATCGAACCCGGGTCAGCTGAGTGTAAGGCAAACGCCCTCCCCTCTGTGCTATCGCTCCAGCCCCCCAGGGAAGGGGATTCTAAACACATCCTAGAGCCCAGGCTAGAGCAGCAGGCCTGGGGCCCCGGGAACTGGCCTTGGCACAGGCCAGCCCTGGTCCCTGGTCCGGACCTGGACAGCTTCCTGTTTCCAGCCAGGGGCCAAGGGAAATCGCGCTGCCCTGTGCTAAGTGCAAGCAGAGCATGTATATCTGCACCCTGTGAGCCCCAGAAGCCCCTGGAGTAAGAAGGAGTGTGGGACGGCTCCCCCCATCACCGGCCAGCGACGGGGAACGTACATCCTGTTGTCCCCCAGGCTCGTGTGCTTCCTTCTGTCTTTACTTCATGGGTTTCTTGCACAAACGACGACGACAGGAGGGATGATGCAGAGGACAGTGACAAAGGCAGCTCCACTGTGGTGGAGACCCCCGGCCCCCTTCCCGACGAGGAGGGACACTCCAGGGCCCTCAGCCTCGTGGTCCAGCTCGCAGACCTGCTGGAGAGCAGCCTTCTTGGTCCCTCCCCTGGCGTCCGGCCGGCCTGGCAGACCCAGTGCCGCTGCTGCAGCCGCCACCGCCGGGCTCCTGGGGCCTGTCTCCAGGATCATGTCCTACTTTGCTTCCTGCCAGGCCCTCTCCCGAGGCTGGGCCGCCTTCCCGTGTCTGCCGCCGCGTCAGCCAGGCTGAGCTGATGCTCCAAGAGAAGGAGGCCAGCCCGGGGAGCTGCCGGCCACGGGGCCCTGGACACGACGTCTGTGACCAGCAAGCATGAGAACAGCCCAGGCAATCTCCTTAGCCAAGGAAACCGAGGCCAGCCTGGGCCTTTGTAAAAGCGTCACTGCAAGGGCCTTGGGATTGGGTCAGAGTCGATTGGTGACGGCCAACAGTGGTGCCAAGGCGGCCTGGTCATGCAGGCACAGAGTTAGCATCGGAGGCGGCAGACGTCCCCGGATTTACTCCCTGAGGCTCTAGCCAGCATCCGGGCGCCGGGGCCTGGCAGAAGTTCAAGAAGGTTCTCTGTGAGGGTGGAGGACCAAGCTCCCAGTCGCCCAGATGCAGAAGAGAGATGTTGGGGGCGGGGAGCCCGTGGGCTTGCCTCACTGGAACCCACGTCTCAGACCAGCTACCAGTCTGTGCCGGGAGAAGAGACGAGGGACCAGACCAGCCCCGCAAGCAGTAGGGAGCATGGTGGGAGATGCTCGGGGTATCTGACGGGCAGACCAATGAGACACTGCAGTTTCCTCCCCCCATCCTGGCACCTCTGGACAGAAACCCTGGCTGAGGTGGATGCCCCCAGTGGGCACAGCTGTACCGGAACAGTTCCTGAGATCCGGCTGGTAGACCAGCTGCCCCTTCCCAAGCCTGGTGCTAAGGGGGAGTCGGGCCGAGCCCAAATGTGACCCTGGTCCACACACCAGGAAGAGCCATCGGCCTTGGGGGTCTCTGGGTTCTGTGTTGGTGCTTCTGCATCCACTTGTATACACGCGTGCACATGCTAGCATACACACATTCCCATACGCTCATGTACACTCTGGCACACATTCACACACCCACATGCACACACATTTGCACACTCACACACACACTCGCCAGTGTCTCTGCCTTGTGCAGCACGAAAGGGCAGTGTCGCTCCATTATCATACATGTCACGAAAGGGACCTGGATATTTGTCTTTTTTTCTTCTTTTTTTAATTTTTGGTTTGGAACTCCACGCCAGGCTGTGGGGCGGGTGAGAGCCCTCCCCACCCGAAGGGACCCAGGCCCGGCAGCCGACCTCCACTGCCCAACCACCACCACGCTCCAGGTCGCTTTCCGGATACATTATAAGACACTTCCTACCCATTTACGCCTCTCGGAGAGCCCGGCAAGCTACCGAGAGTATCCCACCAGCACGGGCAGAGCCTGGCAAGCTGCCTGTGGCGTATTCAATATGCCAAATACAGTAACGACAATAGGTCTCATTCCCCTGACCCTGAAAGAGCCTCTAATCATCAGGAAAAGATGAGAAAGAAGAGGCTGCTAAAATCTCAGGGCTGGGAGGAATTGAGACATTACTGGTGCCCACTCGAGTAATTCGACGACCAATGGGATGATAGTGATAGTGAAGTTTGAGGTCACACCCAGAAATGCACAGGGGTTACTCCTGGCTCATGCACTCAGGAATTACTCCTGGTGGTGCTCAGGGAACCATATGGGATGCTGGGAATTGAACCTGGGTTGGCTGCATTCAAGGCAAACGCCCTCCCTGCTGTGCTATCACTCCAGCCCCTGGATATTAGTCTTCTACGATTTATCTTTGGTCACCTCCTTCACTTGTGGTGCACTATCCATGGCCAGGGAAAAAAGAGGCTAGGAGGACTGGTCAGTGGTGGGAATCTATCACAGTGTGTGTGGGGTGGAGGGTGGGTCAGATAGAGAAGAGAATGGGATGACAATAATAGCTGGGGATGATCATGCTGGGCAAGAGATGAGTGCTGAAGGTAGGTAAAGGGAGATACTCGATGACCTTTCAGCATCTGCATTGCAAAACACAGTGCCACAGAGGCAGGCTGGGGAGGGAGCGCTGATGGGAGGGAGCCTGGGGACACTGGTGCTGGGGAATGTGCACTGGTGGAGGGATGGGTGTTGGAATATTGTATGACTGGAACCTGATCATGAGCAGTTTTGTAAGGGTCTAGTTCACAGTGATTCAGTAAAAAAAAAAAAAAAGGAGGTGACCCGCTGTGTTCAAGCACCAAGATGAACTGCACCACTGCCAGATGTGCATGTGCATGTCTGTGCATGAGAAAGGGAGAGCGAGGGGGTGGGGGAAAAAGAGGGAGAGGAAGAGGGAGAGGGAGAGAGGGAGCACACGTAGGCATCACACCGTCATCCCCACCGGAAGGAAGGAAAGAGAGACAAGGAGAAACAAATGTTCCCCCTTCCTGGGTCATCCAGTTTCCTTCCTTGCCCCAAGGTTACTCCCTATGGGAGACCCCAGGGTGAGCCGAATGCTCAGAGTCCCCCCAAGTCAGCACACATCCCAAAGACTGAGGGCCTTGAACATCCCGTGCTCTGGGTGGGGGGGGATCGGCCAGGCCAGGCTGGAAGGGGGAGGCTTCCGGCTGGCAGGAGGGCCCCCCACCCCCCAGGGGCCGTCATTATGATGTTCCTGCAGGACCCACTTGACAAAAGGGTGGGAAAGGCCCAGACAGCCCTTTCTCGGAGCCAGCGAAATAGAAACCAAAAAATAAATAAATAAATCCCCAAATAATGCAAAAACTCTCTCTCCTCTCCCAGCGAGGAGAAGTGGTACAAACTCTCATTTGCTCACTTGCTTTTAAAATCGCGCCGGCCTGGTTTTGGGGGGACAGGGGACGACGCTGGCTAAGCAGTGAAGTGGCGGAGACTGTTTCGGACGACTTGGGTGGTCCCTGATATCACAAGGAAAAGATGTTTCCCTCGGGGCTGCAGTGCCGTAGGCTTCTGGCAGTTCCTCAGAGGGCTTTATGATGTGTGCTGTTCCCCCACCGACCCATACAGACACACACACACACACACACACACACACACACACACACACACACGCACGCGCGCACGCGCAAAGGTGACGTTTCCTCTTCAGGCTGGCTACAGAGTGTCCAGTTCTGGGAAAAGCCACAACACAGAGATCCTGGGCTCCCACCCGGCGGCGGGGGCAGCAGAGGCCGAGCTGGGCCAGAGGCTGGTGCTCCTCCCCGCAGCCCTCCCGCCCTCACCAGGGGACAGAGCTGGGAGCTTGCTTGCGTGTGAGGGAGAGGGCGGGGCGCTCCCAGCAGCCAAATTTAAATTCCAATTTTCACTTTGTGACTTGGATGCGAATCCGTGGAGGCCTCCCGTCCAGGAGATGATGTAATTTATTGAAGAGCGTTTGGAGGCTGCAGGGCTCCTGATAAATAAACCATGCTCTCTGCTGGGAAAACCTTTTTTTTTTTTTTCTAAGGACTTCGAGTGCCCCTGGAAAGTTCCCTGCTCTGATGGCACAGCCAAACACACAAATCCCAGGCTTTTTAAAAGACACTTAACCTCCTCGAGCTGGGAGATAATGTGCTTCCAGGGAATCTCGACAGCACCTTGGCACCGTGAGCTCTGGTCTTGCCAGAAAAGAACCAAGAGCTGGAGAGACGGGGCCAGGGTTAAGGCGTTTGCCGTGCACGCGGCTGACCCTGGGTGTTGGATCTCCGGCACCGCTTGGAATTCCGTGAGCACTGTCAGGAGTGCTCCCCGAGCACAGAGCCAGGGGTAAGCCCTGGGCACCACCGGACAGAGCTTCCCCAAATGCACAGACACAAACATAGCTCACCAGCAAAGAAAGGAAGAGCACTGGTTCCCTGAGTTCCGGTGGGAGGATGTGTAGAAACAGACTTGGCATTGCAATGCTGAGTTGCTGCCCACTGGGGCCACCGGCTTAGACCAATGACATCATCCCCTCCCCGCCGCCTATGCTGCTGTGGTTTGAAAAGCCGCCTGCAGAGCCCCAGGGGGAGGGGGACGAGACCCCACAGTGAGCGACGAGGTCTCACCCGCACTTGGGCACTAGGGACCCAGCAGGTGGACGGCCGACCCCCACCCCACGGCCAGCTCCATTGAGCTGCCAGTGGCTGTCACCTTTTCTTTTTTTTTTCTTCCCGTTTTTATTGATTCACCGTGAGTTGACAGTAACAGAGCTTTCATGTTTGAGCTTCGATCATACAATCATCAAACACCTATCCCTTCACCCATCTCTTCCACCACCAAAATCCCCGGTGCCCCTCCCCCCGCATTCCACTACTCACTCACTCTTTCTTTCTTTCTTTCTTTCTTTCTTTCTTTCTTTCTTTTTTACTTTCTTTAGTCTCCTGCCCCTGCACCTGGCTGTCCTCACTGGGGTCCCTTGGAGGGGGGAGAGTTGAGTTTCTCTCCCCCCGCCCCAGCCCCAAGCAGAGCCCCAGCAGCTGAGGACCTCTGGAGCCAGCCACGGCCATGCTGGAACCACTCTCAACACATCTGGATGGGCCTCTTACATGAAAGAACTAGCAGAGGAACCCAGGCATTTGGGTCCCGGGTCTGAGGTCTTCAAGCCTACTCGGATTGGGATTGGGCCTTCTCCACCCAGAACCCCCATCTTCCAGTAGGTAGGTGTCACACCCACCAGCTGCTGCCAGTGCCAGGTTGGTCCCATCAACGGCCAAGACGCAGAGACTATAAAACCCAGCTCCCAGAAGCACGCGGCCACATTTGCGGCTGCATGAAATCTTGTTATCTTATTTTTTCCTTTGGAGAACCTGGCAGGCTACCAAAAGTATCCTGCCCACATGGCAGTGTCTGGCAAACTTCCCGTGTCGTACTCAATATGCCAAATACCAGTAACAATGATGGGTCTCATTCTCCTAACCCTGAAAGAGCATTGAAATGGCTCTTTTAAAATCTCAGGGCTAGGAAGAAGGAGACGTTACTGGTGCCTGCTCGAGGCAATCAACGAACAACAGGGTGTTCGTGAACGTGATCTCTTTCTCTACTTTGGTTACCTTCGGTATTTAATCCCGGTCCCACCAACACTTATACTTGCCCAAAAGGCAATGCTAGACAATGTTCTTTGTATTGTTTGTTATGGCTACAACAGAGTGGCCACGTGCTCTAGAAATTCTAAAATTTTAATAATTAGGGTCTGGAGAGATCATGGCTGTGTGGGAGCTGAAGAAGACAGTGGCCATATCTGGGTGTCATCTCAGATCAGGGGTGGGAGAAGGAGAAGGACTGACTCCTCCCCGTGCCCTGAGGCCTGGCGTCCCCCCCCCCCCACCGCTGCCACCACTTATACCTGGAGCTATTTACTGACTTCTAGAAGATGGTGGATGCTGGGAATCCTAGAGGGCAGGGGGAGAGACGGCACCTGCCCCCAACTGGACTGGACTGGCCCATTGCAAAGAGAATGGCCCATTGCAAAGTCCAGTGGCCGTCACCTTTTCTGTGGGAACAGTGGACAGTACTAGGACCTTCTTGTTTCTAAGGGTGACAAGGGGGCCGTGAGCAGCTGTATATCCTTCTGCTTATCTCCAAAGAAGAGAAGGAAACGTAAGCCCCCTGCCCTCCCCAACCTCCATTCTTTTTCCCTTCCTTTCATTTTTTCGACATTGGGTCCACACTCAGCAGTGTTCAGGGGCTCAGGGGTTACTCTTGGCTTAGTGCTCCTTATTTATTATATTATTATTTTTAAAAATTTTAATGAATCACCATGAGATACAGTCACAGACGTAACATTCTTTCGTGATTGCGTTTCAGTCAAACAATGTTCAAGTACCCATCCCTCCACCAGTGCCCATTCTCCACGGCCACTGTTCCCAGTATCCCTCCCCCGACTCCCACCCCTTCCCACCTCCTGCCTCTGTGGCAGGCACAATCCCTCATACTCTCTCTGTCCTTTTGGGTGTGATGGTTTGCAATACAGGTAACAATCAACCATCATGTTTTGGTCCATAGTCTACTTTCAACAAGCCTCTACCATCCCGAGCGATCCCTCCCACCATCATTTATTTAGTGCTCCTCTCTCTATCCCAGCTACCTTTTCCCCTAGTGCATGAGATCGGCTATCAAGCTGTGCGGCAGTCTTCCTGACTCTTATTTTAAGGTGTTAGTCACTTACACCCTTAGTAACGTAGTTAGACCCTTATCTTTAGGTGTTAGTCTCCTATTATGTTACTCTATATTCCACAAATGAGTGTAGTCCTTCTATGTCTGTCTCTTTCTGACTCGTTTCACTTAGCATGACATTCTCCACGTTGATCCACTTATATGCAAATTTCATGACTTCATTTTTTCTAACGAGTCCTCCTTATTTAGTGCTATGATTTGGGTCGTGCAGTGCTGGGGATCGAACCCTGGCCTCCAGCATGCAAAGCAAGCCTTCTGAATGATCTCTCTGACCCCTAACAACTCCAACAACAATTTCTACTTCTTCTTCTTCTTCTTCTTCTTCTTCTTCTTCTTCTTCTTCTTCTTCTTCTTCTTCTTCTTCTTCTTCTTCTTCTTCTTCTTCTTCTTCTCCTCCTCCTCCTCCTCCTCCTCCTCCTCCTCCTTCTTCTTCTTCCTCCTAGTCTTCTTCTCATCCTTCTTCTTCTGTTTTTCTTTTTTTTATATAGATCAGCAGAAAATTTCTGTTGTGGACCAGCACTGGTCTGAACACCAGCACTTGGAAGCCACTGCTTACCAGGACTGTGAATATATTGAGGTGGTGTCTGTGAAACCCTTCTGCAGCTCTGAGGACAAATGAGCCAGCAGAATTCATAATTCCTAAGACAGGCCACCATGTTGTCAGAGGGTAGGCCTGAGGATAAAGGGCCCTGAGGGTGCTCATCCTCCTGGGTGTGTATAACCGGGGGTGGGGGGGGGGTGTCATGCAATGGTGAAAGAGGAAGCTTCAGTTTCCCCTGGCTGCTGTGAGCAGTGCCAGTTTTGCCTGCCTCATCTGACATTTTTTACATGCCTGTGAATTTGGGGCTCTTTCTGATAAGAGGGAAGTGAACATCATAGATTCTGCCCCAGACTTCAACTTATGGAGACGAAGATATAGTGGACAACACCGAAGGCCAAAGAGATAATTGCAGTGCTGTGAGTGGTAGGAGGGCACTTGCCTTGCATGTGGTCAACCTGGGTTCCATCCCCAGCATCCTATATGGTCCCCCGAGCACTGCCAGGAGTAATACCTGAGTGCAGAGCCAGCCAGGAGTAGCCACTGAGTATTGCCGGGTGTGACCCGAAAAGCAAGAAAAAAAAAACCAGGGCCAGAGTGATATTACAGCAAGTTGGGCATTTGCCTTGCTTGCGGCTGACCCAGGTTCGGTGCCCGGCATCTCATATGTTCTCTCGAGCACTGTCAGGAGTTATACCTGGTGCAGAGCCAGGAGTAACCCCTGAGCATTGCTGGGTGTGACCCCCCCCCCCAAAAAAAACCAAAAAAGTAATTAAAAAAATAAAAAACCCAAAATACAAAAAAAGAAAACCCACAAAGAGGCACCCTCAAAGGGGCTGGAGTGATAGCACAGCAGGTAGGGCCTTGCACATAGCATACTGGAGTTTGTTTCCCAGCATCCCATAGGGTCCCCCAGGCACTGCCAGGAGTAATTTCTGAGTGCACGAGCCAGGAGTAACCGCTGAGCATCACTGGGCGTGACCCAAAAAGAATAAAAAAGCAAAAAATAAAAAAAAAAATAGAGCCCATGGCTGATGTTAGGATCCGTGGTGGCATTTCATAGGGGAGGATTGCTTGCATGCTGTGGGGGTGCCTTCTGCTCCCACCTTCTATGGGGGCACGCTGCTCGCCCCAGGATCTCTGTGGGGGTGTCAATGGGCGATCTGCCCGGAGAATGCACCAGATCCCAAAAAGAGCTGAGATCACCGGGAAGTCCCAGATGGGGTAGGTGCCGCATCCCGCCTCCTCCACATGGAACCCCGGTGACCATGAGCCTCTACAAGCATAGCTCGAGTATGCGGGAACCAGGACTTTTACTCCAAACCGGGCGGCCGCATCTCCCTATATACAAAGTGATCAATGGAAAATAAATCATCCAACGCTTCTCCCTGAAAATCAGGCTTAACTCTTTTACTATAAAGACTATAAAATCCAGATCCCGGACGAGAACAGTGCAGTCTTCTGCCCCCGCGCCTGGGTGTTCCTTCCCGGGGCCCCTTGGAGGGGAGCGGGTTGAGCTTTCCTCCCCACCCCGACCAGGGCTCCGGCAGCTGAAGACCTCCAGGACCAGCCACCACCATGCTGAGACCACTCTCCGCACACATGAAGGTACTGGCAGAGGGACAAAGCCACGCGGGTTCCGGGGCCAAGACCTCCAAGCCTACTCGAATTGGAGTCAAGCATCTTCCACCCAGATCCTCCAAATTCCAGTAGGCGGGGGTCACACCCACCACCTGGCCCCCTGGCGCCGTGTAATCCCATCAGCGGCCAAGACTCAGAGACTATAAAATCCAGATCCCGGACGAGAACAGTGCAGTCTTCTGCCCCCGCGCCTGGGTGTTCCTTCCCGGGGCCCCTTGGAGGGGAGCGGGTTGAGCTTTCCTCCCCACCCCGACCAGGGCTCCGGCAGCCGAAGACCTCCAGGACCAGCCACCACCATGCTGAGACCACTCTCCGCACACATGAAGGTACTGGCAGAGGGACAAAGCCACGCGGGTTCCAGGGCCGAGACCTCCAAGCCTACTCGAATTGGAGTCGAGCATCTTCCACCCAGATCCTCCAAATTCCAGTAGGCGGGGGTCACACCCACCACCTGGCCCCCTGGCACTGTGTAATCCCATCAGCGGCCAAGACTCAGAGACTATAAAATCCAGATATCTTATCAGAACTTTTTTTAATGACATCTTATTGTCTCATTCCTACTTTGGACAAACTTGCAGGCTATTGAATGTAGCCTGCCCACAGGGCAGAGTCTGGCAAACTCCCCGTGGCGTACCCAATATGCCAAATACCAGTAACAATGATGGGTCTCATTCTCCTAAAGAGCCGTGAATATAATCTCAGGGTTAGGATGAAAGAGACATTACTGGGGCCTGCTCGAGGCAATCGACGAATAAAAGGATGATGAAATGAAATGAAATGAAAACTCTTTTACAAACCACAACACCCAATAGGAGAGAGAGAACAGAGGGGAATGCCCGGAGGAGCAGGCTCAGGGGGAGCAGATGAGACTCAGAGTAGTGTTCTCGGGTTATAACGACCCTCGAGAGCTTGCTCACACTACCAGTGTGGGGGCATAGATTATGCACGCCCTGGCCCTCATTTGCAGAACTGCCCACGTGTAAAGAAAGCGCGGCGATGCTTTTTATTTTGTTTTTGAGACATTCCCATGGGCGTTTAAGGGCTCCTCTGGGCTCTGGCGGGGGAGGGGGGAGGGGGGCATGTGGTGCTGCGATCGAACCCGGGCCCGCACAAAACATTTGCTTAGCCCTTTACTTTTTTTTTTTTCTTTTTGGGACACACCCGGCAATGCTCAGGGGTTACTCCTGGCTCTGCACTCAGATTACTCCTGGCGGTGCTCAGGGGAACCCTATGGGATGCTGGGACTTGAACCCGGGTCGGCCGCATGCCAGGCCAATGCCCTCCCCGCTGCGCTCTCTATCGCTCCAGCCCCTCAGCCCTTTGAATTACCTCCTCTTCTTCAGTCCTGTTTTCCAGGAGGCAGGGGCGGTGCTGGGAATCCAATCGAGGGCCCGAGATGCAAGCCAACAGCTACATATCACGGCTGAACCACTTCCCCTACCCAAGATTTCTCTTTCTCATGCTCTGGGGACTTGGTTGCACTAGCGCCATCAGACCAATTAAACATCAAACTCCTTTCCAGGCTCAAAGAGATTCCCAGGCTACACCCAACACAAGGGAGGCAATTGGTCAGCAAAAGCCAGGAAATGATTTTTTCCCCCCAGAGTTTTGGGGACCTCTCCTGGAACATTCAGGCCCGACTCCTGGCTCAGAGATCACTTGTGGGGGTGTTGGGGGAAGCTCAGAGAATAAGCCCTCCAGCCGCCAGAGCCTCCAGGCCAGGTGCCCAGGACGCCTGTCTGTCTGTCCGGCTGTCTGTTGATCATCACAGGCTCGGGTGGGGGTGGGTGGCTATGGCAAGCCAGCCTCCTGCCTGGTCCCAGTTAGTGAATAACCAATTGGCTGCTTAAGGTTTCTGCTGCATTTTCTCTTTTGTTTTGTGTTTATTTCCAGCTTTTAAATATGTAAAAAAAAAAAAAAAAAGAAAAAAAAAAAGAAAGAAAAGTCATTCTTAGCTTGCAAAGTCAGACAAAAACAGTTTGAGGAATCAGCCAGGCCAGGGAAAATTTCCTGCCTGGAAATAGCCACAATTGGTTACTGATGCAAGGCCCGAAAAGCAAGGTAGAAATAACAGCCCCAGGGAGAGAGGGTCGTGTGTGTGTGTGTGTGTGTGTGTGTGTGTGTGTGTGTGTGTGTGTGAGTGTGTGTGTGTAGGGGGTCTGAGGACCAAACCCCCGCTTGCCAGTTGCAAGGCTCCAGCCCTTTGAGCCATCTCCTCCACCCCACTCCCAGCCCTCTCGTTTCCCTTTCCACATTAAAAAAAAAAAAAGAATGGGGGGGAGAGAGCACCCCGCCCCCGTGCTCCTCCCCCCAAGTCTTCCTCCCGTTCTCCTTGTCCAGTTCCCTGTACTGGTACTTGTTTCCTAGTAGCTGTTGGAACTTGAGTTTCCAGCCGAGTTAAAAGCTTCTCCCTCTGTTCCCAGCTGGGGGGATGGGGGGGGGGCGTATTAACTGCCTTCTCCAAGTTACTGCTTCTGCCGGTACATCCAGTCCTGACTGGGTTTACTCTTCTTCTTCTGGAAGACCCTCTGTGTGTGTGCAAATTAAAAAAGGCCCTCTGAAATGCTGAAATGCGGAGTCACGGGGCCATTGGCACTGCTCGTTCCCTCCCTGGGGCCTCACTTTTCCAGCCCAAAGAACATTTGCTCCCTTGGTAACTGGCTGCTCCCTCCTCCATCTCAACCTCTCTGTTCCTCACTGGTGTAAAAACTGTCTGGAACTGTCTGGCAGTCTCTCAAGCGCTCTGGGAAAGTTTTCCCTTTTTAATTGGATTTAAAAAAATTTTTTTTTTCTTATTTGTTTTGTTTTGGGGGCCACACCTAGCAAAGCTCAGGGTTTACTCCTGGTTCTACGTTCAGGAATCACTCCTGGCGGTCGGGGCTCAGGGCACCATCCAGGCCAGCGCTGCACCATCCGGGATGCCGGGTTGGACATGTGGAAAGCAAATGCTTCATTTGCTGTACTATTGCTCCGGTCCCACTTGGCACTTTTCATTCTGTTCTAAACCTCTGTGACAAAATTAATCACCCCCCAACGGACCTCGATGTCCTTGGGTTTTTGTCTTGCGTGAAGCCATTTTCACCATTTCAATTTTTTTTTTTTTGCAGCAAACATATATTTTATTAACTTCCAGAAAAAAAGGTCTGGGAGCTCTCTATATTTTATTTTATTTTATTATTTTTTAAAAATTTTTATTAGTGAGACATCATGAGGTACAGTTGTAGACTTACAAATTTTTGTGCTTGGGTTTTGATTATACAATGATCAAATACCCATCCCTCCACTAGTGCCCATTTCCCACCACCATGGATCCCAGTATCCCTCCCATCCCCCATTCTCCCCATCCCACCCTGCCTCTGTGGCAGGGCATTCCCTTTTGTTCTCTCTCTCTCCCTCCTTTTGGGTGTTGTGGTTTGCAAAAGAGGCAAGGGGTGACAATCATGTTTGGTCTATAGTCTACTTTCAGCATGCTTCTCCCATCCTGGGAGGATCCTCCCAACACCCTTTATTTGGTGCTCCCTTCTCTATCTGAGCTCCCTTTCCCCCTAGCATGTGTGGCTGGCCTCCAAGCCACACCATTTCAATATTTAAGGACTGGGTAAGCAGTGCTCATCAGGGGACCAGGGATCACTCCCAACTCTGTGCTCCAGAGTAATTAGTTACCTAGAGCAATTTGGACCTGGTGGTTTAGAAGGACCGAGGGGTGCTGGGTTCGAAACTACTCCTCCTGCATGCAAATCATGTGCTCAGCCCCTGAAGCTACCTCACAGGTTCCAGAAACTTTAACCTGTTTCAGACCGTGGACCAACGGGACATCACTTGTCCACCCTGTCCATTGCCCTTTTCTGGATGTTAAAAGAAAATTGGTTATGGAAAATAGACTAAGAAAATTAGCCTATGAAAATTGGTTAGCAAAGACCAGGAAATGATTTTTGTCCCCAGAACTTTTGGTACATTTTCTGAAGTATTCAGGCTGACTGACTCCTGGCTCTGTGCTCAGGGGTCATTTGTGGGGATGTTGGGGAAATCTTATGTGGCACCAGAGATCAAAGCGGGATCAGACCTGGACAATGCAAATGCCTTCTTCTAAACTATTGTCCCTGCTCCATAAAATGATTTTATTTTGTTTTTTTTTTTTGTTTGTTTTTGGGCCACACTTGGTCATGCTCAGGGGTTACTCCTGGCTCTGTGCTCAGGAATCACTCCTGCTGGTGCCCGGGGGACCCGGGGATGCTGGGGATCAAACCCAGGTTGGCTGTATGCAAGGCAAATGGTCCTCATAAAATGATTTTTAAAAGTAGAGTACAGCAAAAAGTGGGGCCCTCAGGGGGAGAGATGGAGAGAGAGAGAGAGAGAGAGAGAGAGAGAGAGAGAGAGAGCAGAGCAGAGGTTAAGGCATTTGCCTTGCCTAAGGCCAACCTCCAGCTCTAGCCCTGGCCGGACACCATATATGATCCCTTAAGTACCACCAGGAGTGACCTCTGAGCACCGAGTCAGGGGTAAGCCCTGAATACTGCCCACAGTGAACCCCAAATTAAAATACCTTAAAAAGTGGGGAGCGATGCAGTCATCACAAGCCATTATACAGTCTTTGATTCTTTTTTTTCAGGTGGAGAAACACATTTTCAATCATATTGAAGTTTAGCCCACGGAATCTTCCAGAACCTCAGAGTCCATTTTAGAGAGAGAAAAAGAAGAGGAGGCAGGAGAATCTTGGGGAGGAACAATGAGTGAAGAGGTACATGGACTGCCCCCTGACACCAGCAAGGAGGTCCAGGGTGCCGTTTTATAACTGACCACGGAACCAGCAAGACAATTTTCCTCATCATTTCCGGAACGTCTGGAGTGGTTGATTCTTGAATCCTTGGGTTTTTTTTCGGGGGGGGGGGTCACACCTGGTGATGTTCAGGGGTTACTTCTAGCTCTGCACTCAGGAATCACTCCTAGTGATGCTTGGGGGGGACCCTATGGGATGCTGGGAATCGAACCCGGGTCGACCTTGTGCAAGGCAAACGCCCTCCCCGCTGTGCTATCGCTCCAGCCCCCTGAATTCTTGGTATTTTTACACTAAATCTCCTTAAGCTTTGAAGAGGAATTCTGTGCTTATTGGGGGAAAGCAAAGCCTCAACCTGAATATTCTCTCTATCCCGTTGGGACAGGATAACTGGGGAGGCCTCCCCACCAATACGCCCCTTCGGGTGCCTATCCCAAAGCAGAAAAGGGACACTTGGCTGACCTGGGGGCGGGGACCAGTGGATAGCCATGAACCCCCACACTGAACCCAGGAGACAGGGGTTCAGACACAGCTGCACAGAGACCCATCCCCCACCCTCACACTGGTCACCTGGTCAGGAGAGTGGGTGATCCCCGCCCCTCTGTTGTGTTTTGGGGCTGACTCAGGGACCCCCACAACCACAAGGATGTGGAGAGCGTGTCTGAGGCTCCCGAGGAGGCCCTGGGAGTAACCAGGAGAGATCCCAGGCAGGGCCCCCGTGTCCAGCTGTGCCCTGGCCAGCGCTACAGGCTGTTTGTGCCTCTCTCCCTGCAGGAGGCTTCGCCCACCCAACACTGGGGGGGGGGGGGGTCAGGAGTCAGTGTTTATGACTGCTCTGGGCTGGGAAAGATTCATCACATGCTCGGTCCCTGGCCCTCGTTGCCTAAGTACCTCTCACTCTATTTCTATGGGACTCTCCCGAGCAGTGCTCAGGAGGCTGCTCCCAGGGAAACTTGGCCAACCAGGCTGGGAGTTCAATACCCTGGCCTGAGTGTGTGGGTCTGATGGGGCCTGTAGTGCTCGGGGCTTCCAGGGTCACCCCCCACGGTGACCAAGAGACCCCCCCAGGCTCACACCTGGCAATGCTGCAGGCAGGGTTATGTGGTGGTGGGGTTTGACACCGGCACCCCTGACCACTAGGCCATCTCTCTGGCCCTTAGCGCGTAAGCATCAACCAGCCAGGCACTCTGTCCCCACTAGAGTGAGCAAGAGCAGATGGCCAAGAAGGGAAGTGGAAACGAGGAGAACGACCCCAAGTGACCCATTCCAGGAGCTGAGCAGAGACGGCCAGGTTGTAAATCACGTCTGCCCAGGTCGCCAGCAGGGAGGAAGCAGAGGCAGGACTTGACCCTGGTTTCCCTCCCAGGCAGGCGGGCCGTGGGCCAAGGCTCTTTCCTTGGACAGTGTTTGCTAAACAAGGCCACACGCCAGGATGTGGCTGGGGGCAGGCGCGCTGGAGAGCTGGCAACTGCCACACCCCTGCGGAGCCTGAGAGCACACGCCATGACATTTGGCCCCCTTCCCCCCGCCCCCCCCCCCGCATCCTCCCCAGGAGGTTCTGGATCGGGGTTCCTAACCCGGACCATCCAACTCCAACATCCGTATTTCTTTTTTTAGCTTTTTTGGGCCACACTCGGCGATACTCAGGGGTTCCTCCTGGCTCTGCACTCAGGAATTACTCCTGGCAGTGCTCGGGGGACCCTATGGGATGCTGGGAATCGAACCCGGGTCGGCCGCGTGCAAGGCAAACACCCTACCCGCTGTGCTATCGCTCCAGCCCCTTTTTCTCATTTTTCACTTTGTTTGTTTGTTTTTGAGCCATCTCAAGCCTCTCTCCTGGCTCTGTGCTCAGGGGTCACTCCTGGTGGGGCTTGAGGGGACCCTGTGCAGTGTCAGGGATCGAACCGAAGTCAGCTGCATGAAAGCAAAGTACCCTACCCCTCTACCGCCTGCCCCCCGTATATTCTAACTGGCTGTGGGGTGCACTCCTGGCTGCTTTTGTTGGGATAATAAAAGCAAATTGAGGGGTGGGGGCATCTGACCCAGACGCCCCTGGGAGGGTGCTTTCTGGAGAGCCAAGCGGTCCTGCGGCTCAGGGCCGGTTAAACCTGTGCCCCCAAAATCACGGCACCTGTACCCATACATGGCTTGTGGGCATTCAAGGCTGGAGGGGGCAGCCTTATAGTATACAAGGCTGGTGGACACAACACCCACAACACCCCCAGGCTTAGCCCAGCTCTCCGACAGACTTTCTGGCCAGCTGGCACAGGAGCACGGTGCAGAGAGAGCCCTGGAGGAAGCACAAGCCAACTACGACCTCCCTGGCCTCCCACTCAGCTCCAACCCTCTGGCTCAGCCCAGCCCTTTGTCCCGGGGACCCGCCAGCTCTCGAAGCTCTTTCTCAGGGCCCCACCAAGCTGAGCCTCCAGCAGCTGGGACAGTCACTCCGCGAGTCCCCATCTGCTTGGAAAACACCGAGGCCCAGCGCGACGGGGACCCTCTCCCCTGGCCCCAATTCTGCCACAAACTCCGGTCTCTCATTGGCACACCCCCTCCGCATCCTCAATGAAACAGTCTATCCCCCGTTCACTATCTCCTGGCCTTTGCTCCTGCACCCAGGCCCTAAAGTCAACTTCAGTTTCTCCAGAAGCTTCCTCCTAATGCCAGCCTAATGCCTCCTAATGCCAGCCCGGCCTCAATGGGTCTTGGGGGCCTCTCCCCCCCCT